>NC_085959.1:33149192-33769392 GCF_963556715.1 Cydia fagiglandana | reverse complement strand
AAACCCCCAAATAGACCAATATTTTGAATTATTTTATGCTCTTTACGTAAGACTGGATCATGTATTTAGGTAACGAATTTGTGTTATCAGATTGGCCAATTAAAAAAGAAATAATAAACCAAAGAACGAAAAAGAACGTAATAATACCGGTATTTTTGTATGGAGCAAAAACCGGTTTCCGAGCCCTGATTCCGGCTATTAAATGCTCAAAGACTGAAACTAATATCTTTTATATCATGATAATATTTTATAAATTGGAATGCGTCTCCTTGTTACAGAGAGAGCTGCACTGCGCTGTGTCAGAATGTTTAGAAAAAAGCTCTTTCATTTTAATTTGAATAGTAACAAACACGCAGCCAGTATAAACCGACCTTCACTTACATCATCTTTATTAATTTGTCTTTTCAACCCTTGTTTCTAGAGTTGAGTTCTTCATTTCATCGTCATGTGCCTTCTATTTCTACCCATTTGCGCACTACTTACGCAAAGGAGGGTCTTTATTATCAGTATGTATTTAGGTATTGTGTAAATATACATGCCTGTCCCTTTGTGGCACTCTAGCTACTCACTTGTTGTCACATCATTCCGGTTTTGGCCGCACTTTTGAAATTTGTACAGGAAATTTTGTACAATTCTAGACGTATGCCACGCCTGTGGTCGCCACATTGTGAAAAGAGAAAATGTAAGTCTATGATGAGTCTAGAAAAGAAGATACTATGTCGACTTATATTCATCCCATTCGAACTAAGGTATGTCGAATGGGATGTCATTGAGGAATTTGTTTTTTTTTTATTATTATTAATTTTGAATGACCACCTGAGACCGATAACGATTCAAAGTGGGTTAGCATTCTCACTAAGGTTTTTATATTTATTTTAGTGTGATGAAGTTCCTATTAGACTCCTAACTAAATAACATAAAAAAGGCTGCATAAAAATAACAACATTTGCTCTGCTCTAGATTTAATGGGTCCAGACTGTTTAATAACGCTATTTCCCACATCACTTTTCTAGAGTAGGCACACGACTCGTTTTTTTAAAAGTTTTAGTTGTTTTTCTGCACTCAGGGTTCTTTCTTTTTAATCATCATATTTTTATCAATCATAATAATTAAAACAAGAAACTGCACGACTTGGTGGCCATATAATTTCCTGCCATATAATATACTGTCTGCTACCAACATAATATTTATAAGGCAACATAATAATTATTTATTATTTATTTATAAGGCAAAATTTTGCAAGCTCTTGACCTTTGTCGGCAACGGTAAAATCAATTCTTCAGAAAAGTATAATTGCTAAATGCTGATTCAATTACGTTGAGTCAATCCAAGTGAATAACGTGGAATGATAGGTAGGTACCTAGTCGTATCTCTCCCCTTTTGGTTAAGATCTCAAAGCTTGAAACTGTTTCCACATTTCAGTTACTTTCGTTCATGACTGATATTTTCTCTGAGTGCCTTGAATAAAATATTCATTTCCATTTCCATACAACTATCCTTCAGCCATTTGAACCAATCCGATTTAGTAAATATAGGGTCTTAAATTTCCGACCTCGCAATTGTATCGGGGGAGTGCCAAGATCCTTTATCCTTTTCCACTGATTTCGTAAGGGATTTAAAGAGGGGCAAGGGGTGAGTTTACCTTATTTATAAATGACATCATACATCAATCAGGAGCGGCAATTGAACTTTAACAATATATGTTGATTTCTTATTAATATGTACGTAATTGCATCGTATCTCACTAGCAGCAGCACTATATTATAAGTGCAAGCGAGTGATAGATGTGCGAAATGAGATTAAATTGACATCTATTAGTAAGTTCAAATTCGCCTCCAGATGTATAGCCATATACTACTTACTAGTCGCTAAGAATATTCAATTTCTGGCTTCGAGGGTAATGATAATAATGAACAGTGTGATGATACTCGTTTTATTGTAAAACGGTGTGATTTACGCTACACAATTATACTACTATTAACTTCAGTGCAGTGGCAATGTTGGCTATTAGGTATGCAAAATTGACAATAAGGGTAACAGCACCAGTGGCCAGCCAGGGACCAGTAGTCAGCCTTTTGAGTCGTTTATTGGTCATAAATATCTAGTATATTCGTTTAAACAAATCGCGAGTACTCAAATAGGAGCTTTGATTCCTTATTGGTTAATACGTCACACGACAGGTGCGGTGAGGGAACGGGAGGAAGAAATATACTCGTTCATACAGGTGCTGTTTGTCGACGAGTGCAAAAGTGTCATGTCCGCCCTGTCCGCCATATTTTTTACTGCACGTGGTGTTCTCTTAACAGGCAAGAAAAACTATGTTTTAATGTTATAAGTTATTATTTTTGTTAATGATTGGTTTGTTTATTAGTTTATCTATTAAATTGGATTATGTTTTGATGAAAATATCAATATTTCACTTATAAATTGAGGGGGCTGGCCACTGGATAACACTTTTTTCCAAAAAATCCAGTGTTCAGCCCCCCACGGCTGACCTTTGGGTTATTCGTTTATTTTATTATTTTCGAGCCAATGCGACCGTTAGGACCGTTAAATTTACATTTTCAAATTTAGTTAGGCATGCCCTAGTCAATTTTAAGTAAAATCCAGTAGTCAGCCGCATTTGAAATTACGTTATAATGCGGCTGACTACTGGAACTTCTTCACTTCACTTCGCGGATCCAATACTCAGCCATTGACGTTGATTGGTACGTCGCCGCCAAAAATATGTCCACATTTTGAAACCCTATCTCATTGAAATAAGGTGCAAAAGTGTATACATATTTGACGTTAACTATACATACCTCTCATTTTGCTTTTTCCTGGTAGGTATATGACTTTGTTTATTAATGATAATTAGATCTGCATAGAATCGTTTCATTATTTTTTACCGAATAGGTACCTTCTTCTTCCTCGCGTTATCCCGGGCATATATAGCATTTTTGCCACGGCTCATGGGAGCCTGGGATCCGCTTGACAACTTTTTTAGTTAAGTACTTATATAACTAACAAATTACGTGTCATAAGAATTGTATGTACTCATAAGAAAAAATAATGATAATCATATTGTTGGTTATGATATAAATATGTATAAGTGATTTTGATCAAATTATTATGAATATTACTAGCTGTTGCCCGCGACTTCGTCCGCGTGGACAACAACACACCAACATCTTATCTTCAACATTTTACATCTTTAGTACCTATAATTTTCATATCCAAGCAATGTTGAAATTAAGTACTTTTCTTTTTTAGCAAGTTGTATGAAGTTTTATTTCAAGTGGATTTTGATGTTGGTTGCTGCCCTTATACAAAGATTAAAGTTCCGCACTCACAATCTCTGTTCTCCATACAAACTTTCAACCTCTTTCTCACCACCTTGAGGGATGATTTTCAAAAGTGCTTGAATTAGTTTTCATGTTTTTTATTTTAATACCTTTTTTTGCAAAAAGTTCAAGTTCCTAGCTTAAAATTAAATTTACACCCCCAGACGAACTTTCACCCCCTTTTTAACCCCCTTAGGGGTAGAATTTCCTAAAACGTTGCAATTACTTACTTTTTTTTGTAATCGGCTATTATGTCTTTCTAAGAAGTTTCAAAGCATTTTATAATGGATTCAAACTTTGAACCCCATTTTAACCCTGTTAGGGGATGAATTTTACAAATCGCTGAAATCACTTTTATTGTCTTCTAATAATATCCCCAAATACAAAGATTCAAATCCCGCGCTCGAAAAAATGTATGATATCCATACAAACTTTCAACCCCGTTTTCACCACCATAGGGGATGAATTTTCAAAAACGCTGAAATTAGTTTTCTTGTATTTTAATTTAATACCTTTTTACAAAGTTTCAAGTTCCTAGCTTCAAATAAAATTTGCACCTGAAGACGAACTTTCATCCCCTTTTTAACCCCCTTAGGGGTTGAAATTCGAAGAACGTTTCAATTACTTTTGTTTTGTAATCGGCTATTATGCCTTTCTAAGAATTTTCAAAGCATAGTAATGGATTTAAATTTGAAAGCTATTTTAACCCTGTTAGGGGATGAATTTTACAAAACGCTGAAATTATTTTTATTGCCTTCCAACAATATCCCCACATAAAAAGATTCAAGTCCCGCGCTCGAAAAAAATTTTGATATCCATACAAACTTTCAACCCCGTTTTCACCACCATAGGGGATGAATTTTCAAAAACGCTGAAATTAGTTTTCTTGTATTTTAATTTAATACCTTTTTACAACGTTTCAAATTCCTAGCTTCAAATAAAATTTGCACCTGAAGACGAACTTTCATCCCCTTTTTAACCCCCTTAGGGGTTGAATTTCTCAAAATCGCTTCTTATCTCTTGTATATTTTAATAATACATCTTTTAACGAAGTTTGAAATTCCTAGCTCAAAAGAAAACTTCAACCCCATACAAACTTTCATCCCCTTTTTAACCCTGTTAGGAGATGAATTTTACAAAACGCTGAAATTACTTTTATTGTCTTCTAAAAATATCCCCAAATACAAAGATTCAAGTCCCGCGCTCGAAAAAATTTTTGATATCCATACAAACTTTCAACCCCTTTTTCACCACCTTGGGGAATGAATTTTCTCATCATCATCATCATCATCATCAGCCTACTCTCGTCCACTGCTGGACATAGGCCTCTCCTATTGCACGCCATTGAGCACGATTTGCGGCAACTCTGATCCAGCTCTTGCCAGCCGCCTTGCGAAGGTCATCGCTCCATCTAGTCTGAGGGCGTCCTACGCTACGCTTTCCGATGCGCGGTCTCCACTCGAGAACTCGTCTACCCCAACGGTTATCGGTTCTACGGCTAATATGACCGGCCCACTGCCACTTCAGCTTGCTAATCCGGTGGGCTATGTCGACGACTTTAGTTCTCTGACGGATGACTTCATTTCGAATACGATCCCTCAGAGAGACTCCGAGCATAGCCCTTTCCATAGCTCGCTGAGCGACTTTGAATTTATGAACCAGTCCTACCGTGAGTGTCCACGTTTCGGCTCCGTATGTCATCACGGGCAGGACGCACTGATTGAAGACTTTTGTCTTCAGACTCTGTGGGATTGACGACGTGAAGACTCGACGCAGCTTCCCATATGCTGCCCAGCCCAGCTGTATCCTTCTATTCGACTCTTTCTCGAAGTTGTTCCGTCCTAACTGCAGTATTTGCCCGAGGTAGACGTATTCCTGAACAACCTCGAGAACAGCCCCTTGTACTGCAATAGGTCCCGGAGCAACACGTTCGTTGAACATAACTTTCGTTTTGTCCAAATTCATCCGGAGACCTATGCGTTGAGAAGAATCAGCTAGACCGGTCAGCATATGCTCTAAATCCTGCAACGTCTCAGCCATTATAACGATGTCGTCGGCAAATCGCAAGTGTGAGATGTATTCGCCATTAATGTTAATACCATGTTCCTTCCAGTCGAGCGTTTTAAACATATCCTCCAAAGCATTTGTGAACAATTTGGGGGATATCACATCCCCTTGTCTCACACCACGATGCATGGGGATAGGCTTAGTCTGCTGGTTTTGGACTTGGACGGCCATGGTAGCTGCGTTGTACAGACATCTCAACACTTGGATATATCGCCAGTCGACTTGGCATCGCTGCAGGGAATCCAGAACAGCCCAGATTTCAATGGAGTCAAAGGCTTTCTCATAGTCCACAAATGCTAAGCACAGGGGCCGATTATACTCTTCAGTCTTCTGTATGATCTGCCGCACTGTGAAGATGTGGTCTATGGTGCCGTATCCTCCTCGAAATCCGGCCTGCTCCGGTGGCTGAAATTCGTCGAGTCTTCGTGCTAGGCGGTTCGTGATGACCCTCGAAAACAGCTTGTAGATGTGGCTTAGGAGCGAAATAGGTCGGTAGTTCTTCAATAGGGACTTATTTCCCTTTTTGAAGAACAGCACGACAACACTCCTACTCCACACCTCTGGAGTTCTCCCATCGAAGAGAACGGCGTTAAAGATGTTCTGGAGCTCCTTCAGTGCAGGTTTGCCTCCCGCTTTCAGAAGCTCAGTTGTGACGCCGTCCTCGCCTGGGGCTCTTCCATTTTTAAGCTGTCTGAGGGCCATCTCGATTTCGTCAGTGCTGATTTCTGGCAAGTCTTCGGTAAAGTGGCGGATTAATGTGGCTCTCGAATCCTCATTTTCGGAATCTGGTTGAGATGCATGCGAAGCGTATAGCTGGCCATAGAAGGATTCGATTTCAGAGAGAATCCCCGACCGGGACGATACAACAGCCCCACCGGTTGTGGTCAGCTTCGTCAGGTGGCTTCTTCCAAGGGACTGGACAAAAACTTTTGACCCCCGATTCTGCTCAATCGCTTGCTCAATGAAGCGTGTATTGGCGCACCGGAGGTCACGTCGTACTAGTTTGCCAATCCTCTTGTTTAGAGCCCGTCGCTGTGACGAAGTGGCAGGTGGGTCTTCCCGTCGTACCTTCATAAGCCTGAGGGTTTCCTCCGAAAGCTTCGACCTCCCGGCTTTACGCCGTACTTCGCAAAATCTCGTACCTTCATCCCTGAGGATTCCAACCACATTTTTGAGGGTCTGGTTTATATCAACGGCATTTGTGCTTTCCACGGCAGCGAATCGGTTCTCCAGGTTTGACTGGAATGCTTCAGATCCTACCATGGTTTGGAGCAGGCTAGGTCGGAGCCTGGACTTCATCAAACGGACACGTTCGAGCTTATAATTGATATTCAGAGAGCCTCTAACAAGTCGGTGATCACTACCGGTGTTAAACCTGTTGATCACTGAGACGTCTCTGAATATATGCTTTTTGTCGGTTATGATGAAGTCGATCTCGTTTTTTGTCATAGTATCGGGGCTCCGCCATGTCCACTTCCTTTGGGACTTTTTCTTGAAGAACGAATTCATCAAGAAAAGCCCCTCTCTCTCGAGGAAGTTGACAAGCATTTGCCCCCTATGATTCCGGCTACCAAAACCATGGGATCCTACTACCGACTCGCTGCAATTCTGTACTCCCACTTTAGCGTTGAAATCACCCATGACAACGTTGAAGTGGGCCTTGGTGGTGCGATGTAGGGCCTTCGATATGTCATCGTACATATCTTCCACTTCTTCGTCCGTGTGTGTCGAGGTCGGTGCGTAAACCTGTACCACCTTGAGGCTGTATCTCTCATTGAGCTTAATTACGAGGTACGCAACCCTGCTCGACACACTCGACATTTCCACGACGTTGTCACAGAGGGCTTTGTTTACCAGAAACCCTACGCCACCTTGGGATAGCTGGTCTCCCTCTCGAAAGTACATAAGGTGACCCGATTCGAGGGTTACTGTGTCCTCCCCCTGTCTTCGGACTTCGCATAATCCCAGAATGTGCCACCTTATCCTTCCGAGTTCTTCTTCGAGTTGTGCCAGGTGCTCATCCAGCCGTAGCGTGCGTCCGTTGTACGTCGCCAAGGTCAGTTGTTTGTGGCGGCCTTCCGTCACCCGGCGATTCTTCGCACCCCCTACCCTACCGTTACCGAGACCGCCGCCGTGGTCCCGGACGACAGGGCGACCGGGAACTGGGGGCCGTGGTTTTTGGTGTGCTTCCATGGAGGCTTTGCCCATAATCGCCACGCTGGGCAGGCGGGTTGGCGATCGCAGAGCGTAACATATCGCACCAGTGTCGCTGCTGCCCGACACTGGTCTGTTGGATTTTGCTACGCTTGTTTACAAATGGTTATACCGCCATCAGTCGGTCCAGAGCCTCGTCTGTTGTCCGGCAGGATGCACCACGAGCAGGTGAGGTTGGTGGGAGCTCTGAGGTGATATTTGTTCTCCCTTACATCCCCTCTCCCTTACAAAATTTGCACCCGAAGACGAACTTTCATCCCCTTTTTAACCCCCTTAGGGGTTGAATTTTCAAAAACGTTGCAATCACTTTTTTTTGTAATCGGCTATCATGCCTTTCTAAGAAGTTTCAAAGCATTTGTAATGGATTAAAATTTTCAACCCCTTTTTAACCCTGTTAGGGGATGAATTTTACAAAACGCTGAAATTACTTTTCCTGTCTTCTAATAATATCCCTAAATACAAAGATTCAAGTCCACCACTCGAAAAAATTTTTGATTTCCATACAAACTTTCAACCCCTTTTTCACCACCTTAGGGGATGAATTTTCAAAAACGCTGAAATCAGTTTTCTTGTATTTTAATAACATATCTTTTTACGAAGATTCAAATTCCTAGCTTAAAAGAAAACTTTAACCCCATACAAACTTTCATCCCCTTTTTAACCCCCTTAGGGGTTGAATTTCTCAAAATCGCTTCTTATCTCTTGTACACTTTATAAATGCAATCTGGTGTGCAAATTTCAACTTTCTGGCTTTTGTAGATTCGGCTCTGCGTTGATGAATCAGTCAGTCAGTCAGGACACTTGCATTTATATACAGGGTGTCCCAGAAATCGACGTCAAGCCGTAAACGGATGATAGACCAAGTCATAACAGTTATCATAAAAATACAAAAAAAAATCCAACTCATGTTCTTTAAAAATTATGGTCACTTTAATAATTCACTAAAAAATCCACACCCTGTAGTGGTTCTTTAACTCTTTTTACTACAAATTCCATAATTTATTCGATTTTTTTTATTATTTTGTAATCTTGAATAATGCTTCTGTAGATTTTTGCCTAAAATTTAAAGCCAACTGCTATTACTTGGAAGAAAATTACACTTTTTCAAAACCAAATTATTTAAATTTACTGTTTTGCCCAACTTTAACTGACTGTACTGAAAAAAAATGTACTACGCTAGTTTGGCAAGTAACGTTAAAAAGTGGCGCGTTTAATAAGGATTCCAAAATGGTATAACACTTGCTAGATTACTTTTTAAATAATTGGTCAATTTTTTTTTTGTAAATAATCCCAGTTTTTTAGCAAAATGTCCATACTTCCTTAAAATGACTTTAGCTTACCTAAAGCTTTGCTCAACGCCGTTTCTTTGTTTGATAGAGACGGGAAGAGTCATTTTGGAGTGTGAGCGAGATAAGAAATCAAATTTCCACGTAATTTAAGAGAAAGGTTATGATATTGATTTAATCTTTTTACTTTAATTTAGGACCAGTTTTCTCATTAGAAAAAAATTAAATAAAAAACAAATTATCAGATTTCATTTTTTTTACAATAAATGTTCAAACTGCCTTCCTTCAGCGGCAATGCACGCACGACATCTTCTTAAAAAAGATCGGGTTATTTTCCGGGCAAATCTTCCCCTATTTACAAATTCAACCGCCTCCGTTATTCTTTCCCGCGGCTCAGCTAAATTCTCAATTGTTTTTGAGTACACTTTCTCTTTAACCGCTCCCCAGTAAAAAAAATCTAGGGGATTTGAATCAGGCGAACGGGGTGGCCACAAGACTGTCCCAGCGCGCCCTATCCACCTGAGCAAGGGTATTCTTCATCAAGATGTTCTCTTACTAAAATTTAAATCCCCTAGATTTTTTTTACTGGGGAGCGGTTAAAGAGAAAGTGTACTCAAAAACAATTGAGAATTTAGCTGAGCTGCGGGAAAGAATAACGGAGGCGGTTGAATTTGTAAATAGGGGAAGATTTGCCCGGAAAATAACCCGATCTTTTTTAAGAAGATGTCGTGCGTGCATTGCCGCTGAAGGAAGGCAGTTTGAACATTTATTGTAAAAAAAAAAGAAATCTGATAATTTGTTTTTTATTTAATTTTTTTCTAATGAGAAAACTGGTCCTAAATTAAAGTAAAAAGATTGAGTCAATATCATAACCTTGCTCTTAAATTACGTGGAAATTTGATTTCTTATCTCGCTCACACTCCAAAATGACTCTTCCCGTCTCTATCAAACAAAGAAACGGCGTTGAGCAAAGCTTTAGGTAAGCTAAAGTCATTTTAAGGAAGTATGGACATTTTGTTAAAAAACTGGGATTATTTACAAAAAAAAAAATTGACCAATTATTTAAAAAGTAATCTAGCAAGTGTTATACCATTTTGGAATCCTTATTAAACGCCCCACTTTTTAACGTTACTTGCCAAACTAGCGTAGTACATTTTTTTTTCAGTACAGTCAGTTAAAGTTGGGCGAAACAGTAAATTTAAATAATTTGGTTTTGAAAAAGTGTAATTTTCTTCCAAGTAATAGCAGTTGGCTTTAAATTTTAGGCAAAAATCTACAGAAGCATTATTCAAGATTACAAAATAATAAAAAAAATCGAATAAATTATGGAATTTGTAGTAAAAAGAGTTAAAGAACCACTACAGGGTGTGGATTTTTTAGTGAATTATTAAAGTGACCATAATTTTTAAAGAACATGAGTTGGATTTTTTTTTGTATTTTTATGATAACTTTTATGACTTGGTCTATCATCCGTTTACGGCTTGACGTCGAGTTCTGGGACACCCTGTATAGATAGATAGATAAAAGCTGAGTACTGGGTACAGAGAGGCTGCTTACTGGATTTTGGAGGCTGACTACTGGAGAAAAATGCCACTTTTTGTTTAAACTTAATTAGTGATATTATAAAGCGGATTGTTATTTTTTTTATATTTTATTTTAAAATTATGATAAACAATTGATCTAACTATATCATTTGTTTAATTATCCGACTAATCCTGTAGAAATGCCGAACGTTCAAACTTAAAAAAATCGTTATAAGGCTGACTACTGGTGCCTTTACCCAATGCACGTAACGACAAAAAATGTGCTTTTGTGTCACGTATGTCGTTCTTTCTGTTTGTTTTTCTACGTATTTTTGTCATCATTTTGAGTTAACTTAGAACAGTTTCGGAGTTTGGCACCTTTTCTTTTTTTTAAATATCAATTTAAAAAGAAACTTTATTTATTGATAAAAACAAAGAAAGAAATAAACAAACATAATAAAACTTACAAAAAAAAAAGAAAAAAAAGAAAAAAGAAAAAAAAGAAAAGGAAGATAAAAAAAAGAGATAAAAAAAGATAAAAAAAGATAAAAAAATTGCCCCAGGTCGCCGTCAACGGGCAAGGTGCCCAGAAGGCTGGCCGTATTTCCCCGCTGTACCTATAGCGATGCTTAAAAAGAAACTTAAAAATATAGTATGTAGTTATTTTAGTAAATTCACCCTCCACCACACGCTTATCGTAAGTAATGTTAATCACACTTAGATTGAAATACATATTAGCTCGAGATTATTGTATATGTGGAAACAATGTTGAGTGCTAATAAAGAACGTAGTTTATCTATTAGCAGACAAAGAGGTTGGTGTGTAGCACCTCACTCGAAGTCGATATGTTCACGTAACTGCCCATCAAATGATCGGTAGTCACGCGAGCGCTTGTTCAGTCGATACCAAACGTATTACCAGTGGTTGAACACATCTGAACAGGGGCTCGTTTGTTTATCATTTATCAACAAGGCCTCATTTAGACACGTTACAATATGAATATTACATTTACCTCTGTTGTGAGTTTACGAGTCATTGTGATATAATGACAGATATATTTTCGCCTTAAACTTGTCTATATGAACACAAAGCCGGTAACAATATGTAAGTATGTACATATTAGCAAAAGCAAAACAAATATATAATATACAAACAATAACGTTTAGCCGTTGTAATAAATTGTGATCTTACTATTAAATATGTTCCAAACCCAATAAAGCCTGAAAACAAGTGCGTCCCTTTACAAATAAAGCCATCCTCGTTTGGTATTTCTATTTCTTATGTTAGTCTGTGTCATAATTAAAAGTAAATAGCAGATTTCGTACATATTTAAATATCGCAGTGTCATTTGCAATAATCCCGCTAAACTTATTTAGAAAATAACTCACCGAAATAAACACTTCCTCGGCTTGCTGCAGTATAGCGATGCGAGACCAGCCGAATTTCTGCATGAGCTTGATCCTCGTAGGATTGTGGACGGTGGCTGAGGGGTGCGTGCGGAACAGAGTGGGAAAGCGCGCCCGGTCGGAGAGCGCAGGCGATGATGCGCCGTAACATAGCTGTAAGAAAAATTACAATTAAGGGCTACTTATTATTTTCAAATAGAGGGCAAGCGAGCGCGAGGAAAAGCGCCCACGAGATAGTCTGATGTTGTGAAGAGGGTGGTGTGACTGGCCATATGTCTATTACATAGTATTAAGCTTAATTATCAATATAAAACTTACATTTTAGCGGTGAAGGAAAGCTTCCGGGAGCTTCCTTGCCGGTCGTGCGTTTACGTTCCTGATTTTCATTGAAATTTCTAAAAATGGTAACTCGAAGCACTTGATTTCATAGTCTAATCTTTATCACATGTATCCACAATTAGATTAATTGTTAATTGACTTAGTAAAAACAAAATAAAGACAAGGATTTGTTTACGAAAACATTTGACAGTAAGAAAGGTTGTTTACGTTGACTTTGACAGGTATGGGCGAGGAGCCATTTAGGTATTGTTTTAAACCGTAAAATTCAAAAGCGTGAGGTAGATAAAAGGTTACAATAATTAAATAATTAATTTCTTGTATATGTTTAAAAACATTATTATAAAGGTAAACATGAAATATTTCAGTATGAACGCAATATTTAGAATCATAAAGGGAAAAATGTTGACTCAAACGTACTTTTCGTTGTGCTTGCGCGTGCGTAAATACAATTTAAAACTACCCTCATCAGCATTTTATTATTAGAATATGGACCTTAACATGTAGGATATAAGGTTTAAGTAGTTACGTAAGAGATTCATAGGTGTCTCAGATTAAAATCATCATGGTTAATCAAGAGTAAATCTTAAAGTATAAGGCATAGGGACTACATGCGAAGCATGTCAAGAATCGGCATTAAACGGCTTTATTAAATTATCCAACCAAAAATAAGCTTTAAGTAAAGTATGTAAGACTTATGTTTCGGTAAAGTAAGTGGGTATAATATGGGACGATGGTTTGTCTTCACTGACGACAAATGGAATGTCTGAGGTCAATGGGTTGCGCTCGCCAAGGTCAATTTTGTCTTCACTGACGACAGATGGAATGTCCGAGAACAATGGGATGTCTTCAGTGACGACATGGGTAAAAGTATAAAAGGATTGATGGGGAAGGACGCGAGAGAGTCTTTTACTAGCGTCCGGACCGACAACTGACTTTGGTTTTTGTATAATACGCGGAGATTATTGGTGAGGGGTGGGGATACTCTGTCCAATTTTTTCTGAGTCGCTGGGCTTTATCGAGATTAAGACGCAAGTCCCAAATCTCATAGAGTAGCACTTGGAATTGTGTCTTTGTTTTGGCATGGCGGAAATATGTTTCCGTTTTGTTGGAATTTAGGCATCTTTGGTTAGAGTGTGCCCATTTTACTAATAGTTTTCTATAGGAGATTTTCAATAGAAATGTAGTTGTTTGGAAAGTGTTTACTTGTCTTAAATCTGAAAACTCCTAATTTTTATTTTTTCATTTGATTCAAAACCAAATCAGTGCCTAGACATACAGTTTAGTCTAGCCTTTCATCTGCTAACCTAACGGTGACAAACAGCGGATGGAAGGAGGTTTTTCTTGTTCCAAGATGAGGGTTGTCTTGGGGTCTGCTTTTTATCAACATAGCAGACTTAAAACGTCTCCCTCCCTAGCTTTTCGATGTCCAGCTGTTAGATGAATAGCAAGGTCGTCACGTGCGCGTCATCCGGGGTAACCTGGGCTTGCTTGAAATCTACAGTATTCGAAGGCTTTGTATTTTAAATATATTTATTTATATCAATTATATACACAATAGGGACCTGTCCTATCCATGTTGCTTCCCTGCCTTTGTGCAAAACGCCATGGAGGGGGGCAATAACTCGAGTTGATAGGTTGCAATCTCGGAGTCACTCGCCGAATGCTTAGCTAGTATCTAATAGGGACACACTTGCGTATATTCCAAAGTACCAGGGTCGATGGTAAGTACGAACTGTGCTTTGGTTATACTAAAGTAGGGACAGAGGATAGGGTTAATAGGGTAGAATCGCACACTATTACTAGGGAATTAGGGTTTCTTTAGAGATTTAGGGTCAAAGATTGAAACGGTTGATATTTGTCCTCGTTTAAAACCTTCGAATATGGTTTCTTCATTATAAAATTATGCGGAGTTAACTGTTACTGCTAATGAACTTATAATTTATCTGGGTAAAAGGGTATTCTCTATCTTATTCTAATTTTATCTATTAAAATTCTGGTCGTCTGGAGTAGAGATGAAGTACTGAGTAACATAATCAGGTTTCCAAGGTATTTACAAATCAAATTCTTTAATATCAAGCAGGGTTTAGGAACACAGACTTTTCTGAGATAGAAAATCGAAGAATGGTTTGTTTTAGGGAACCTCTGGCAGGCAGAAGTAATCCAGAGAGTATTTCGAGCTAAATATATCTACTCGTCTTGATATTCTTAGTCTTATAAGCTTCAATTTTAACAAATAAACTTAGTACTTCGTTTATACCCCTAAAAATCAGATTACTGTTTATACTCTTAGCTCTGGGAAATTGGATTATTAAAGGATTCGTATCCTTAGCTTTTGAATGTAAAAAAGATTAACTTTTGATGATTGATGGATACTTTGACACTTCTTTCCATCATCATCTAGGTGCGCTTAGGTTGCGGAAGTGTTGGTCATAGCCCTTCCGGCTAAAATGGTAGGCTAGGTGATTCGATTGATTTTGTAATCGGACTAAGAGCTTTCCGACCTGCATCGGCCGATTGGAAGCAGCACGTGTGATTAATCACACATCGTTTAGAAGATGATAGTTATTAATTAACCTTGAAATGCTAGGGTGTAAATGAGCTTAACTCAGGAGTGCTGCTCCGACGTTATCCCGAAAGCTTAATAGGCGTAGCAGGATTTTATCAACAAATATTTTTTATATTTAAATTATCAATTATCAATATTTTATCATATATGCGGCATTCTTCAATATCGTTTTAGTTTTGGTTTTATTAATGACACTTACATTACGCTATAAAACTGGTAGAATTTTCTAATTTTATAATAAAATAAAATGGTTACAATTATTCCTTAGTTACGTAATAAATTATTTTAGTATTTTAGATATTCTTTCAATAAAATCTAGATAGGTCATTATAACGATTAAAACCAGTCTCCCAAAATTAGCATCACTCATTAAAGGATCTAGGTTTCCGCGGTCCACTTCGAGGGGTCCTAACTGTTAGCTAGACGATTACGAGGCCAAATATTAGGGGTAGTTATTAAGGGGATATTTATTTAGATATATGAGGGGGAGGGTACATTTTTGGTGCCTAAGTGACGCAGGATGTAGTTTACCTGGATTACTACGGTTTTTCTAGAAATATCTACGTATAAGTAGCCTCTATGGCTTTTGTTGCGTGTGAAAAACGGAGTGAGTATGCTTATTTTTGGGTAGTTCTGTGGTGTCTTAAATAAAAGTCGTGAAACATTAATTTTATTATTCAATAGTTATTATTTATACGTAGTAAGGTCTTATAAAAGTCATGAAACATTGAGTTTATCATTCCATAGTTACTATGTACATAGAAAATAAAACTCGAAAATATAATGGTATAATATTTATTTATTATTCTATTGTAGTAAGGGTTACTCTCCGCAGTCGAAAACAACGTAGTTAGCTTATTTATTACAACACTATGTAAAATGACTGATAAACTTGTGCGAAGCTACTGTAACCTCACCAGGGGTATGCATTTATGCAGTCAACAGGCACTAATCTTCTCCAAAAATTCTAAATCGATCGGTAATTTGTATCTCGGACGCCATGATTATACGTCGACACATCGTTGGCGCGTTCTATCTCGGAGGTGGCGTCATCTCTTGACGAGTTTGGTACTACATTTTTACTCGTTCTCTGCTCGCGGTGTTAGGGATTCCTTTTCATATTCCTCTGCTAAAGATGTGTGTTATCACAACTATAAATCCATCTTCTTGTGTCATTGATACCTGAAAAATAAAGTAACAAAATTCAAATAGGTACATGTATAACAACAGTAGCATTTATTGCGGTTATTTTCACCGAAAACGATCAGATGTATTTCACTCGCGCTTTAGATTCGTTAAGGAATTAGTTTCGTCGCAGGCATCAATAACAATAATGAGATAAATAAATAAATAAATATATTCGGGGCAGACCTTCACATTCAGGGAAAGGTTGTGCTGTTTTAGATACCACGCGGCGTAGTACATACTTGTATGAATAAACACATATTTAAAAGATAAATAAATAATGTCCATGATTCGTGATAGACGCGTCTGGCCAGGGTTTCTATAGATTGTGTTAGCACGCCGTTGCAAATAGACTTAAGATAATATTATCTAAAATAAGTATCTAGTTGTGTAAGAAGTCATGCTTTAGTCGAAAGTTATGGGGGCGTGTAACAGTTCATTTACACGGGAGAATACCAAGGTACAGGGGGCGTAGTTATTCTGCGACTTTCTTATTTCCCACTTTAAAAGTCGGCAAAGTTTTGCAAACTAGTAGAAATTTAGTGGAACATACACATGTTAGAAAATTTATCTACATACTCTTCGATACGGAACCCTAAAAGTCACAATATTTATCTAGAAAAGAGCTAAAGTATGTGTAATTACTGTATATAGTTTTGTCATTATAGTCTAAAGCCTCAGCGAGCTACTTTGTGTGGGCCTCCTCACTGATTATCGAAACTACTTAAGTAATTTCATTAAAATCGATTAGGATAGGTAACACGCTAAGCACCTGGGTTAGCAGTGTGCATACATAAGCATATTTGTACTAAACAAAGGTATGTCATCATAAGTTTGCCTAGGATTACAGTACTGTTCTACTAACGTTACTTCTAAATCGTGTTCTGATTGTGGTCAAATAATAGTATACAGTTCGTTAAACTACCTAACGTGAAGAAAAACGGGGGGTTCAATTTTTTTTTGTAGCTCTGCATGTAGACAGCAGCCAATTTTGCAGCAAAATTCTTGAGGTGAAGCCAGCAAACAGGAGTCTTCATGTATCAGCAGTGTCTTGGTAGGCTGAAATGAGTTAAGACAAATACATTAGAAAATTCAGGTAAAACAAAGTAGCATAAGTAGTTTTAGATTTTGTTCTCTTTAGAGTCAGTTTTAGCTGGGCAATACGTCAACATTTTTCTTAAGACATCCATTCGCGGGGGCGCGTTATTATTTTTAATACATGTGTAGTGCATTGAAATATGTGGGTACTTCAACAAAACCTGTCTGGGTTTGTCAGGTACATAATCATAATCATTTATTCGTCGCAATCTATAGTATTATTACAGGTGTTTTAAGTTTAAATAAGTACAGCATTACATGTGTTCTCCAGAATTTCAACAAAATTATCGCCAATATCATAACATAGTAAAAATAGGTATAAATACATCCATGGAAGGAGGATTTAAAAAAGCAAAAGTAGACAGTATTTCATATTTTTTCAAGTTCCAAAAAAGTTTAAGAATCTTTGTCTTGCGGAACATTTTTCCATAGTTAGGTCACAAATAAGCTAGATTAAGTTTGCTTAGTCAATAGAATTAGAATAGGGTATGTAGGCTCATCACAATTTTCAACTCACCGCTCTTTCATCAAGAACTCTTCGCTCAAGCATTTGAAATATTAGTGTCCACCATAAATCATGAGTTGGTTAGTTTATAACGAGTTATGTATTTATATAATGTGAAAAAAATACCTGTCATAAATGGAAGCAGTCAGTAGATGTACAGTGAAGGCACCTTGACACTCCGGGACAAAGTCAGCCTCCAGGTAACACTGAAATAGGAATTATGGAAAAATTGGATAATGTAGGGTATATTTAAGAAATTCTACTTATAAGTCTCATTAACAGTGTTTATTATTTACTACAGGTAGGGTCTTCACAGTTAAGAAAACAGAAAAAATAAAATTTTTAAGTTTTTTTTTGTAGAACAAATGGAAAAATTTCAACTTATTTAGTTTCTAAGTAGGATTAAGTCTAGAAATTGCTTTTATACTTACTAGGGTAGTGTCGAAGCACTCGGAGGGGCCTTTGTGGCCAACAATGGGAATTTGCTCCGCTCAGCTTGTCACCGGGTAGTAGACAGCCATCAAGTTGGTTTTGTTTGCTGAAAAATTGAACATACATAGTAAGTAATGTAACTCACAGTTTAGGGGTCCAAGCACATGTACAATACAATACTCTTTATTGTACATCTCACATGATCGTCGTACATGTACTGGACCGGGTTCACAGGTTCTGCTTTTTCATAGCTACCACACTTTGTAGACAAATGTCAAAACCTGCCCTCATTATTTATACATAACAGTAAGGTTTATTGGAACAATAGGAATAATTATGGCAGGTCCAGATTTATGTTCACATATTTTTGTTTAAGTTACCAACATCTACGGGGTCATTTTCAAGAGAAAAATACATATTTAGCATCAATTGCCATTAACATGCAAAGGAACCGCTTTATTTTAGCTGACGTTATTGTATAGTTATGATTTTTATAATATATTGTATTTCCAAGTTCGAGAACCTCTTATTTCAGGAAAATTATTAGCCGAACCATTTCTTAGAACGACAACATTTAAAATTCAAAGTACAGTAAGGGCAAGCCTAAGGGTATTTATATGGTAACAGGGTAGTTATACTTACTGCTAAGGGTCAGGAAACATTCTTCAAAATCAGCAAATGGAGTTTTCCACACCATAATTTCTACTTATTTCTCTTCGATAACAGTTGTTTATATCAGGCACAGGGGATCTTTTAAATGTAGTTGTCAGCTTACTGAAACATCAAATATAGTTTTTAAATGTTATTGTAATACAAATAGTGTAGTGGGGGTCTAATAGTATGTTTTAGGTTAGACAGTGTAAAACGAAAATCAACACATCATTTTTTAAATACAGATTTTACTTTGTTCTCTTTAATTTATAAGGAAGAAATGCGTCTATGTTATTGAATAAAGAGTATAAAGAAGGAAACGCAATCCACTAGGCATTAGCATTATAAGTAGAACGTTGAAAGTAAAGAAACGAATGCCATAGCCATTTACAGATATGATCAGTCAGAAAAACAAATTTAATGATAGGTAGGTCAAATTGCGAATAATTCTTTCCTGATTGCTGATATTCAAGTGTATTTAACAGGGTCTTGATAGCAGTAACTTGTCTAAAGAAGAAGCAAGAACATAATCTTACCTTGTTTGTAGAAACAATTCCCAACTTTGGATTTATTTCACTGACACTGTCACACTCGCATTGTCGATACTTAGGCACGTAAAATAAATAAGTAAATAAGTACGCTGGACCAGAAATACGGACACTAGGTTTCCTGACCATTTAGTTTTATGAAATAAGTAGAAGCAAATTCGTGTGATGGTCTGAATTCCATTTTCTTCATCTTGTAGGTTCTTTGATAGATGGAAATCATTATGGACGCTCTCGGAGACTTTCTTTTTACCGTACCGTCTTTAAATTTAGCTCAGTGATATAATTTTTGCCTTGAAATTTGTTAAAGCATCTTTTTTGCAGGAAAAAAATACAACCTACAACGGAATTTAGGAGATTGACAGTTGGTAAAATTGCCATAGACAAAATTTCAGATCGCCAAATGTAGAAGTTGTAGAACATTCAGTCTAGAATAGCTTATGGTTTGGATCAATCAATAGATCAATTATTTAGTTTTTCACATTGTAAAAATGCATTTTATCATTCAAATCATTCTACATAAAAATAAAAACTTAAATGATAATATATAAGGGCTTTATTTCAATTTCGCATTATTCACGTAATTTATTGGAAACTTACCGAGTACAATAAAATGTTTTCATAGATAAACAAATGAACCCGACCAAATTGCGTAGGTTGTTTCGAGTATAGTAGGGGCCTTTAGAACGTGTTTTTGAATTTCGTCGCATTGCGTAAGCAAGCGGAGGCCCATTTGTAAAAACGAATTTATTTACACGATCGTAATGGTGGCGCTACTGTCACTAGGTGACAGAACGGGATGGTCATATATGTATCTTTCAGTAGGAGTAACAGCGAAAGCGCTATTATTGTTTGTCCTTGTCACAGTCTTGTGCAGTTGCGTATGTTTTGTCCCTCACTGACGCACGCGTATAGTGCATCTATATGATACTACCATCTATGGCGGAAGATCATAGATATCGAAAAGGTAATAGATAACGATCGTAATGATGTTGCTACTCACAAAAACAATTATTGAAGAGTTATTGTTAAATTTATTCGTATACCATTAGACTTTAGAAATAGATAAAAGGATTAGTTCTAAAAATCCATAAAATAAAATAGAATTCATCGTAATGTGCGGGGTTAAGTTCTTTGTAATGAAAAACAGTTTTTCACGCATACATTTTCGAGTTTGCCACCTTTGCTACTGACGAACGCGGTTTGCCAAGTATAGTTTAAGAAAATACGTCTTTGTAAGTTTTGACAGATTCTTTGGCGGGAATTTAAAAAAAGTAGACGGAAAATTTTCGCTCCAACTTTTAAAAATTGTTATTTATTAGTTTAAACTGACTTAACTTGTATATATTTAATGTTAAAAGTTGTAAATAATTATAGATAGTGTTTTAACAATGGGAGATAACGAGGGGGGCGGGGAAAACCCGCCCACCCTCAAGCGCTCCAAAACCGACGGCCAAGGCGGCACGGACGATGGCGGCGGGGGTGAGCAAACTAATAGTGCTTATTTACCGTACTTTAAACCGGACTACAAAAGACTATACCCTGAGAACTCGGGAAAACTAGAGTTTAAAGTTTTTGTAGAGCATGTGGACGCAAAGGACAGATTGGGAAATAAAAGTCCAATATTTCTCAACCACATATTCACAAATGGCATAAAAGGTGTAACAGCTATACAGCGCGTAAACGCTAACAAAATTGCAGTCGTTTTCAAGCAATATAATAATGCAAACAACTTTCTAAGCAACACTGCATTTTTGACCAAAAACAACATGAAGGCGTACATACCGGCGACCCAAATCGAAAAAACTGGGATAATTCGATTCGTGCCAGTCAATATCTCGAACAAGGATTTATACACAAAGTTGAGCTCTATTTATGAGATCATAGCGGTCCGCCGCTTCACGAAAAAAATCGGACAGGATCGTGTTCCCTTACAGACGGTGAGCATTACATTCTTGTCGCATGTACTACCGGACAATGTACAGTACGATTTATTCTCGTACCGAGTATTTGAATATGTGCCTCCACTACTGCAGTGTTTCAAATGCTTTAAATTTAATCATGCAGCTAAAGTATGTAACGGAAAACAGCGTTGCTCCATTTGCTCGGGCGACCACTTTTATAAGGACTGTGACAAACCGAATGACTTATGTTGTGCCAATTGTAGCGGCCCCCACTTGGCAATTTCAAAAGCTTGTCCTGTAAAACTTAAAAAAATAATGGAAAAGAAGACAAACATCACATATGCTTCTAAGGCTGACACGAGAAAAGTCGAGTTTCCGGCGTTACCTGACAAAAGCAAAACTGTAAGACCTGAAAAAACACCAAAAACACAATCGCAAAAACCTGTTCCTTCTACATCAGCAGAAATCCCGAAATTTGACATTAAAAAAGAATTGTTACAGAATACAGATTTAATGAATGCACTGGTTAGCACTCTCATAGAATTAGCCAACAAGACCGATTCCAACCCAATCACTAATAGTTCTATTAAAGATATGCTTATTAAAAACATTAAATAATGGATCCTACACACATTCGTATTGCTCAATTCAATATTCAATCTGTTTCAAATAAAAAACCGTTGCTAATTAATTTTCTAAAACTTAATAATATTGATGTTTGTCTTCTTAATGAAACCTGGTTAAAACCAACTACTGCTTTTAGAATACCTAATTATAATATTTACTGCAAATATAGTAAAAATGGACATGGCGGAGTTGCTATACTTGTTAAAAATATATACAAACATACTTTTATACAAACTAACTTTTATGAAAGTATTCAAAATGTAGCGATCTCAATTGTGACTGACCGAGGGCCTTTATCAGTTTTATGTGTGTACTGTCCTCCAAACCGTCCACACATAAGACTAAATAGACTTAAAAATATAATTGAAAAATTACCAACACCTATAATAATATCAGGGGATTTCAATGCACATCATACAGCGTTTGGTTGCGCTACTAACCAATCCCGAGGTAACACACTGTTCGATATTATAAGTGACTTAGACTTATGTATCTTAAATGACGGAAACCCAACTACAGTTACTTACCCTAATCGAAATCCTTCAGCGATCGATGTTAGCTTCTGCAGTGCAAGCATAGCACCTCTGTGCGAGTGGCAAGTCCACGACGACCCTATGGGCAGTTATCACTACCCTACTATAGTTAGTATATTGACCTCTCTTGAAAAATATCAAATAAGTGACCCTATAGATAAATTTATATATACTAAAGCTGACTGGAGTAAATATAAAGAGCTTTCAGAAGAGGTATTTTCGGATTTTCCTTTAAATGAGAATGATCCTATACAATTATATGACAAATTTACTTCTGAACTCCACCTATTAAAAATACAATGTATCCCAAAACTTACTAAAAATACAAACTTTATTAGCAGACCGCCGGTTCCTTGGTGGAATAAAAAATGTGAGGATAGTGTCATTAAAGCCTACGAGGCATTAAAATATTACAGGGCGAATCCATCCATAGAAAATTATATTACGTACAAGAGACTTGTTGCTCTTAAAAAACGCACAATAGCAGAGGAAAGAACTTGTAGTTGGCGTAGTTTTTGTGCTTCTTTAAATCGATGTACACCTATTGGGTTAATATGGAACAATATTAAACGTTTTAAGGGATTAAAATCTAAACAGATAATTAAAAATGATGAATTTATAGAACCATTTATAACTAAACTAACCCAAGGTTGTAGTAACGATTCTAGCTCTATAGAAAGTTTATTTGAAAGTAACAATGATAATAATGAGTCTAAGTACCTTATTGAACCTTTTACTTGGGAGGAATTCATTGTAAGTCTGCAATCTAGGAAAAATACTACCCCAGGCTTAGATGATATACCATACCTACTTTTAAAGAAGCTGCATGTTAATGGTCAAAAAGTTTTGCTAAGAATTATGAATTTACTTTGGATACATGGCAAAATACCTCAATCTTGGAAAACACAATGTGTAGTACCTATTTTGAAACCAGATAAACCTCCTAGTGAGGCCAATTCTTATAGACCAATTTCTCTATCATCATGTATTGGTAAGGTTTTTGAGAATATGATAAAGACTAGACTTGATTGGTATGTTGAGGCAAACAACATATTGCCTCCATTTCAAAACGGCTTTCGACGAGGTAGAAGCTGTTCTGACAGCTTCATATCTCTTGTTTCTGATTTAAAATTAGCTAATTATAACAAGTCACATGCTGTTTGTATATTTTTAGATGTACAAGGAGCATTTGACAATGTTGATCCTACAATACTAGTAAAAGTTCTATCTAATATTAATATCCCTGGGAAATTATGCAAATGGATATTTAATTTCTTAGATGATAGAGAGCTATATGTAAAATTTAATAACATATTACATGGACCACGACAAGTTTCCAAAGGCACAATGCAAGGAGCAACGCTGTCTCCTTTACTGTATAATTTGTACACTAGCGAGATAAACTCATTTGTAAATAGTTCTAATGTTAGTATACTGCAATTTGCAGATGATCTTGTAATATATTCTATTAATTCTAATCTAGATGTAGCTAAAGCTCACATTAATAATGCACTTAATGAACTTCATGTTTATTACAATAATTATTTACACTTAAAGATAAATCCTGACAAAAGCAAGTTATTAATATTGAGCAAAGACACAACAAATGTAAATATTGTATATAATAATGAGATTATTAGAGAAGTTCCTTCTCATAAGTTTCTAGGCGTAGTAATAGATAATCATTTAAATTTTGAGCTACATGCTAAGCACATAATTTGTAATTCTGTTAAAGGTTTAAATATTATGAGATGTCTTGCCGGTATATCTTGGGGTGCCGACCCTAAAGTACTGTCCTTACTATACAAAACCCTAGTCAGAAGTCACTTTGATTATAGTTTTCTTGTACATATGAATACTGATCACACACATAAGTTACAAATAATTCAAAATAAGGCAATGCGAATAATATCGGGGGCAATGTGTTCAACCCCAATAAGAGCAATGGAAGTAGAGACAAAAACAATGCCTTTACCTGTCAGATGGGTGTTGTTAGCTTACAGATATTTAATTAAGATATATGCTAAAAATAATCAAAGTATAATAAGAAGAATAAAGGGTCATCCCAGAATTCCTAAGTTAACAGCATTACTCTTACAGGTGGAAGCTAAGTTTAGTAATATATATAAAAATGAAATTTGGCCATGTTATGACGATAGCTTTAATAGTAAACTTTTAAACATTACAGTATGCACAAAATCTATCAATAATAATACTGATTTTCTACATTTCTTGTCACAAATTCCCAATTATTACAAATTATACACAGATGGTAGTAAAGCAGAGTCCCATGTTCGATGTGCAGTGTATGATCCTCAGACTAAATTTGTACAAAGCTTTAGGTTGCATGATTTATGTTCCATATTTACGGCTGAAGCATATGCTGTATTTGAAGCCCTGAAAGTTATATTAAGAATGTCAGAATATAAGCATTTCTTTATTTTCACTGATTCACTTAGTTTAATTTATGGATTACAGAATAATCAATTGCATTATAAAGATAATTTTATATTGTACCAAATTAAAAAGTTGTTATTACAACTGAAAAATAATAATGTAAATATTAATTTTATGTGGATTCCATCCCATACTGGTATAACAGGGAATGAAGTTGCAGACAAAGCTGCTTATTTAGGTATCAACGAATTAGATGTAAGATGTAGTACTAGAATTCCACTAACTGATTGTCAAGCTTCTGTTAAGACTGTTGTGGCTAAGATGTGGATAGATTTATGGACCAAAGATAGAGAGACAAAAGGAAGATGGTACGCTAGTATTCAAACCGACTTACCTGGAAAGCCTTGGTATGAGAAGATAAAGATTGGAAGTCGTAGCTTTATTACCACCATCAATAGATTGAGGTTTGGTCACAACTGTGCACCAGCGCACTTAGCCAGATTTTCGATTATAGCCGATGGTACATGTCCTCACTGCCAGAATGGTAGCGTTGCAGATGTTGAACACCTTATATTTAAATGCCAAGTGTTTGCGTTTGAAAGACTCATCCTTGCAAGTGAATTAAGTGAAGTGTTTGATAATAATGTCCCCCGCCGCCTCACTGATATTCTTAAAAATGTTGACAGTTACGTTCCATTATACAAGTATATAAAAACAACAGTGTTGAAGATATAAAGTGAAGTGTGTTGTAATAAAATTATTAGTGCATTCTTTGCCATTTAACTCTTTAAATGAAGTGTTCTAACAATAGCAAAATAAAGACTTGGCTTAAAGGACTCGCATCCAGGCCATAATTGTTAAAAAAAAAAAAAAAAGTTTTGACAGTTCTCGGAACTTGTGAACATGGAGTAGATGTTTTTGTTTTTTAGTAATCGTAAAATAAGACTGTAGTTGGTTTTAATAATGGAATTCTTTATGTGAGATAAATAAGAATCATAGTGAGGAGTAGTGTAGTACATATTAACAAGCTAGGGCCATGTTTTCTAGTCAAATCGTGTTAAAATAAAATATGTCGGAATCGTAAACAAACAACTTTGTTTGGACGAAATTGTGGTATGAGGCAGTGATAAAATGAAATGGACAGTGTTTTGGACGAAAATAAATGTAGATTCTACCCCGGGAAAGGTTCATAAATGAGTGCAAACGCGTATTCGAGTAAAAATTGGGTTATTTTACATGCATTTTGCAGCCTCAAGTAACGAGTACATTTTGTAAACAAAACAGAAAATCATATTTTTCCTGTAATAAATCTATATTAAAATTGAGTGAAGTCTGTCAAGTGTAAAAGTGGTGGAAATAGTTCTAATTATTAAGGAATGTGCATTTAACATGTAAGTAGAAAATTTTGTCAAACCTGGTATTTTTATAGGTTATCTCAGTATATGAAATATGTTATCACTTGTTCAAAACGTTCTAACGTTCCAAAATTTTAATATAATGCTCTTTTGATTTTTCTATCTACATTATTCTCGATTAATAGCGTTTATCAAAGAATTTCGTGAAGTTTGGTTGTATATATGTGTAGATATTTGCGTACCGTTTTAGCTTTCTATCTTATAATGGAAAAAACTTATTCAATATATTTGTAAGACAAGACATTTAAAAAATAAAATAATTTCAAAAGGTGATTGCTAAATTTGTTTAGCCAGTCAACACTCGGATAGCCTAATGGTCTCGACTGTGGGCTAAAGTACGAGAATTAGATGTTTGAGGTCCTGGGTTCGAATCCCGCATGGTGAAAGCGTTTTAATATTTTTTTGTTTTGTGAATTAGTTTTAATAAATTAGACAATTTACAATTTTTGCAATTTTATTTGGATCATTTTATGGCTTTATTTAATTTAAATTATTTTTATTTGGTGTTCTATCTTTCTTAGTATCTTTTATAAGTTGTTTCGGATATTATGTAGTCTAGTAATATAAATTGAAGATGAAGTTATGAATAAAAGATTTACGGTCAGTAGATTAAGGACACCTACTTAGAAACATCGATGTCTCTTAAGAAATATAGATGTCTAATATTATTATGGTTCGGATTTTATGCTAAGTATGATCAAATTAAGTTAACGTGCGTTTGAATACATAATACAATGAAATTTCGGAATAATTGGCTACTTTAGTCACATCGCTCGCTGGCAACCGGTTACTCGTGACAAGATGATAGTGCTACCAATTTGTAGAAGATAAGAAGAGGAAGTCTTTAGCTGCGAGTGAGATCGCGAGTAACAACAATCATTGCTAACTTTTACAACCTTTATAAGAACTGCCGACAGGAATTTCAAGACGCAAGAGTTATTTCAAGATACAATATTCCGGATAGAAGAAAGAAGAGGAAGTTATGAACGATCAATGCACAATTAATGTAATTTTAAAACTTAATCATCATCATATCAGTTCCTTTTGACGCTTTCTGTGGAACATATGCCTCTCTTTGAGTATGCCAATTTTAAAACTATTTTTATTATATTTTAGTATAAGATACATAGTTAAGATCAAATAAAATTAAACCCAATGTTTCGTAAAGGGAAATTATTCTTGTATATTTTGTAGGTATTTTTAATTGGCGTAATGTAATAATGTGGCATGTCAATAATCTTTAGGTTACTTAATGACGTTTTTCAGTTTGTTTTGCTGTAGGTTGCTGGTACTACATCAGGCGACGAGGTCGGTCGGTGCATACGTGATAGCGTACTATCAACGCCAAGCTGGGGGTAGCTGGACTGAGTTAAAGAGGATCTCGGGAGCGGCTCTGGCGATATTTGGTCAAAATAAATAGCAAACAAAATTCCTGAAGTAATGTTGACAGTTTTTTTTAATCGCTTGAGGCTCAAAATAATTAACGGGTAGGCTCAAGATAAGTGCCAATAGTTTTTTTATTATCATATAGGGATAAAATTAAAAGGTTAATATTGAATCAAAACAGGATAGGGGTTGTTTTTTTTAGTTTAAATGTAATAACATGCACACTTAAAATTATTTTTATATTATTTGGATTACTTATCAGAGCATTGGCTGTCTGTATGAATCGTGTGATAGCGTAGTTGAGGAGGAATAAAAGATTGTGTGCATTAAGAAATTAAAGTTATGAGGCTTTACGCAAGAGATGTATGAATGCTAAAATGTTTAGTGGACGAATGTACTGGCTTTGGAAAACTGGATTGATGCAGATAGACAAAGGCTAAAGGGTAATCCAGACTAGATTTGTCGGATTTTGCTGGGAAACAAAAGGGGGGCGGGGAATACACAAATAGCCAGAAAATTTTTATCAGTAGGTTAGAATCCATTGGATTGAGACCCGTTCCAACAGGGTATTATTTTGTGGCTATATACTCTACAAGGTAATAAACCCCTTACGAATTCTACACACCTTTTCATGGATGAGATATATTCGACATTCGACATATTATCATGGGCCGTGAGCGTCTAGAAGGACGAGGCCCTACTCAAGATTTAATTAAATATATATATTATTTTGTTTTCATTACTATACGTAATTATCATTTTTCTATTACTTGATCAAATGCTTCTTAGGTTTAGGTCAAAATAATTTTGGTGTGCCATATTGAGGTACTTTATTGTGTCAATTTTAAGTTTGTTTAATTAGAAAAAAAACACACCCAAACAAACTTAAAGGTCGGTATATTTTATTCAAGTATGAGACACGCACCAAGAAAACGTGGCTGGGGGTGATAGGACAATGAAATTTGGTTTGAATTCTGGCAATGGAGCTTGAAAGCTTCGTACTTATAGAAATTAAAGGTCTCTTCGTTTCGCTTGGGAGGTTTTTGCTGCCTCATCTTAGCTCTTCTACGGAAGTGTGCGGCGCAAAGGGTAGAGACAAGAGTAATACTCGGTGCACCGGGATAAGCTGGCAAGGACGAGTTAACTATTAACTTATTAGATTCACAACCTAATATCTTTGGCGAAGCGAGGTGGCTGGGGAAAGAGCGGTCATGGTTCATTGACAGAGTTCTAATGGCCTGATTTCAGAGCTGAGTCGCTAACAGTCATTTAGTATTGGAATACACACAACACGTTTAAAAAGGGAGGGAAATTATCCGACTTATCTAGGGTAAATTGAAGTTTTTTTATAAATTCCTGAAGTAATTCATAAAACACTTAAATTGGGGGCGGATGTGACTGGCCATATGTCTATTACATAGTATTAAGCTTAATTATCAATATAAAACTTACATTTTAGCGGTGAAGGAAAGCTTCCGGGAGCTTCCTTGCCGGTCGTGCGTTTACGTTCCTGATTTTCATTGAAATTTCTAAAAATGGTAACTCGAAGCACTTGATTTCATAGTCTAATCTTTATCACATGTATCCACAATTAGATTAATTGTTAATTGACTTAGTAAAAACAAAATAAAGACAAGGATTTGTTTACGAAAACATTTGACAGTAAGAAAGGTTGTTTACGTTGACTTTGACAGGTATGGGCGAGGAGCCATTTAGGTATTGTTTTAAACCGTAAAATTCAAAAGCGTGAGGTAGATAAAAGGTTACAATAATTAAATAATTAATTTCTTGTATATGTTTAAAAACATTATTATAAAGGTAAACATGAAATATTTCAGTATGAACGCAATATTTAGAATCATAAAGGGAAAAATGTTGACTCAAACGTACTTTTCGTTGTGCTTGCGCGTGCGTAAATACAATTTAAAACTACCCTCATCAGCATTTTATTATTAGAATATGGACCTTAACATGTAGGATATAAGGTTTAAGTAGTTACGTAAGAGATTCATAGGTGTCTCAGATTAAAATCATCATGGTTAATCAAGAGTAAATCTTAAAGTATAAGGCATAGGGACTACATGCGAAGCATGTCAAGAATCGGCATTAAACGGCTTTATTAAATTATCCAACCAAAAATAAGCTTTAAGTAAAGTATGTAAGACTTATGTTTCGGTAAAGTAAGTGGGTATAATATGGGACGATGGTTTGTCTTCACTGACGACAAATGGAATGTCTGAGGTCAATGGGTTGCGCTCGCCAAGGTCAATTTTGTCTTCACTGACGACAGATGGAATGTCCGAGAACAATGGGATGTCTTCAGTGACGACATGGGTAAAAGTATAAAAGGATTGATGGGGAAGGACGCGAGAGAGTCTTTTACTAGCGTCCGGACCGACAACTGACTTTGGTTTTTGTATAATACGCGGAGATTATTGGTGAGGGGTGGGGATACTCTGTCCAATTTTTTCTGAGTCGCTGGGCTTTATCGAGATTAAGACGCAAGTCCCAAATCTCATAGAGTAGCACTTGGAATTGTGTCTTTGTTTTGGCATGGCGGAAATATGTTTCCGTTTTGTTGGAATTTAGGCATCTTTGGTTAGAGTGTGCCCATTTTACTAATAGTTTTCTATAGGAGATTTTCAATAGAAATGTAGTTGTTTGGAAAGTGTTTACTTGTCTTAAATCTGAAAACTCCTAATTTTTATTTTTTCATTTGATTCAAAACCAAATCAGTGCCTAGACATACAGTTTAGTCTAGCCTTTCATCTGCTAACCTAACGGTGACAAACAGCGGATGGAAGGAGGTTTTTCTTGTTCCAAGATGAGGGTTGTCTTGGGGTCTGCTTTTTATCAACATAGCAGACTTAAAACGTCTCCCTCCCTAGCTTTTCGATGTCCAGCTGTTAGATGAATAGCAAGGTCGTCACGTGCGCGTCATCCGGGGTAACCTGGGCTTGCTTGAAATCTACAGTATTCGAAGGCTTTGTATTTTAAATATATTTATTTATATCAATTATATACACAATAGGGACCTGTCCTATCCATGTTGCTTCCCTGCCTTTGTGCAAAACGCCATGGAGGGGGGCAATAACTCGAGTTGATAGGTTGCAATCTCGGAGTCACTCGCCGAATGCTTAGCTAGTATCTAATAGGGACACACTTGCGTATATTCCAAAGTACCAGGGTCGATGGTAAGTACGAACTGTGCTTTGGTTATACTAAAGTAGGGACAGAGGATAGGGTTAATAGGGTAGAATCGCACACTATTACTAGGGAATTAGGGTTTCTTTAGAGATTTAGGGTCAAAGATTGAAACGGTTGATATTTGTCCTCGTTTAAAACCTTCGAATATGGTTTCTTCATTATAAAATTATGCGGAGTTAACTGTTACTGCTAATGAACTTATAATTTATCTGGGTAAAAGGGTATTCTCTATCTTATTCTAATTTTATCTATTAAAATTCTGGTCGTCTGGAGTAGAGATGAAGTACTGAGTAACATAATCAGGTTTCCAAGGTATTTACAAATCAAATTCTTTAATATCAAGCAGGGTTTAGGAACACAGACTTTTCTGAGATAGAAAATCGAAGAATGGTTTGTTTTAGGGAACCTCTGGCAGGCAGAAGTAATCCAGAGAGTATTTCGAGCTAAATATATCTACTCGTCTTGATATTCTTAGTCTTATAAGCTTCAATTTTAACAAATAAACTTAGTACTTCGTTTATACCCCTAAAAATCAGATTACTGTTTATACTCTTAGCTCTGGGAAATTGGATTATTAAAGGATTCGTATCCTTAGCTTTTGAATGTAAAAAAGATTAACTTTTGATGATTGATGGATACTTTGACACTTCTTTCCATCATCATCTAGGTGCGCTTAGGTTGCGGAAGTGTTGGTCATAGCCCTTCCGGCTAAAATGGTAGGCTAGGTGATTCGATTGATTTTGTAATCGGACTAAGAGCTTTCCGACCTGCATCGGCCGATTGGAAGCAGCACGTGTGATTAATCACACATCGTTTAGAAGATGATAGTTATTAATTAACCTTGAAATGCTAGGGTGTAAATGAGCTTAACTCAGGAGTGCTGCTCCGACGTTATCCCGAAAGCTTAATAGGCGTAGCAGGATTTTATCAACAAATATTTTTTATATTTAAATTATCAATTATCAATATTTTATCATATATGCGGCATTCTTCAATATCGTTTTAGTTTTGGTTTTATTAATGACACTTACATTACGCTATAAAACTGGTAGAATTTTCTAATTTTATAATAAAATAAAATGGTTACAATTATTCCTTAGTTACGTAATAAATTATTTTAGTATTTTAGATATTCTTTCAATAAAATCTAGATAGGTCATTATAACGATTAAAACCAGTCTCCCAAAATTAGCATCACTCATTAAAGGATCTAGGTTTCCGCGGTCCACTTCGAGGGGTCCTAACTGTTAGCTAGACGATTACGAGGCCAAATATTAGGGGTAGTTATTAAGGGGATATTTATTTATATTTATATGAGGGGGAGGGTACAGTGGTTGGCGGCAACATGCAGTGCGTGATCCATATGGCCTATGATCGCACACTGTGGAGACGTTGCATACATGGTCGCGATCCTCAGCAATGAGGGACCGAGGAAGAAGAAGAAGAAGAAGTGATTATTTTCAATGTCGGAGGAGAGAAAACTAGCGTGTTCGCGCGAACTGTACATTTTTCTCTCCTGTGGGCAATAGTTAACAGCTTGTGGGCATGTAAGTAATGATTTTATCACAGTTCTCTGAATAAAAGAAGGACCTTTTCACGTGGATAAGGGTTAAATAAGAAAATTAACCTTTATAGCCCTCAACTCTTGTGTATGTCTACAGGAAAGACGCGAACACAGTTTTGTTTTTGACCCAGGTACGTATTGTATTCCGAATTTCACGTGGCACAAACACTTTCTTACTAAAAAGTCATTAGTATTTTATAACATGTTTCGAAATAATTTATAAGGACAAACATACTTATTTGGTTCCTTAGACTCCAGATAAAAACAAAACTATAAGTAGTCCCCTGAGTCCTAGTCGGGATCTCACACAAATACATAAGTACAGTCGCCATCAGATATATCGGAGCGGCCAAGGTGTTCACAATATCTGAACACGCACCCTAACGCTTTGACTATAGAGGCGTGTTCAGATATTTGTGAGCGCCTTGGCCGCTCCGATATGTCTGATGGCGACTGTACCTATTATGGGTATTATTCATAACGAACCGTTGGTTCACAAATGTGTAGCTTTGATTCAGTAGAATATTGTGTCAGCCGTCGAGAAAAAGGTTCACAAGTGGGTGCTCTATGAATATTAGCTCAAGTGATCCCGGAAAACCCGTGGAATCCTTGAGTTAAACCGGATAAGAAGTGTCCACTTGCATTCAACATTCTGTGCATAAAGTCGTTTAAAAACATTGTCTTAGACATTGTCATCTTTGTTTACTTTAATTTAAGGCTCTCCGTAGATAGATATTTCAAGTTGAGGGTTTATTTTAGGTACCAGAACTAAGTACAATAAAAAGTTAAAATTTTTGGTTGTACTTAACAAAGCTTCACAAAACTAGGTAGAATTTACCTATTTGTTTGACTACGGCGTCAGGTTTTCTTTAAGGTCCTCAGGACCATATTTAGGCTGCTCAGCCGGTCTAGCCAAGGTTACAATCGCTATCGCTTCGACAACGAAAAGCTTTACGTCTCTCTATTACTCTTCCATATTAGTGCGACAGTGACAGTTGCGTTTCGATCGCTACGGAGCGTAAGCGATTGGCATCTTGGCTACGCGGCCAGGGAACAAAGAAACCCAGAAACTTTAAGCTAAATTCGCTTTAAGCCTAGTTTTATTTATACCATGAAGAAAGAACGAAATAAGTATCCTAAAATAACGCAGCACTTCCCAAAGGAGCGCTTTTCACTTTTATTTAAAGTACATCAAGGATAACGAATTGTTTTTATCTACCTTTCTTTTAAATAGGCAAAATCCGATTTAAATAATCGCTGCTTCACAGACAGAAATGTAGGTGAATTTAACAGCATCTACACAGGCACTAACTGCATTTTGTGGAAGATGTGACGGTAAAACGTTAAGAAAATAGTATACGACCGCTTCCCCATACAAACATAGTCCCCGTTTTCATTCCTGGATATTGGAATTATGGCAAATATTTTTACACTATTTATTGTACATTGACCATAGCCCCTTCGTTTGAGTTTTTTTTATTATTAATTGTAAGAGTTAAGAGCAAAACAACAAAATTATAAGAGCACCAATAATTAATAAATCGAAAAAAAAAATCAAACGAAGGGACTAAGTTACCTTAGTAAATATTTTCTATAATATTCCAGAGAGGAAAATGGGGACTACGCTTGTATGGAGATGCGGGTAGAATGCTGTCGCACTAGCAGAGCCCAACTAGTTGCTCCTAGCCAAAGTAGTTATTATAAATAAACGCTACAATCAAGATCTCTTCTTAGGAAATACAACATCCTGTTACCCCAAGGCGTATTTATTGGCTTTATGCACGTGATAAAATAACCGTCACTTTTTAACAGCACGGGATCGAAAGTGACGGACACCGTTTTATCACGCTGTCACGTAGACAAGAACGACCCTCATACCCTAACATAACAAGAACATATTATTGAAAGGTTCTTTATCCACGATGGGGTGGATTGGATCAGGCACCATCGACGAGACCCGCAATATTAATAAACACTGCCGTCTCGTTATTATTCTTCATGAAAACATTTAATCATGAAGAATAATAAATAACGCTTTATTTTATTAATGATATACCTACTCACAAGAAGCGCTGTATTTCGACTCAATTTTCACACATGATATACTGGCACGTGTAACAATTAATCAACGTTACCACCTGCATCGTTCTCAATATGCCGATATTACCCACAAAATCCCCAGCCGATTATTAAAATCATATGGGTACATTGATGCTGATACAGAAGTAATTAATGCCGATTTTCTACCACATAAATATACTCGTAGGTACAGTCAACAACAGAGCCATGAAATACAGGCAAAGTGTCAAAAATATGTATACAGTACTTTAGCACCTGTACATTAAGGTAGTGTATACATATTTTTGGCACTTTGCCTGTATTCATAGCTCTGTTGTTGACTGTACGAGTACTCGATCGTATCTCAGTCAGATGTACTCTGCTCTGTACTCACATTCTGAAAGGAAATTTCGATATCTACGTTTAATAACTAATACAATAAGAATACCAATTCGCTATTCTTGGTCTAGAGTCTAGACCAAGGATAGCGAAATAGTATTCTTATTCTAAGTCTAGACTCTAGACTTAGGTTTCATGACATGAACGTGAAATATAAATCAACGATAATTTTATTTCACAACGTAGTTTTGGTTTGTGATTTATATAAATCGGAGTGTTCTTTGTTGAGGCTAACCGCGAAATATTCGAATATCAACGGGACAGTTTAAACCAGTTTATTAATAATAAATATGTAGGTATTCAGTGATTAAATAACTTTCTGTGTTAGTGAGGTAACTGAATTACATACATTAATTTAACCAAACTTTGTCAGCAATGTAAGCACATATAAATATGTACGTATGTACCAATAAAATCACGTTTTGAAATAAAATAATAAATATTGTGGGCCAAACGTTCACAAATCGGGCTGGTTCTACTGTAAGCCCAATAAATAAAGTTTGTTTGTGGATACTACCGCGACGCGAGAGCAAAGCGTCTTGTTTCAGGTTGGTAAAAAGTGGTGTCGTGTAAGTAGGTACCTGTACGGTTTTTTCGTGAAACTTACGGCTCGATTCGGAAAATGAATTAGATTTCTACTAGACTTCAACAAGTTACGATATGGATAATTTAAAGATATTTGTAAGATAGATATGTCAAATTTGACGTTTCTGCGATTCTGGAGGTTCTCTTGAACGATTTCGACAAGTTATGACTTAGATATCCAAGTCACATCTAGTCGATATCTAATGTAGATCTAGTTGATCTCTAAATCGTCTCTAGATCTTGTGATTATCTCGAAATCCGAATAGGCCTGTTAGTCAGCTGGTTGGATAATTACATGATTTTTTTGTTATTTTTCATAATGTTCGAGCTCAAAGCGCACTCATAATAATAATGTAGTGTACCTACATACATGTGTCTTGTTAAATATATTTATATTCTTTCTAAAAATTTTGGTTAACTTTCGGAAAGTCGTCACCAGAACTAGAAAAAGCTGACAAGCATGATTTATTCACATTTTTAGATACACACAGTTCCCCAGCAGAGTCTAACACAATGGTGGGACAAATTGCATGACTCTTCGGAGCGGCGCCGTTTCCTAACAAAGAAACAAATAAAAGGGATCGGGCAATGCATTCATTGTTCCCTATGTGACTACACGCTACCTCCTTGACAAAAATAGCTCAATGTAGGTATTGGAATAGTCCTGGACGCAAATGGCGAGAGCTCAGCGGGTAGGCAATATATATCCAGGTCCATCTCGTAATAGTACTTTATTTATTGAATTAAGTTTACAAGCGGTCCTAGCCAAGATCACAATCGTTTATTGACAAACGCCTAATAAAACTTAATAATGTATCAATCAGTGTCAATACGAAACATAACGTGACAATTTTCAACATTATTGAGCGTTGATTGGAATTATCTATAAATAATTGTCACTCGACTAGCTGACTGAGTGATAGGTAGGTATGATTCGATTTTAGGAAGAACAAGAGAGCGCTAAGTGCAACCGGAAAAGCGATAACAATTATACGGAGGAAATTTTGGATTCGTATTTGCTCTCTATATACATACATATGTTTTTTTGTCAACTGGCAGCATAACCACTCACATGCTTGATATTTTTCAGTGACCTCTATTATTATAATAAAATAAGGGTGACAGCTGGTAGCTACAGTTACCAAAAGCATGTGAGTGGATAAACAATATTTGTTTGTTGAGGTATTACATAACAAACAGAAAATAAAAAATATTTACAATGAATTATTTATTTTGGCTATCCGATCCTTACCTTCGACCGAATCTCGCCAATAACACGTTGGCAATTCGCCGCACCCTCGTTGCGTGGCGGGCTTAAAGGTTTGTTTAGGATCAATGTTGTTGGCAGAGATATGCAGAGATATTTACGAGAGGATTATTCCATACGAATCAAGGATTTTCATCAACAAGGTCAGTCCGGGTATTATTTACAAGCCTAGTTAATGGGTAGTCAACAGTTCCATGCTAATAATTTGGCAACTCTATGGCTCACTATTTAGGCGTAATCAGCTACATTATGTATATCCGAAAATGAAAATGATCAGACAATGTGGCATTAGTATAGGTACATCATCGAGAATCCAAATTTTCCGTTTCGTTTCATGTAGTCATATGGACATGTCATGATACGGACGTACATTCTGACTCTAATGTATTCATGAGTAAAAAATAAATGAATAAATAAGTCTTTGTTTAAAATTAACACATTTTAGTTATTATATTTTGGTTGCATGACATTTTATTTTTTAACGCATGCTGTGCTTACATAATGTATAAGAGTACTTGTACTTGTAACTTATATAGAGTTAAGCACTAATAGTCACATATCTACAATACAAAAAAATATTCGGAAATGCAATTACATTCCTAAATATTATATAATTTAATTTAAGTAATTACTTAATAATGTTATTAATATTGAATTTCAGCGGTTATCTTTTATAAAAATTATATAAACTTACTTATTTTAACTTTGACTCATGCTTATATTTTTTATTCAATGCCGCCTTTCGCCTTGATTTCAATGTCAAGACTCCTAGTCTTTTAAAAATTGTGAACCAACCATTTGATGAAATAACATAATATATTAGCCGCCGTCAGACCAAACCGCTCCGCTACCACTTTATCATAGTGACAGTCAATACGTGCAAGCCACGCGGTCTAGTAATTGACTTGCGAATGGAATATTAATGCACTTTGATAAGAACCCTCTCAATACCTCCGTCGGATCTTAAATGTTACTGCGGATCTTGAATTTTAGCAGGTAAAATTATGATTGACTTTCACTGAGAGAAAAGTACAACAAAAATACACTTAGAATTACAAAAATAAACTTAATCCGGGGACAAGGAGAGTTAACTAATAGGAACAAATTGACTTTTGCAATTTCTATTAGTTCTTGCAATTTCTATTAGTTCTTGCAATTTCTATTATCTGTTTGTTGAAATTATATTTGGGATTACTGAGCTGTTTGTAGAAATAAATAAACTTTACAGAAATAGTGAAACGTCCATAATTATTACTAAAACTTCATTTTTTCCCCCACTACAGAACTGTTTTTTTAATTCCTGGTGATGATTTTTCTGTCAGTGTTACTGTGGTTATCCACAGGCATATTTTAATTGTTTAGTGAAGCGAGATCGAGAAATATTGCTTTCTGCTCTTTAGTGAACGATAAAGTACCTAACCAAAAAATAGTTTTATATCGTTACTTACAACCATGAGGTTCCACATCTTGGCGGCTTCAGCGACGGTGGTGCACACGGTGGAGCAGCCTGCCAGCAGCAGCAGCTTTTGTGGCGGGTTGTAGAGCAAGTTGTACATCACACTTGCACCCAGCCCCGGCTCGCACTGACAAACACAAATAAAATTTTAATGGAGTATTTCCATGTAACACGAGGCTTTATATACGCAGCGAGCGTTATAATGACCAAAGTATATCTAAAGGTATTACCAAACCCAGCGAAACAAGAAAATTAATGCTTCCTTCCCACCAACTTCCTTTTCGTTTTCTAAGTAGGTCTTATTTTATCTCGGTAAGAAAAATACGAGTGTTATCAAGGACGCTTTGTAATTTTATACAGTCCGTTGAGCGATTGGCGCCGAAAGCATTAATGCTCTGGGATAACGTTAATGTGGTCAATTGCGTGTGCCGCGGCGGCAGGAGGATATTTAGTGTTTTACGGAGTTATTGTGTTGTCAAATGGAAAATACTTTGGCATAATGTCAATTGTTCTAACATAAAATTAAAAGAAATCACCCCAATACATTGCAGATATTTAAACAAGAACTAAAGTCCGTTAGGTACTTATAGGGTCGCTTGTATATATCATTGTACCACAATATTAGATATCATAGGAACCCTAGCATTTCCGAAGAAAAAGATTCTAATCTTTGTACTTGTAAAAACCGAGGGCCAGACACTATCACGAGTAATGACAAAATTTGTACTTTTAAGAAATTAAAATTATATTACTATAGTGACAGTGTAGTGATTGATTGTAATAAAGTTAATTTAAATATGTATCTTGCTTCAGTATTGGAGTAGGTAATAACAAAGTAACGACAGTGTAGGTACCTATTGATTTTAACGATGTTTTGTTAGATGTTTGTTTGTATATAATTCATGATAATTATATCCGTAAATTAGTTTAAACATCAGCTACCTATTATAGATTATGTATATGTATGTTCAATTCCAATTCTCTATACTTATTAATAACAAGACATGTCTGTTCGTTACGCCTTGATTTTTTTTGCGGAGTATAATACATCCGATACAAACTGTATCCTCCATTTTCTCTGTAGCTAGATTTTCCTTTGACTAGCATGTTAAAAATGAGTATCTACTACCTGTCGTCTACAGAAAAATGTAACCTTTTTCTGTAAAGAGGGTATCACTAGCTGCTGTGTCTACCTACTCACTAACATTAAATCCTTTTTCAGATATACGAGTAAACTAAGCTATTTTGTATTATCGTTTTATATATTAATGCATCGAATGCATCCGTGTACATTTTCCTTGTGCAGAATTACTGGTCGCGAGAGGTGGCACAGAAATAACTCGCTGTGACAGCCACTACGTGCTTCCACAGAAGGATACCTACTATTTCTTTTTGTGGTAGCGAATCATTTGCTTTAAGTTCTACTACTAAAATATATTTCGTTTAATTTCCTACGAAATACATGTTCCATAACAACGACCTGAAATTAAAAAAAAATAGAAAAATGTATGAATATTGTCATAAAACGTACTGTGGCACCATTAAGCAAAGCCGAACACTTAAAAAGCTTCTTTATTGTTAGAAGAAATTTAAGCAATCGAATTCGGACAAATACCTGCTGCCAATTTGCTGATAAAAAGTTGTTGATTGAATCACACTCCTTAAAAGACATTTTCTATAATAAAATCTAAGTCGATTATGGACGAATAATCACACCAAAGCGATGGAGTCGTCGAGTTCTCAGTGAATTTAAATCGATAAAATGGGAAATTACCTTCTGCCGGCTCGGAAAATCTATCCAATAAAATTTTCTTCCGTGAGCCATTCATAAATTCTCAATAATTGAATCGAACGTCAGGCTCAGCCTCTGCAATGCAATATCGTAGGCCTATGATCATTTGGATTTATGGCTCGCCTTGCGTCGGCTAGGGGTGCAGGGTGGCTGGCGGGACCGAGTACCGACCTTTTTGTTAATTACCGCTCGAGATATACAGCTGGCTCCGGTTTCAAATTTAATGGATTAGATCTAACACTTTTAATTATCGGCACCGAAGACATGAAATCCTTTCAGCAGTAACGGAAATTTACTTAAATAAACACAAATTAATAACGATTTTAACGAGTTAGCGTATCTTGGTTTTATTTTACGATGTACTTTAATTAATAGGTAAATAGATCACTGTCGATTCTCAAACATTAATTAAGTATTAAGTATATGTTAAATAAGGTAACTCAATGTCTGAATTAAGACTTGGCAGACCAAACTAAGTACTTAGTATAGTCCGCATACCTACTTTTTCTATGGAGCTTCCATACAACTATTTAATTGCCTTATCAATGTTAAACTGATACAGTGATAACTAGTGGCAGCCATATGGTAGCAGTTGTAGGTTGTTAACAAAACTATTGACGGAAATATTATTTAGAAAAAGTATTACTATGTCAAGATTTTATAAAATACAATTTATGTTATTCTTAAAAATATTTTATATCAGGTGTAAGGTTGCAGTTATAAACAAAATACTGTACCTACACTTTATGATATTGATCACAACATTTATGTGGCGTGATGTTGAGTAAAAAGAAGAAGGTACAGGTGTCAATATTTACCTTGCTATCGTTGCTGTGCAGCAGCAGCTTGAAACCGGAGAGTAGGTCAGAGCGCGCGTTGACGTCGGCCAGCGCGAGCTCGGCGGCAGGCATGCAGGCCTGCCCGCCCTGCCAGCCGCCCTCGCCCTCCATCGGGAAGATGCCCCCGATGTGCAGGTCGTTGTCTCTCCTCCCCTCGCACGCACTTAACACGCTCAGCCACAGCACCAGCGCTCGCGCTTGCCCGCCTTTACTCCGCCCACCGTACCTCCATCGACTCCGCGCCACGCACACACACTTGGCAACAACGAATAATTGCACTATTACCTCGACTAATAACGACTTAACATCGGAAATAATTGTCCTAGTTCTTAAGGAATGTACAAAATCTTTTAATTTGACTAGCGGACGCTTTGAAAAATTAATGTTCGTCCGCGCTCGCGAGAGGGAGGCGTTTTGATATAAGTATGATATCACCCGTAAAGAGAGTAGGTATAACCTAATAAGCGTGTAATTTTGTATAAAATGTAGTTTTGTAGGTGGATGGTGCGTCGCGCCGTGACCGGGCCCAGCCGCCGCCGCCGCGCCCGGCCCGACGCGCGCGCCGCGCTGGGTCATCGCTCGCGGCGGGGACATGCTGTCATTGATCACCTCTTCGTGCATTTTTCATCTTCTCTCCTGTAACAAGAGAATTCGCTCTTAGTTTCTACTATCATTCTATCAACTTACTTGAAGTAGTCCTTAATGTTAATAAGTAATATGCAAATTAAATAAACTATGCCTCTAATTTAATAAAATAATCTGTAACGTGAAGTCAAGCATTGTTGGTATTTTGTTAAATCACATTTGCATTATTTTTATGTTTTACGGAAATGCCTTTTATAGTCATCAGTAATGAATTATCGACTTACCGGCTAAGTTATTCTGAGTGCTTTATTTTAAGTGATCAATTCTATTCCACAGCCTGACAATAATTTAATACGACTCAAGAGTTTAATATCGGATAAGAGAGCTTCCGAACTTCAACTTGGTTCTCGCAGCAAAACGTACAAAAGCTAAGTAAGATTCTAAGGCTATAACTTCACAGAGTCAAGCCCGTTCATTCATATCTGAGATGCGGATAATGTTCTACGAGAATTTCTGCTGTCGTCTACAAAAAGCCGGATTATCGGCTTTCGAAAAGCCAACCGCCATGAAATGACGAAGTTAATGATTCGAAGCTTATTATCTCTGAAATAATTCAAGTTATTTCAATTCAAAAGTAGAAATTATACTGACAGGAACGCGATAAGGCAAATGATGAATTATGAGCGCTATTAGCCATCAGTAGAAATATAAAAAAAAATGAATGACACGCTGAAGTTTGTAGCTGGTTGGGGCTGGGACTTGAATTAGATCGTTGATTTTGGTAAGTACTTACATAAAAAATATTCCGGTCGTGTAAATTTCAGTTTTTTATTGATTATCTTTAGTTTAATTTCATAACTTTGAAGAGCGCAACAAAGCACAAAATTGTGCGAAATTCCGTCTTAGCCCGTAGTTGGGGTTGTAGGAGACAGCAATGGGGTGGGATGGGAAAATGTATGGAGTATAAATTTCGGATCGTGACTGTCTTGCTTGCCTTGATTCGATCCCCGCCCCATTTTACGCTCATTCTTATCACTCCTCTTCCGCATGATGGGTCCCCGCCACCCCGGTGCCGGACTTGACCCCATATCTTACACCTCTCACTTCTAGTTCCAGTTTATTTTAAATATTATAATACGGACACTGAGTGTTGCCACAAGAAACAGAAATATGTCTCAAAAGTATAATAAATCTACTGAACCAGAAAATCAAAGTAGTAACTGAAAACATCCGCGTCCCTTCTGCCTCTAAATCCCTACTCACCCCATTTTACGGTACCTATATTTGGGCGTTGAGCGTGTTTGGCAGCGTTAATTACTTAATTACCTATACGCTATAAACAGTTGGTACGACGTTTGATATTATGACATCGGCAATAATGTTAACTGGATACACAGCGATCCATCAAACGCCTGTATCGGTGGCTGAGAGCGTATGGTGCGCGCACTTTTAACTATAGCTGTACAGTGGATGTTTACTCAACCACCGCTGCTGCCTCTCCTCGCTGTGATTTATGAGCCACCCACAAATGTAGCGGATCGCCGTGTCATACGAATAAAAGCAGTGAAATAATATAAGCTTGCGATATCTTAATATGATATTACTTTGCTAATATACGTCACAATTTGATATATAGGCTCGAGATGTGAAAACACTTTTCGAGTTCCAAATAATAGGTAGGGACATGATGTTCAATTAATATAATTAATTTCAAAATACAGCGTCGGCGACGTCTGACGTTAATAATTGTTTAAGTTTAGGTTCCAAGTTACGTTCGGTATCATTTTCAACGATTTAAATCAAAGATGTAAAAGTATATTTAATCTAAATCGGTTCATCGGTTATTGATTTCCCATACAATCTTCCACCTTTTCAACTTTTTTTGCTGTTACTCTCTCTCGTCAGCGTCATTACCAATAAATATAATTAAACTAAAATTAAAATCTTAACCTAAAAACAAACCTAAAAAATAAATAAATTAATATAAAATTATCCCCTCGAGGCATGGTGCCGAGAAGCTTGCAGCATTTCCCCGCTGTATCGCAATACCCTAAGTAAAGCGATGGGCATGGAAGCCGCCAGCTCTATGGTCATCGGTGATGTACTCTGCGTGTTTTATGTCTAAATGTTTGTTCATACCTATTAGTAAAGAAATATATTATTATGTAAATAAATAGATATTCTGACGAACAATTAGGTAATGGAACAAGTTTTAAGTTGTAGAGAGGACCATATTTGTTATTTAAACTGCCCTAGTTTAAGCCTTGTAACCCGGGTTGTAATCCTTTTCTTTTATTATTTCTATCGGAGTTACAAAAAATTATAATTGATGTGTTTCCACTTTCTATTCTACAACATTCGACATAACGTTTAATCTTAGAGCATTTAATAACTGGAGTCGCCCTTGTTACGTTAAGCCGTCGTTAACATTAGCCCTTTGCCGAAAAACTTGCACATTTGTGCAAACTTTTGTATGTAGGTACTGAATATGGCTATTTGTACGGTTCTTAAAAAACCTGTAGAAATAGCAATACATTTGACGTCCTCTCCTCCGCAAAAAGCGGCAGACTGTTTCGTATATAAAACTAGCTGTTGCCCGCGACTTCGTCCGCGTGGAATCTTATCTTCAACATTTTACATCTTTAGTACCTATAATTTTCATATCCAAGCAATGTTGGAATTAAGTACTTTTCTTTTTTAGCAAGTTGTATGAAGTTTTAAGTCAAGTGGATTTTGATGTTGGTTGCTGAAATTACTTTTCTTGTATATAAAATGACAGCCATGACGTCTCCAGTTACTAAATGCTCTAAGCGTTTAATGCACTACCTTACTTCGCTTTTACGAGCAATTGAGTGTTTTCGAACACTCATTTAAAGAAGTTGCGCTGTAACTGTGTCAATTAGAGCACGGAAATAATTGCTTTCTTGCGACTAAGTCTCTCTAAGAAAAACTTCATAACTGGACATCGTCAAGGATAATGGAGTTCGATACAATAAAGAGTTTATTTACAGGACATGGGTACGTAACGTTGTTCTAGAAAGAGAGTATGTACTGTAGATGATATTTTGTTTTATTTATTTTGGTTAAGATCTTTGAAAACATTTAATTAAGATTCACAATAATGTTAATAATTGTGAGCTAGCAATCAACTGACAAAAAAAATTCAAATATATACATATGTTATTAATTATTTGTCACTGGGCCACAGCCACGCTTCCTCAACCTGCAAGATCCGTAATAACACATCCTTTCATCCTTTAAAAAATACCTACTACGATTAGAAACGTCCATATTTTTATAGTATAAAACTATATTGAGTTGAACAACAAGGAAACTCGGTAAAAATGCTAATGAAATTGGTCTAAATAGGAGATTTCGTTGAATATTTTCGTTGGTGTGCGTCATTGTTTATTCAGAAAACGTTCTCATTTGAAAAGAGCTGCACAAAAAGATCCATTTCGTTTAGCGTATTTTAATTGCTATTGAATGAAGGTATTATTTATGAGGAGTACTCGTAGGTACCTACTTGTACAGGGGTAGATGGGTCTTGTAGCGAGTTATAATAAGAGTGCAATTATAATCGACCCACCTTGAGATAAACCTGAACGTTGGTTCAGTGGTACATATAAATATATCTAATCAATAAGCATCTGTTATAAAAAAATGCTAAGTGGAACTTTTTTTAAACAAATATGTACAGTCAGCAATACTATTCGCTTAGCACCTTTGCATACAAACTTCTATGCAGGAGGGGGTACCTTTTCTCTGCAGCTAATATTAATGGCAGTAGTTGGGCATTTATTTTAACCAGATAATTAAAAAAAATAAAACGATGTGGAATCTTAATTCTGTCAATATGTGGTATTTGTTTTTAGTATTGTTCCAGTATTACACTTATATACTTAGAAAGTTATAAAGAATTACTTCAATGCTAGTAAAGGCTCAACTTTATCACCCTTAAGTCCCAGTACGGAGTATAAATGGATTGACTGACTCATTTGATCCGGTTAGCAATTCGTTCATCTTGCGTCGGAGAAAATGGAATTGCAATTTAATATAAATGACGCTTTGACGGGAAAATGAAAACTCGGTGTCGGACTAGCTTCCTCGCCGCAGCGGGTTAATGCAATCAGACCTATCCATTGCGGCAATTTTAGGGGAAATCGTGTAACGTCACACCTCAGACGCCGCATCCTAATATGTATGTATCAAGACTGCGTACATATATGTACGTCTTCAACTAAAGACGAAAATATTGATTTACATAATCAGTATGTAAGTAGTCACAATTTCAATAAGGGCCACTTGCACCATCCCACTAACCCGGAGTTAAGCGGTTAAACAGTTAACCCAGTGTCAAATTGTACTGGTAACCAAGGTAACTTCAGGTTTAACCGGTTAACCCCGGGTTAGTGGAGTGGTGCAAGTGGGCTTAATATAGATATACTTTTTTTGCGTTCTTTCACCACATGAATACTTTGAAAATAGGCTACGTCAGCCCCCGGAGAGCTCACGATCGTTGCTCTCACTAACCTGTGAATACCCAGTCGCCGAGGCCGAAACCGGCTAGGACAGGATGATGATGATGACTTTGAAAGAGCCGGAAGACATATTTTTAAACTGCTTTTTATTATTTATTAAGTTCAAGTATTTAAGTTTGTGTGAATACTGATCATGACATCTTTTGTCGATAATCTTGCATGGTATGCCATGCCCTGTCAATGTTTAATGAAATAGTTATCGCCGCTATCGGTGATAAATAATAACAGTCATCTTATTTTTTATTATCTTAATTCTGATTGACATACTTACTAAAATAAGTCTTTACGTGTTGAATAACGGTAAACATCGTGGCACAAAATATTTTCTACCCAGTCCCTCAGAGACACGTCTAACGTTCGATAGAAGCATCGTATGACGGAAAACCTTTTTTAAAAGCGTTCCTAAAGCTATATTTGTATTATACGGACCAACAACCGGGCGCGTCAACGCGTCGTAGTTTTTGACATAAATACTACTCATGTAGGGTTCGCCCCTTCGGGGAGCAGCCCTTTGAGGAGATATTATGTAATGTGCTTTTATGTGTCTTAATTTTCTTGTTGTCATAGGCTTTTGTTTTGTTAACAACGGGTACGGACAACGTTATATAAATTGTAAGATGCATGTGTACAGTCAGCAAAACTATTAACTTAGCACCCCTGCGTACATATTTGTCCCCAAATTTCGGCAAAATCTAAATGAATTAGAATTTATGAGATGGTTAATTTTATACTTGTTAACGAAGTGTTATGGTTAGTTTTATTAATAAGCGTTAGCTGGCTGTCGATCTCATCAAGTTGAACCGCAGCGGCGGCAGCGTGTGGAACGCCGCTAGTTAGCGAGCCAATATGCATCCGCTGTTGCAGGCAAGTTCAACTTTCTGTATTTAATAGTTCAACGAAACTCAGTTTCCGCGCGCCGTTGGAGTAATTATGCTTTTACCGTAAGCCACAACACGCGCAGCGGTCCCTGGCTATCTACTCCAGCGAAGAGCTCGCGGGCAACAGGTATACTGTACCTGCCTTATAATGTACGCCTCCATTATCTAGTTAACGGAGCCGACCTCATTGATACGGAGAAGCTTTTGCACCTAGATTTTCGTATGTCCTCATCGTAAGTGCTTTCCCGGCTTGCTGCCTTAGATATATTCCTGATAGATGCTTGTTCCTTATCCGAACCATGGGTGTTATGAGCATTTAAGTAATTATTTATATACAGGTTGTTTTTAGTCACCTGTAATAATTTACGGGGTTATTATTTTATTGTACAGGTCATACTTTCATTCTGAACAACTTTGGAATGGGACCAACCCCGAAATCACGAAAGAAAAATTAACTCTTCCGTACAAAATAGACCATTCCAACATCAGACCAGCCAAAATGTATAAAACAGGCAATTTTATATCTCAAAACTGATATTTAATTAACTCTACCTAACCTAACCTAGCCCACTTTTCTGGTAGCAGTCCGGTTCTGTAAGGGGTTACGGCTCGGCCACGACCTCGAGCGACTTGCGACGGCAGGAGCGATAACCATAGGTTGGAGCGAAAGGTCCGATCGCTGTGTCACGCTCCAACCTATGGTTATCGCTCCTGCCGTCGCAAGTCGCTCGATGTCGTGGCCGAGCCTTAAGGGTCACAGTTCTAACATAAGCTAACACCAGTAGGAGAAAAGTGTTTCTGGTCGCAGTTCGGTTCTGTAAAGAACATTTGAACGTATTAGATAGATATTGGTACATTTATACGACAACACTCTCATATATTTTGGTAAGTGATCGGCCGGCTAGAATAGAATATATGTACACTCTTGTTGAAACAGGTCTTGGCTGTGACCACTACGGATACGATCGGGTCATAAATTCTCCGTTTTACGACACATCTAGCTCGCGGACTGTACGTACAAGTACATTGTAAGGTGCAGTAAAAAGGGAATCACTGTAAGCGAAAGCACGATAGCATTTCTCATTCTTTATTTACGCAGTAGCAGATACAGAAGTAATTTAGCTCGACATAGATAGTACCTAATTTGAAAGTGATCAAGTATAGGTACTTATTAACTAGGTACTACGAGTACCTTAAAGAGAATGTCTGCGGCCATTTCTCTATATAGGTACTAGATTTATACCAAGAAAAGTCTGCAGCGATTTTGATAGCCCACGTAGTGCAAATGTTATTTTAAACGTTAAATTTCTATGAAATTATGACGTATAAATAACACTTGCACTGTGTAGGCTATCAAAAACGCTGCAGACTTTTTTTGTTCTAACTCTACTCGTAGTCCTATTGTTTTGTGACTAATATTTTAATATCATATAATGTGTGGTGTGACAAGGACCCCTATTCGACAAGCGACGTTTGACGTATCGTGTTGATCTCCCGTTGATGTGGGAAAAAATCATAAGTTCTCGAATACGTACAATGTCAAAATTTGACATTAACAATCCACAGTTAGGTTGACAAGCAAACCAAACCGAACCACCCTTAGTTTAGAGTTGAGTTTTGGTTGTACCAAATGATATTATCCACCGTCGATGGAATCAACATTCAGTATGCGATAAAATCAACTGTTGATTTGATGTGGATGCGAAATCTGACAGTTGTACATGTCGAATTTGGCCCAAGAATGGATAGGATGAGGTGCAACTTTTAGGCTTTATCTTATATACTAATTTATAACTAATAATTTTGTACTGAAACACGTTTTAGTGCGTGCATTGAAACGAGTCAATATAAAACAAGACCGAAGTGATCCCATAAGAGCACCGTGAACAAAGTTTTGTACGGTGCTCTAAAAATATTACTCCGTAGGTATAAGTATGTAACATAAATTATGTTAGGACTGAAACTGCACGGTGGCATTATAACTTAAAAAAATAAACGCGTTATTAGTTGTTACAATATGATGAATATGATGTAGGTACTAGATTTTGTAAACGACAGCAGCAGTAACTGTAACTACAGGACGGAGTAATTTAGGTATTGTTAGGTACTCGTACTCTGTGGCGAAAGTTTAGTTAGTCTATGTGTGAGAGCGGAGCCAGGAAAGTCTCCGTCGCTCGTCGCTTTTAAAGCATTTGTATGCAAATGTGTTGAACACTACAATACATTTCGCTATTTGCATTCTGGCTAATTGCTTTTCCTTTCGCCGCCGACGCGTAAACGACGAGTTATTTTCTTTGTGTCCGAGACACCTTATCGGCGTCGTAAATTGTGGGATTGCTGATTGCTCCACTCTTTATGCTCCTTTTACAATAGGCGTTCATAGGAAATGGTCAAAACCCATTTTGATCACGAAATTAGATGTGTCGATTTTTTTATATTTGTAACAGGCAACATGCCCATATCACATATACCTGCCTTATAGACTAACATATATAAACTTAAAAACTAAACACTATTTTGGCGATAGAACGGCGTGGCTCCGTTGAATCATCTGCTCTTGTATCGGATTCGGCAGTTTGCTCCGGTACCTCCGAAATACGATACCATTCGGCCAGAAGTTATATTTAGGTGCGTTTAGATATTTCATGCCAGAATAGTATGCATAGGTAATTTTGTCAAAATAAAATAAACTGGAATGTCGCTAATTATATTTTATTCCTAATGCAACCTAACATAGCTTTGTCATTCTTTGAAATAAAGCAGGTACTGACGTCATTTGACTTTGCTGGGACATAAATATTCGAAGGGGGAGTTCACAACGCTTAAACTTGTACGCTGGAGAGGTCTGTCCTAGTGATGACTTTGAAACAAAGAGCCTGTTGTTTAATTTTTAAGTCGGTAGCGAGAGAGCGAGCAGCTGCACTCCACGGCTCCATTACTTGCCGGCGTTCATTGTGCTCGCCGCCGCCGCGCGCCGCTGCCGAGCCCCCGATACCCTTAAGCGGAGTCTTGTAGCCTCCTTTTATTTATTTATTATTACAAAACTTTTTTCAACCGGCATACCACATACATTTTGTATATATTTTATAACGTGAGCTTGTATATCAATCTAAGGTTATTAACCAGTAAGTAGTAAATGGCCACTCTTAATAATAAGGTTTCAATTGGCTTGTTTCATTTTGATTTGTAAGGAGTGGCCATTCAATATATACTGGCCATATGCTAACCAATAGATAAGGGTTAGGGTAAGGGGATGAATTTTGGTGCTCGTATCAACCATGATGTGAAATGCGTTGGATAGTTCTATAAAATTTGATATAATCATAAAGTAAAAGTTAAAACTTTTACTTGGTCGGCTCAGCCATTTTAGAGTTTTCACAAAAAATCATCTCTTCGTAGTAAAAGCGCTTAAATAGTATATCTGTGGCTGCGAAGACAGGTAGAGTCGGACCAAGAACAGTCTCCAGCGGATTTGATAGCCCACGCAGTGAAACTGTTATTTATACGTTATAATTTCATAGAAGTTTGACGCTTAAAATAACACTTGCACTGCGTGTGCTATCAAATCCGCTGCAGATTTTTCTTAGTCTGACTCTAATCCCCTTTGCTTAGGTATTTAGGTAGGTATCTATACGGGTAACTACAGAAGCCTAAACTGAGCATTTTTTTTGTAATTTGTGCCCATCTTTAATCACCGTTCTTGTTCAATTTTAGTTTTTTGAAGATTTCTCTAATAGATTAAGTAAGTTACTCCGAAGCTATAATTAAATTAATAATCTTAAACCTATATGAAAAAAGTTATTGAGATGTTTCGGAAAAATACTGCAATAAAACCACTTCACAAATCCAGCAATAAAAAAGAGGGAAGCTAAATTATGTTGTAAAATAAAACGTGATGTGATTTGCCTGTTTTTTTCCATTACTTTGACGTAGAGGAATAAGTCGCAAACACAGTGGGTAATAGCACAATTTCCTTCGACGATTTTTCATAAATCTTTCTCTTAGCCATTGCCTTAATGGATTTGAAAAAAATTGGCACTATGCATTATTTTATCGAGCGCTACTCTCATGCTGCCGCACCATTCATTATAAACGTACATTTGAAAACCTCCAGCCTGCGGCTGTCGGGAATTATAGATCACGTTTGCAAAATCTAGTAACTACATCATTCATCAATCATCATAATACAGTGTTTGAATCGTAAACACTATAAGCCTAGCAAATTGTTACTTAATGTACTTTACTGGACAAGTACTTTAATGGACTTTGTAATTTTTTTGAATAGACCGTAACACAACCCGGTTGTCCAAGCCTACACAAAGATTGGACAGTAAAGGGTGAATCGCATTAAGTTGCTAAATGGCGTATATATGTCTGCGATTGAAATGAGGAGATTACATGCCCCGAGCCGTAAAGTAAAAAGCGGCGCGGGACGATTCAATTACTCTTCTGATTGTGTCTCCTCATGTAGCCGACCGCGGCTTACGAGATAACAAAACATGTCATGCGTTAAATTATAAATGGTTGACGTTTTAACATATTTTCCACATTAGAGCACCCCAAAGCTACGAGTAGTATGTAAAATGAATCTTACAGGATAAGAACTTGAATTCAAACCTGCACGACTATTTCACATCTTATACACTAGTTACTAGTAGAAAAGAAGTATTATGCTAATAGTAATGTTAATGAAATTTAATGGTTTCCCTAAGTACAAATAAAATCCTTTGACCTATTAAACTTTAATTAGCACGAATTGTACTTACTATAATTTAGAGGAAACCACTTCAAAAGAGCTACGTGAAGCGAGCAACTCGGTGTAGATTTTGTGGAAATGTTATTTTGATTACGTTAACATTATCTAAAAATAGTATGTACCTATTTAATTCGTCTTGCAATGGGGGTAAAGTTGTTGTTTAACTAATCGTCTAATATTGACTCCCTAGCAAGTGAAAGATGATGATTCCAAATGTTTCACCACACCAACGCGAGGAAAATACATACTATCTGTAAAACATCACTACTCAAATACAATTGAACGCGCTTATTTTTTCTATAATTCAAAATCATTACTTAGGAGTCAATTCCACGGCTCAGATCAGCCAGATGATGAAACTCTGTTTGATTGATTTTCATGCCGATTATGAAACAAACTGTTACGAGTATTACGAGTAAAACTGATTATTAGAATATACATATTCTAATTGTTGTACGTCCAACTCCTTGCATTAAACTTGTAAAAGTAAGTCCGATATGAAGCGATAACAAACAGTGGTAAAAAGAAAAAGGTAGATAACCAATCATAGTACCTATTTTATAATGTTATGATATGGTTACAGAGACCGTCGAAAATTCAGCGTTGACTGTGAAACCAGAAAAGCCCTCCATCTTCCTCGGGGACGGGTAAGGAGAGATAAATAGTAATGTTGAAAGCTGTAAATTAGGGAGGAGTTTTAGACTTCCTTGCTGTCGTAGACGCCACGTGGCGTGGCTCAATGCGCCTAATTACAGTCCCAGAAGATTTATTTATGAATAAGTATTTCCATTTACTTATTTACATGGATGCAAGACGTAATTAACACTTGAAATATACGAATTAGTTGGTAGAAAACGAATTTATTCTTTCTCTCCGCTACCAAAACAAGTACCTACGTAAATATAGGCACAGTGTAAAAAGTAAGAGTGGTCTGATGGTCTTTGACGTGTACCAAGCTACTTACAATGCAATGACAGCGATGTATGCAGCTCGGGTGCATTCATCTGTTACTACTAGTGTTATACTTCTAGCATAGAATAGGGGTCCTGAAAACACACTTTTTAAGTATCAATGTTTATAAATATTTTCAGATATTGAAAGTCGTGGGTAATCGTAAAAGTCTAGCTATGAAACATATTTTAAAATAATGAAATTAAGTATTTTTTCGTATACGTAAGTATTTTTATGTTAACTTCATGCTTAGTTTAATAATTTACTACATATTATCGTTTATTTCAGTTTTTAATATATTTGACTGTCTTTAACTATTTATCTACTACCTATCTGGTTTATCACTCAAAAAAAGGCTGGTGGTTGTCACTTAAAAAAAGTATTGGTGTTAACTATTTACTCGGTAGGTAGATATTAAATATAGGTATAGGTACCTGCATTGAATAAATCGGTAAAAATTAAGTTGCAACCAAAATTAATCACCAGCACCAGGTCTTGCAGCATAGAGTTGTAGACTCGGCACCGGACTGAGATTTACATATTTACTTTAGTAGATAGTCCAATTTTGAGAGAACAACCGCACGTCGCACGACAAACGACGACTGCAAACATGCGTATGTGTACTATGCCGAGTAATTTGTATAGGGGAACATAAATTCTGTTACATCGAGGTCCAAAGTACCTTCTTGGACGCGAGGTAAACTAATTTGGCACACATTCAAACAAACAAAGCGTCTTTGAATCAAGAATCCTTGTTGTCTAAGAGCCTGGCGGCCATACTTTGCTAACTTTCGCGTCGCCGTCGGTAGTATATCAAACAATACAGGTTCCGATTGAAATTGAGCGTGTGTTTGTTAATAATTAAACTCTACTTGAACACCGGCCGTCTGTAATTTTTTTTTATATTTGAGGATAATTCGATAATCTTATGTTAGAATCAGCTTTAGTCTAAAGGAGTTATGCAAAGATACAGGGACAATAAAAGACGTTAATGAAGAAATTTTACGGAACAATCTTAGACTTTACAAAAGTAGTAATCCATTATTATTACTCAGTTCCTGTAATGTTTTATGATTTTGAACTAATATACTCGCAGTCCTAGTTATTCAAAGTCACCGAGTTTATAGTCAGAATTTCGTAAAATATGCGATCTTACTGCCATCTTTTTCTTGTGCTTTTTCTTTCTGCCTTTCCTAAGGGTATGTTTCGGTCCCTGGATTCCCTTCCCGCCAAACTCCCGCTGCATGGTTATCCAGGGCAGCGCTATATTAGCTATGCCTTTATCTCTGAAATCCTTGACAAAATACCGGTTCCATGTGTAACAGCAAACGTTATTTTTGTCTCTGCAGCCGGCAGCTTGAGTTATATATTTTGCTCCCTTGCACAGCTTAGAGTTGACACAAATGCCTCCAGATTGCCAGCAGGGAGTGGTCATCAGCGATCCTAACAACACGGGATAATTAGTATTTTGAATACACATTCGGGTACCAAGACTGACTAACAAATTAAATTCGAACTTCGAGTCTCTACTCAAGACGATACTCACTTCTAGAGACAGCCGAAGCTAATGCGGCCTGGTATGCAAGAAGCTCTGCTCGCAGGTCTTCGTATTCTTCATCGACTGATAAATCCAAGTAAGCGTCATCCTTTAAAGTCAAGCCTACACCCAAATCACCTTCGTCGCTATGTTTTGTATCGTGAGACGACCGTCTGGCTAAACCGATCCATTGGCATGAGCAAAGCACAATACTTAACAATACCGGCCGGTTTAACATTTGGCAATGCTTTCAATGCATTTAAAAATAAATTTATAACTTGATTTCATTGTCGTTTTATGGACGCCAAACTAAATAGGAATTCGTAGATAAGCAGAAATGTTTCCGATAGTTTTGCAATCAATCGCAAAACAGTATTACTTAAACCTATATCTTGATGTAACGCCTGAATTGATTTATTTTTACTCCGACGGAATACAGCCGGTATACGCATTTAGGGTGAGAGGTTCTTAAATTTATTTATGAATATGATCAAAACTGATCGATTTGCTTGCGGTTATCAGTAGGCAATAAATACACCAGCGATGGATTGTAAAATAATTTACGTCATTAACTAGCGACCCGCCCCGGCTTCGCTTGGGTTAAAAGATGAATCATGTTAGACCGGGCCGGGTCCGGTCCGGAGCATCCGGAACTTCGTTTTCTATGGAAAGCATCACGTGATCACCCGTCATATTTCATAGAAAAGTAAGCGCCGGAAGCTCCGGCCCGGTCTAACCATGTCTGTATGTACGGTCAGCCAAAAAAGTGGTCTACCACTTTTCGCCTCTATGAATCAGATGATAGAGTCGAAAAGTGGTAGACCACTTTCTTGGCTGACTGTACCATGGAATGCAATAAATAAATTAAATGGAATGATTTATGAATTATTTTAGTACAGCAAAGTAGCGGAGGTTTCCTACATCATAAAACGTGAAGACTGATTACTTCAGTAGTATGTAAGTATAATATTACATACATTAGAAATGCCCATAAAAATGATTTGGACATTCTGTCATACATGTATCTTATTCTTTTATCTTGATTCATTATTTTCTGGCTATTATATACCTATACTGTTATTCCTGGCGAATAGTAGGTATTATTTGTCCATTTGACAGCTCGGGCTATAGAGCTCCCAGGTTATTTTGCAATATGCGGGATGGTCAATATCACGATCCAACCCTTGTCGCCCTGTGGCTTAAAATAAATAGAAGCGTCAGAGGCCGATGTTCCGGGATGGACCAGTGAATAGTTAATATTCCGATAAGTGTTTTATTTCTAGCTAGTTTAGGTATTTGTGTTAAAGGTCGCTAAAAACGCAAAATGTTTTTATCATGTTGGACTATATAATCATTAATCAGCACAAGCCAAAAGACTAGTTATTATTTTGTTACTAGCGGTCCGCCCCGGCTTCGCACGGGTTAGCAAATTATATACCTAAACCTTCCTCAAGACAAGAATCACTCTATTGATAGGTGAAAACCGTATGAAAATCCGTTTCATACGGTGCGTTTTTGAGTTTATCGCGAATATACAAACACACAAACGGAGAGACGCGGCGAGGGATTTTGTTTTATAAGGTGTAGTGATAAATGGTACTTACAATTTTTTTCTTGCGTTAGGTACATTTCATTAACTTGCATGATTGGGGTCCAACTCTACACAAAAACAGGGGGGATAAATAGTCGGACAGACAGACGCGCGAGTGTTCCTATAAGGGTTCCGTTTTTTCCTTTTGAGGTACGTAGGTAACAGTAACACAGAGCTTCATAGGGTGCAGTCCCTCGGGATACATTCCTACTTGGTCGAATACATCGTCGTGCGTTTACTCATTACAACGTGCATCTGATAATATGAATTATTCCATATATCTACGGTCGCAATTAATAAATAAACTATTGAATACAAATTCGTAATTTACCAATTTATTCGTAATTTCGTAAGCATTTTTTACCTATAAGTTAATTTAAGATCTGTTAAATTTTAGTTTTAATTTTACTTGTAATGTTGTTTTTATTATCATTTTATTTGTTATTGGTAAATAAACTTTATTAAAATTCGTAATAAATAATTAAATATAGTATAATAAAAAAATCTATAATTTTAACTAGGGACAATGCGTATTTTAGCTTTTAGTTACTTACTTACGTACGAGGGTGGTTTGAGTAGTAACTTGGTTCGATAGAAATTGAGGATATGGTTTGAGCCGGCAGAAGAATAAAAGTACGTGAATTAGATGAAGCCATAAGCATCTTAATTGAATGAGTTCTTCACTTTTTTCATAAAGCTTTGTTTAATCATAAAGTACACAACATTCCTTAACACATTTCTTTTCAGGTCGAGCAAAGTAACTTATCAAACTGCCCCCGTATATCGGTGAACGCATATATTTAGTATGGAAACCGCCTTTAGGAACATTACCGTTCAAATTCTCGGGCCAAATTAGCACACATACAAAATTACGCCTACATTTAAATAAGACGACGCGTTTACAGAGCCTGTAATCAAAGCTGGTAAACAAAACAATAGTCATCTTTTTTACACTAATGGTACATAGCTAAGTGTAGATGAAATGCATATAATGTCAATAACTACCAATCAGCGATATTAATCCGCTAATAACCTTCTTGCTGTACGTACTGGCCGCTGAGAGTTTGCGGTTCATATTTGATTAGAATATGACTTGGACAGGGATAGGTTTATGCCGTACATTGAAGAACCAGTCAAATAATACACGTATAATAATTTAATGCAGATTAAAAGATAACTAGTTAAAATGGGGCAAAATTTACATGGGTACACGAATCGGGTCAAAAATATTTGAATAGGCGGAGTCACAATAAATCCCCACTTCCAGTTCCAATGGAAATATTTTATATGTATATAGCCGGTCAAGCAAGTTTGTCAGTAGAAAAAGGTGCAAAATTAAAATTTTGTATGGGACCACACCCGTTCGCGCGCTTACATTTTCTAAATTTGCCGCTCTTTTCTACTGACGGAAATGGCTTGAGAGAGAACCTACATATATGTGACGGTAGAGGGTGGATTCGAATGATCAACATTTTCAGATAATGTGTGTATTTCTTAAATTAATTCAGTGGAAGTGTATCTACATATAGAAGACCGGGTATGATTATCTCACGAGTTATATCTCATGAATAGAACATATTCTAGATATCTTTCCAGGCATCCACTTAATTTCATGTCTCTCTAATTGGACAGCTTTTTTCCATAGTTCTCTGCGAATAGCATCTTGTGGGAATCTGAATGGAAAGTAATAATTATAAAATGATAATATCAAATTTGATTACATATTAATTTGAAATAATTAGGTAGTTTTTTTACAGCTCCATTTCATGAAATAAAAAAGGAAAATACAAATCTGTAAGAAATAATTCATTACTACATTTATAATTATATAGAAAATACCTAAACCAAGCACAAGTTAATAAAATAGTCTACTTCATTTGGCATAACACTGTCCCTGTTATCCTCGCAATTTAAAAAGTCGTATGTTGTTATGAAAGTTGTATGCAGTTATTACGTTTTAGCTTAGCACGGTAGTATTGAAAACAAATCGTCATGTTTAATTCCAAATTTTACTGAAGTTATCTGTTTACTACAAGTTAAAAGTGATTCCACTATCCTTGGTATGAACTAAAATAACTTCTGCACCACTTCACGACACATGAAGACATTTTTAATTACAAAAAAACGTTGTTTTTATAAATCAATTTAGCCATCCGTCACTGACTGTCATCTCGGACGAACTGAAGTTGCGAATCGAATAGTTTGTAAGCACCGCCTACAATCGAATACTTTACGTTGGGTCATAACTGAGCGGACAGAATACTTCCATGTATATCAGTTCGCTGCCGTATATTTAGTCAGCCTTTGATGTTACTTATTACCTATCTAATGTTGAAAGGCTAGCGACAATGTAGTATTATGGTGACAAGGACAATGTGCTGATCTGATGCAGGCAAGCTGATCATGCCGCAGGTGGCCTTTAAACGTTGTGATGATCAGGCGGCGTAGCACGGTGGCGTTTTTATCCCTTGTCACCATACCTGTCACGTTCTAACAAGTATGTAAGTGCGAAAGGGACGCGCATAGTGATAGTCGATAAAAATGGAACCGTGCTGCGCCCGCAGATGCAGGTAATCTTATCATGCCGCAGGTAGCCATAACTGCTAAATGATAGAACTAAAATCAAGATGGAAAGTCGAACGCAATTGCAGCACAATAGGTATTTATCAAAAAAATGATTACTATGATAATGATTATTAGGTATAGTTTTTTATAAAAGATTTTCTATATTAAGTAATCCCTGTTCATTACTTTTGTACAAGGATACACAAAAGCATTATAGCCCTTTGTTGAAACTGTCCCCCGGCATCTATTTATGTGCGGTCTATTTTTATCCAAGATAGATAGCCATGAGATATCCTGGCCTTTCTGTGCGAAGACAGACCATTTTACATATACTTTTACTAATAGCTCTTACGTGAGAGGAAACAAAATGAACCAATTCTTGGCTTGAGCGCAAACCGTAAGAACGTTTTCGCCTCTATTTTTATTCTGAATTGGAATATTATGCTAATTAAGAAGAGTTGAGTTTGTACCACTTTGAGTTTTCTAACTTTTATTAAACTTTTATTTTTATTGTATCATATCTAAGCCCAGATTTGTTCTATCGCATTTAACTACTTACTACGTACTATTTGCGTATTAACTGTATTATACTCGAACAGCATACGTTTTGATAGAACCACAAAATTGCACGAGATGTACATAGGTTTTTCAACTGTGAAACGATTTTAAGCGGAATTTTGTTTTATGTTTAACAATCAGAACGTAATAAACTATAATGTGTTTGTTGACTTCATCGGCGAAAACCTTAGAATAGATCGATATTGGTGCCAAGTTTTGTCGACAATCTTGAAACTCATTTACAAGAACCTACTAAGCTTAAAAAAGGTTAATTTTAAATAAAAATTCTTGTTCTGTTTCTACGATTGGTGCAGCTTTTCAAAACGTGAAGTTTTGGAAGTTTTGAATTTTAGTCGAATTCTATATACACTTAGAAAATAATTTATGGTACTTATGTATTAAACCCTACATATATAGTCAATAGGTACATTTTATTTGGTTCAAATCCAATGGCTGTCAGTCGTTAATGTTTGAGGTGTTTGCATCTGAATCTAAAGCAACAATGGGTGGTGATTAATTGTCCTCGGAATGACATTTAGTCCAGTCCACAGCGTAAACAGCAAAGTTTTGCTTAAATCGCTTTTGCAGCAACGCCCCTAATTGCGCCGACTCAATTTTGACAGGTGATTGTAGCCTGAAGATAAATGGAAACTGGCGCTGAGTCGCTGAAAAGAGAACGAAAAGACGTCGAAGGGAAAGAACACGCGTTGCCATTACTTCCACGTCTTCGGAATTTAAAGCTTATCTAAAAGCGTCAAAAAACGAACTCACTTTACCGCGGAGCGCGGTGATACCGGATTCTTCATAAAAAAGACACGGTAAAAGTTTTCCATTTCAATTTATAACCTGTGCCCTATTTTATAAAGCTACAAGTTACAATTTACAAGCGGAAGTCTCGTTCTAACACATAGGGTTAGAAAGAGACTTCCGCTTGTAAATTGTAACTTGTAGCTTTATAAAATAGGCCACTGGTACAGTCAACTGTAAAAATATGGGTGCACGAATCATCTTAAAAATATGTTCCAAAGCTCTTATGTCAGCGAATTAAGAACTATGGGACATGTTTTTGAATAAGGTGGCTACACGCTACACCCATAGTTTTACGTATAGTAGTACCACTGTATATATCTTGTATGTACTTAAATAAATGATTTTTACTATTTATAACAAAACTAAACCGATATTATTTATAACTGCTCAATACTATATGTTTCGTATCTCATACGATACGGTTGGTTGGTTTTCATTAAATTAGAATCGGTAACGAAGTTTTACTATCATCACACGGTTACGGAAATCGTATCGTCAATAGGTAATATCTAGAATGTACCTATTTAAAGCGGGCCCGCTCCGAGATGTTACATCCGGCCTTACAATCCGTAGGTACGACGCGCATTGGTTTGATTTCAGCTCGCTGAACATCGTAATAGATATGCCAACATAATTATATTTCCGATTCTCTTCGTGAAACAGATGTGGAACTTAAGAGTGCTATTACATTTCGGGGTTGAGCGAGTTTAGGTATTTTACGCGCTGCGGCAGGCCGTGCGAGCTCAGTATTCCGATCCCTTCTACCACACTTGCACTACAATGATGGATTAAACATTCTTGATCCTTCGCGAAGCATATTGAAATCAACCATAACAACACTAACTGTACTTAACTTATAAAGTCCTAAAACTGTTATTTGATAAGTACGAAAATAATAAATGCAGTGCAAATGTACATAGGGGCTGTTCATAAATCACGTCATCTATTTTGACCCCCCCCATCCCTCAAATCATCCAAAAATCATGCTTCGGATGACTCTGTTTCCTCCTACGTCATGCTACCATCATCCGATGTCCAGACCCCCCCCCCCCTCCTCCTCCCATTTGAAACGACGTAATTTATGAATAGCCCCATACTCGTACTTATGAACGTATATTACTCGATTATAGGTACTCGCTTATTTACAAGAAACTGAAGATACACAGGGTCTGATGATGGAGCTGGAAGGTGGCCACGGGTACCAGTCTATCATGTAACTAAACCACTTCGTGTTTGGGCTCGTTTGATTCGTCTCAACAAGATATTTGACACTGAAGACACACAGGGTCTGATGATGGAGCTGGAAGGTGGCCACGGGTACCAGTCTCTCATGTAACTAAACAATTTCGTGTTTGGGCTCGTTTGATTCGTCTCAACAAGATCTTTGACACAAGACAGTACTCAGGGTCTGATGATGGAGCTGGAAGGTGGTCACCATTACCAATCAACCATACAACTAAACCACATCGTGTTTAGGCTCGTTTTATTCATCTCAACAAGATCTTTGACACTAGGTGATACTCAGAGTCTGATGACGGAGCTGGAAGTTGGTTACCAGTACCAATCAACCATGCAACTAAACCACTTCATGTTTAGGCTCGTTTGACTAGTCTCAACAAGATCTTTGACACTAGGTGATACTCAGAGTCTGATGATGGAGCTGGAAGGTGGTCACCGGTACCAATCAACCATGCAACTAAACCACTTCGTGTTTAGGCTCGTTTGATTCGTCTCAACAAGATCTTTGACACTAGGTGATAAACCAAACACGAAGCCCAAACACGAAGTGGTTCAGTTATGTGATAGACTGGTACACGTCGCCACCTTCGAGCTCCATCATCAGACCCTGAGTAGTATCTTGTGTCAAAGATCTTGTTGCGACGAATCAAACGAGCCCAAACACGAAGTGGTTCAGTTACATGGTAGACTGGTACCCGTGGCCACAGTCCAGCTCCATCATCAGACCCTGAGTACTAACTTGTGTCCAAGGTCTTGTTGAGACGAATCAAACGAGCCCAAACATGAAGTGGTTCAGTTACATGATAGCAGTGTTGGCAAAAAATTAATTCGAATTGACGATTGACGATTGAGAATTGACCGATCAATTCGAATTGACGATTGACGAAACTAATTCTAAATCTACTGATTGAAGATTGACGATTACTAATCGTTAATTCGAATTGATCGGTCAATCCTCAATCGTCAATTCGGATTGACGATTACTTTGTATGTCCTTTTTATTTAGGCCATTTTTGTGAAACTGACCAAATGCGATCAAAAGCGGTGTCTGAGTTTACCAAAGGTTCCGAAACATGTTTCCGACGGCTATATGAAGGATGTCCTTTTTGGAACATTTTCGGGACTTTCCTTGAAATTAACCGATAGCGTTCAAAATCGATATCTGAGGTGCCCAAAGGTTTCGAAACTTGTTTCCGAGGGAAATATTGAGAGATGTCCTTTTTTGGGACATTTCTAGAAATTACCCGATTGCATTTAAAATCGATATCCGAGGTAAACAGAGGTTTCTAAACATTTTTTCAACTGCAATATTGAAAGGTGTCCTGTTTTGGGACATTTTAGTGACATTCTTTGAAAGTGACTGATTGCATTCAAAATCGATATCCGAGGTGCAAAATATGGTTTCAACGGCAATATTTAGATTCTACACTTTAGCCGCGTACTTACTTTACTACCTGCATTACGCCACCCTGCTAAAAAAAGGTTATTTCTCGGTATTGCCGTCAGAAACATGTTTCGAAACCTTTGGGCACCTCAGATATCGATTTTGAACGCAATCGGTTAATTGGAAGAAATGTTCCATAAATGTCCAGAAAAAAAGGAAACTTCGTCTGTATTGCCGTCGGAAACATGTTACGGAACCTTTGGAAATCTCAGATATCGTTTTAAAGTGCCAACGATCAATTAAAAAAAATGTCCCAAAATGGAAGGGACATCCTTCAATACTGACGTCAGAAACATTTTTCGCGACCTATGGTCGACATCGATTACGAATATGAACGTAATTGGCCAATTTCGAAAAATGTCCCTAAAAGGGACATCAGTCAATACTGACATCAGGAACATGTTTTCGAACCTCTGGGAACCTCAGACATCGACTTTAAGTCCAGTAAGTCCCTAAAAAGGACACCTTTGAAAACTAATCTTAGGGAAGGGAAAGGGACCCTAGGTTAATCTAGATTGAGAGACTAGATTTAATCCGAATTGAGGATTGATGCGTTAATTCCAATTGATTCAATCGGATTGACGCGTCAATCAGAATTAAATCAATTCGAATTGATCAATTCGGATTGATCAATTCGGATTGACGCGTCAATTCGATTGATCAATCCGGATTGATTTAGTTCAGATTGATGCCAACACTGCATGATAGACAGGTACCCGTCGCCACCTTCGAGCTCCATCATCAGATCCTGAGTACTATCTTGTGTCAAAGATCTTGTTGAGATGAATAAAACGTGCTTAAACACGAAGTGGTTCAGTTACATGATAGACTGGTACCCGTGGCCACCTTTCAGCTCCATAATCAAACCTTGTGTATCTTCAGTGTCAAAGATCTTGTTGAGACTAATCAAACGAGCCCAAACACGAAGTGGTTTAGTTGCATGGTTGATTGGTACCGGTGACCACCTTCCGGCTCCATCATCAGACCCTGAGTACTATCTTGTGTCAAGATCTTGTTGAGACGAATAAAACGAGCCTGAACACGAAGTGGTTTCGTTGCACGGTTGATTGGTACCGGTGACCACCTTCCGGCTCCATCATCAGACCCTGAGTAATATCTTGTGTCAAAGATCTTGTTGAGACGAATAAAACGAGCCTAAACACGAAGTGGTTTAGTTGCATGGTTGATTGGTACCGGTGACTACCTTCCAGCTCCATCATCAGACCCTGAGTACTATCTTGTGTCAAAGATCTTGTTGAGACTAATAAAACGAGCCTAAACACGAAGTGGTTTAGTTGCATGGTTGATTGGTACTGGTGACCACCTTCCGGCTCCATCGTCAGACCCTGAATACCATCTTAAGTCAAAGATCTTGTTGAGCCGGATAAAACGAGCCTAAACACGAAGTGGTTTAGTTGCATGGTTGATTGGTACTGGTGACCACCTTCCGGCTCCATCATCAGACCCTGAGTACTATCTTAAGTCAAAGATCTTGTTGAGACGAATAAAACGAGCCTAAACACGAAGTGGTTTAGTTGCATGGTTGATTGGTACTGGTGACCACCTTCCGGCTCCATCATCAGACCCTGAGTACTATCTTGTGTCAAAGATCTTGTTGAGACTAATAAAACGAGCCTAAACACGAAGTGGTTTAGTTGCATGTTTGATTGGTACTGGTGACCACCTTCCGGCTCCATCATCAGACCCTGAGTACTATCTTAAGTCAAAGATCTTGTTGAGACGAATAAAACGAGCCTAAACACGAAGTGGTTTAGTTGCATGGTTGATTGGTACTGGTGACCACCTTCCGGCTCCATCATCAGACCCTGAGTACTATCTTAAGTCAAAGATCTTGTTGAGCCGAATCAAACGAGCCCAAACACGAAGTGGTTTAATTGCATGGTTGATTGGTACCGGTGACCACCTTCCGGCTCCATCATCAGACCCTGAGTACTATTTTGTGTCAAAGATCTTGCTAAGACGAATAAAACGAGTCTAAACACGAAGTGGTTTAGTTGCATGGCTGATTGGTACCGGTGACCATCATCAGACCCTGAGTACTATCTTATGTCAAAGATCTTGTTGAGACGAATCAAACGTGCCCAAACACGAAGTGGTTTAGTTGCATGGTTGATTGGTACCGGTGACCACCTTCCAGCTCCATCATCAGACCCTGAGTACTATCTTGTGTCAAAAATCTTGTTGAGACGAATCAAACGAGCCCAAACACGAAATGGTTTAGTTGCATGGTTGATTAGTACCGGTGGCCACATTCCGGCTCCATCATCAGACCCTGAGTACTATCTTGTGTCAAAGATCTTGTTGAGACGAATAAAACGAGCCTAAACACGAAGTGGTTTAGTTGCATGGTTGATTGGTACTGGTGACAACCTTCCGGCTCCATCATCAGACCCTGAGTACTATCTTAAGTCAAAGATCTTGTTGAGCCGAATCAAACGAGCCCAAACACGAAGTGGTTAATTGCATGGTTGATTGGTACCGGTGACCACCTTCCGGCTCCATCATCAGACCCTGAGTACTATTTTGTGTCAAAGATCTTGCTAAGACGAATAAAACGAGCCTAAACACGAAGTGGTTTAGTTGCATGGTTGATTGGTACCGGTGACCACCTTCCGGCTCCATCATCAGACCCTGAGTACTATCTTGTGTCAAAGATCTTGTTGAGACGAATCAAACGAGCCCAAACACGAAGTGGTTTAGTTGCATGGTTGATTGGTACCGGTGACCACCTTCCGGCTCCATCATCAGACCCTGAGTACTATCTTGTGTCAAAGATCTTGTTGAGATGAATAAAACGAGCCTAAACACGAAGTGGTTTAGTTGCATGGTAGATTGGTACCGGTGACCACCTTCCGGCTCCATCATCAGACCCTGAGTACTATCTTGAGTCAAATAAATACATATAGAATGTCAGGTCGTTTCAAATATTTTTAATCCTGTCCGGTAGTTTATTAAACTGTACCATTATAAATTATAATACTATAAAAACAGTGCTAGGATCAAAGTCTCTCGTTGCGGTTTACACGCACACAGTATAGCGTTTTACACGGCGCCCGCCGCACACAATGATAAAAAACCTCGTCGTCGCCGTTGAAAATGTGCGGAGCCGACCGACACACGTCCTGCCTGTACAAGCTCTGCCGCGGCACTGAGCTGGCGAGCGCGCGTCATCGGTAATATAGAGTAGTTTTCAAAAAATTGCCAAAAAATTATAGTAGAATTTCATAAACACTAATGTATACCAACAGTATAAGCAAACGTTGCAGATTGCTTGAGTATGAAAATGACTTCGATATTAAGTAGATTTTCGTAGAAATTGACACTTGTTTCGGAGAGAAAATTGAGTTTGTTTTACTTTGATTTTCTCTTTCTCAAAGGTATGTAGGAAAAATATCGTTTGATATGCCTAAAGTACAGGGTATTAGTAATACAATATAGCCAGATTTAGCAGAGTAAACTTCTCAACATTTCCAAATAAGAGCTTGCCGTTCAGTGCTTCACGGGGTTTTTCGGAAACGACCATCAGAAAAAAATTCATTACTAATTTAATAAGTCCTTTTTCTAATATTTACAACGATATTTAAAAAGATAAGAAGACGCTTTTACTGGAACAAGTACTCATTGTTTCTAATAATGAGCACAAAGTCCTGAATTTCGTCGACTAGTATCATCAATTTTGCATTATTTCGACTTTTCTTGTAAGAGCGCTCTTAAGAATCTTTCTTCTAAGTTTTTAATAAAAGTGATAGATCGGGTGGCGACCGATGAAGCGTATAAGTTGACGTTCGTTCGGATATCAACTGCATCATGTCAATTAATTGATGCGAGAATATTGCCATGCAAAAAAAATGAAAAACACATTCTATTTAGTGGTTTTTTATGGAAGCTGCCCTAAAAACTAGGCGGGAATTTCAACTTTTATAACAATAGGCGATGATAGGTATCCCAGACGAAGAGACGGAATTTTACGGTATCTAAGTTTTATTGTACCACCCATACAATTATTTATTTTATAAGTAAGGGTAGCCATTTATGGGGTGCAGAGACGATTCAAGGATAATTTTGAAGAGCATTGATTGACCGAGCGAGCATGAAGCGTCTTCGTTTCAGCCTGTGCAATAATGTTATCGTATAATTTGAGGTTCCTCTAAAAGTCGAATTTCTTAACTGATTTTGTGAAATAAATACTTGTTATAAATTTCTGTAGGTAGGTTTTATACTATTCGAATATATGGGGAATATAATATCAAATTTAAATTGGCAAATATAAGTCAAAACACATTTTTTTATATTTTAATAATTGATTGAAAATACAAAAATTCTTTCCCCCGAACAAAATAAAATGAATCGCTTCGGTTTATTGGCAGTGCAACAGTTTCGCTCTGATAAACAAATTCTGAGCCTTCAACAACGAAAAAGAGAATATCCATTTAATTAACAAGGCCTGTGAAAAACTTTGGAATTCGTAAAATATAGGAAGATCCAATGATTGCAATTGTTGTTACCTACATAACACTGATTCAGAAGAGAGAACAAACATATTGTTAATGAATCAACAGTCAACATTAATAATATGTTTAACAAAATGGAATCCATTATACCTATAAATAAAATTCAGCCCCTGATATTAAAAGTAAATATTTTCTTTGTTCGCAATAAGTGAAAGATATAACACTTAAGGATGACTCACGCTAGACCGGGCCGTGTCCGGGCCGGAGCTTCCGGCGCATCGTTTACTATATAAAGCATCACGTGATCGCCCTGTCATTTCATAGAAAAGTAAGCCCCGGAAGCTCCGGCCCGGACACGGCCCGGTCTAACGTGAGTCATCCTTTATGAGCAACTCTATTAAAATATTAATTTTCCATTAAGCAGTAGTAATTAAACAAGTAGAACTACGGACAAATCAAGCATAAGCCGATATTGCCCTCCCCGCGACCTGAGCAAACAGGCCGCGTAGCCAAGATGCCGATCGCTTACGCTCCGTAGCGATCGAAACGCAACTGTCACTGTCGCACTAATATGGAAGAGTGATAGAGAGACATAATGCTTTTCGTTGTCGAAGCGATAGCGATTGTAACCTTGGCTAGGCCGGCAGGACCTTTTAATACATTTTGATTAGCGTAGCGTAATAGCATGCTTCTTAATCCTCGCCGCCTGGGCTGTCACAGCTCATATTAAATGTATTTACCACCATTATCCTGCGCACAGAATATCACACAGTTACTGATGCATGTTTGTACAAAATGTACTGGGAATTCGTGAGAGATCGGTGACACAACTAACACACATACCGTGACCTGGATCCAAGCTTTATTCAGGGAATTTTCGTCAGCTTCATTTCTACCACTTTTAAGCTGCGTCAGCAGCAAATAAGTGTACAATCTGCCTGACTTCAAGCGGCCAGACTATGAACAATTGTACAATTGAAGCATACTTCATTGTATCATGTAGAAGAATTAAATCGAGAGCAAAAAATCCTCTGTCCTTATATATACAATTACCTACCAAATAGAAGTAGAAAAACAATGTGTATTTTTGTATTTAAAATTTTTAAATCGTCACATTTGCTAGTTCAAAATACAGCTTGGTAAATTCCAGTAGGTATAACGTTTATCTAGCACGCAACACATGATATCAGTTATTCCACATGATTCGTGAGTCATGAACATTATTTCACGGCCCAGTGTCGGGCATGATTGCCTACTCGTGTGTAAAAATAGCATCTGCCACTTATTCCACGTGTCGCTTTCGTAATTCGGAGCCGTCAATTCGTAAATAAACTCCACACAATATATAATACCTACACAATACATCAACAATAAATTACGAGTAGACCACATACGAACTTAATTATGTACACTGGTTATATTTTATTACTTGTTAATAAGCTGACTTTATTAATTGAAATGTGATGTATTTATTACTGTGATCTTTAAGATCATTGATCCCATTATGATATTCCTGATCATGAACACTTGATATTCTTTCAGGACATTTATTGCAACCAACTGAGAAATGTACACGTTTAAAGAAACGTAAATATTCGTTACGTATAAAAAATAAGCAAATTTAATTAATTTATTACTATGCACACAAACCAAAAATTTTGGCATGAATTTTAATATCTTAATTAATAAATAGATAAGTACCCGCACGGCATAGTTTTGGAGATATAAAGTTTTCAGATAATATTATGAAAGGATTGAAAACGAAGCTTAATTTCACTGCATTTTAATAATACATTTTACGCATTGTAAACAGTATCTTGTTTAATAGCGCTGTCACCATTGAGGCACGCGGCTTGCAAAGGAAACACTTGCTGAAATAAACCCCTCGTGGGCTGAATGCAAAAACATTCAAGCATGAAATAATTTCCTTATTTCGTTTTTAGGTCGTGCTTATTTATTAAACCAGCCTTACGTGGATTTACGAGCGGCATTCTTACAGCTCGTTTCTTCTTTTAAAAAGAAAAAATAAGACAATCAAGTATGAAGTGTAAATCGAAAATTTAAACCTAAGAAAGGTGCGCGTATAATCTATTGTTTCAGAATAAAATATACTCGTAAATTCAGGTATAAAGTGTAAATCGTAAATGTAATCCTAAGAAGTGCGTGTGTATTAGTATTTTTTTTAATCAGTGTGTATTTAAAATAAATTCGACAACCTATACAAGTATGCATGCGATCGCTGCCGGGGAAAATATAAACCGGGTGACCTGTTTTTATTACATAAATGTGGTCAAATGATCAAATGATTATTTTCAATTCTAGGGTACCTAAGATTAAAATTGATCTAACTAACATTTATCAAAGTAGCCCCGTTTACGGTAGGTACCTACTCACTACACTCACTTCCCCCATAATTACCTTACCTAACCACCGCTTCTTGTAGTCCCGTAGCGCTGGCTATATTTTGAGCCCTAACTTAAAGTAATATTAAAGTCAATTTTTTTTTCGCTTACGAATGCTGTTTTAAGGTGTTAATCTTACATTTTGTTTTGTGTCACAGATATTATTTGCTTTTTAAGCAATTTAATAATTTGTGGTAATTATTTTTATTTTGAATTATTTTGGAGAAAAGAATATTCGAGAGAAAACATGTAACTGTGTCGCATTAAGGATAGTTTTTTTAATGTGAAAACATAGTTTGTGTCAATTACGTCCATTGCAATCGGATACTATGTCATACTATTCAAAATGACTCAAAAAATAATTAAAGTTAAAAAAAATTGCTGACGTCGCATTTAATCGTATTAATATGTACATTACATGTTTTTGTGTCTTATTGAGGCACAGCTTCGTAAGATTTTTGATAATTTGGTTCTAACAAACTATTACCATAACAAAAGAATATTAAGGTTACTAGAGTTCAAACCTTATTAATATAAAAGGCGGGATAAATAAGAAATATGAATTTGTGTCAGTTTCATCCATTGCATAAACAAATAATACAAAAATAATGTTCGCGTTCATACGACGTTAGCGGGTAGCTCTTAACGGGCAACGCGGGCCATGCACGGGGAGCGGGCGCGGCGGGCGCGGCGCGACCTTGGCGTGACGGCGGGTAAGGGCCTCTCTCTAAAATCCACACGTTGCGTACGCAACGCATGTTTACTTCGCCTGCGCGCCAAATTAACGCAACTTATGCAAAGTTATACTACTACAAAGAGAACTTATAGATATTGTACAATGTCACCATTTAGCAAAATAACTGTAAGTGTGTAAGTAAGAAAGAGAATTAAGGTCTGTTTATATCTATACACATTGAGAATGTGAAAGTCCTCTTTGACATTCGTTACGTAATTTTGATTAACAAATATGCGACATATCTATCCTGAGGTCCTACCGCGAAGATCGCAATTCGCAAATTGCTGACATCTTTCTCTATCACTTTTATTACGTCTAATTGGAGTAAAAGAGAAAGAGTTCGCAATTTAAAAACTTCAGTGTTCACGGTTACGCATCATATACTTGTGACAATGACAGGGAAAAGGTACCACTTGAGTAAAATTTGCGTATTAATGCCGTGACTTGAGGTAACTTTCATTCTTTGATAAAAATATTACTTCTTGAACTTAATTTATATTAATGTTATTAATATTTTGATTTCTATATCTAATATCTAATCAAGTCTAACTTCAATAAATCTCAATTATATGGACTAATAAATTTTAATATAAATATTTTTACATTATAAATAGCACAAACCAGTCTTTTCATACTTAACGTAAACTATGCACATTATTTTTTTCATGTATTTTTTTGTTCTTAGCATTTTTTTTATAATATATGTATATTATTAATTACACGTATTGAGGTTATTTAAAGCCTGTTTATTCTGATGTTTTGAATACATTTACCTTAAATAATAATTACCAACCTTTGGGTTCAATTGGCGTAAAGGACATTTTGGCGAAAATGAGTTATATCCACTACCGTAGCCTCAAAGGGCTTAACTGACAAAAAGCGATTTTCCAGGAGAGCCAAAAATCAGTTTTGTTTTGAGAAAAAAATCAGACCTTTTTTGTTTGTTTGAATTAACTGATGCCTGTATGTGGCTTATTCCTTACTTTTTGAGGTCTTTTAAACTGATTTCTTGAATACAATGCTTATTTACGAAAATAGCATGTACGTTACGCCAAAAAACACAACAATTTTTAAAAAGGCGTCCCTTACGCCTCTTCTTTGCAATATTGGCAACTTGCATTTAGGGAACTCTATACTTCTAAGTACTATACTTTACATTTTTTTTCCGAATAATTATAGAGATGTATTCACTGTCAAGTTTTCCCCATTTTTGTTATTTTGGATACTTAAACGTGGAAAAGGTCGTTATCTTAGCCACAAAAACAATGTTTCTTTTTTTATTTGTTTATATTACTTCAAGTATATTAATTTAATTTAATTTGGTAGGTGAGAAGAGATCTCTGCTAAAAATAATTGAAAACCGAAGGGGAAACATGTTGGGGCACATGATACGTCACGATACTTACATAAACTCTATAATTGAAGGCAGAATAGAAGAACAGAGAGGCAGAGGAAGACCGAGACGTGCATATATTGACCAGGCCAAAGAGGAAATTAATGTAGTGACGTGACGTATCAGGAGCTCAAAACAGTGGCAGAGAAAAGAACGGAATGGCGAATACTCCACCGACAAGAGCTAGGCTCTTAAGAACAATGATGATGATGATTACTTCAACAGAATCACTGCTGTCCTACCATTTATATATATTGATATACAACAATAAAATTTGTAACAAATTAATTTTACTATAGAAAGTATTATGCGTTATTTCTGTTTGTAATGTTAATTGGATTATAAATTTTACTTTTACCATGCGTGGCTCACTCCGCGATTTCGTCGCTTTGCTACAGGTAGCTAAAAGTCCATCCGTTCGACCCCAATTTTGGGGTTTGCCATAAGCTGCGCGTGGCGCTGTCGCCACCTAGCGGCCATATCTGTGCTCATCGTTACAGACGCGTTTTGTTAGAGAGTGAGTCTTCTGTACCTAGTACTATTATTTATTATGTGCTTTTACATACTAAAGTACTATTAGGTACAGTAGTAGTTTTGAAATTTCGTATGTCTATTCAGTAAAACTTAATGAATATGATCGCATATTTATGACATAATATTAGAGTAGAAAAAGGCATGCGGCCAGGCTTACGTACTTCTATGGATTTAAATGCAAACGTTATAATTACCTAGACGGTAACTTTCATAAGGTTAATCCTGTAAATTAGGGTTTAAACAAAAAAGTATTAATATTACGTCTTAATCAATATTACCAATGACCCAGTCACAAACAAAACTAATAGTTATCAACATCAACATCATCAACATCAACATTTATTCAGCAAATAGGCCACAAGGGCATTTTTACACGTCAACATTGAATTTACATAAAAGCAAAAATAATAACATCAACAATTTTATAAAATAAAACTAACAATTCAATCTAACGTATTACAATTACTAAGAGATGTATATGGTCTCTTAATGTCGAATTACATACAAAATGCAGATAAAAAACACACAAAAAAATCTATAATATTTAGAGGTGTAAATGTCTCTAGGTGTCAGAACTATAAGATTATATAGTTTATCAAGTTATCCTTAGAGATGTATAGGGTCTCCAAGAGTCAATATCCTGTATAATTAATACATTCATTAAGAGAAAAGAAACATACGAGAACAGAATGAGGCGTCTCACTGTAATTAATTAATAAAAATTAAGTTACTAAGTATAATACTGCCCTCCTAAGCCGAAAAGCGCTATCTCAAAAACAAATGATTTTGAAAATATAAATTAGCAATGCATTTTCTTTTGAGATAGCGCCACTCGGCTTAGCAGGGCAGAATAGTGTTAGCTTAAACAGACCAGTCTCCACAAACAGCACCCGTTCACGAGTATGACGCGTATCTCAGCCATCGCCTCCCTCAACCTTCATTCGAGAAAAAGTGGTGAACCGATCAACGACGCCACCGTAAGCAAAGACTTTTAAGCCAGCATGACATGTTCAAGCTACCGGCCTTTATTAATATTAAAATAGTAATAACATGTAGCTGTAAGACACGGCATTTTGTGCTCATATGTTACATAAAAAGACAGTACTTCACATAATTACTAGCCTAAGTTGACTTAGAGATGTAAAGGTCTCTAAGTGTCAGAAACATTAAAAATATTGGTATGTACAATCAAAAATAAAAATCAAATAAATAAATATGTACTTAGAGATGTATAAGGTCTCCAAGTGTCCAAAACTAAAATTAAATTAAACAATATAATCAAGCGAGAACATCATTGTCTCATGTGTCAATTCTACTGGACACTAGCATATTTAATTCACAATGTAAAAAAAAAACAATATTTATTTAACTCTTATTATACTAATGAAATCAAGCTACCGGCTTAAAAGCATCTCTATCGTTTATAACAGTAGTTTATGTGACTGCTACATAATGAAAGGCATTAAAACACGAGTGTGGGTTTAAGAAACGAACGAAGTGAGTTTCTTAAAAGGATCACACGAGTGTTTTAATGCCTAATTATGTACAGTTACATACACTACTTTATCTACACACATATAATTACCTTCTTTTATATATTCACTAACCTCATATTTCAGTCGACATCAATCGTTGCTCTCTGGCGGAACTCGCAGATTTGAGAGGTGCCGTCTCCTTAAATATCTTTTTATCACTCATTTTATATGAAACTTTTGCTTAAAACTTATTTAGAAACAACAAAACAAATTAATTTTATACCTAAAACTAATTAAAAGATAAACTGTACGTCAAATGGCGGTAAATGAAAACTTTTTTCACACATGTCACGCATCTGTAGTTTTTTTTTTAAATTCATAGACAAACGAATGAAGTCCCTATTCTCATGTCACTCGAGATAAAATGTCGTACGGTTTATATTAAAAAAATATACTGAATTGACGTTTCGTATCGATAATTGTTTTAATATCTATGGATACTAGAATAGACACCCACTTGAGTTTTGACAGCTGTTCCAAATTTAAACTCATAACCTTACAAAAATCTATAAAGTTATAACTTTAAAGTACAGATTTTACCTACTACCACAGATAAGAAAGTACTCATAGTAAAATTGGTTGTCATAATGCTGGTCATTTCCTATGGTTTCTGAATGCATTTTAGAGCGTTAATGATATGTGCGTAGATAAAATCATTTACAGTGTAGTACGCCTTACTTAACAAGGAGCGCTTAATGTACGACTTAAATTTGTGAAGTGGTAAATTCACTACATCAGTGGGGACTTTGTTATAAAAACGTGTACAGTTCCCGACGAAAGACGTACTAACCTTACGGAGGCGGTGGGCGGGCACAGCAAGTTTATGTTTGTTTCTAGTGTTATAGTTATGGATATCACTGTTAACCTTGAATTCGTGGATGTTTTTCCGAACATACATGTCTAACCTTAGTTAAGTCTAACCTTAATTAAACGCCATAATTATCATTTGAATATAGTCATGTTTTATTATTGTTATAAAACTGATGAAAAAGTACTAGAGATGCAACGGATAGTTGTTTGGCCGGATACCGGATACCGGATATTCGGCCTGACCATCGGCCGAATATCCGGAATCCGGCCGCCGAATATCCGGTCAGCGGAACTATACCTACGTTTCGGTTTTTCAGGTGCGCATTCTGCAGGTTTGACCTGTTTCCTAGTAAACGTTCGCGCGCACTCATTTCTAGGTTCGAAATGAGTGCGCTTACAAGTCAGTGGAATGATTAAATTGTTTTAAAATAATAAATAAGTACGATTATGACCGTGTCTGTTTCTTAAATCCAATTTTATTACTCCGAAATCAAGTAATGTAGTAACTCACTATCCGGTATCCGGTCGGATAGTAAAATAATGGCCGGATAGGCCAATACCGGATAGTAACCGGATATCCGGTGCATCTCTAAAAAGTACCCTCTAGTTCAGTTTAAATTGTCAAAATTTAGTAACCCTATAAATAAAGCAATGAGCACATGAGCATGTAATGCAAGTACCTACTTAACAAAAAAATTGACAAGGAAAGTAGGTATAACTAGGTCATCCCACTTAAACACAAAAAAGCAACAATTATAAACCCGAAATTATACATACCTAGTATGGGGGCGTATCTGTTACATTGAATCTCCCTCTCGCATAAATATACAATAGTTATACATTTTTTGTACATTAGTTGTGGGCGTAACGTACATTTAGCACTCAAAAAGCTACTGCAAAGAGGCGTAACGGACAAAAAATTACCACATATTTAATAAAATTTCCGATGCAAAAGGGCGTATCGTACACAAAGTTGAGAGTTACGCCAAAATGTCTCACAACATTTTTTTGAATTGGCAGATACGGCCAAATGCGTTGGAAAACTGTGTTCAAGCATTGATTTTTTCATAGGGCTTAACGCACATTTTTTTCAAGTTATCGATACGTTAAATAAACTATTCGATAGAGAAAAAAATACCGAGTATAACAGCATTTTCGCAATTTTGTCCCTTACGCCCTTTGAGCCTACGGTAGTCGTTATATACCGTTATGTTCAGAATTCCAAGCGCTTTCGTTCTGTATAGTGAAAATTTCGATATCTCTTAAAAAGTTGCCTTAACGACCCAATTTTTGCACTATGAGCTTGCAAAAACGGCTTATGTCAAGGGGCGTAAATGACCAGTTATAAATTAGAAATTCATAGACATTATCGTAAAGGTTACCGGTAAATATAAATATGGTTGTAAATGACTTACATGTTTTTTGTCGTCCTTTAAGCCCTTCATTTGTCTTGATGATTTTTCATATCGTATCTCGTATGGTCAATATAGTCGTAAAGGACATATTTTACTATTGATAATTATTATTTTACTTGCCCTTTATGACCCGCCCTAAAATGATTTTACCATAAGTATATGAAGCGAACAAGGTTGTAAAGGACTTTTCTAATATTTGTATCGTTTACTACCACGAATTTGTTTCTAAACTCTAAATTTAAAACAAATAACATGTCCATGTTATATAGTAGCGGTGTATAATAACAAATAAATAGTTTTCTGGGACCTATATTACTACATTGTAATGTTTGCCCTTAAATTTGAAAGCATTTACGCTAAGAGTTTTTTCGGCAGTTATCTTTGTTCATGGGCGTAAAGGTCTATAATGCCTAATAAATAAATAGTTTTCTGGGTCCTTTATTACTAAAATGGCAAACATTACATTTCTCTTCAAATTAAAAACCTCAGCTCGGTGTTTTTCAGCAACTATCATCGTTTTACTCGCAGTGGAATTTCTTATAGTATATTATACATATAATTTCTTATATTCTATAATATCGTTGTTTATCGACTAAGCCAATCTGTGTAAGAATGTCCTATAAAATCATTCATTCATTTAATTGTTTCATAATCGTTCTAACAGAAAATATTCTGCTCCTCAGAGGAACATATTTTTTTTCAATAACTTTTAAAATTTATGAAGTCTTGTATTCAATGTACACCATCATCATTGTAATTGGCGTTGCTTGCCACGCTTTATAAATCACAAAATTAGCAATACATTGCGTCTTAAAATAATCTTAAAAAGTATACTAAATATCGAATAAAAGTTATTTTTAAAAGTCGCTGATGTGACATTCTCATTTAAAAGGTAGGGACCACTTTGTCCTTTACCATAAAGACGAAATTTTATTGTATCTTTATACAAATAGCCTGTCAGAGAGTCCTTATGTCAAGGATAAAGTGGTACCTTTTGATTGCGAACGTCACGAATGTTGGTCAGTATGAGGAGCCTACATTTTATTTTTAAATATACTTACAACATACCTACTCCCACACTATGAAAAGACTTAATATAATAATTATGCCTCCGAATGAAATAAATACACTGTAATGGCTCCTCTACACGATGGGCCAACGCCGGCCACTCCAAGGGACGCATTTATGCGTTAGAGGGAGCAATGGCCGGCGTTGGCCCATCGTGTAGAGGAGCCATAATGTTCATCTAACAAGCACCCTGCCCGCGTAGGTAGCCTTCCCCGCGTACGCCGTTCATGCAAAGTTTTATTTTGCCAAATAGTAAAAAACCGTTGTTGAAAATGACCCAAATTATGAATGTTGTCTCGATGTGGCATTATAATAATGTAGACGTAAACTTAATAACATGAATTTTTTTTTGTGGCAGATACATGATGTTTATAAGAAAAAAAAAGATTTAAAATAAAAGCGGTGGATGAATTTGACACACATTTGTTTGAATAACATATTATAATATCCTGTGAAGTACAACACTTCACTTACCGACTATAATTTTATTTTAGGCATTTTAGGTTCACTATTAGGTATTTATTAAATGTCATTATACCCGTGGTAGAAATGACACAAAATGCGTGTGTACGTCGGAAGCCACTTTGCTTTTACAGGCAAACAAAGAATTTCATCTCGAATATTCTTTTTACCGAATGCTGTTTAAAAAAAGAAATACCTAAATTTCTACCTAAGCAAATACCTAGGATGACACAAATTATTATTATTAGGTTTAGTATGTGGTCTGGAAACTATATGTAAAAAATAGGCAACATTAATAATCTTATAACTTCAAAAGTTATTGCTATCGGACTATTGTTAGTGGAGCGTGCCACGTCTGGCAGTTTCAAATCCGGGAACACAGCCGCAACTGTGCAGGTAACGCAATCATCAAGAACCGTCACTCCGCGTGTACCTACTGTTGGTGTGGCGGTTGAGCGCGTCATGCATACTAATGCCTAATGCCGGGCGATAACGTTGGTGTAAACTATTCTAACTTGAGAACCCCTCTAACGAGATTGGAAGATCCCGCTAAAGCTTCGTTACGCGGTTGCAAATAGAATTAGTGCTTATTATTTATCTTATCATTGTTCATCTCGAGATTATTATCGTCGATTAACCTTGGTGTTCAAGATCTTGCTCTATCACACCTTGGGCCCGTTTCTCAAAAGCTTGTAACTTGTATTACAAGCGGATGTCACTTTTTGACAGCTTTTGTTAGAAAGGGACTTCCACTTGTATTACAAGTTACAATCTTTTGCGAAATGGGCCTCTTATCAGAGGTTTTTGCTAGCTTCCGACTTCCGGTGGGTGGAATTTTATGTTCATTCGTATATTCTACTACCACGTGACGTTTGTCTATCACAATGTATTTATTCGAAAGTTTCAAGTCCCTAACACAAAAAAATGTTTTCGATATTTATCTCTCTCCGCCTTGAAAGAATACTTATGAAGCAGAATTATCAGTATATTATAATTTGTCAGAAGCCTTTTATGAAGTTTAAGTATCTCCATTAAAAAATATTCAACCCCATTTTATTTATTAAGGATTTAAATTAAGGGAACAGTCTTCAAAAACTCGGATGTACCTTTACTTGGTTTCTAGTTTCTATTTAATATTCTGATACCTATTCTAAGAAGGTTCAACTCCTTCACTCAAAAAACTATTCGTACCCGATACCTACAAACTTTCAACCCCTTTTTAATTTCTTAGCTTAGGCTTGGGGAATGAATTAAATATTATAAACGTTGACATTGACTGATTTCTAATATTATGTCTCTCTCGTTTCAAGTTCCTAATTAAAAAAAATATTCGTGCCCAACAACTTTCGTACAAACTTTAACAATAAAGTAGGTAGCTAGTTACATAGATTTTTACATAGTGAATTTACAACACCCAAGCAAGAGAAGCTTTCTATACCGCCCACATTTCCTCTTCTAAGGCTATCTTTAACATATTACACATTGATATATATAACTTTCACCAAAATTTCGAAGCAAATTATACAAAATCCTAATATATTAGGCAATTCTCTGGTAATGGCGGGTGCGGCCACCTCAAATGGTTCTATCCGTGCTAATTACCCGTGATAAGTGACACGTCGGTTTAATGCGATATACACGTGTATAATAAAATTTCACTGATTATGGATTACGAAAAACTAGAATTGCTAGAAAATACACAGAATATTAATTCCGTACACGGGACCTTGATAAAGACATCCAAATGTTTTGCATTAGTAGAAATACGTAATACAACACTAACTAAATAAAATTTTTACAAAATATATAATCGCGAAACTAGACTTACTCTACGGACTTACCCACCCTTATATTGCCTTTGCCCAAAAAAGAAGTGTATTGTTTTCAGCGTTTATGTTTGTTTTTATATTTTTTGTTTTTACTTCGGAACGGTGTCAATATGTTATATGATACCATTAACTCGGCCTAGTATAGCTTAACTTATATGGATATCAAGATAAAGTTGAGACACGAGTTGCGAATTACCTATTCGCACATGTTTTTTTTTTTTTTTTTTACTATTATTGTAGTTGTAGGTCCTCGCTTTCAATACGGGCGGCCTATAACTATTATTACTTCGTTTCATTAGTTTTTATGAATGTATTATTATGCAGTTTATTTAGGTATATAAAATATTATATATAATTATATATGTATATATATTGGGCACTTTATTTACGTATATAACATATTATATATGTTTATGTATTATTAAATTTTTTAAGTGTGTTTATTATTTTTAGTGAAGAAATTATAATATACAATATATTGATAAACATCATTGGTAGGTACATTCAATGTCAATCTTAAAATCTATTATTTTACTTATAAATTTTTCGAACGATGTTTTTGTTACTTCTTTTTCTATTATTTTAGATATATCATACGGGTCTATTTGATGTAGTTCACAGAGAAACTCGTGGTCACAGCGGAAGTATGAATATTTGGGACAGTGTTTGAGGAGATGGTCGATAGTTTGTGGTGTTGTGTCATCGCATGGGCAGGTATCAGTGTCGGTGATGTGGAAGCGTGCTAGATAGGCTTTGTGATATCCATGACCGGTAAGTATTTGAGTGAGTTCGAAGGTGAGTGACATATGCTTGCGAAGTGTTGTTACATGTGTAAGTGTAGGCAGATGTTGCTTTGTGTGGGTTCCTGTTGTACTGTTTATGTACATTTGTTCATGTTTTCCTACTATTGTTTTATGTAGGTTCTTTTTATGAAAGGATAGGGGAAATCTGCAGAAATCGGGACTTCTGTGTAATGATGCCGCGTGTTTGGCGGCTGTGTCTGCTGCCTCATTGCCGTGAAGGCCGGCGTGGGCTTTAATCCAACTAAAATGGATTTCTCCTGCTTGTTGGATTTGGCGTATTAATTTATGGATACTGTTTATTGTTCTGTTTGTGCTGCTGCGATTTGCAACTTCTTGCAGCGCAGACTTCGAGTCCGAGAAAATTGTGATTTTTTCAAGGCCCAGTATGATGCATTCATGACACGCTCCTTCTATAGCCACGCATTCAGCCTGAAAAACTGTACAGCTCTTATGTAGCTTAAATTTTTTAGTTCTGTCACTTCCATCAGGATAGTGTATAACGAATGCCGCTCCTACTCCTGCATCGTGCTTGCTTCCATCAGTGTAGATTCTATGCATATCTGACGTATAATAAGGTTCTAAGTCGTTTTCAGTAAGTATGTCGGTTATATTTATAGTAATTCTGTCTGCGGGGTGTAATAAGCCAGTCACTGGTACTCTTTTGTCATATGTTATGTCGTCTGGTAGGTATTCTGTCAGTCTAGTTCGTTTAACAGTTTCGATGGAAGCAATTTCTTGCACTTTCAGCGGAAGGGGCGTGAGTCCAGCTAATGCGATCGATTGTATGGTTGGGAGAGTTCGAAAGCCATGTATCGCACATGTATCGTACAACGTTGTACAGTACATATGGCCCTAAAATATTTTGACATAGTTACGTAATGTGATAATTATCGTACTAGCGCGCTGAAGTAGCACCATGTGTATTGAAAATCTATATAATTAATACCGTTGTGAATAATACCTACAAGTCCCAAAAAAACATATAACAGGAATTCATTGAAATGATAGATAATTATACAGAGCTTTGCACATAAAGCGACTTGTTACGTGATGTGCCCTCTGGAAATGGATGTTAAGACTCTAACAAGAAACCCAGTTAAAGTTCGGTCAAATTTGTAACGGAAACGGTCATTTGGTAACTCGACTCATCCTACGTAAAGTTTGCTGATCCTAATGTGGGCTCACGGGCGCCCGGATCGATTGGGGACATAATCTCTTTGTCCTTTCTGATCTTGGCTTCAAACTACTTTACCGGAATGGCCGACATACCACTAGCAGTCTCATGTTATTCCAGTGCCGGATTTACCACTAGGCTGAGTAGGCTGAAGCCTAGGGCGGCAGATTTTAGGGGGCGGCAAATTTGCGTCAAAAAAATATTTATTTTTTATTTTTTTTTATTTTATGTGCTGTTCAGATAGGGTAGACCAGAATTAATTTGTAAAATTTAAATAACAAGCATAATTTGTCGATTTTGCCGCCCTCTGTCATGTTAATGTACCTACCTACCATTTTCTCGAAAAAATTTCGCGCTCGCTACGCTCGCGTTTTCATTTAACTAGAGTCTGGCTAACCAAAAATTGTTGACAGATATTTCGTTGTTGTATCACCAATTGTCTATAATTTAAAAAAAAGCTAAAAGACAGTTGTCAATTTATGTCATTCATTCAAATTGTTTGCGGTTTATAATGGGTTTATTTTAAATAATATTAATAATTTCTATACTGAGTGAGGTTCGCTAACTATTATTTAAGCTCGTAAATAATTACGACAATGTGAGAAGTCGACGTGTAGCGTTGTATAACGAAAAACTGCAATGTTTACAACTCCTAACCAAATGTAAACAAATTAGGAGGTTGGTGCTCTATAAATATTTTGATACTTTAAGTACTAGTTCTAACATTTGCGTATTACTTTGATTAAGTACGTGAATTTATTAATGCCTGAATCTCATAAATATGACAAGTGTACAAAGAAACGGATAAACTAAAAGTTCTGAAAAATATCTATAAAATCTAAATATTGGAACGTAACCATTATAGTTCGTTTTTTTTAGCATTAGAAAGAACTCCACAGAAGTAAGCGTACAGTTTCTATCAGCCTCTTTAATTCTTAATAATTATTGAATTACCTTATGTAGCACGGTCAATACATATAATTTACTTCAATTTATTACCGTTAAAAGTGCCGGATTTGGAACCACAAGCTTACTTCTGCGAAGTTCTTTCTAATGCTAAAAAAAACGAACTATAGGTGTTTGTCGTTGACTGTACTTTAAATAGTGGTAGAAATTATGTGACCTGACTTTGAGTGCACGTAAACGTTTATTTAACTTATTTCCTTAGGTACCTTACTTGTACACAGAATATCATAAATATTGTCGAGTATCAAAACTATAATTCCTACTACACAAAGTGTAACCAGCCCAAATTTTTTTGAATTTCCCGCTAAAAATTTAGGTAAAATTTCAGTAGCCAGACTCTACCTACATTATTTGTGACCCATCTGACTACATTGTAAATTTGGGATGGGCGTCGATTCTTGTATCAATAAATGCAATAAAGAGTATTTGTATTGTATTGTATTGTATTGTATCTTCGTGGTATTATGGGTTCCGTTTTTTTTCCTTTTGAAGTAGGTACGGAACCCTAAAAATTTACCTACCTACTATTTTCTCGAAAAAATTTCGCGCTCGCTACGATCGCGTTTTCGTTTAACTAACTACATTTTATTGTGACCCATCTGACCATATTATTGAATGATAGCACAGAACCTAGTAGAACGCCAGCGGTAATGTCCACGCTATCGGAGCAGCTTCCGTCTACTATACGGCTCATATGCGTCTGCCGGATAAAAAGCTAGCGATCCATTTGTATAGCATAGTCTTTCGAACAGACTCAATGCCAGACCCGACCGAACTCCTTAGCTATATCCAGCCTGACTGCCAATGCCTCACCTTGATTCCATCTCAATGGCTAAAACCCAGCGGTATCCACCGGTCACCGATCAGATCAGACCTGCTAGCATAAATTGCGTTCTCGCGCGCGACTCTATACATCTAGCGCGACTTCAGGTATGGACTCGCGCGCGAGAACGCCAGGCAAATATAAAGAGGTTGCATTGTCATTGAGTGACAAAAACGGCCCATATAAATCTATATCTAGAATGTGACATTTGTGACGTCACCTTATATGCATTTTAATATGGCTATGGTGTGTTGTACTATAAAATTAAACGCCTCTGACAGGAAAGTACTTTTTCATATCTCATGCTCTGAAAGTGGGTCGTTGTTGTTCTAAAAGATGCGCAGAAAGTAATACGTTTATGCTCTAGTGCAGAAAAGTGGTGTACTCCTCTGCGTCCCCGTCCCACGAACAACTGAGTGGAAACAAAATAGAGAAATAGTGTCTTTATTTCCTCGCCTGGAACAATTGGTAATTGTTTAATTTTACTAATCCCACGTTGATCCTTTTTTTTTATAAAAAATGATGTATAGCCTGACAAGTTCTTTTTTAGCCCTGATATAATGTCGCTACAAACAGCTTACATATAGCAACAATACGTGTACGTCATGAATAGTCGGGACAGTGTGTATTGGCATCGTGCAAGAGCGAGTGAGGTATACAATTATGTACATGTGAGTTGTAGAAGTATGTTTCCCAATCGAAACCCAATCGAAAGAGCATGTTTAGTTGATAATTAAGTATGAATAATTTACCTATCCGCCATAATTTGATTCTAAATATTCGACCTCCGTATATATATTTACCAGATTCAGTCACTCGTGGTGGTAATGGCTCATTCTTATAATAAATATTTTTGATTATAGCACTAAAGACGCCTTAAATGAGAAAAATAATAATTTAATAATTAATATTCATATTTAGTACAAAACTAACCAGTTTATTACAAACTCACTATGAAAATCAGTACCCCTCATGTCAACAAATAATTTCACAACATTGTTTAATGGAATGCTACTGAATCCCGTATCCTTTTTCTGTCGCAAGTATTTTAATGTATTTAAAATTATTTGTTTAGCATCGGTGTGAATTTTTTTGGGCATTTTGATTGCAAAATCTATTATTATCCTGAAATATTTACAATCATTTTCGATTTGTTTACATCGGTGACATTCAATGACTTTCAATGTCGGATGTCAAACAAAATAATTGCCATTAAAATAAATTAGTTCCATCGAAAATCCGCAACGTGGCGAGGGCTAAAAAGGAACTTGTTAGGCTTTAAGTAAATTGTTAAAAACAAATTATTCTTGATTTCTTTCGTTGAATTCTATTTACTCGATTTCATAACGCGGGAACCAAAAGGAATACACCAAAAATATTTTTAAAGCTTACACTTGCGTAAATGAGCAAAGGCAGAATCTTATATAGCCACAGTTAAACGTTTGTACGATATTATATTGGTTTTTAAAGTTATTTAGCACTATATTCATGAAAATAAAATAAAAAACAAGATACTTTCTTATATTATTAATTAAATTGTTATTTTATATTTTAAATACTTTTATTATTTTATTACGTGGTGCGGTGCACCAAGGTCGCGGTGCGGTCCGGTAGTGTGTTGCGGCTATTAGAACGAAAAAGTAAAAAATTAAAAAGTAAGGGGCAATCCCGCTGATTTTCATACTATAATGAACAAATAATTTTAAAATTACTGCAGTTTGTTAAAATATGTGTGTTTTTGTAAATATTGCAATCTAATGCAATAATAATGCAATGATTTTTGCTAGGGGTTATTAATCGTCACACATGTAAAGTATCCGATTGCAAGTAAGTCCTAAGGAAAAAAATCATGGCCGTAGGTCTATTAGGTAACTTCAATTACTGATTTTGCGAAATTGCCTTGTCTTGTTTGGTTTCCTCGCATTCGATATGAAAAGTAGAGTGTTTAACTCGGGTGAAAGGCACCATTTCTGTCTCGGACTATTGGCGCTCTCACTGCGTTCGAGCGCCAAACTACCTCGACAGAAATGGGTGCCTTTCAACCCTTGGTTAACAATCTACTATAAAAAACCGAGGGGGATAGGGGCGGCAAAATCGGCATAGCCTACGGGCGGCAAATGTCTAAATCCGGCACTGTGTTATTCCCTGCACAGGAAACCGTAAGGTTCGCATGAGTGGTACCTAACTCAATTTATTAAACAGAATAACATGTCTCGCCTGACGGCTAAGTTGAACCAATAAAAAGCAAAGGTACTAGAGGGACAGATAAAGTGTTAATTTAGTAGTAGTGGTATAAATAAAGTAAATATGCGTCAACCGATTATGAATGATTGCTTTTATCATAATTATAAGATACTTAATACTTCATAAGTACCTTAAGATAATTACTATATAACAGGAACTTACCATTAAAAAAATAATCAATTATTTTACACAGCTTGACACCTAAATTAACTTACGTAATATGTCCTGTACACGATTAGTCCGATAGCAATAACTTTTGAAGTTATAAGATTATTAATGTTGCCTATTTTTTACATATAGTTTCCAGACCACATACTAAACCTAATAATAATAATTTGTGTCATCCTAGGTATTTGCTTAGGTAGAAATTTAGGTATTTCTTTTTTTAAACAGCATTCGGTAAAAAGAATATTCGAGATGAAATTCTTTGTTTGCCTGTAAAAGCAAAGTGGCTTCCGACGTACACACGCATTTTGTGTCATTTCTACCACGGGTATAATGACATTTAATAAATACCTAATAGTGAACCTAAAATGCCTAAAATAAAATTATAGTCGGTAAGTGAAGTGTTGTACTTCACAGGATATTATAATATGTTATTCAAACAAATGTGTGTCAAATTCATCCACCGCTTTTATTTTAAATCTTTTTTTTTCTTATAAACATCATGTATCTGCCACAAAAAAAAATTCATGTTATTAAGTTTACGTCTACATTATTATAATGCCACATCGAGACAACATTCATAATTTGGGTCATTTTCAACAACGGTTTTTTACTATTTGGCAAAATAAAACTTTGCATGAACGGCGTACGCGGGGAAGGCTACCTACGCGGGTAGGGTGCTTGTTAGATGAACATTATGGCTCCTCTACACGATGGGCCAACGCCGGCCATTGCTCCCTCTAACGCATAAATGCGTCCCTTGGAGTGGCCGGCGTTGGCCCATCGTGTAGAGGAGCCATTACAGTGTATTTATTTCATTCGGAGGCATAATTATTATATTAAGTCTTTTCATAGTGTGGGAGTAGGTATAATAATAATAATAATAACCCCGCAGGGCAGCTTGTGGCGAGCTGTTGGGGAGTAACGACCCCACGGACCCGAGTGCTCCCGAGAGTCGGTCAGGGTCTCCGTCTCCGGCGTGTCTTCGTCGGTCGGAGTGGACCCCAAGGGGACCCGCAGGACTCTCAGCTCTGGCTTGCCTTCATTGGCCGTCCAGAGAGGAGTCGCTAGAGCTATATGCTCCAGGGGTGGAAGTGAAAGATGCATAAGACGCGAGTTGGCACAGTGGCTGTTAACAGTCACTGGGTAGAAAGCGGCGCACACCTCTCGACACCCCTGAGCCGCTCACACCGATGTTGCTCCTGGTCGTCTTCGCGACGGCAGTTTCAGGGGCCCATCTAGTCAGCGGCGAGTCACCGCCTGCCTCGATAACGTGTGTTAGCATTGTTATGGCAGGTGTCCGAACTCTTTACAATAGCCCAGTCTCATTGTCCACCCAAACTTCAATCCATAGACCGGTATACTATTCACTTTTGCTACAATAGTCCCAATGCCTGCTGAGACCGGTTCATGGGTGTCTATTGTTGCACCTGTGAACGGGTTCCAGCAGGCGTTCTACATAACATTAAAGCTCTCCAAGAGGCCTCTACGTGTTGGATCTGTGTCCCCACGCAAGCCTATCAAAAAACCGGGATTATAGGCCCGTGATATCGAAGGAGATACAAATAATAATAATAATAATAATAAATAAGGATTGAGCGAGGAATCTTTCAGGGCGACAGTCTGAGTCCACTATGGTTCTGCCTAGCTCTGAATCCCCTCAGCACCCTGCTGAAGGATTTGGGACTAGGTTGCCGGCTTCGGAGAGAGGGTGAAGTTATTTCTCATCTTCTGTACATGGATGACCTCAAATTATTTGCACCAAATACCCAAGGCTTGTTGGAGCTACTGAAAACCACCGAAGTCTTCAGTAGTGCCATCAACATGGAGTTTGGTGTCGATAAATGTGCGGTTATGCATGTACAGCGGGGGAGGGTTGTAAATTCAACAAATTTACAACCTTCTGAGACAATGTCTTTCAGATCTATCTCTGAATCAGAAACCTATAAATACCTTGGTATGTCACAGTCGTTGGGTATTGATGATGAGGGTATTAGACGGTCGGTGAAGGAGCGCTTTTTCAGTCGGCTCACAAAAGTCCTTAACAGTCTTTTGTCAGGAGGCAACAAAGTGCGCGCCTTCAACGCCTGGGTAATGCCCCTCCTCACATACTCCTTTGGCATACTAAGGTGGACTCAGACCGAGCTGGACGCCCTGGATCGGAGGGTCCGATCACTGCTCACCACACATCGCATGCTACACCCACGCTCGTCGGTTATGAGATTGTACATCCCACGGAAGTGTGGAGGCCGAGGCTTCCTAAACGCCAAGGATCTCCACAACCGCGAGGTGTACAATCTCAGGAATTATTTCCTTAACAACGAGTGTGGGATGCATCGTGATGTGGTGGCAGTAGACAGGAACCTCACGCCGCTCTCCTTGGCAAACGAGAACTGGCGCAAACCTGTGGTACTAAGTACTGCGGATCGCAAGGCGGCATGGGAGAGTAAGGTGCTACACGGGCGGTTCTACAAGGCCCTCACGGGACCCGATGTGGACCTGCTCGCGTCGGTGAACTGGTTACGATTCGGGGACCTCTTCGGAGAAACCGAGGGTTTTGCCTGTGCAATTGCGGACGAAGTGATGATGACGAACAACTATCGGAAATATATCCTGAAGGACGGTACGGTCGACATTTGTCGGGCATGCCGCCGTCCCGGAGAATCACTCAGGCATATCATTTCCGGTTGTTCTCATCTTGCTAACGGTGAGTACTTGCACAGACATAATCTCGTAGCCAGGATTATTCACCAGCAACTTGCTCTTCTATACGGCCTTGTGGACCGCGAAGTACCGTACTACAAGTACTTACCTGCGCCTGTTCTCGAGAATGGTCGTGCCACGCTCTATTGGGATCGATCTATCATCACTGACAGGACTATTGTAGCCAATAAGCCTGACATCGTGATAATAGATCGATCGCAACGTCGGGCCGTGCTCGTTGACATCACCATCCCCCATGATGAGAATCTCGTGAAAGCCGAGAAGGACAAGTCCAGTAAGTACCTAGACTTGGCTCACGAGATAACCGCTATGTGGGATGTTGATTCGACGATCATTGTCCCGATAGTCGTTTCAGTGAACGGTCTAATAGCGAAGAGTCTCGACCGACATCTTGAGAGACTCTCGCTAGGTGGTTGGATCAAGGGTCAGATGCAGAAGGCGGTGATCTTGGACACGGCGCGGATAGTCCGCCGGTTCCTCTCTCTGCGGCCCTGACCACCGGCAGCTTGGGCCCTGCCCCGCTGCTGGCGGCACCCTAGGTTAGGTTTTTTATAATGTGTTTATACTTATTTTTTGTTGTTTTTTATGTGTTTTTGTATTTTACTTTTATATTCATGTTATAAATGACCTAGCCTAAGAAGAAAAATAAATAAATGGATAATAATAAATAAATATTATAGGACATTTTTACACAAATTGACTAAGGTATGTTGTAAGTATATTTAAAAATAAAATGTAGGCTCCTCATACTGACCAACATTCGTGACGTTCGCAATCAAAAGGTACCACTTTATCCTTGACATAAGGACTCTCTGACAGGCTATTTGTATAAAGATACAATAAAATTTCGTCTTTATGGTAAAGGACAAAGTGGTCCCTACCTTTTAAATGAGAATGTCACATCAGCGACTTTTAAAAATAACTTTTATTCGATATTTAGTATACTTTTTAAGATTATTTTAAGACGCAATGTATTGCTAATTTTGTGATTTATAAAGCGTGGCAAGCAACGCCAATTACAATGATGATGGTGTACATTGAATACAAGACTTCATAAATTTTAAAAGTTATTGAAAAAAAATATGTTCCTCTGAGGAGCAGAATATTTTCTGTTAGAACGATTATGAAACAATTAAATGAATGAATGATTTTATAGGACATTCTTACACAGATTGGCTTAGTCGATAAACAACGATATTATAGAATATAAGAAATTATATGTATAATATACTATAAGAAATTCCACTGCGAGTAAAACGATGATAGTTGCTGAAAAACACCGAGCTGAGGTTTTTAATTTGAAGAGAAATGTAATGTTTGCCATTTTAGTAATAAAGGACCCAGAAAACTATTTATTTATTAGGCATTATAGACCTTTACGCCCATGAACAAAGATAACTGCCGAAAAAACTCTTAGCGTAAATGCTTTCAAATTTAAGGGCAAACATTACAATGTAGTAATATAGGTCCCAGAAAACTATTTATTTGTTATTATACACCGCTACTATATAACATGGACATGTTATTTGTTTTAAATTTAGAGTTTAGAAACAAATTCGTGGTAGTAAACGATACAAATATTAGAAAAGTCCTTTACAACCTTGTTCGCTTCATATACTTATGGTAAAATCATTTTAGGGCGGGTCATAAAGGGCAAGTAAAATAATAATTATCAATAGTAAAATATGTCCTTTACGACTATATTGACCATACGAGATACGATATGAAAAATCATCAAGACAAATGAAGGGCTTAAAGGACGACAAAAAACATGTAAGTCATTTACAACCATATTTATATTTACCGGTAACCTTTACGATAATGTCTATGAATTTCTAATTTATAACTGGTCATTTACGCCCCTTGACATAAGCCGTTTTTGCAAGCTCATAGTGCAAAAATTGGGTCGTTAAGGCAACTTTTTAAGAGATATCGAAATTTTCACTATACAGAACGAAAGCGCTTGGAATTCTGAACATAACGGTATATAACGACTACCGTAGGCTCAAAGGGCGTAAGGGACAAAATTGCGAAAATGCTGTTATACTCGGTATTTTTTTCTCTATCGAATAGTTTATTTAACGTATCGATAACTTGAAAAAAATGTGCGTTAAGCCCTATGAAAAAATCAATGCTTGAACACAGTTTTCCAACGCATTTGGCCGTATCTGCCAATTCAAAAAAATGTTGTGAGACATTTTGGCGTAACTCTCAACTTTGTGTACGATACGCCCTTTTGCATCGGAAATTTTATTAAATATGTGGTAATTTTTTGTCCGTTACGCCTCTTTGCAGTAGCTTTTTGAGTGCTAAATGTACGTTACGCCCACAACTAATGTACAAAAAATGTATAACTATTGTATATTTATGCGAGAGGGAGATTCAATGTAACAGATACGCCCCCATACTAGGTATGTATAATTTCGGGTTTATAATTGTTGCTTTTTTGTGTTTAAGTGGGATGACCTAGTTATACCTACTTTCCTTGTCAATTTTTTTGTTAAGTAGGTACTTGCATTACATGCTCATGTGCTCATTGCTTTATTTATAGGGTTACTAAATTTTGACAATTTAAACTGAACTAGAGGGTACTTTTTAGAGATGCACCGGATATCCGGTTACTATCCGGTATTGGCCTATCCGGCCATTATTTTACTATCCGACCGGATACCGGATAGTGAGTTACTACATTACTTGATTTCGGAGTAATAAAATTGGATTTAAGAAACAGACACGGTCATAATCGTACTTATTTATTATTTTAAAACAATTTAATCATTCCACTGACTTGTAAGCGCACTCATTTCGAACCTAGAAATGAGTGCGCGCGAACGTTTACTAGGAAACAGGTCAAACCTGCAGAATGCGCACCTGAAAAACCGAAACGTAGGTATAGTTCCGCTGACCGGATATTCGGCGGCCGGATTCCGGATATTCGGCCGATGGTCAGGCCGAATATCCGGTATCCGGTATCCGGCCAAACAACTATCCGTTGCATCTCTAGTACTTTTTCATCAGTTTTATAACAATAATAAAACATGACTATATTCAAATGATAATTATGGCGTTTAATTAAGGTTAGACTTAACTAAGGTTAGACATGTATGTTCGGAAAAACATCCACGAATTCAAGGTTAACAGTGATATCCATAACTATAACACTAGAAACAAACATAAACTTGCTGTGCCCGCCCACCGCCTCCGTAAGGTTAGTACGTCTTTCGTCGGGAACTGTACACGTTTTTATAACAAAGTCCCCACTGATGTAGTGAATTTACCACTTCACAAATTTAAGTCGTACATTAAGCGCTCCTTGTTAAGTAAGGCGTACTACACTGTAAATGATTTTATCTACGCACATATCATTAACGCTCTAAAATGCATTCAGAAACCATAGGAAATGACCAGCATTATGACAACCAATTTTACTATGAGTACTTTCTTATCTGTGGTAGTAGGTAAAATCTGTACTTTAAAGTTATAACTTTATAGATTTTTGTAAGGTTATGAGTTTAAATTTGGAACAGCTGTCAAAACTCAAGTGGGTGTCTATTCTAGTATCCATAGATATTAAAACAATTATCGATACGAAACGTCAATTCAGTATATTTTTTTAATATAAACCGTACGACATTTTATCTCGAGTGACATGAGAATAGGGACTTCATTCGTTTGTCTATGAATTTAAAAAAAAAACTACAGATGCGTGACATGTGTGAAAAAAGTTTTCATTTACCGCCATTTGACGTACAGTTTATCTTTTAATTAGTTTTAGGTATAAAATTAATTTGTTTTGTTGTTTCTAAATAAGTTTTAAGCAAAAGTTTCATATAAAATGAGTGATAAAAAGATATTTAAGGAGACGGCACCTCTCAAATCTGCGAGTTCCGCCAGAGAGCAACGATTGATGTCGACTGAAATATGAGGTTAGTGAATATATAAAAGAAGGTAATTATATGTGTGTAGATAAAGTAGTGTATGTAACTGTACATAATTAGGCATTAAAACACTCGTGTGATCCTTTTAAGAAACTCACTTCGTTCGTTTCTTAAACCCACACTCGTGTTTTAATGCCTTTCATTATGTAGCAGTCACATAAACTACTGTTATAAACGATAGAGATGCTTTTAAGCCGGTAGCTTGATTTCATTAGTATAATAAGAGTTAAATAAATATTGTTTTTTTTTTACATTGTGAATTAAATATGCTAGTGTCCAGTAGAATTGACACATGAGACAATGATGTTCTCGCTTGATTATATTGTTTAATTTAATTTTAGTTTTGGACACTTGGAGACCTTATACATCTCTAAGTACATATTTATTTATTTGATTTTTATTTTTGATTGTACATACCAATATTTTTAATGTTTCTGACACTTAGAGACCTTTACATCTCTAAGTCAACTTAGGCTAGTAATTATGTGAAGTACTGTCTTTTTATGTAACATATGAGCACAAAATGCCGTGTCTTACAGCTACATGTTATTACTATTTTAATATTAATAAAGGCCGGTAGCTTGAACATGTCATGCTGGCTTAAAAGTCTTTGCTTACGGTGGCGTCGTTGATCGGTTCACCACTTTTTCTCGAATGAAGGTTGAGGGAGGCGATGGCTGAGATACGCGTCATACTCGTGAACGGGTGCTGTTTGTGGAGACTGGTCTGTTTAAGCTAACACTATTCTGCCCTGCTAAGCCGAGTGGCGCTATCTCAAAAGAAAATGCATTGCTAATTTATATTTTCAAAATCATTTGTTTTTGAGATAGCGCTTTTCGGCTTAGGAGGGCAGTATTATACTTAGTAACTTAATTTTTATTAATTAATTACAGTGAGACGCCTCATTCTGTTCTCGTATGTTTCTTTTCTCTTAATGAATGTATTAATTATACAGGATATTGACTCTTGGAGACCCTATACATCTCTAAGGATAACTTGATAAACTATATAATCTTATAGTTCTGACACCTAGAGACATTTACACCTCTAAATATTATAGATTTTTTTGTGTGTTTTTTATCTGCATTTTGTATGTAATTCGACATTAAGAGACCATATACATCTCTTAGTAATTGTAATACGTTAGATTGAATTGTTAGTTTTATTTTATAAAATTGTTGATGTTATTATTTTTGCTTTTATGTAAATTCAATGTTGACGTGTAAAAATGCCCTTGTGGCCTATTTGCTGAATAAATGTTGATGTTGATGATGTTGATGTTGATAACTATTAGTTTTGTTTGTGACTGGGTCATTGGTAATATTGATTAAGACGTAATATTAATACTTTTTTGTTTAAACCCTAATTTACAGGATTAACCTTATGAAAGTTACCGTCTAGGTAATTATAACGTTTGCATTTAAATCCATAGAAGTACGTAAGCCTGGCCGCATGCCTTTTTCTACTCTAATATTATGTCATAAATATGCGATCATATTCATTAAGTTTTACTGAATAGACATACGAAATTTCAAAACTACTACTGTACCTAATAGTACTTTAGTATGTAAAAGCACATAATAAATAATAGTACTAGGTACAGAAGACTCACTCTCTAACAAAACGCGTCTGTAACGATGAGCACAGATATGGCCGCTAGGTGGCGACAGCGCCACGCGCAGCTTATGGCAAACCCCAAAATTGGGGTCGAACGGATGGACTTTTAGCTACCTGTAGCAAAGCGACGAAATCGCGGAGTGAGCCACGCATGGTAAAAGTAAAATTTATAATCCAATTAACATTACAAACAGAAATAACGCATAATACTTTCTATAGTAAAATTAATTTGTTACAAATTTTATTGTTGTATATCAATATATATAAATGGTAGGACAGCAGTGATTCTGTTGAAGTAATCATCATCATCATTGTTCTTAAGAGCCTAGCTCTTGTCGGTGGAGTATTCGCCATTCCGTTCTTTTCTCTGCCACTGTTTTGAGCTCCTGATACGTCACGTCACTACATTAATTTCCTCTTTGGCCTGGTCAATATATGCACGTCTCGGTCTTCCTCTGCCTCTCTGTTCTTCTATTCTGCCTTCAATTATAGAGTTTATGTAAGTATCGTGACGTATCATGTGCCCCAACATGTTTCCCCTTCGGTTTTCAATTATTTTTAGCAGAGATCTCTTCTCACCTACCAAATTAAATTAAATTAATATACTTGAAGTAATATAAACAAATAAAAAAAGAAACATTGTTTTTGTGGCTAAGATAACGACCTTTTCCACGTTTAAGTATCCAAAATAACAAAAATGGGGAAAACTTGACAGTGAATACATCTCTATAATTATTCGGAAAAAAAATGTAAAGTATAGTACTTAGAAGTATAGAGTTCCCTAAATGCAAGTTGCCAATATTGCAAAGAAGAGGCGTAAGGGACGCCTTTTTAAAAATTGTTGTGTTTTTTGGCGTAACGTACATGCTATTTTCGTAAATAAGCATTGTATTCAAGAAATCAGTTTAAAAGACCTCAAAAAGTAAGGAATAAGCCACATACAGGCATCAGTTAATTCAAACAAACAAAAAAGGTCTGATTTTTTTCTCAAAACAAAACTGATTTTTGGCTCTCCTGGAAAATCGCTTTTTGTCAGTTAAGCCCTTTGAGGCTACGGTAGTGGATATAACTCATTTTCGCCAAAATGTCCTTTACGCCAATTGAACCCAAAGGTTGGTAATTATTATTTAAGGTAAATGTATTCAAAACATCAGAATAAACAGGCTTTAAATAACCTCAATACGTGTAATTAATAATATACATATATTATAAAAAAAATGCTAAGAACAAAAAAATACATGAAAAAAATAATGTGCATAGTTTACGTTAAGTATGAAAAGACTGGTTTGTGCTATTTATAATGTAAAAATATTTATATTAAAATTTATTAGTCCATATAATTGAGATTTATTGAAGTTAGACTTGATTAGATATTAGATATAGAAATCAAAATATTAATAACATTAATATAAATTAAGTTCAAGAAGTAATATTTTTATCAAAGAATGAAAGTTACCTCAAGTCACGGCATTAATACGCAAATTTTACTCAAGTGGTACCTTTTCCCTGTCATTGTCACAAGTATATGATGCGTAACCGTGAACACTGAAGTTTTTAAATTGCGAACTCTTTCTCTTTTACTCCAATTAGACGTAATAAAAGTGATAGAGAAAGATGTCAGCAATTTGCGAATTGCGATCTTCGCGGTAGGACCTCAGGATAGATATGTCGCATATTTGTTAATCAAAATTACGTAACGAATGTCAAAGAGGACTTTCACATTCTCAATGTGTATAGATATAAACAGACCTTAATTCTCTTTCTTACTTACACACTTACAGTTATTTTGCTAAATGGTGACATTGTACAATATCTATAAGTTCTCTTTGTAGTAGTATAACTTTGCATAAGTTGCGTTAATTTGGCGCGCAGGCGAAGTAAACATGCGTTGCGTACGCAACGTGTGGATTTTAGAGAGAGGCCCTTACCCGCCGTCACGCCAAGGTCGCGCCGCGCCCGCCGCGCCCGCTCCCCGTGCATGGCCCGCGTTGCCCGTTAAGAGCTACCCGCTAACGTCGTATGAACGCGAACATTATTTTTGTATTATTTGTTTATGCAATGGATGAAACTGACACAAATTCATATTTCTTATTTATCCCGCCTTTTATATTAATAAGGTGTGAACTCTAGTAACCTTAATATTCTTTTGTTATGGTAATAGTTTGTTAGAACCAAATTATCAAAAATCTTACGAAGCTGTGCCTCAATAAGACACAAAAACATGTAATGTACATATTAATACGATTAAATGCGACGTCAGCAATTTTTTTTAACTTTAATTATTTTTTGAGTCATTTTGAATAGTATGACATAGTATCCGATTGCAATGGACGTAATTGACACAAACTATGTTTTCACATTAAAAAAACTATCCTTAAGGTGGTTCGATTTTCATACAAAATTCAATCAAAGCTCATTAAGTAACTACACACTATTAGTACATAAATATTTCCGCATTTATCTTCCTTCGAATATTCGTTTGCGCGAAATTAACAGGAAAACAATGTTTCATACAGAAATCATGCAAAAATCATAGTTAAATTTTCATCAATTTTACGTATGTGTGTGTCACAAATGTCGTGTACAGATACATTTGCGACGTTGCCATACCATTTCCGACGTTGCCGTGCTGACCACGGCGCGAATTTGGAGTGCCGTCATGTTTAGTGCAATTTTGTTGACACTGACGTTTGACAGGTACTTAATTGACCTAAGCGAGAATAAGTACCCGAAGTTCGTCAGCTTAGCTAAGAACTATCATGGCGTGTTATGCAAACAGTCGCTTTTTTGCTTACAAACGGAAGATTCCCGGTTCGATCCCCAGTCAATTGTATGCTGGAACATAACTTTTTGTATTTTTGTTACATCTAAATTTCGTATTGTTTTTTTATTTTTATTTAATTTTTCTTATTATCATAAATCGATTGATTAAGTATGGTATGGGCTACACGTATTCGTTTATTTTTGACAAAGAAAATTAGAAATTATACTCTACCTAATCTCTCTTATTTTTACAATCAGGACATCCTCACTGCAATAAAAAAGAGATATATAAAATTTCCTGTGGATAAAATAATGGATTTTGTCTATGAATGAAAAACACAATTATTACTATAGTTTGTTTTTTTTAGCATTAGAAATAAGGTAAACAATCTTGACGTGTCTTTTAATTGAAAAACACATTTTAAAAATAAGTTACGGCAAATATGTAACAATTATAAATCAAATACGATCATTTATATTCTTCTGCTTTCATAAGTAATAGTTTTTTGATTTTTAAAAAGCGTTTAAATCTGTGTGCCTAGCCAAGATGCCAGTCGTTCGCTCCGTAGCGAACGTTAGGGTAATACCTGTCTCTATCACTCTGCCATATTAATGCGACAGACACGGCTGCGCTTCGGTCGCTACGGAGCGTAAACCATTGGCACCTTGGCTAGGCACCCTGGTCATCTGGAAAGCGAAACACATACGGAACGCGTTTCTATTACTCAATAAAGTGGCCAGCTGCAGATTCGGTTTTAAAGTTAACTATACCTAAACCTGGGTGCCTAGCCACGATGCAGGCTAGTAGAGTTCTCTTTCACCTTCAGCAGAACCGGGAGATCCAAACCTACCTACTTTTCATCTAATAATCTCAAGAATCAGTGCATGATTCAAACTTTACCGGTTGCCGTGGTAAGACCTAGGATTTACCATATCGGTGTTGGTAAAAGCCCGAAGTAAACTAGTAAGATTTAACATTTCGGGCTTTTACCGATCGGCATCGGTAAAACCTAGGTTTTACCGGTAAATCCTAGGTTTTGCCGTACTTCGGGCTTTTACAGTAACATATATATAATAATTGCTCGTTTAAAGGTAAGATAACACAAAGGAGAAACAAAAAGAAATTACCTACTCGCACCAGTCTTGAACCCCAATCCTCTTGCACGTAGTTATTTCCACGAACATACCGTTACGCTATTGCAATGCAACATACTTACGTTGTGTGAAATTGTCTACTACAAGGATCACGGAAACACTGTTTGCATGTGTGAGTAATACTAGGAAAAAGCGTGACAGCAACACTCCGTCGAATTAAAAAGGTGGTTTTTGCACAATGAAGTATTCAATGTTTACTTTAATTGTTCAATATTTATTTAAAGAGTGCGCGAAACATACTTTTAAGTATACAAATACCATGACCATTTCACAAAAAAATAAAACCTGAAATTTTGCAAAAGTGGTGCCATCTAGCGAGAGTTAAGTTTTGAGTAACCTAGGCGAACCACCTTAATGCGACACAGTTACATGTTTTCTCTCGAATATTCTTTTCTCCAAAATAATTCAAAATAAAAATAATTACCACAAATTATTAAATTGCTTAAAAAGCAAATAATATCTGTGACACAAAACAAAATGTAAGATTAACACCTTAAAACAGCATTCGTAAGCGAAAAAAAAATTGACTTTAATATTACTTTAAGTTAGGGCTCAAAATATAGCCAGCGCTACGGGACTATCAATTGAACTAATTTGTTTCTACATTTGGAAGAAAACCACAATAACATTGTAACACTCAAACGCGTACAATAAAGTGTCAATCTTTCGACACTTGTCCGTAATGTTATTTAAATCATGCCACTACTGGCGTGAATGGAGGTCCTCCATCACTCTAGTGATAGCGTGTCTATTATATTGATCAAATTAAGCAGTTCGAGCCGCGAGTACGGAAAGATGGATGATGACCGTTTAATCGCTGTTTGAAACTAATAGTTATTGGTCGGTAAAGTTACGTATGTAGATCAGAAAGTATTTTGGGTAAATCTAAGTTTTAGAACACTTGATTGTTTACTCAAATAGACTGTTTTCCTTAAACTTTCAACGAAATGAAGTCTGCCAATTGTTGCATATATTCGTCTGTATCTTATAAATTAAATAATAAGTAGGTACCTGGAGGTATACTCGTACATACGTTATTTCTAAATGTAGATAAAAAAAAGTGTTGGAGAGTAGCGCTGTAATTGTCTGAAGCTTCGTGTTCCTTTGTAAACAGCATTCCTCTTCTTCTACTTACTAGCTTGCTTCGGGCCACTCACATTATTCTTTCGGAGATACTTCGCGTCTCATTAAGGAAATTGTGTTTGAATTTAAATAAGACGCTTGGAATCTCATTATTCTAACTTTAAAGTATATTTTATATTCAAACGACTATAAAAGTTGATGCTAATACGATTGAATACAAGTGTTTAACTGATACTTAATACTTAACTTGTATTGATTGATTGACATGTTTGTTTAATAATATAATATTGTTTTTTTATTTTTCTCATAACCTGTTATTTCTGATGATTAAGTATAAACAACAATGACTCTTCTTCCCAGTCAACTGTGTTGATCACAACTATTGTTAAAGTACTTATTACAAGTAGTTTAACAGTTTAATCGACCAAAAGTATGTATTAGTGTTCTGAAGTTCTCTGGTAGCCAATGCCTTAGAGTATTATGCAAATTCTGTACCCGGATACTATTAGATTAAATTAATGGAATATATTATACTTGAGGTTGACTTAAACTATCACGGATGGAGCCGATAGATAAGGCCTGAAGCTCACACGTACGAATTTGATAAGCTCGTTCATGGTTTCATAACCGTAAGTCGAAGGTGGTCTCTTTTTTTTATTACGTATGTAGCAAACTATACTCTGTATCTTTAAATATTTAAATAAAAGTAAACAAAGTCTACCCTCAAATGGCTCGTTAAGCCAGTGGAGGGTAGAAGTTTATACGATCAAATAATGTAAGTTAAAGTCTTGTCGTTCAGTGACCGATCCAGGCGGTTTAGTAATTGGTCGGTTAGCCAATTAATTAACTAATTTTTCAATGTTATAACTAGTCGAAAATATACAAATTATTTGTTTACTTTTATTTAAATACGTATAGATACAGACTGTAGGTAATAGTTACATCTGGACTTAAATAGTGTTGAATTACATGTGTTTGTACCGAAAAAAAGTACTTCTCTTAGGTCAGTTGAGGTTTACGACGGCAATCTTACTAAGATAGGATTAGCCGGCCCCAAGGCGTCTTTAGTCCTCAGATTGACCCGATTCGATCATTAAGGGCTCCGGAATATAGGTGGCCAGTTAAATCGCAATCCATTTAACGTATTTATGTGGGTGCCTACTTACATGACTATACCTATATTATTAATTATTCTTATTGACATAACTATAAATTAATTTGGTTTCCTCTTTCGTAAAATACTAATTTTTAAATGTTACAAATCAAATCTTTATGAACACTATTAAATTTTTTAAGCTCCTGATGATACTCCTCAGTAGTACGGAGTGAAACATGGCGAGCATTTTTCGACTTAATATAAGTAATTGACCCGTTCTTAATATATTTAATATTTTTTTTATCATTCAAAATCTTCAATTAAAAGTAAACTCCACCAACCAAAATGAAGCAACATGCTAGTATGGTCAAATTATTTATTTATTTTCTATTTCAAATTGAAGCAAAGCAATTCACCTTCAGGGTATAGAGCTTCATTTTTTTTTTGCATTAACGGTGAAATTTTACAAGTTTGTAGAATTCATTCTAAAAACGGTGCAATCTTTTACTGGTGGAAATTTCGAAAATTGATTTGCTATAAAGTGAACACGAAGAGTTGTGAAACTACAGCATTACCTCAACGAAAGTAATTCTTTTACGTGGTAAATGTTATTCAAGGTTTAGGACGTAAGCTCCCCCGCAAGTGCAAATGGGATTTTTCTTTGATTCAGTTCCTTATAAATCACTACTCTGAGGTCCCCTTTACTACCTTGAGAAGCAAAGCAAAGCGTGTATCGATTATACGCCAGTCGTATATCCACTGCCGTCGTAAATGTTACCTGAAACAAGTAATTTACATTATAAATTGAGATTCGTTACGAATTAAAATCTAAAAGACATTGTTTCAAGAAAACCAGTTTATAACAATATTACGTTACACCAGCAAGCCTATTATGGATCGCTTTATCCACATTTATCCACGTGATAAAACAACTGACACTTTTTAACTCTGCGGGATAGAAAGAGACGGACACCGTTTTATCACGCTGTCACGTAGACAAATACGACCATCATATCCGTACAGGATTTTCTTATAAATGAATTCATTTATTAGTAGCGTAATATGGACCATTTTATTGCTAAATTTACCCTAGTCATAGGCTTTTAAGTAGGATTCTTACAATTGAATTACTTAAATAAAATTCGCTGAACGTAATTTACCGTACGTAGTGCCAATAAAACGTACCAAAGTGGATTTTACCTTTTCTGAACTTGTTTTAATGAAGTTACGTAGAACGTTTGAAACTGAATGTCAACTCCCACTACAAGCTCGGTAAGTTTGTGGCTGAAGCGCACTCAATGACTAATGTGTTTATTGTTGGAATTCATGCAATTGCCGAGTTACCTCTGCTTACAAAACTACTTCAATTTCTTTGTTGCACATAAATGGCGTGTTTGGTAGTATTTGCAAACATTCCTTTACTATTTATATTAGGAACAAAATAGTTTAAAAATTCTCTTGATTGAAGACAAATTCTTAGGTTTATTCATTTTTAGGGTTCCGTACCCGAAGGGTAAAACGGGACCCTATTACTAAGACTCTGCTGTTCGTCCGTCCGTCCGTCCGTCTGTCCGTCCGTACGTCCGTCTGTCACCAGGCTGTATCTCACGAACCGTGATAGTTGAAAGTTGAAATTCTAGACAGTTGAAATTTTCACAGATGATGTATTTCTGTTGCCGCTATAACAACAAATACTAAAAACAGAATAAAAAAAAGATTTAAGTGGGGCTCCCATACAGCAAACGTGATTTTTGACCAAAGTTAAGCAACGTCGGGCGTGGTCAGTACTTGGATGGGTGACCTTTTTTTTTGCCTTTTTTGCATTATGGTACGGAACCCTTCGTGCGCGAGTCCGACTCGCACTTGCCCGGTTTTTTATAGTACTTGTGCGACTTATCCCCAAAGTGAAATATTGGAAACGAGGGTGTTAATTCACGATAGCCGCAGACCCGCTGACCCGAGTTTGCAATATTCTTACCCCCGAAGGGCCCGGAGTCACACACAATATTTCACATCACACTTGCGAAAAAAAACTAAAGTCTAGGTAGGTAAGCGGAATAATTCTTAAATGCGGAGACATTACAAACATTATTTTCTTTATTTACATAATAAGTTTGCATTGCAGTCAAAAATATACGAATTAACATTACTAATGAAAGTTAACAATATTGAAATAAAATCCAATAAGGATTGTCAATACAATTACCTACATATAACATATAATCAGAGTAAGTAGATTAGTAAATACCTACTTATTAATCCAAAATAAGTAATACAATGTCAAAACTACGAGAAATATAAGACAATAAAAGTAAAAACAATAAATAGAGAAATTAACTAATAAGTGTCAGTATATTGTAATGTTTGTGACAGGTTAGGCATCGAAGGCACAGACCTTAAAACAAAAACAATAATATGAAATTATAAGTAAGTATTTTAAAAATAAAACTGATTTATACTTAGCTACTTGGTTCGTAAGAATTAGTGGCATAATAAAAAAAGCTGTACCCAACTCCCTTTTTTTCACAATCCATAGCTCCCGCGGGAACAACATCTAGGCCTTGGCCTTTAGTACTGTCGCCATCAGATATATCGGGGCGGCCAAGGTGTTCACAATACCTGAACACGCACTCTAACGCATTGACAATAGAGGCGTGTTCAGATATTTGTGAACACCTTGACCGCTCCGATATATCTGATGGCGACTGTACACCTGCATGAAATAAGGTATTTTTCGAGCAAGAGTGATAAAAAAAATAACAGAACGATAAGAAGCAGACAATTCTCACGGCAAAAATGCTTACATTCCTATTTTCCGTAACTAATAGTATAACCATGACTTTTGTATAGTGCCTAGATAAAAGCACTTAGGTTAAAACTTAATAAATGTCTGAGACAAGTTTTAAATTTGTCTGAAGTTGCTTTAGTGACGTACTTATTTAGCAGGTAAACAGTAGGTACCCGTTTCGGGCTGGCTCAATGGCCTGCAATCAGTCAGGATGTACGTGATATACGGTGCTATTAGCCAATGAGGACGCGAAAACCAATTAGTGATGTTACTTGTCACTGGACCGCGTGATTATGAAATCCAGGTCACTTCCCCGGATTGATCGCCGGCCTGATAGATACTACGCTTATTATGTACGATCGGAACGAGCTGATTGACGGCATGCCTATTGCTTATAAATATTGCGATACTTATGTAGTACCAGCGCTTAATAAAGAATATGAATATGTACTCGTAAAATATAACTTCTAGCTTCTGACTTCGACTTCATCGACGTAGAATTTGTACTTCTATACCCCACTTCCATCGTATATATTTAAACTCCACCCTCCTTTTCAACAGCTTCAGAGACGATTTCCATAATAACATTCTTTGTTCTTCATAATATTAGTAAGTATGGCGACAGAAAAGCTATGTACGTAGCAATGTACAAATTGCAGAACATTCCCAAAAAGCGGAAACGTTCTCGAGAATGTTCTCAGAACGTTCCTGCAACATGGAAATTATTGTTTAAACAAGAGAATATACTTGAAATAAAGTTTAAATAGGCATAACTTAAAACGAAATGTTATTATGCATATATTATTGTCTATTACAGTTAGCTATTTTGTTGATGTGATAAATTTACCAATAAGTTGCTTAAATTCTCAATGTATATCAGAGAACATTTCGACTTTCGACAATTTTTTCCAAAATGGTTTTTTAGTTTCATTAGAATCTAGAGGCCTCTATCTCCCGCCATGACAAATCTCAGCGCGCTCGGACCAACTTGAAAAAATTAAAAAAAAGTCGGCCATTTTGATTTTTTTAAATGCAGTTTGTTTTGTCTCGGGGCCCTCTATGACATTTGGTCGAGCACCCCCCACCTATCACGCACCTTTTAAAAGTTGCCATACAAAATAAAAGCGGCCAGTTTTCCCGTAATTGTAGCATTTCCGCAAAAAAATTTTTTTCATAGGTATCTAGGGGACCCCGAGATTCCGTGACCAAAATTTCAGCGAGCTAGGACAAAATTAAAAAAGTTTAAAAAAAAGTCGGCCATATTGAAAAAAAATGGCGGCATCAAAAACTGTCAAGGTCCCTCTATGACATTTGGTCGAGCACCCCCCACCTAAGTCTGACCGTTTGGCCGGGCCGTCATACATTTTTCTGACCGGAAGCGGACGACCAAAAGTCGGAATTTTCTGGGGGTAAGGACTACACCTAAACTATCGTGGATATTCATGGTATAAACTACGATAAATAAATAAATTCTCGTTCTCGAGAACATTCTCAGAAGTTACCGAGAATTTCTCATGTGGAAAGTTTCGCAACTTTGGAAAGTTCTCGTGCGTGCATTGCTACGTACACGTCTCACAAACGACTGCAAATCAAATAAATTAACAAACAACAACGTTAAAGTTTGTGTTCGTTTAACATATTCGAAAACAAGCTTACACAAATTACTTATGCTTTTATACCTTGTGTGAAACGACCCGAAAGCTGCCACATCGCGATTCAAATAGAAATAGAAATTGTTTATTTGGTGTTGAATACAAGCTTAACTTATAATATACTCGTGAATATCCTATTGATCATCAATGAGCATAATAAACGACATAGTCGCAGAGCACACGAGATAGAATCTTGATTTATTGATCATAGGACCTAGCCACATGCAATTATATATTAGAGTGCTCAGCTGAAGTAAGACGGACACTCATTCAGCAACAGCGCGTATTCATCAACTGGACTTCCTGCCCTGCACGAGATTACACTCTCTTGACTAGATGTTACAAATGCCAGCTCTACGGACACTCTGCCAAGTACTGCAGGGAAGCTGAATCCACATGCAGTCACTGCGGATTATCAGGACACACCATCAAAGAATGCACCAAACTGTCTGAACATCCGAATTGCGCTACGTGTATGCGTTTCAAAAAACCATCAGACCACAAAACCGGAGATGAGCAGTGCCCAGCGAAAAAAAGTGCCCAAATAAGACATTTAAATAACATAGACTATGAGGGCCCCTAAAACGCCTCACTACGTATCTCAAAAAAACTACCTATTTTGTTATTTATATTGTCAAAGTTGAAACGTTTTAATTCACTGTTATTTACCTATGTTTCTTGTACTAATATCATATTTATTGTTTTAGCACAATAAGCACCTAACTTACACTACATTGACCTAATAACAGGAAATACCTAAGATACAAGTATTAAGTTACTTAGTTTAGGTATTGATGTTAAATAATGTTAGAGCCAGTTACAATTTTTGCTTACAAGATCTTTTATTTTATGTTTACTTTTCTAAACCACTGTGATTGTACATTTATAATATTTAAGTAACTATTTAAGCGTATTATGATTGTTTTAATTTTTGGATATTTTTCAATGAAATAAATTTTATCTTTTTATAATCAAAAAATCATTTATTTACAGGAATTGAGACCTTAAAATTTATAAATTTATGTTACCAAGGTACCAAAGCAGCTTTATAAAAGCCAATAGATCAAAAAGTTATAGCTACTGACGAGGCTAAAAGCAGCAAATAATACCTTTATAAAACCGGTGAGTGTAAGAGGATTTACATAGGTACTCGTACTGCTTTCAGCGGTGGATTTACTCTACGAATAAATTGCTAAGCAGCCTTCTAGTAAAATATGTGGTTAACTTTACATTTTAGACGAGACCTATGAGAGTTGAAAAAAATATACTTTTTCGGTCATACTCGTAAAGTCGGACAGAGAAAAGTCTGCAGCGATTTTGATAGCCCACACAGTGCAAGTGTTAGTTATACGTCAGAACTTCATAGAAGTTTTACGTTTAAAATAACACTTCACAGACTGCAGACATTGCAGACTTTTCTTATTGGTGTAACTCTAACTCTGTTGTCGAAGCTAGAATTGCGAAATCAGTGTCATCTGTCATCCTGACCGCAAATTTCATAACATAACCATTACCATCCAGATTATCCAGAATAGTACTTAATACCATATTGTACTTTTTGAGTCGGTTTCAACTCTCCTTATACCATGAAACTGTTTCATTTCATCAATAATCGCAGCTCAATGTAGAACTTTAGTTTTTAATTTCGTATTTTATATTATTTTACTAATATTTTGGCAATAACCACTAAAACTTCAACTGCTTATGTGGGGCCTAAGACATGTATTAGGTATTTATGGGGTGATTAGAATGATATATTTAAGATATTTTTGTATGATTTTATATACTATTAACCTTTTGTACAATTAAATTATTTTTGTTGAATGAAAATATCTTTCTTGGTGGTCATATAGGTATACCCATTGTTGGACAAATAAGTATGGACGCTGTGTCAACTCACCTCGTTCTCCTCGGAGAGGATTTAAACCCGGTACCTCCTTCGTAAAGGAGGCCGTTTAACACATTCGCTATTATTGCACATTTATTGTATTCGCTAGGCGGGTTCTCTGTTCGTAGGCGTTTTCCGCTACATACGGTTTTTCCCGTGTTATCGGCTACGCTCGTTACGCGTAACTCGCGCTGGCACTGAATGTGCTTAAAATGTGTTTAGCGCACACGCTTTTTTAAAGTAGACAATTCTATATAGAGCACAGCACAGCAAATCTGCGAAGACTCTTGGACCTTTAACTAACTCCATTGAGTGTTTTGAATGGGCCTTAGAATCCGCAATCTTCCAAATGAGATACTCGAGTCGACTACACAAACACGGTAAGTCTCCCCAGTCAGCCGAGAAATCAAAGAAAACACAGATTCTACGGAAACTGTTTCGAAGTTTTAGGCCACAAGCTCTGAATTTTGAAATCGGTCCACGTTTCTATTAGCCAGTTTCCATAATTTATCTATCGTCTCCGATATCGCTTCTTTTGTACAACGCCCTTCATACTTTGATTTTCTGGCCTTTGTTTCTTTGAATGGTATGCCAAGTCAAGGGTGATGAACAAATTATACTCACTCACTGAAGTGATAATTTTCCTGACAAAGTCTAGCTAATTGTTGCTTTCGTGGTCAAGAACGAATTTTGAGCAGCACAAGTCTAAAAAACATGATATTAGAGTGGACGAAAAGTCGCTCGGCTATGTAGCAGATGGCGTTCGAGGCGTTAAATATTTTGGGCCCTAAACATGAGCAATATCTATAAAGTTTAGACGTGCTGTTCCATTATTTATTCAGCGAGTATTTTTGAGGGGAGTGTTATCGCGGACGATTTGGTTGAGCCTCGATTCTTATTTCTATTTTTATTACAGTGGTAAACAATGATCTTCAGTTTTTTTTAGCAACACATGTTGCACTCAACACAGGTAATTAAAAAAAAAAATAATTGTTATAGAAGGAATACTTTTCAATCATTTTTATTTTTAAGTTATACATACCTGTGAAATACTAATTAGATTAAACCTAGCAATCGTAAATTTCATTATGATAATACTTCATCTTATTCTTTTGAATGAAGGTACGGCATTTTTGTTATCAGTCTGCGTGTGAATACATACCAAACATACCTACTTATAAGATCATCAGTGATAAATCTCGAACAGTAATGACTTAATGATCCTGAAATTTCTAATTTTATTATTCAAAATAATCTGCTCATATAATTATAAAAATATTAAGAGCGCACAAATTGTCGGTCCCTAATTCGTTAATACGTTATTTTCACTTTGTTATTTCACAATTGGAATCACCATTTAACACACCTGCTAACGCACATTATACCCCGTGTTACGCAATGGGGATGCGTCTCTCTTGAGATTTATATACCTGAAAGGTTACACATGGGATCCTATTACTTCGCCTACACTGTCTGGACGTTCATCCGGTCTGTTCACCCGTCAGCGGATGTATCTCGAAAACCGTCATAGGAGTACACTAAGAAATGTTTACAGAATGTGTTTTTCTGTTGTTACAAATGGGTAATGTATATAATAACGAGGTAGAGGTCTTGTCGATCGGCGAACTCTAGCTCCTAAAACATATAGATACCTAAACATACCTACCGCTTGAAATTTACACATAGCATGTATTTCGTTTGTCGGTATAACGAAAAACAAAAATAAAAATAAAAATAAAAGCTGAATAAAACGTGATTTTTGTTTTGCCTCTAATATACGGGTTAAGTAAATATTAGAAACCTTAATGAACTCGATGTAGTAATGAATAAAGCATTTACTGCGTCACAACAAATAACAACAACATGAACAACAATAATTATTTGGTGATTGGATCTCGAACATGGTTAGTTATTTACATTTATTTTGTTGTATTTTATATCTGATTCAGTAATTACTTAAGTGTCACTTTTGCTGTTAGCAATGTAATTTGGTTATAAGCAAATTGCTATTTAATCCGAAGTAATGGTCTTGAATAAATAACATATTCATGAATGATCACTTAGCTATGGACCGCTTTATCCCTAATTAAATACAAATATACCTACAGTTAGTTTGCTCCATTTAACTTGCTTTATAAAGTCGGAAAGAGTAATTATTCCCCAAACAATGTCTACATTATTAAAGTAATTTTCATGAAAATTAAGTTTTTTTGGAGAATAACCGTCTCGCAATTAGCTTGATGTAAAAGTTTTCTGAAAATAATGAATCAAATTTGTGAGTTTAAGCGCGTCCCTTGTGGCTGAAATTTTCAAACAATTTTGGTTCGCTCTGATTCCCTACGAATACTTACAATGATTAAAACCGTTGGACTAATATCTATATCTTTTTGGTGCTTGCAACAATGAAATGTAATCCGAATAGCACTGCAACATATGTCATGCTGAAACACTAGGGGTTCGTTCGGGGAGCGTTAATATCATCCTATATCAACATCTTGGAGTGAGGAAGCTCTGTTGTCGTTAGATCCTGCGTTTGCTCTTACAAACTGATGAAGTTGCGACTTCTGCCATATCTGATCAAGACTGGCAAAAATGTTTTCAGAGTTGGTTTAGACGAATGGAACTTTATATAGAGAATGATACAGAGTATTTTGATAAAATGTAAAATAAATAGTGCTAATATCTTGAATACTTTTTCTGTAGGTACCTCAAAATTTATCAAGTGGCCTACGTAAGAAGGTTAATAACTAACCCTAAGCCTTATATTTTCCTTATATAAACTATGTAAATATAAAACTTACCTACTTGCTTGACAAATGCGTGATATAAACCCTACAAACATCGTCATCTAGTTTGAATAACCTAATAAATAATTTCCAAATAACGCTTTTCTATAAATGGAGCTTAAAACTTTGCATATTATGATAGATTTCAAGCCAAGTAGATGAATATTCGATTTCAAGGTATGTACCTATTTGAGATCGCGTTGATAAAGTCAATATTTCGAAAACGTGATGTGCGTGCATGGAGGGCGGGTTGCCTACGCCCGCGCCCGCGGGAAGTTTCATTATTTCGTTACTTTTCGATTCTGTCTAATAATATCACCACATACTCGCATGTGTTTGTATCATACTCATCACACTAAGCCAACTGAAAAAAGCCAAGTACCTGATTCAAAAAAATATCAGTCTCTCAATAGTTATGTAACTTATGTATTAAGAAATTTTACGTTAAACCAAGTGAAGTAAGTAAGCACAGGAAAGATTCAGGATATTTTTTTTATTTTGGTACCGTTATTTTTCTCGTTTCCTACAAACGAACTGCCGCCAAATGGTTCGAGTTCCATCACGATTGTAAATAATAAAAGATAGCAGAACTCTCTCCCCTCCCGGTGGCAAAGTTTTGCGATTATTTAAGTAGTTTACCGGGAACTATTCTCTAGGCAACAATAAACTTCATGTTGAATGGATAGTGCGAGGCCGGTGTACAACTAATTGGGTTATGTGTCAGCTTAAATAAGGATTGTCCTCTTTAGCTCCTCCGATACGCTCTCCACGGATTTGTGGCAAAAGTTACCTCGATTTAGTGTATATCTAATAAAATACCCAATCATATCCAAACAAGTTTATGTGCAGGTCACTTGGGTAAAGGAAACTTTGGACTAATAAAATATTATTACGATAGGCTAAAGCAGGCATCAGTTCGGGCACGACTCCTTTTAATTTGACCATAACTATACCATGGTTTGCGACAAATAAATTATTATGATTATGATCCTTTTATTCCCTCGCGGTCTTTATCTGTATTCCCGAGGGTATCTATATCAAGATATATTTAGGGGCTGAAATATAACCAAACGACTATATTTGTAATGAGAATATTAGATAGATAACTGTAATACTTATGTTGTAAAATTTACTCGTACCTACCGTAGTCAGTCAGAGTCCATTCTGAGTCGATGACATCGTATTTGACGATCAGTGAAATCAGCAATCCTTGCTAATGAATTCTATCTCAGCTTCGAGCCTCACAAAAAGTAATTGCTTAAACGCCAGTAGCCCAAAACCTTTTCATTTCCCCAATCTGCTGGATTTAACTGCAGCACTTCAATTTCATTTTATTACACTACCAAGATCAGTCACTTGCTGACGTAATGTCGAATATTCAGTGTTATGACTCTAACTGCCGTATTCATACTTCAAGATATTCACAAGTGACGACACGTACTAGATCCATTCTAGATACGTGATAGTTTAGATATCAACTAGTTCTCTTTTGCAGCGCAATTCGGGCAACCAATGTCACTTTTACGTTAGATAGAGTCATATCCTGTGGAAATCGTTCAAGAGTATCTCCAGAATCGCGTCTATTTCAGAATTCGAATCGGGCCCTAAGATTCTAGTTACAATAACGAAAAAAAAACATAAGCGGGTTTTTGCTCTCGAGCCATCAGCTAAAAATAAAACTATTTAAGCCCTACATTTTATAACTACATAGAATAATTTGATTTTATTTTCTTCAGTTTCTCCTAGGCAACTAAATAAATTCTTTATACTTAATTTATATTCGCCTTGAACGAAATCAAATTGTGCGTGCTTTAAGGTCGTTAATTTACTTCAGTCCCAATTCTTAACCAGATTTGGTAATTAACTACGAAATGGTAATTATAATTTCCCATTTAGTTCCAGTTACAAGTTGCAACGGGAAACAATATCTCGCCGGCGGTGAGACACGCAATATTTTTTCTATAAATAATATTAATTAACTTAATACATTGTTTCTATAGGCATGTAACAGATAACAGAAGCGCTGTTGCTGAAAGCACTTGCTACTCGTATATTAATCATTTTTGATTAATTCCGGTTCCAAGGTTCGTCAGTAAATTCTGTGATAAAATTCTCTCGCTGATATTACTCGCACTCAAATATTGTTGTTTGGAAAAATCATTAGTATTTACGGTCTAATAAAATCATAGATGCTCATTTATAGGGTATATTCAAATGAAGTAAGATATTAATGTGAAGCAATCCAAAACAGGTTGTTCAAAAGTTGCATCGCATTAAAATTTTGCTTCCACATTTTTTATAAGTATGTAGGACTGTAGGTACACTGAATTGGTTAAAGATTTACACATGTGTTGACAGAAAGTTGAAAAAAAATACTACTTTTTGTTATGTTATGTAACATTGAAACTGAATTTCCTGTGAGATGTGAGATACATTAAAAATGGAAACTTCCTTTAGATTCAGAGGATATTTCCTACGGGGCGATTCGGGAAATGAATTATACATTCACTAGATATGAAATAGTAAAGATATGTGACGCTCCACGCCAAAAGGTACCTTATGGCGGCTGGCGCTTAAATATGCTATTATTAACGACGCTCCAATATTCAGCCGGGGCCATGGTACCTTTTGCCGTGGAACGTCACATATCTTTACTATTTCATATCTAGTGCATCTCTAATTCATTTCCCGAATCGCGCCGCTCGCTAGTGTCCTAGAATTATGCCAACTTGTCGGATGCTTTACGTACTTCTTTGGATACAATTAATGATGACAGTTCAAGAGTACTCGTACCTTCATGTAATTTAAGAGGCGGTTAAACATCGCAACAATTTACACTTTAGACCATCGATAATAGTTTAATAATTTCCAGCTCTAAAAGCTATTACATTATTATATTATAACAAAAGGCAACGGTTTAAATTATGTGTGTAATAAACGTCCATTTAAAGCGTATAATGGCTACCGGCAGGGTTTCTGTACAAAGGTCAAGTGTAAACGATCGATTGGCACATTAACTAATTAATTTACTCACGCTTTTATGAAACTGCTCACGGAGCTTGTCCGCTATTAAAATAATGTAATAGTATTTATTTATTTCAATACTTACAGATTCGTTAGTTCATTCATTTGCTTACATCGTGACAATTGTGTAATAAAATTTTAATAACGTGATCGGAGATAACCATTTTCCAACATTTTAACTAGCCGTCCTCAATAAAGAAAAAGTTCACAAAATACATCGGTATTCATTAATCTTACATTTAAGTTAATATTATTTGTGCATACATACGGCGCGATTCGGGAAATGAATTAGAGATTCACTAGATATGAAATAGTAAAGATATGTGATGTTCCACGGCAAAAGGTACCTAACTTATGGCGGCTGGCGTTTACCGCTCCAATATTCAGCCGGGGCAATGGTATTTCTTGACGGGGAACTTCACATTTCTTTACTATTTCATATCTAGTGTCTCTAATTAATTTCCCGAATCGCGCCGATAGTTTTGGTTTTAGTAGGTATTATCAGTTAATTTAGGATTTTATGTCTTGAAGTGTCTTTAACTTTTTATTTTCTTACCGGTCTATATATAGGTACGTATGAGTTTTTATCTTCCTGAGATATATTAGTGATCTATCATTTATGTAAATAAATAGCGTACTAACTGTGGGGCTAGGTCGATTTGAGTAAGATTGTCCTATATTTCTTTATTAATTATTTATACCGGGTGTGGCCTGTAATATGAGCAAAATAATTAACTGTAGGCTGTACTCCTCATACTGACCAACATTTGTTCAGCAACTTTTGAAAATAACTCATGGTTTGATTTTTATTACACTTTAAAGTTTTTTCTACGACGCAATGTATTGCGAATTTTGTTATGTTTAAGGCTTGACAAGCAACGTCAATCACAATGATATGACGTGGCGATGGCGTCCATTGAAGATTACATTTATTTTGTATGAAAAATAAGGAGTATAAATACTTCATAATTTTTAAAAGTTGTTGAACAAAAGTGTCACCGTTTGAGGAGTACAATCTATGTTTTAATTATTTGCTCGTGTTACAGGCCACACCCGGTACGAGTATATTGGGTGAGGCGATCTCTGTCTTGGGTAGACCGACTGACAGATATGACAGGGGACAAATCGCGCGCGGTTGATTTTCGGTTGTTTCTCCTGGCTTGTGATTTAATCGTCACTGTTTCCAATAATAGGCGTGATTGAGTGATTCTGTTCATGTAACCGTAAATTCTCTGGGTTAATTAAACAAGCGTTGATATTTATCGCAATAGATTAATAATAATATATTGGTAAAAAGTAGTAAAATCTCCATAAGTAATCAGAAATTAATACGTTTCTTAAAATACTAAAATGATTCCTTACTATCTTCTTCTACCTACCGTTATCCCGGCCCACAGACTAGGAATCCTCTATATAGACCGAGTTTAGAGCAATTATTTCATGCAACCGATCATGCCAAAAAAGCGGGGGTGCGCGGGACGAGGTGAGCGAAGTCCCGTGCCGTGATTGGTCCGTTCAAAGATACGGACGTCTCACAAAGACACTTTCGTCTCGAACATGGAGTAAAATTACCGTATGCGTGGCAGAGGGGCTACGAAATAAATTACTGTGGGACACATTGGCAGCAGCGAGAGTACGAGTAAATGCAATTATGCATCTCGTTCATGCTTATCGGTGCGAACATTTTGTTGTTACTGGGTTAAAAACCTTTTTTATTATGACTTAAGGTTACATATAGACATTGTTTGGACATCACACAATGAAAATACATCCAATCCTTTCCTACCCTTCTTCTTCCTTCTTTCCTTCTTCTTCCTTCTTCTCCAAATTTTAATTGTATCATAAAGCCTACATACACAGGAAATACTTAATACTTTTCAGAACACTTTGGATTCTTACGATTCTACAAAGAATTTTCGATAGCGTTAAAACAGTAGCTTAGTATTGATTGAGTAAACTTTTTCTGGAGCGCCAAGAACATGTTAAGACATTACTCGCATTGATCAGTTAGTAAATATTCTAATGCCGCTCTATATTCGACGGCATGCTGAATACGTTTCTTTTTGTGCGTTTAGGGCTATGCAAACACCACTTTGTTTCTAATACCTTGACCTCGTTTGCTGGATATATTTTCCTACAAGTCTGAAATAACGAAGCACGCTTGAAGGTCGCGTGGGTACTTTGAACGAAAAGTCGAGGAACCGCGGGTCGGGCTGTATAACTGCAATCAGATAACAATCAAATATAACGACAAGGTTACTTTACCGGTGTAGGTATAGCTATATACATATTTAATTACACAAACGGGTCTACCGCGATATAATTTCATTGTTTTTACCTTAAATTCCGACGTTTCAGCTGAGTTGCACCAGCTGTGGTCACGGAAAGAAACTATGCAACTCAGCTGAAAAGAGATATAGAGATAAAGCGCGAGAGTTTAAAGTGTTATATAGGTTATTGTATTCAATCAGTTTATTTGTTTTTTATTAATTACACATTAAGTATCTATACAAATAGAGCAAGCATTTACTTGCGTAATGGAGACTACAACTTTGCTTATACATAACTACCAACTTTTACCAGCGACGGAGGTCAGGTTCTTATAATATTATAGACCGTTACAATGAAATAAAATTAGACCAAATGGGTAAATTCTCGGCGTGTTTCTATTTTTATTGTATTTATTCTTATAAACGTAAAAGCTTGCCAAGTTTCGTGCTTTCTGGCGAATGGGATCGTATCTCCATATTAAATCGAGCTAAGGAACCGCACTAGTGATCTAATTAGTACTACTTACTTATATGTAAATTATAATATCAATAACCTCCTTTTTCTATGAATTTTACATCACGGGACCCCATGGTCTCGTGATATGGAAAGAATTACATACAATAACTTAATATTTAATAACAGATGAGGCCCATGAGCTTAAAACCACTACCTACCTCAATTGAGTAAAGGAAAGAAAGAGCTGTATGAAATATATTTCATATTTATTTTACATTAACTCCCTAACTGGCAACTGTGCAAAACTATCAAATATGAATATATGTCTTAGTGATAAGTTTTAAGTATTCATGAAAAGGGCCACTGGGTAGAGCTACTAAATTATACAAGGAAAACTAAAACGTGACCCTCCTAATTCATAACTGCCTCTGGGAAGTGTTGCTAGTAGAATAACTTTAGGTTAACTGTAGACTAGTGTCCGGCCAAAGATTCGGTTTCAGCCAGTATTGGCCAAAAAATCATGTTGCGGCCGTAGTTTCGGTTTCGGCCAAAAAACGGCTGAACCTTTCGGCCGGGCCGAAACTTACGAAATGGTACATACTTGGTACCATGAAACTAAACTATGTGACAAAGACCAAAAGTTGGGGAACAAGTTGGACAACAATATTAATATTTACTACTTTCATGGCGCATTAGTTATACACTATAATGTCATGTAAACGTGTTTTCAATAAATTTTTAAATAAATTAAAGAAAGACAGAAAGGGGAGGGTCCCCGCTCCGAGTCGTTCCTTGTGCAAAGGCTGTCCGTGGTGATCCAGCGTGGAAATGCTGCGAGCATCATGGGCACCTTTGCACCGGGAACGGCAGGGAGCGGTTTGTTTTCTTAAATTTAGTTTTAATTTTTATTTGTAAGCCTTAGTTGTATGTTTTTTGTCATGTACGTAGAACTTTTAATCAATTTAAAAATAATAAATTAATATACTGATTTAAGTATACATAAATTAATTAATTTACTAGGAAATCGCGTAATGAGGTCGCCACTGGACGGTAGGCGCAGTCTTAATAAGTGTAGAAAAGCGGTTATAACATTTTTTCAACGATTTTAACAAGTCGGCCGAAGCCAAAGACGAACCTTCGGTTTCGGCAAAAAAACATGAGTCGGACTCTACTGTAAACACACCTGAAAGACGCTTTGAGGCATCGTTAGTGAACAATAGGTAGGTAGCTTGTCAGCTGTCTTGTGAGTGATTGTTATGGATATTCGAGAAGGCTGCGATAATCATTTACGGTAGCAAACTATTCAGGGATTGATTCTAGAACGGCCCTGTTTCATAGATATTTGTAACACAAGAAAAAATCTGTTTTAATTAGTTAAAGTTAAATCAAAAGAGGTCAGGAGGAATAGGTACCTATACTTTGATTCTATGAGGATGATTTCATATTTTCCTCTCGATATAAATATATAAATGCTAATTGCCGTTAAATTTTCAGTCAAATAAATAAATAATGAATTGGGATAATTAAGTACCTATCATAATACGAGTATTAGCAGCAAGCAAGGTAAGTTACAACCATATAACGACTATACGGCACAGAGGGCCTACCGCGAACCACGTTCGACGTGCTGCCTCTCTGTTGCACTTGTTAATTCGTACGTAAGTGTGACAGGGAGGCAACACGTCGAACGTGGTTCACGGTAGACCCTCTGTACTGCATCGTCGAGAAGCGGTGACAGGGAAACGATACTATCTCTTTCCCTAAAAATGATAAATTGCGTTGCTGCATTATTCGCAACAGTTCTGATCGTACGTTTTCTGACTGGTGCACTCTCACTTCTGGAGTTCCACAGGGCGGAATTCTCTCACCTCTTCTTTTCTCGATTTTTATTAACCTTATTACTTCTAAAATTAAATGCTCTTACCATCTGTATGCTGATGACTTGCAGCTTTATACCCAAGCGAGTGCTAAGGATCTGGACCAGGCAATCGCTGAAATAAACTTAGACCTTAACCATATCTCCACTTGGTCACATTGCTTTGGTATCACAGTCAACCCAGCTAAATGCCAGGCCATATTACTTGGCAGCACCCGCTTACTCTCTTTGGTAAACACTGTGGAATTGGCGCCAGTTCTCTTTGAAACTGAAGTTATTCCGCTTTCATCGCAAGTGAAGAACCTGGGGCTAACAATTGACAGTGGGCTCACATGGGAACCACAGGTGTCCGACGTTAGTCGTAGAGTAATTAACACGTTAAGAGCACTCTATCGCTTAAACATTTTCTTCCGGTCAGCACAAAAACTCTCCTTGTCCAAGCTCTTGTTCTGCCTGTCCTTGATTATGCTGATGTTTGTTACACTAATCTCACTCAAGATTCTTTAAATAAATTTGACCGGCTACTTAATAGCTGCATTCGGTTCGTGTTTGGACTTCGTAAGTATGACCATATCTCTGCTTTACGTAGAAAACTTAATTGGCTCCCTATACGAGATCGTAGGTCCCTTCGTATTCTGTGTACTCTCTACTCAATCTTGTTTGATCCGTCCGCCCCAGAGTATCTCCGCTCGAAATTTAAATTTGTTACCCCACGTCCAGGCACAGATCTCCGCTCTTCCCGTAGCCTTAAGCTCATTGTCCCCCAACATCGAACGGGTTTCATGTCCAATTCTTTCACTGTCCAGGCTATCAGGCTTTGGAACGGTCTCCCACTCTCTATCAGACAAGCGCAGACCAAATTCACATTCAAGCGCATGCTGCGCAAACATTTCCTTGACAAACTTTCTTCTTCGTCAAGTTAATGATTCACACAAGGTATATAATTATGTATATTATGTATGTAAGTCTATTTGTATTAAGTATATGTGTAAGTTTATCACCATAGTTTATATTCATATAGAGTCTTGTTTACAAACTTATTTACTTTAAAGACACTGCACCTACTTAATCTTTCTGGGTTGACCCATTGGTTGACTGGTAGAGAATGCCTTAAGGCATTAAGTCCGCCATTTGTACCTTCATGTATTGTGCAATAAAGATTAAAATAAATAAATAAATAACGCTGCTGCAGTCTACATCCGAATGCCACTTTTATAATTATTTAATACTGCACGGGTCCCGGATCTCTACAAAGTTGAGTAAAAAAGATTAACTAAGATTTAAGAGGCCGTGAGTTCCAGTCACACCCAAGACAGTAATTTTTCCACTTTTAAATTTATTCTTAGCTTAATAGCTTCGTTCGCAGTTGTTTCTGCTTGTTAAAAATTAAATATAGGTATTTATAATGTAAGGTAAAGGTGGAAAAAACTGTCACTATGGCCAGAACTCTCGACGTTTAGACACAGTCAGAAAGGAAGAGCTTCGCTCCTTCTACTCTACCGACCTTTTGTAAGTGGAGATGTGTACAAATGAAAGAGTTAGAAGCAACGAAAGAGCGTGTAAACGGTCTTATCCGTTAGACAGTCTTCGCCACATTCATTTATGAGGAAAATATATTTAAATTTTCCTCATAGAGTTGTTGTACATTGAATTATAGGTATTATTATGCCTATGCAAATAGATTCAAAGTTAACTGTTTTTCAAACATGTTTATCTCGTAAGCAATCCAATTTGGAGGACTGACTAATCAAGTGGCTTAATTGATTCGTGCACGGGTAGGCTCCAGCCGCTGTTATTATTCATCAATCCATGCAAATTTAATATCAGTGACCATACGCCAATGTAATTGTGATACTGTATATAAAATTAATAATTTATGCTTATCCCGGATTGGGCAAACATAATTTTAGCCATGAATGCATTCTCAAATTTAAATGAAGCATTGTTGAATGCAGGAGATATGCACAAAATTGAGAGAGTCAAATAAAAACCCGGCAACCAATTTTTTTGGTTATCGTATGGTGTTTATGTATCATCGAAAATGAAGTTTAACGTGTTATTTTATAAATACGATGAAATTGAATACTTATGATGTAATTTAAGTATTAAATGTTAAAAATTAGATGTTGTATGTCGTACGTCTTCACGTACCTACGTCGTGTCACGCCGTTACACTTGCGTAAAATATTAGCTGGAGCAAGTGTGACGGAATATACATTACCTATTGTTTGGCACATACCTTATTCTTTCTTTTTCTTATAGAGTCTGTGCGGAAAGAGAAGAGTCGTGGCAGAAACGGGAACTAACATTTTAAATTTTATATGGCAATCAAACCTTTGACACCTGTCTTGTAAAAAGTAAACAAACTTCTGTCAATGTATATTTTTATTAACAAAAACCGCAAGTTTTATGTATAAAATATTTTCAAAACACGATAAAACCGTACATAAAACCACAAGGAAAATTATATTTAACATTGTTCGGTTTTGTCAGCGGGAAGAAAACGGCTAGAAGCCGACTATCGACTTACAAAAAGTCGCGGAACGTATTTCCGGTATTCGCCGGTATTGATGTTGTATTTAATATTAAATAATTACCTATTTAATAAGCCCCCTAAGTAACTTGTCTCCGGTACATAATCGTATTCATTCAAAATATATTAATTTTCATAAATATGCAGGTCATTCATGATCTTTAAAATAACTGACAAATAGTTTTGATACTTGCCATTTTATGCATATTTATATGTAATTTCTTTTTCAGGATTGTGTAAAAGTACCTACGGTATCTCGAATAAAAGACCGCTAAGTAGGTGATATGCAAGAATTCGTAATCTACGTGCCGGATTCAAGCACATCCAGTTCAGATGAAGATAGTTATATTAGTGTCCCTGGTTATTTTGGTGCTAGCTCAAACATAAGGGGTCATCCATTAATTACGTCACACGAATTTTTAGGTATTTTGACCCCTCCCCCCTCCTTGTCACACTTGGTCACATTTGGCAAACCCCTCCCCCCTAGTGTGACGTCACATTTTTTCTACGAAATCGCCAAACCGAATTAAGTAAGTACCTAAGTATTAATAATATTTTATCAAAATATTTTTGATGATATAAATATTAGTAATATTATAACCCAAAACTGCTTTAGAAAGAAAATTAAACGAATAAAAACGATTATCGTTTTAAAAACTTGTTATTTAAATGTACAGCGAATAAAATAATTTAAATAAATTTTCGGTTACTGATGAAGTTAAAGTGACGTCACAAAGTTTGTGTCTCCCCCCTCCCCCATGTCACAATATGTCACATTTTCTTGACCCCCTCCCTCCCCCTAAACGTGTGATGTAATTAATGGATGACCCCTAAGTGACATTGAACATTTTAATTCAGACTTCGATTACAAAGAATAAAACTTTTTCTAATAAAATATTTCTTTATTTGTAGGTTCGGTTAGTTACGAAATTATATTTCATATTTAGCAGTGACTTTTCGGCGAAGTAAAATATCGTGAGATGAGAGAACCGGACATATCCCAATAAGGCCTACCTACTTATGCACTATTTTTATTCATATTCATATCTATTATTAATAATGTACACATACATTACAAGTCAAGTTTACAATGGGTGAAATATATCCCAGACTATATAAATGAGACTCGTATCTTGTTTGGTACTAAAATTACAGTTGTATTGGGCAGATTCTTAAATAGTTTTAGCAGTTTTGTCAATCGCAGTCACTTTTTAGTATCTGAGATATAAAAACAAGTGTGTTTTAAAAAGAAAACTAGTGCCTGCGCTAAATCAGAGGATTGAGTTGACGAGCCGACACCACCACCAGGCTCCGTTTAGTAAGCCGTGGAAAAAACCGAAACAAAAGGGATTCAATTCAAGTATCATGACGTTTAGTGTCGTACTATAATCACGTGACCAGTGTTGTCAGCATAGCAAAAACCATGGCGCGCCCTCAAATCCCACGACTCTTCTCTTTCCGCACAGACTCTAAATGCAAAGTCCTGTCATCCTTTTTATTGAATATTTACCCGTTAAGCGATGTTTGCACTTTGATATAAAGTGTGTTCCGCATCAAGTCACGTTTTATTATTCAGTAGAATTTTTGACTTCGTAATCAAATGACATCGGCCGTCTTTCGGTAATTTAACTCGAGACATAAAAACCTCAATTTTCTATTCGATTTACCTTTTTAGCAATTATCGCCATACTTGCCTCTTTTACTGCATAAAGGTTCTGTGTTATACTAATGTACTATTAGTATAACACAGAACTATACTTCGTTTTTTTAGCATTAGAAATAAGGTAAACAATCTTGATGTGTCTTTTAATTGAAAAATACGTTTTAAAAATAAATTACAGCAAATATGTAACAATTATGAATCCAATACGATCATTTATATTCTTCTGCTTTCATAAGTAATAGTTTTTGATTTTTAAAAAGCGTTTTTCAATTAAAAGACATGTCAAGATCGCTTACCTTCTTGCAAGTTCTTTCTAATGCTAAAAAAAACGAACTATACACTTAATCAGTCACTCGATATCAGTATTGCGAGAACAGCGAAATAACAAGAAACTAAGTACGAATGACATACATCTCAAGTTATTCCGTAATTCAAATTGCTCTGGCATAACAGCCCTCAGGAAATGGTGACGCGTAGGCGAGGCGGACTGATGGATATACTTTTTTAATATGGGTGGCTAAACAGTAGCATCAAACTTTTCTGAATGCCTCTCACACTTTTCCAGGTCAAACCGGACACGAAAATAATCTCTGGGCACGGTTGGCTTATTGCGTTTTCTGTTAGAACCATTATCTTTCTCCCTGGATTGTAATGTAGGGTAAGACGTGTATATGTGTAGGGTTAACAGAGAGACGAGGAGATGTGTAAAACTGTATTAGGTACCTACTTGTAAACATAGGTACCTACTTACACAATTATTAAATTCAGCAATTATCGAATACGGTAACGTCAGGATATACATATTATGTACTTACTTTGATGCAAAAATTACGCTTTGTGCATAGTCAATATAGTAGTCATTGGCAGTATTTTTGTAGGAAAGTTACATAACTCTCTAAAAGCTGCCTAGTTCATTTTACAATTTTCTATTTAAATGACTCCATTGTAAAAACAGCGAAATAACAAGAAACCAGAAAATACCTACCTACTTACATCTCGAGTAATAAAAGAAATGAACCAAAACCACGAAACAGAGACTATGAAATGCGTTTACCGCTAAAATTGGTTACGGAATTTTTATAACTGAAGTCTTAAAAATTGCTCACTTCTTAAAACCCTAAGAAAAAACAGAAGGGATCTTGTTTATTTGAGGGTAAAACATGGGTCAGAAACAACGTGAATTATAGGGCCATTTGTTTGACTTAAGCCGTACTCGATATATGTGGGCTGGAGCGGCCGCCAAAACCTGCAAAATACTAGCTTTCTGCCTGCACTGCTGATATCATCGGAATAATAGCAAAATATTGAGGCTGTTCGAGCGGTAAACTTTGTAAACATGGCATTTTGGCATTAGGCTTGAGGGTGTGCCGGGCTCAACGGCTCGGCTCCTATTGTTATCTAAACGCGTCTTTAAATTAACGAACTTTTACATTTAAATTTACCAAAGTTACTTTACAAACAAATATAAGATACAAAAGTTAGGTACGTATTTTGTGTCAAATACGAAAGAGGCGGTTTTCAGGAGTGTGAATTCTTTATTTTCAGTAAGTCCCATGTTGATTAGCACTCATAAAATGCAAATGGAATATCCTCTAAAAATCAATCAGTGAGTACAAAAGTAATGCATGTTATTTGAAAGATTTTCATTATAGTACTATTAGGTATTTATTCTGTGGTAATAGTTAATACTATACAGTTGTGAAGATTGCGATTGTTACATCCACAAGCCTTTGACAAGCATATGGACATGGACGCGTATTAAAACCACATGAAATTTTGTTATTATCAATTCATACGATTCACTTTTACACCAGCAGAGGTACAAAAAGACAAAAAAGTGTACGCTTTTTGTATTGTTTTTAATTCACTATTTCACCAGCAGAGGTATAATGTACGTTCAATTTGCGCTTGAAAGAAAACCCATTTGCTCGCATGAAACATGAAAGATCCTAAATATTTAAAAAAAATTGACTCAAACAGCCTCGGCTAAATAAATTCGCTCACCCGAAAAAGGTAATTTTGTGTAATTCCTGACCGCGCCACATGAATGTTGCCGTTTTGAAAAATGCTTGCGGTCTAAAAACAGGTCCTTTACGCCGAGAGTAAAACAGCCGACGCGATAATTGTAATTTAAGGGCAGCTTGTCCCTTCGGCCGCGGCCGCCAACCGTGAACCAGTCAGAACGCCAAACGACCCTCAAATGCTCCGAAATTTAATTAAAATTTTGCAAACTTGTACTGTATCAGTATAAATTAAAACGGGATCATGTTGATGTTCAAGGCATGCGAGTTTTTGACGTTTGTCAAATCGAAGTAACTTTGCTTTCGTTCATTTCTATAGCAATATTAAATTTTATTTGTCAAAAATATACTAAAAAGAGAACTACGTATTTCTCGTAATAGCTCCTTCTTCTAGCATAATTTAAAAGTAACTTAATAAAATATAATTTTGAATTGATAAAGCTCAATAAATTGTAATATGTATACTATATCATGTCAATGCTCAATAATCAGTAATACTTAAAACCAGAAATTGGTACTCAAATGCCGCAAAGCGAAATACGAACTTCACAGAAAGCGACGTCAGAGTTTAATGGAAATTGGAAATTCCATCGTGAACATGTTGAGAAATTCAAACGTGGAATACGCCAAGGATATGCGCTTCGTGCATAAATGCCAAGTCCTGTCATCCTCTAGAAGTCTAGACAGTCTTATCTTACAGATTCAAGAAACTTGAAACAGCCAATAGACTCATATTTTATAAATAGAGACATACTGGCCAATTAGAGTTTTAGTTATTAGATCCGTTTCCGATATGATATATCAGTGTCAAAAGTGACATTTTAGCAACCAAAAACATCACTAATTCGTCTGATAGATAATACCTGCCATATGTATTTTCGAAAGTAGGTAATCATATTATTTCTGATAAACACTTCACAAGATTGTCAAATTTTGATTTATATAATTTCTTCAAGGCCTATCAGGGACAATATTACACTAATCGATTTACAGCCGGATTCGAACAATGAGATACGTCAAATACTAGATATTGAAACGATATGGATTAGATATGTCAGTGTCAAACAAGTGTCAAAAGTGACGTATTTGTTTGAAGAAACGTCAGTTTTGACACTTGTTTGACACTGACATATCTAATACATATCTTTTCTAGATCTATTAACTGACGTATCTTAAAGTTGGAATCGGGCCGTTAGTCCTTGTGTTGTGGGTACTAGACAAAGATATACAAATGTTAAAATTAAATAATAGAAAACCCCACAGTTTAAGTGTTGCTAAACATGCAAATAAATGCCATTGCCGGAATTTAAACAGAGCAGGAGCCCGCTACGTCCTATGTGCAATATATTGTACAAAAATAGTTACCTACATATTTTATTAAAAATTTGTTTTGGTTACTTATTAAATCAGAGCTTCAACGGCAAAAAGTTAAGAAAAGAAAAACAAGCTAATGAAAACTTTTAAAATGAAACAAACTTTTAAGTAGTACTTACCAACTTAAACGTAGCACGGACTAATTCCCAAAGTTACTCTCAGGATCTGAGAAAACGAGGTTGAGCCGAATTAGGGAAGTAGATTTTACTTGACATTCCAATTATGGTCTAAATTTACATAAGTTAATTAATTCACTATCTTCCAGGTATCGCAAGTTTATTTACATCGTTTCTCGAAAGTAATTCCAATCATTAATGTATCCAACTGGGTACCTACTTAGGACAAGAGGGTAGGTTGGATAGCTGCCTTATATCTAAAATACCTTCAATTTTTTAAAAAGAATACGGAGTAGGTATTGCGAAGAATGAAAAAATATACAAATGCAATATTAATGAGTCTAACAGCACTAATACGATGACAAATGCGTTCAAGAAATACATTTTATTTTATGCAAATGGGTAAAAGCAAAACAAGTGCTGCAAGCGCTACAATACATTTACAAGGAATTAAATCATGTAGGCAACATTTTGTGTAATCACTAATTAATAATACATAACTTTAAGTAAGTAACTATATATTAAAAACATTATATTTATTTTATAATAGTTTTATCATGTAAAAAGGTAGCATGAATGAAGAAAGAAGAAGAAAGAAAGGAAGCACCGCTTTCAAGATAAATACTTATACGCTGAGTTTTTATCTACTTGCGTATTTATGGACATGATGCCTTAGAGAACCTTCTGGGAATTATGTTGTTACGGAGATTTTCATGTACGTTCCAATAAAATAGTTGCGGTACTTCACATAGAAAATTATAAGCGGAAGTTCTGAGAACGAGACTCGCACAATCTTAAAGTTTTTTAATAAAACTCTTCGATCATCTTTAGCGAGCACAAGCTAGCCGAAGTGCCTCGCATATTAAATGCCTGGGAATATAGTGGTAAATAAGTCTATTCATATTTATTCCACTATAACATTATTCCTTGAAAAATATTTTGCCTGCTCTTTTTAGCAGCGGCCCTATTGTTGTCTCGTTTGTATAGCTTGCCGCAGTGGATAAAATTTACATCTCACCTAAAGTTTTTACACATCTTACTTACACAAGTGTCTATACCTACATAACGATGTCGAACGAGCAAGTCTGGTTATGTAAAGGTGACAGTCCATTTCCAACGACAGCAGCACTACTGTTCATTTTACTTACTATGGAAATTGACAATGACAGCGACGCGTTCAGTACCGGTAGTTCAGCTGCGGTTAGAAATGGAATGTTACCATAAAGCATAATACGTCGCCAAAAATGTCACGCCTCACAAAATTGACAAAATTTACTCAAATCCTTTCAATTATTTTATTTTTATATTTTTAATAATTTTTTCAGATACATGGACTTATGGTAACCAATTTTAGCGTTTATTTTGGATAATAAGCCTAGAGTTTCAACGAACGATTTTGTATTTATCTATTTTTGGCAATAAAATGATAATTGGGTGTTGTCAACACCGTGTTGATAGTTATTTTAGGAAAGATACAGTTTTTATTTTGTGTTGTGTATTGAATTGGCGAGCTAGCTAAGGATTCTGGTCTAGTGTCGTCAGTGTAGGTTTAGGTTGCTCCAACAGAGCATCCTACTGGCACTCAAAGGACAGTTCACATGCGATTGTCCTCAAATCGTACCGTAAATTCAAGACCGCTAAGCCTAACTGGACTAAGTAGACTGGAATGTGTGTACTTCGAAACGACTAGAGCTTTATAGTGATTTTTTTATACGGGTCATACCCAGATTCATTGTTAACATTGTTTTTTTATAATACCTATGGCATTTGTACCCAAAATGCCCACACATTTGATACTCCTGATTTGCTGAAAACTATTTAAGAACCGGTTTTGGGCGTCGTAAGACACAACAATAATTTGGGCTTCAGACCAATATCATACAACGATATTTTTGTTATTATAGTTCGTATACAATAAGTACCGTATTATACTAGAATCTATAGGTATAATATATATCTATGTACAATTATAGGTAGATTATTTCCAATTCATACTGGCGGTTCGAACATTATATTACACAGGGCCGAAAAATCTAATAGATACACTCCTGCACTAACCCTTATTGAAATCCATGCCCCGAATACTCTCGTGCCTCACTCGCGTATTTCATTTCTAGTTAAGATAGATTCAGCCCATTCAATTCAGTCTGAAAATGTAGATTTTACGAAAATTAAATAGCTTTTATGTCGCATAAATGATTAAGTTTGTTTGTGAACGTTCTTACAATATGCGACACAAGACGATACTCGTACCTACTTTGTAGCTTCTCAGCCTTCACACAGCCGTCTACAAACGAACGACTCGCTGGTTCCATTGCCAGCTCGTTTACCTCGCTCGACTCCGCTGTGGTGAGCTCTATAAATACAAAGCAATTCTAACTATACCTAGTACTTAATACTAGTATGGAATGTTTGCTGAGCGCTCTAAATGAAACGTCAACTTGAACGAAGAGAAAACTATTTTAGGGAGTTAATAAAAGATATTTACACTAAGTATTCTCGTGTTCAACTCGAAGGTTAAGTAACTGTAATATCGGAGGAGAATATTCATGAGTTGTTGAGAGATTCATAAAACGGTGGCGGCTTGTGGCGGGTGCGCACCCTGCAGCCGCCTCACGTACCCACTCGCCCGTAATTTCATTTTATTGGCCCTATACAGTCAACACGTGGTACTCTCAGTCGGCATGAATACAGATAGCCCTGGCATCTTAACCACGACTTGAACTACTATATTCAAGAGCATAGAAAACGAGCAAATATACCGCTTTCCATGGCCCTTGAGTGTATTATCTTTTCTCAAACATAAACAAAAATTTTTCATTTCTCATGCTCTCTATGAAGCGTGCAGAAAGTTTTACATTACTGCACTAGAACATATTACTCCGGATGTCGTTATTCTTTTAAATTTAAAAAAAATCCTTTTGGTTTAAATTTAATTTGATCACTCACGATGTTTTCCTTCACCGAAAAGCGACTAGTAAATATGAAATGATATTTCGTACATTAGTAAGTTCCGAAAAACTCATTGGTACGAGCCGGGGTTTGAACCCGAACCTCTGTATTAAGATTCGAACGCTCTTACCGCTAGGTCACCAGCGCAGCGCTTCATTCTGATATTTAACTCCCCAATCCATTAAGAACGATACTTTTCTAATTCGAAATGAAAAGTAGAGTACCTATTTAACTCGGGTGAAAGGCATCATTTTAACAATCTACTTTTAAATAACGGCCTCTTATATGAAAATATTACTTTTACTAACATTGAAGTTTCAAGGTTGGAGTAAATGTTAATTGTTAATTTAATTAACTAATACAACTAAAGCAAAGTAAGTAACACTGTTTCGAAAACCGCCGTAATATATATTAATATAGGGTAGGTACACAGTACATGTGAACAATCGGGCAAAGGGCAGAATCGTTAAATATTAGCTAGAGGTGAAACGTGGCAGCCTTGTGAAGAGCTACTAATCACGGATATCGACTTTCGATAAATAACCACTATTGGGTAGAAATATAGCCCAATTTGTAGTTGGAATGTTTTCCCACCCTTTTAGGTTTATGTGCACTTTCGTAGTATCTAATAACCGGAGATGGAATCGGTTTTATGTAGGACTGTTGAGATTAATGGTGATCTACTTGGTGCATATTTGTATAATATAATGCTAAGTGGAGCGACGCGGTCAGGCACTTGTACAAAAACACTAGCATTATCATTCTGAAGCGCAATTTTATTTACTACTATTTAGGGAATGAAATATTTCAAGAATTCCGATAATACTGACGATTTTCCCAAGCCGACGTAACAAAAATATTTTTTAATGTAACGTAACGACAGCGAACCGTATTTCATTTTAGCACAGAATAAGAAAGTCATGCAAAATAAATCACTATTTACTTTAGGTACTTATATTCCCTCTTGACTATATATGTAGATGCTCTAAAATTAATATACCAACCTACTTACGAGTAAGTAGGAAGGTAGCTACAATTTTGTTTTAGTATAATTTCTATAGAAGAGCGTAGATTTTATCTAAAATTATTAAGCAATGTAAGCTCGCTTGTGTCCCGGGGTAAAACTCGCCATTCAGCATTATCTTAAAAGTGTTTCAGGTCAATATCTAAGAGCCCGGGCCGCTTGTATATTTATTCATGAGAAGTTGAGTAGACATCGCTCCGAACTCGTTAAACACCTCGTATTACACCCTCCATTACCCTCTCTTATGACGTATTGATGTTATGCAGGATTAGATTTCAAATTATCTTAGACAAGACAACTTTAAAAAACCTAAAGAGTAGTTTCCTACTTTATTTAATATGCATTTGTGTGTGTGTGTGTTTGTTTATGTTAGCTGATATGTATGACAGTTGACACATTTTTAGCTGAATTTTTGTCCCAGCTGTCATAGAGTCCGTTGTTGGTCTAGCGAGAGACGACAGCAGGAAGAGCCAATGATGCTGGTGTCTTAGAGGATATGTGCCTGGGGATGCAACTTGTGTAGACACCCCCGCGCCATCCCACAGGCTACTTCTCAACTACTTCTCCTTCATATCATAAAATGTTTGAGGCGTTTGAGGTTGAAATGCTGGGGATATGAGGACCGAGCGCTCGTCGCCTCTATATCAATAGATTTAAAAGACTAGCTTTTTCAAATACACGATTTTTGTGAATCATCGCTATAGTTCGTTTTTTTAGCATTAGATAAAGACTACGCGATCTTGACGTGTCTTTTAATTGAAAAACTCTTTTTAAAAATGAGTAAGTATTACTTATAAAAGTAAAAGAATGTATATGATTCATAATTGTTACCAAATTGTTACATATTTGACATGACTTATTTATTAAAAGCATTTCTTTAAATGCTAAAAAAACGAATATCGAAGCTAACTGCTTATAATTGTTTTCTGGTTATTGGTATTTTCAAAATTCAGACGCCGCTGTAGGTTCGTAACGAAGATTATGCATATCACGTGTCTACGGATGACGTTCGCTACACAGTAGCATGAAAGGCTCAAAGCAGAGGCCCGGGGCTTATCGTACAAAGGACTGGGAGGTACATTGTTAAAATACTTTGTTAAAAGGATTTGACACACATCATTTTTAGGAGAAAAAAACGTGTGTTGTAAGGGCGCTAAGCACAAAATATAAATACAAAGGATGCTATGATAGGAACAGGGGGGTCAATAATGTAACTACGAAATTTAATGTGCTTAGCTTAGCTTATAATTTTAAATATAATTATTGTAGAGATCTTTTTTAATACAATACTGATAAAAGTTTTTACTAATGTATAAAAACATCCTTATTGACAAAGTAATAATGATAACCATACTCGTAGTAGACGTATCTACTTCGTAATCTTGCACTCGCAATCATGAATTTTATCAACAGATTTTTTTAAATGTATTTCTGAAAAATGTATGAAGAAGCAGATAAAGATAAGGACTGTATCGTTTGTTATGAATACAACTTTACTTAGCCGTTTTTTCTGGTATTATATTTTTATTAAAAAATTACACATATAGTTTAATTAGTGCTTTAATAATAAGTAACATTTCGTCCTGGGAGATCACGTAAAGCATATGGTTTGGACAATATTTACCCAATCCTCCCGAATAACTACAACGATTTTGGACAAATACTACAAGAAAATTTACGGTTTGCGAACAAGACGAGATATTACACAAAAAAAATCGTACTATGTAAACAGCAATTACATATGATTCGTAAAGCGAAACATCTGGGCATAGTCTAATCATTTCTTTTAGTTGGAAAAAAGTTTTGGATCTGTGCTTGGTGGCCTTTTAGAGAATATGGCATGTTACTTACGACAACCCCGACTTTGGTATACAATATAACCATCATGGAGCGTTTCTATCGACCTGTTCTAGCCATGGTTCAACGCCATGAATGTCCGTTAGGCTTTGGATTTCGGTAGATTCTTTTAGCTGTTTCCCTCATTTCGCTGGCGTCAGAAATTGACGGGAATCCAAAATGTTGCATAAAAAGTCGTTTTCATGTAAAGATAAAAATTCACCACATTTATTCTGTGGATGTTCAATTGAGCAATCATGAAAAGGACACTTAGATGGCATATTTTGGCAGCATATTAACCTTTTGTTTCTTTAAATCGGACCAAGGAATCGGTGAAATAGTCTCAAATTAAGCTCGATAGGCTTGTCCGAATTACATTTGCTAGACGGTATTAAAATCATCATAAAGTCCCTAAAATAAAATAAATGTAAAACCTTCTTATATCAGATATGGCTTAAAAATACCCCCAGATTATACCTTAAGAACATAGTAATACAAAATAATACACACGTCAACAGTTAGACCAGGTTTTATCTGTATTTAAAATAAACGATACAGTCCTTACTTACAATACAAGCCAGGATAACCATTTATGCCAAATCATTATTTTACATTAATTATTTTTATATTAATTATTTTATTAATATTCCATGAATACCGTCTTAGTAAAAAAATTGTTACCTATATGCCAAACGCCCAGAAAAATTTACAGATTTGTTAACATTATTTGCCATTTTTATTGAACCATAGTTTATAAGTACCACATTTACAACATCGCGGGTATTTTATAGTAATAAAAGATTACCAACCTGGCTCCTATTTGGTACTCGATTGAAAATTGATACCTTACCGACAAATCAGATCTAAGCTCATGCAATTTAGCGATTACAGCAAAACTTTACGACAGCCAGAGGTTTGTGCGTGATAATATTGAGCCTAATAATGAATTTAAACGTATCTTTCCATTTTAATATTGCATAAAATAATATTTGTAGAGCCATATAAGGATATCTAACATATTATTTTTTAGTACTTCACTCTGCGGTATATTATTGCAGGTGATGACAACCTGAATTGAGCACACCAAGCGGCGTAGCACGGTCGCGTTTTTATCGCTTGTCACCATGCCTGTCACGTTCTAACAAGTATGTATACGCGAAAGGGACGCGCATAGTGATAGTCGATAAAAATGGAACCGTGCTGCGCCCGCAGGTTCCGAGTTGATCTTGGAATGTTGTATTAGATTAGAATAATTATGATAATTTTATAAAGGGCTATGATTATGGCTGTCTACTTTTACTTTAGTTCTTATTTTTACTTGAGATGAGTGTACTCTTTATATTATAACTAAGAAATCTTCCGATAACTTACTAATTTTAAATGTTTTAGTTACTATGGTACAGTAATGAGGTGCTCCACAAATCACTAAGGCGCCTCCAACTCCAAACTGATTTAAATATGCAGACGGCCGTATCGATTGTCTCCGAGAATAACGCCCCTGTGACGTGAAGCGTCACCCGAGCGCGACCCAGGTACCCTAATAACCGCGACCGTTATTTTTTAATGTTTCATTACACAAGACTACGAAAAGGTTGCAAAATAAAAAATGTAACTCTGTTTACCGTGTATTAACTGGGTGATTTTTTTATATATATTTTAATGCCCCACAACTTTCAAGACATAATATATAAAAGTTGTATTGTGTATTATTTGATGGTGATTTGCTGAGCTCGGATCACATATTTTATACATTAGATATTTTATATCTATAACCATTATGACATCACTAATAAAATAAAAATAATTATACTGCATGCAAAGTCTTGAAACGGTTCCGTCAAATTAATGAAGATATACTTAAGTACAGTCAGCCAAGAAAGTGGTTTACCACTTCTCGACTCTATCAATCAGATGATAGAGTCGAAAAGTGGTAAACCACTTTCTTGGCTGACTGTACCTACATCATTAACCGGTGCTGCAATTAAATTTCCTTTATTACGTTAGCGGTATTCGGATGTTTAATGTCATTATAAAGTAGATGTTTCAGAACAAAAACGCCGTTACTCAAGTCATTAATTGGAATTGTGTTAACAATCAAGGACGCAATTTAGTGTAGGTAATTATTGTAATATATATAATAAATTGATGTTTTTTTACAAACGTACCTAAGGAGTAAGAGATGCATACAAAATCTAAAAATAAGTAAAAACGAGACATAAATATTGTTTTCTAAAATAAAATCTACCACAAGTAAATCATTTGGCAGTATTGTAAGGGCATGTAATTAAGCGCTGGTAAATATATTTCAGTAGCCTATAAAAAGTTTATGCACCTATTTGTGAGCTCAACTTTATCGTGTTTCAGCCAAGCCATAAAGCAGGAACATGAAGCGAATTGCAATTCTGACAAACAAACCTTTAACTGCCTTGACAGTTGTGGCTAGTTGAATAATAGCTCGCGGGGTACACTTAGATACCGTACGTCTCAGTATGAGGGAAGTTTCTCGAGTTGAGGAAGTATATCATATATCTTATATACATTTGCCTTTAACCGAATCTTTGTGAAACTAGATTTCAATTACTTCCGTGTGGTGTGTGTGTGTAAGTAGTACCTAGGTACCTACTAAGAGATAAGTAGGTAAAGTTAGCACATCCTAAAATTCCTACCGCATACCTAATGTAAAGTCTTAATCTAAAGTCTATCGTAAAATAATAAGCTGTACGCGAGTGATGAGCTACTGTCATATTTATGGTGCGTTTTATGTTTACACCTTTTTAGGGTTCCGTAGAATAATAGGAAGACTTATATCCTATAGTTTCGCCATGTCTGTCAGGCGTACGCGGCTTTGCTCCGTCATCGTTAAGGTGACAGTCCATTTCCAACTGCAGCTGCAATACTGTTCATTTTACTGTGGAAACGCGTCGCTGTCATTGTCAATTTCCATAGTAAAATGAACAGTATTGCAGCTGCAGTTGGAAATGGAATGTCACTCTTAAGGTGACAGTCCATTTCCAACGACAGCTGCATTACTGTTCATTTTACTATGGAAATTGACAATGAAAGCGACGTGTTCAGTACCGGTAGTGCAGCTGCGGTTAGAAATGGAATGTTACCATTAGTGCTAGAAAGCTATAATTTTGCATGGATACATAAATCAATCAAGGCAACAATGTAGTAAAATAAAGACTAGAAAATTAAATTGTGTACCTACCCCACGTATCTATTTATTTTTGTTAGAATGGTCAAAAGAGGTTTGGCGCCAGAGTACTGGCCGCATTTTGTATTCTGTAATTTCATATCAAATCGTAATTGAAAATTCAATTCTATCAAGTGTCATGCTGTGTAACTGTCTGTGTTTTGCTTAATAAATTAAATCTAAATTTATTATTTATAATATCTTTTTATTCACAAGGGACTCTCTGCGTTACAAGTAGTGATCGATAATATTATGTGTGTAATAATATCAATTTTTTCATTTTTTTGCTTTAACTTTATGGTGTGGGGTGTCGTTAGATAGGTAGGTCTTTCAAAACGAATAGGAGTCTCTAACAACCATTTTAAAGTAAATATTTTCGGAAATAATCGCTCCAAAGTAAAAAAACCGGGCAAGTGCGAGTCGGACTCGCGCACGAAGGGTTCCGTACCATAATGCAAAAAACAAAACAAAAAAGAAGCAAAAAAAAACCGGGCAAGTGCGAGTCGGACTCGCGCACGAAGGGTTCCGTACCATAATGCAAAAAAAAAAACAAAAAAAAGCAAAAAGAAAACGGTCACCCATCCAAGTACTGACCCCTCCCGACGTTGCTTAACTTTGGTCAAAAATCACGTTTGTTGTATGGGAGCCCCATTTAAATCTTTATTTTATCCTGTTTTTAGTATTTGTTATTATAGCGGCAACAGAAATACATCATCTGTGAAAATTTCAACTGTCTAGCTATCACGGTTCGTGAGATACAGCCTGGTGACAGACGGACGGACGGACGGACGGACAGCGAAGTCTTAGTAATAGGGTCCCGTTTTACCCTTTGGGTACGGAACCCTAAAAAAAACGGTCACCCATCCAAGTACTGACCACTCCCGACGTTGCTTAACTTTGGTCAAAAATCACGTTTGTTGTATGGGAGCCCCATTTAAATCTTTATTTTATTCTGTTTTTAGTATTTGTTGTTATAGCGGCAACAGAAATACATCATCTGTGAAAATTTCAACTGTCTAGCTATCACGGTTCGTGAGATACAGCCTGGTGACAGACGGACGGACGGACGGACAGCGAAGTCTTAGTAATAGGGTCCCGTTTTACCCTTTGGGTACGGAACCCTAAAAATGGAACCATGGGTCCAAAACTTATGAAAAAATTCTTAATAAATACTTTCAATAAAGTTCGAATCGAAAAAAGTCCAGTCCAGTATTTTTAAAGGCAAAACAATAAAAAACCGTATCAAGGTGCCCACTTCCCTCTATCTATGTACAAATCAAATAAAAATTTGAAGGCTTCTTGGATCTTAAGACACCCCGTATAGACACCCAGTAAAAGTTGTATGTATTTACCTACATAGAAAAAAATTTAATAGGCTTGTAAAATAAAAGGTTTTCTCTGAAATGGCGAGTTAAATCAATCCACGATCGAACCAACACGAGACAAACAGTGCGATTCTGGAAATGAATTAGAGATTAACTAGATACGATATAGTAAAGATATGTGTCGTCCCACGGTAAAGGTACCTTATGGCGGTTGGCTATTATTAACGCCGCTCCAATAAGTATTATTGCGGCGCTATGCGACGTATGCGCCAGCCACCATAAGGTACCTTTTTCCATGGAACGTCACATATCTTCACTATTTCATATCTAGTGACTCTCTACTTAATTCATTTCCCGAATCGCGGCGCCAGCCGCTATAAAGTACCTTTTGCAGTGGAATGACACATATCTTTACTATTTCATATCTAGTGAGTGTCTAATTCATTTCCCGAATCGAGCCGAAAATATCAAATCATTTCAATTTTGCGAATTGGGTCAAATCAAGTTAAAACGAGTTGTTATGAACACAAAGGATTTCTACTTCAAAAGTTATACGTCTTTAAGATTTTCAGACAACAGCTGAGCCTTTGCTATTCAAGCTGATATATTTTATGCAGTAGGTATAATGAACGTACCATTAATATATATTATTATTTAGGTACGTGCCTAACAATACATTTTGTTGAGTTACTTCGTGTACCTTTGTAAAAGACGTAGGTACCTACTAAGATGATTAAGTATCATGTTAAACATTATGTATATTAATATAGGTATATAGGTACGCAAAACGGATTGATATTATGTTGGAATAATATTTTTTGTAATTTTACGGGCAACTTGATTGAATAAGACCGGTCTGTATGCATAATGCCCGCATCAAGAGGGAAATGTAATTAATAAAGCATTATTAAATTACTTTGACCGGTCGGTATGAATTATTTCCACCCTACCTAGGGCAATGTAATAAAACAGGTGAACTGCAGCCCCGCACAGAAAGGAACTACGTAGGTACTTACAGAAAAGTAGGTTTAAGTTAGGTGAGAACTGCAACCCCCCACAGAAAATAACTGTTTTTTAGAAAAGTAGGTTTAGGTAGGTTAGAACAGCGATCCCACACAGAAAGAAACTGCTTAGAATGATAGGTTAGGTTAGAATTGATCCCCCCACAAAAAAAAACTGTTTTTAGAATATGCATAATGCCCGCATTAGAAAAGTAGGTTTAGGTTAGGATAATGTTGCAACCCCACAGAAATAAATAAGAAATAAACAGTAGTGGAAGGACTACGGCGCGATCGATTTATCACATTGCCCGGCTAGAAGCAGGGAAGTATTCATACTGCCCGGTCCAAGTGATAAATTCAAGCTATCTCAAACATTGATTTGTTATAGGACCGGCCACCAAAGTAATAAAAACGTCTTTACGTTGCCCGACTTTCTAGGTTATTATATTATTCATACTGACCGGGCATTATGTACCTACTTATACCACCCGGTTAATCTAGTTGCCCGTACTTGCTCCTCTACACGATTGGCCAACGCCGGCCAATCCAAGGGACGCATTTATGCGTTAGAGCGAGCAAGTGATATTGCTATCTCATTCTACCGCATGGCTGCGTCCCTTGGAGTGGCCGGCGTTGGCCCATCGTGTAGAGGAGCCATAACATATCTATAGCACTCGAACGCTTGTGGGCATTGTCAATTGCCCGGGCTAAAAGCAAATTTTATTATAAGGAAATAAGTCCCGTCCCGTACAAGCGGCATGTCGCCGTCGAGTCTGAATTCCCAGCGTTATCGTCAATTCCGGGTTATTATAGGTAATCGTGTATCGTGTGTTCCCCGTATCTCTCAAATTACACCGTGCAGGTAATTACTTTGAATTACCAGCCCATTTGTATTTTTATTCAGCTTTAATATTTCGTGATATTTCGCGTGATAAAATAACTAACATGTATTTATTTATTAATACAGGGTGACGAGTCGAAAAAGGTTCAAATAAAAGACTTAAAGCTATCTATTCCATATAAAAGTATTTTGTGCAACTGGTATATAATAAGGGTTCTTTAAGTTCAAGAGCCGAAGTTTAAAAAACAAAACAAAGCTGAGTTTTGTAAAGACAGGGGGTTGATTTTTGAATTTAGACCGCTCGATTTCGTGTATTTCATTCAATAATATCTCCACTAAATACTAGGCATTTAAATTCTACTAATAGAATTGAAAACGAGTCGTCAATATCACTCGATTCCCAATTTCTATCGCTCGTATTTCAAAAATTATCATTTCGCCGTTTTTCACCGATTTTCGAGTGACGAAAACGAGCGCTCTAAATTCAAAAATCGGCCCCCAGGCCCGAGAAATTTAAGACTTAATTATATACCCTTGCACACAATATATTTTTTAAAAATGCTGTCTAAAAAATATTGTGTACAAACACCTAGACTTATAAATAAAAATAACTGTTTGCTACATTTGGCATTTATAAATATATATGTTACAAATTGTTCTATGGCATCTATCATCGCACGTTGATTTCGATCTCACTGGCAGCCAGAAAAAAAAAACCAACCTTAAAAAGTGATATGATATTTACTATAAAAATTATCTTGACTTCTTTTTCAAAATCTAATTTTGATTAAGCTATACGAATTGTGCTCACGGATGGCTCACGGAATCTCTGCTAACATTGTACAAAATTTTCCTTTTGATGAATTTCCTAAATTCTCTTTGCTTTGAGCGCTGCCTCATAACGGGCCAACGCTTTTATTATTTCATGCAGCTTTGGCTGTGCCTCGGTGAGCTAATGAGGAAACTTCCTTATAAATACTAGCTACTTATACCTTTACATCCATGTGTAGCGCCATCCCCCGGGAGTGCGAACCTCAAGCACCGACGGGCGCGTCTTACTTAACAACCATTAGGTATATTACTCGTATAATGGCTGCTATTTAACTGATCACCAGATTTAGTAACATTTAATACCAAAAAAATCTATTTTACCACCCTAAAATAATGAATGATCACCAAAATTATAACACCATTTTAATGTGAAATGATTACCAATTTTATTACATTTTACTATCCTTTTAAAGGAAATGACACCAAACTAATCATTATTAACCCAATAATAGTAAATGATTACCAAATTTCAAACCCCATTTTAATGTGAAATGATAACCAAGTTTTTACATCTTGCTAGCCTATTAAAGAAAATGACACCAAAATAATCATTGTAAACCCAAAAATAGTAAATCACCACCAAAATTAGAACTCCATTTTAATGTAAAATGGTAACCAAATTTTTAAATCTTGCTATCCTATTAAAGCAAATGACTCCAAAATAATAATTGTAAACCCAAAAATAGTAAATGATCACAAAAATTGTAACCACATTTTAATTAAAAATTTGCAAATATTTAATATATCGTTATCCTTTTAAATTAATTAATCCATTTCGTCACCTTTTTCTAGTAGCATTTCATTTCTGTAAGGGTCGCAGTTCAAACCTAACCTAACCCACTTTTCTAGCAGCATTTCTTTTTTGCAAGGGTCGCAGTTCAAACCTAACCTAAACCACTTTTCTAGTAGCATTTCGTTTCTGTATGGGTCGCAGTTCAAACCTAACCTAACCCACTTTTCTAGTAGCATTTCTTTTCTGTAAGGGTTGCAGTTCAAACCTAACCTCACCCTCTTTTCTGGTAGCATTTCTTTTCTGCAAGGGTCGCAGTTCAAACCTAACCTAACCCACTTTTCTATTAGCATTTCGTTTTTGTAAAGGTCGCAGTTCAAACCTAACCTAACCCATTTTTATAGTAGCATTTCGTTTCTGTAAAGGTTGCAGGTCAAACCTAACCTAACCTATTTTTCTAGTACCATTTCGTTTCTGTAAGGGTCGCAGCGCTAACCTAACCTAACCCACTTACTAACTGATAGCAGTTTAACTTACTTTTCTAGTAGCCTAACGAAATGCTGCTAGATAAGTAGATTAGGTTAGGTAGGTATGCGGTGTAGTAATTTTGGCATCAGTTTACTTTATTTGGTAATATGTATACATTTTTTGGTAATCATAGTGGTTTATTTAGGTGAAAATATCGCATTAATTTGGTCTTCAAGATTTGGTGTTCAGTATTTTTTTTGGTAAGTATGATTTTTTTATTTAGGGTACCAAAGTATTATTTGGTGGTAGCCTATTATAATCACATAAGGGACTGCACGCTTTAAATATGGTTACCTCTACCCGTTATCAATACGAAACTACGATGTAGTATCTATAGCTTTTGTCAAAATAATGTTATGGCTTTGATTAAATAGGCAAATAAATACTCATACATGTGTAAAAATAAAACTGAAGTCGAAAATATACAACAGAGGGTCTGTCACACTTACGTATGAATTTACAAGTGCGACAGAGAGGCAACACATCGAACGTGGTTCGCGGTAGGCCATAAGTTTCCGATTCCGTTATAGCTTATTCATAAAGGCCGGTGCACGTGAGCCAAGTTATTTGTTGACCTTAATTTCACGCGACACATTGCAGTAGCAAGTGTAGGTTGGTATCTAATCCGCTCAAAGCCGATGTGAGCTTGGGGCCAAATTCGGTATTTTTTATTCTAGAGCTTTTCCGATTCCGTACATTGTTTCGGCCGTCGAGCTTAGCCCTTTTTGCTTTTCGTATATTGATTCCTTTCGTTGTTTCAGCTCTTCCAAAATAAACGAATATTCTTGGGATGGAAATTGAATAGCCCAGCACAATGTCAGTTTAAAAAAAATGGAACGGATAAGTCAGAAGCTTGATCAAATACGACATCCATTAGATGAATTTTATGTCTATTGAATAGAGCGGTAATATTGAACCGGTGCTGGATCGACACTAGAAATATTAGAGATATTTTTTTTGCCATCTAATATCGTGTCTCCTACATCTATTTCTTTATCTTGCCTCAAATCCCGAACGGTTTAATGGATTCGTAACTGTGTACAGACTTTGCCATGACAAAGTGTGAAAGTATCATAACAAATGTAAAATTTCTATGCAAATATGACGATTATTGCGGCACTACCACACTTTTTCATGACAACGTCGGGGCAGAGTAAATATGTAGTTTTTAAAATAATCGCTTCGAAAGTCTGAAATAATGTACGTAGGTAGAGTTAGACCAAGAAAAGTCTGCAAAGATTTTGATAACATACGAAGTGCAAGTGTTATCTATACGTCATAATTGAAAATATAAGTTTGCCGTTTAAAATAACACTTACACTACGTGTGCTATCAAAATCGTTGCAGAGTTTTCTTGGTCCTATTTACCTATAGGTATTTTACAAGACACAAAACCTACGCGGTGACTAAAATAAGTATTGACTGGATACTACCTACTAAGTTCAAGATACTTCAAGATATTCACAAGAGACGACACGTACTAGCTAGATACGTTATAGTTTAGATATCAACTAGTTTTCTTTTGCAGCGCAATTCGGGCAACCAATGTCACTTTTACGTTAGATAGAGTAAGATATCCATTAGATGTGAATTAGATCTCTAAGTCATATCCTGTGGAAATCGTTCAAGAGTATCTCCAGAATCGCGCAAATGTCAAATTTGACAGGTTAGATCTTAATCATATCGTTATCGTATCTTGGTCTAAAAGATATCAAATAGATGTCTATTTCAAAATCCGAATCGGGCCCAAACACATGTCCCTAGTAGCATTTTCGTTGGGGCCCACGGTGCCAACGGTAGGGAAAACGTTGGGATGAGGTTCGTTCCGTAGCCAACATTAATTTTGTATTGGCCCACCATCGCATTTACCAACATTCGCTGTGGCACAGATGCCCAGCAATGGGCCTTTGTGTATTTTGGTAACGTTGGCTAAACAACGATAATATTCGTTGGCCCAATGATGACATATATCGCATTTACCAACATTGGCAGTGGCAGTGATGCCCAACAATGGGCCTTTGTGTATTTTGCTACCGTTCGCTAAACAACGATAACATTCGTTGGCCCAATGGTGACGAATACCGCATTTACCAACATTGGCTGTGGCACTGATGCCCAACAATGGGCCTTTGTTTATTTTGGTAACGTTGGCTAATCAACGATATCATCCGATGGCCCAATGACGACAAATATCGCATTTACCAACATTGGCTGTAGCATTGATGCCCAACAACGGGCCTTTGTTTATTTTGGTTACGTTGGCTAATCAACGACATCATCCGATGGCCCAATGACGACAAATATCGCATTTACCAACATTGGCTGTAGCATTGATGCCCAAAAATGGGCCTTTGTGTGTTTTGGTAACGTTGGCTAATCAACGATATCATCCGATGGCCCAACGATGACAAATATCGCATTTACCAACATTGGCTGTGGCACTGATGCCCAACAATGGGCCTTTGTTTATTTTGGTAACGTTGGCTAATCAACAATATCATACGATGGCCCAATGACGACAAATATCGCATTTACCAACATTGGCTGTAGCATTGATGCCCAACAAAGGGCCTTTGTGTATTTTGCTACCGTTCGCTAAACAACGATAACATTCGTTGGCCCAATGGTGACGAATACCGCATTTACCAACATTGGCTGTGGCACGGATGCCCAACAATGGGCCTTTGTGTATTTTGGTAACGTTGGCTAGTTAACGATATCATCCGATGGCCCAATGATGACAAATATCGCATTTACCAACATTGGCTGTGGCACTGACGCCTAACAATGGGCCTTTGTGTATTTTGGTACCGGTGGCTAAACAACGATAACATTCGTTGGCCCAGTGAGCACAAATATCGCATTTACCAACATTGGCTGTGGTACTGATGCCCAACAATGGGCCTGTGTGTATTTTGGTATCGGTGGCTAAACAACGATAATATTCTTTGGCCCAATGATGACATATATCGCATTTACCAACATTGGCAGTGGCACTGAAGCCCAACAATGGGCCTTTGTGTATTTTAGTAACGTTGGCTAACCAACGATATCATTCGATGGCCCAGTGAGGCCAAATGTCGCATTTATAACTATAGCCGGTCAAGCAAGTTTGTCACTAGAAAAGGTCGCGAAATTCAAATTTTCTATGGGACGACAACCCTTCACGCCTACATTTTTTAAATTTGTCGCTCTTTTCTAATGACGGAAATGGCTTGACAGAGTGTAACACCATAAACAAATAAATAAATATCACACGAGCATTTTAACAGAGGCCAGGGGCTGCGTGACGTCATCAAAATAGCTACCAGTTGAGTTTGCTTGTGGCGTCACTAGATGGCGTTACTGTCTCCAAACATCGAAGTTATAGTTATTTTCTCGATTATTCCGGATATAATCATAATATTTTTTACAAGTAACTTATAAATCTAATAGCTACAACTATAAAATTTATACATAAATTTAAAAATTTGTATTTTACCAACATTTTCTCAATTGTAAGAATCCTCCACAAGGCCCAACGTTAAAGTTACAATGTTGGCCCTTTGTGGGACAAGCTGTGTTGGGCCTTCAACCTGGTGCACGACTACCTACCGACCTACCTGACTTGCCGTTGGGTAATTGTTGAATTTGCAAACAAGCACAACGAAAAAATTGCCCTTTTTTAATTTTTTGCAGTTGGCCCTACAGCAAGCCATACGGCCAAATGTAACAATTAACCAACCATCAAACAAATGTGTATAGGCCCAACCACGGCCCAACCAAAACCACCACCGTTGAATAATTGTATGATTTATTTAAATAGGCCCAACGAAAAAAATTACTCTAATGGCCCTCTGTTGGGAATCTTCGGGAGGGCCTTTGTCGAGGGCCCTCCAGCAAATCGTACGGCCAAATATAACAATTAACCAACCATCAAACAAATGTGTATTGGCCCAACCACGGCCCAACCAAAACCACCACCGTTGAATAATTGTATGATTTATTTAAATAGGCCCAACGAAAAAATTACTCTTATGGCCCTCTGTTGGGAATCTTCGGGAGGGCCTTTGTCGAGGGCCCTCCAGCAAATCGTACGGCCAAATATAACGGTTGCCCAACTAATACGTAAACAAAGGCCCAACAAAATCCCTACAAGAAAATGCTATTAGGGGTTTCAAATTGGAAACAAACAAGATGCGACATGCAGGTTCTGCCAGGACCAGGAGCCAGGGGAGACAGTTTGGACTGGATGTGCTAACTACCTCGACAGAAATGGGTGCCCTCACATTGGTTAACAATCAACTATATACAGGGTGATTCAGGAGACGTGAGCAGGACTAACACTGCGCGTTTCGTAAATTATAAGCAACTGTTTCGTATCAGTATTAGTGAGGTTAATGTTAATTTTCTAGTCGTGTTGAAAAAAAAAAGTTATTAATTTATTTACGACATGCATGGTCACCCTACAATTAGAATACTAAACTACCGATATTCTGTGTCAAACTGAATGTCATCACGGTCTGATTACTTTTGAAAACTCGTATCTCACTCAAGTTTGACAGTTTATTTTCTTCGTAATCATAATGCTGTCATTACGGTTAAAGAGGTTTTATGTTTATTAATTAGGTCTTATAGGGTGACCATGATTGTAGAGAATTAAATGTGCCCTCGCCAAAAAGTTAAAAAATAGGAAAAAGTGTGGTTGTTTCACCTAAATACGAAGGTGATCGATCGATTATCAGTTACTGAGTGTGCAGGATTAGTCCTGCTCACGTCTCATGAATCACCCTGTATATACCTACGTCTTTACTGTTTTTAGTGCATTTTTTAGAGTTCCCTGCCCAAAAGTTAAAAACAGGACCCTATTACTAAGACCCCGCTGTCCGTCTGTCAGTCTGTCCGTCTGTTTGTCACCAGGCTGTAGCTCATGGAATTTTCACAGATGATGTATAAATTTATGTTGCCGCTATAACAACAAATAATTATTAAAAATTAAGTGGAGCTCCCATGAGTGTCTGTTAAACGAAAGACGACAGTTCTTGATGACTATTTTATATTTACCTACATATATTATCATGCCGCGATCAGAAAGGGATTAGAAATAACAGATTTCCATACACTTACGTCAAAATCAATATGGATTGACAGCTATCTCAATCCCTTTCTAATCGCGATTCAGTAATACATAAGTCACTCGATAAGTTTTGAGATGCTCGAAATTCGAAAATGGAACGCACCTGAATTATAGGTATGTTTTTAAAAAGCAAATTTATTTAAAAATAGAACACAAGTTGCCGATTCGCTCCAATTTAAAAAAGCGGCCAAGTGCGAGTCGGACTCGCCCATGAAGGGTTCCGTAACAGCAAGTAACAAAATAAAATTGGGGTTTACGGTTTATGACGTATTAAAAAAAAACTACTTACCAAATCTTGTTCAAACCAATTTTCGGTGGAAGTTTGCGTGGTAATGTATATCATATATTTTTTTTAGGTTTATCATTCTCTTATTTTAGAAGTTACAGGGGGGGGGACACACATTTTACCACTTTGGAAGTGTCTCTCGCGCAAACTATTCAGTTTAGAAGAAAATGATATTAGAAACCTCAATATCATTTTTGAAGACCTATCCATAGATACCCCACACGTACGGGTTTGGTGAAAAAAAAAATTTTGGGTTTCAGTTCTATGTATGGGGAACCCTAAAAATTTATTGTTTTTTTTCTATTTTTGTATAAAAATCTTAATTCGGTTCACAGAATACATCTACTCACCAAGTTTCAACAGTATAGTGCTTATACTTTCGGAAAAAAGTGGCTGTGACATACGGACGGACAGACAGACAGACAGACAGACAGACAGACAGACATGACAAATCTATAAGGGTTCCGTTTTTTTGCCATTTGGCTACGGAACCCTAAAAATGAATATGTTACAGTCATTTTTCCAAAACGGTTCCCGCGTTTTTTCTTTGAAACGATGGAGCTTAACCGCGAACATTTGTGCGCTATGATATTTTATGATTTTAAATTTGGTTTATCTGAACAATTGTGTTTGCAACGATTGCAGTCAGCGTTAGGAGATCCTGCTCCTTCACGGGCAACAGTTTTTAGATGGTTCAACGAATGTAAAAGGGGTAAACCCAGCATCGAAGATGACCACCGAAGTGGTCGCCCGCAAACAGCAGTAACTGCAGAAAACGTGTGGACTACTGAAATGTTGGTGCGAGAAGATCTACGAATAACATACAAGGACATAGAGAAGATCCTAGCGGTCAATTCGGGGAGCGTTAATATAATCCTACATCAATATCTTGGAGTGAGGAAGCTCTGTTGTCGTTAGATCCCGCGTTTGCTCTAACAAACTGATGAAATTGCGATTTCTGCCCTATCGGATCAAGACTGGCAAAAATGTTTTCAAAGTTGGTTTAGATGAATGGAACTTTGAATATAGAATGATAGAGAGTATTTTGAAAAAATGTAATATAAATAGTGCTAATATCTTGAATAGTTTTTCTGTATCTCAAAACTTATCGAGTGACCTACGTATGTAGGTAAGTACATACTTACTTTTATTTTATTTCTATATAAACATACTTAATACAGATTCCATTGCAATATATATGTAGGTATTAACCTAATAAATTGACTATCTGAGAAAAGGCGATAAACGCAACGCTTGTATCAAAATTAAAACTACTGCAACTATTTAAACCCTTTTGTAGAAAACTACGTAACATTTTGGCAATGCATGCTGAATTTGTTAAGAAACATAGCCAGCGCTACGCGATAGTAAGTAGAACCGAGATAATGCTATGCGACAGCCAATTTCCTCGCATCTTTCTGGCTTTATGTAACATTATAGTTTAAAATTTCGGGAAGCACTTTGATAAATATGTATCCGCTTTGTTATTAACCGTATTCAAAAGATAACTTTTAGAAGTTATTAAATTTGCGGATATTCTCCCACTGATAAAATGTTTAGCTAGATTTTCTTCTTCCACGCGTTATCGGTATTTTACCAATTAGCAATCTTTAGGCGTTTCGCGATAGATCTTTCTGTATCGATTCGAATCCTGAGTTTCTGACTTTTGCTCGATAGAAAATAATCACGAATACAGGATGATTTCGGGGTCGTGGAGCAAGAGAGCCAGACATCATACAGAATCCAAAGATGAGCCTAATGATGTTATTAATTATTGTTTATCACCAATACTGATGATTATTTTCCAGATGACAAGTAGGAAAAAACATTTTTGCATAGAATTTGGTGACCCTACTCAATGTGACGTCTTGTCGCTTTCCATACAGCGTATGTCAAAAGTCATAGGGTGACCATAATTACTTAGTATAGCATTAATTTTACTTGAAAAATAAGAATAATTAAAGTAATTATTTTTTAATCAAATACTACCATATGATAATGTGGATCATTTACAGAGTCAGAAAAAGTGGTTCTAGATCACGACCCAGACATATAGAGGTCTAAAATGCACCTTAAAAAGTTGCTTCTAAAAATGGGCAATATCATGTTTGGGGGAACATATCGATTACTTTTTTTTTATTAAAATTAAAAAATATATTCAAGGATTCAGACATTATTTCGTGAAACAATATTTATTCATATTGTTTGAGTTCTTCTCAAAATTTGTCAAGTCTGAAACCTGCTTTACCATAGCAGGTAGGTGCAGTAGCACTACTACAATCAATGTCTACGCGTGGGTACGTACAAAGTTTAATAAATGTCAAATCCACGTGGTGCTTTTGATTCATCATTTTAAAAATCATTATAGCATAAGACCTAAATACCATTTTATTTTATGTTGCATATTATGAAAATAATATACCTAGTTCTAATTATAGTACATACTACTTATTTGGGTTACTATACACGATTAATATATATACCCATATATTTATAAGGATTATATTATTATAAACTTTACATAATTAAAACTTAAATTACTGATTCATTAATTATATAAAACGGGGAAAACTTAATCAAACATGCGGTAACTGGTAAGTAGGCACTAAACTTATCTAATTTCACGTACCTGGAGCTGATGCTGGTGTTAAACCATTACGCCTGCGCTGAAATAAGGTTTCCAGCTCAAGAGTGTCTGAAAATCTTTAGCGAAACCTCTCCAGACGAGCCAACGAAATGTCAGCGGTACGTGCGGACCACATTCAAGTACCTATATATATTGGATAAGGATAAAACCAACAAAATTACTACTTCTATTCATTTGAACAAATATTCAACCTAATCATTGACAGACAAAAAAAGCAGTCAAAGTCAAAGAAAATACTCCATGCGCACACTCGGACGTCTAAAGGATGAACTTATACGTAATCGTAACCTAGCATACCTTTATTTTGCCTCGAAATTCATGGTATCTGCCAAAGAATGTCCCAAAAATATCGATTCACGACGTATACACCATGTCTCCGGCCGAGACAAACGCCCCCTCCACTCTACGTACACATATGACACGGCACGTCAAAAGAGATATGAAATTGTTTTCCCGCCACGAAAGTTCTTTGGCGAAAGTTCAACCACTGTGAGAAAAGTTCTACAAAAGCGTTAAAAGAGTCTGAAAGCAATTCAATAAGTTGTATCGGTATTTTAAAATCAGCTTTTTTCTGAGAAGGATATGATTAGAGAACAGACTAAAAGTTTGAATGTATCGTTCAGACGTAGAGGAGGACCATGCGACAGGCTGGCGCGTGTTCTCAACTCGACTGACAGCGACCCCTGCACAGCCGCTGCCGACGCGCGCAGGCCCGCGCCCCCCGGCATCGAACCCCTGTGTAAAGATCTTGTAAGCTTTTAGAGAGACGAAACCACGTGCTGCTCGGCACTACCGACCTTCTGGAACTAAAGCTTATGATAAAATGCAAGCCGCTGAAGATGGAGTTAAAACAAAAATGGATATACCATCACAAAGCATCAATAAAATTTTCTGCATTATTAGTTTTCTAAAATCAATAAAATGTTAGACAAGGACGGCAATAGTTTAATCAAGAATCCTTCTAAAATTACAAGATCTTTTCAGCTTGTGAAACAGGTGATATTGCCATTTCCCTCTAAGTATACCAGCTACCGACTTCATGGGGCACTGAATGCTGCCTTATCTGTGATAACAAACTTTCAGCCAATAGCGTTTATAGGCAACTTCGCAGCTAACTCGGCATTTGCCAGAATTTCAGGGGCGACTTTTCTTTTTATTTAAGTCTACCTTTCAGAACCTTACAACGCATGCGTGCACCCTACAGAAAGCAGTGCAGGTCAAACTGCTGTGGACATTTCACATTTAAAGACCCATACATACGAAACGCAGGCGTTTACCGGGAGTTTTAAATAAATAAACTAAGTAAAAGGTACTGACAACATTGAATGTTTTCGCAGCTATTATCAATATTCATATTTTAAATTAGCTACTTATACATGACTGATTTTTTCCAAGATGTCAATCGATTCTACTTGCCGTAAACTGGGGTTACTTTGACTTGTCGGGTAACCATGATCGATCGAGTTTTGAGGGATAAGCAGTTGATTTTTAAATGCGAGTTTCTGGCAATATAAATAGATGTAGCTGGCAACATTAATAGAAAAATATTTACATGATAAAAGTGTTCAAAAACCAACTCCTTACAGTTTATAAATCGATGATCAAAGTCAACCCATGCATCAAAGTAACCCCAGTTTACGGTACCGTAAGATTCAAATTTTTCTAATAAACCCAATTCGTATTCCAATGTATATTGTGCCCCAGAATGTACCAAATTGCGAAAATAAATGTGGCGCGTGCACCGCGAATAAATAAACTAAATAATAAAATAAAAACAATAATCCATACAAAAAGCGTGCGGCCTGTGATGTCACAGGCCGAACGGCCGCGACAAAATGTATGGAAATGATTATTTACAGTATATATGGTCCTATTTTCCCGCACTAGTGCGGGAAATAGCACTTTTCGTGCGTATGTCAAAAGTTTAAAGGGCCAAATGTAATGTAAAACGTTGTACGATACACGTGCGAATAGGTAGTTTACGGCCCTAGTGCTGTAATTAGCACAACACGTGCCTATCGGCGCGTTTCGAGAAATGAATTAGAGATTGACGATATAGTAAAGATATCCTTACTATATGGTATCTAGTCAATCTCTAATTCATTTCCCGAATCGAGTCGTATGTCGAAAATTTAAAGGGTAAAATGTGTCAAAAATATTAGTAGGTACTTGCAGTAAAATGTTGTACGATACAGGGTGAAGTGCGTGTTGGCGACTGGATGGCGCGCGACCTCTTTCGTGCATGTTACATATTATTTGTAAATAGATACACCTTTTGATGTCAGCCTGCCTGCTACCGCGATTTTAATACCTCATATCTTGCTGTATTTTATTTATTAATACAATTAATTATACAATAGGTACCTACGTGTTTCCGTCATCTCATCATACAGTCCACCCAGTAGCTATCAGTGCGAATAAGTAATTCACAACTCGTGTCGATTTAAAACACTTTGGACATGTTTTAATTTATCACCACTATAAATTAAATAAATAATAATAATTAGGAGGGTGTGATCCTTCACAGCCGGACCACCTCGTCCGATTGTGCTCAGTTTTTAATGACGAAATGTACCTCTTATGTACTTCATGTACCTCGTCGGAAATTGAACGTACCTCTGTAGTTTGGCAGATATATGCGTTTGAAAGGGGTCCGGCTGGGGAGTAAAATCTGCAGCCGGACCACGCCTGGATCCGACCATATCTGTTATTTTGAGATATAATTTAAATATCAGATGAATGTACCTGTTACGTACCTCCGAATAAATCGTTTTTTTATTTAAAAAATGGTCTCATAAATGAATTTTCATACATTTAATTTTTTGAGTATACGCGTAACGTAAGCGCCTGTCAAAAAATAATAGCAACATAGTAGAAAACAAATGTATTCAATTCGGGCAAGTCGTCTAACGTGTCAACTAGATACAAATGTGGGTGGTTATAGGGAGTGTTTTAAACCGACATGAGTTGCGGATTACCTTTTCGCACGTGTATTGTACAACGTTTTACAGTACACAGTTGAAATTCTCAGAGATGTTGCCGCTATAACAACAAATACTAAGAAATAATAAAATAAATATTAACGTGCGGCTCCCATACAACAAACGTGATTTATTTTGCCTCTTTCTGCGTAATTTATAAATAAATATTGGTTATACGAACATTCTTATAGTAGACCGGCCAGCGAAAGAAAAGTCTTCTAGTTAGAAATCGATTTCCGCTCATTACATGTCGTCCGGGATATGGGTGAATATGGTATCGATGCATTCAGTGTAATGCCTTGAACCCAAATATATGAGATGACAAGCGCGAAAGTGGTGGGGATAATTGCTTAGACGTCATAAAGTCGGCAGTACAAACTTTTATTTATTTTCGTTTACCATGTGGGGTACCAAATGAAGGGACTTTGTGAGTAGATCACAAATATATAACGTACTGTAACATTTTCAATACTTGGTCTAACAAATTATTAGAAAACGTTCAAAAATTGCACAAACCACAGTTGACTTCGAACTGCTATAAATTGAAAATGGCTGAATGGATTAGTCCAAAATACATACCAAATGACTGTGAATATCCTTTACATAATGTTAAAAAATGATTAACCAGATATATCAAAAAATAAGAAAAGTATATCAAGTTGGAAAAAAAGTGTAGGTCTGTTACGTACATTAAACTACAACTATTATTAAAACAGTATTGGTATTATAGGTATATAGTAAATATGTTGATAAACATATTTGTTACCTTCATATCACGAAATATATGAAAGATGCAAATATTACCCCTTGTTTGTGGTATTATCTATTGATTTAAATAAAAGGCATATTTATGTTTATAACATTGTATTATGTTTTACATATAGAAATATACACTGAAAATTAAACCCTGACAACTTAATAAAAATAGACATTAATAAAGCGCATTCACAAAGTTTTCAGTATTATACAAATAACATTAGGCATGCCTACCTATTACACTTTACACACAGATACACTACACTTTACACACGGCATTTTACACAGATTTCTAACTTGTATTCATTCATACATTTCTTCACGGTTAATTAATACGCTTTCCAGATGCGTGACTCGGTTCCTTCTGAACCCACTAAAGCTGTATAAATTTCACTCTGGCTGCTTCAACAGCCGTTGCTCCGCATTTAGCACATTTTCTATGTGCATTGCTGTAATCTATGTAGGTACAGACTTACAGTCTTAAGTGGTTGTACCGCTACGTTGTATTTATTATTTAAAGATTTAATAGATAAAATTTTCGTTATGAACTTTAACCACAGCAGTTGGACAGAGTCATTGACAAATATATTTTTTTATTATGGTGGGTAGACGTACCTACCCTCCATATATTTTATGAATATTGATAAAGACAGTTGGAAGCAAATATTCATTATAAAACTTAATCGCGTGTAATTAAGTTTTAAGCGTTTTAAGTCCCGTTTTCGTGATAATTTAAATCAGAGTTGGGAGCAATGTTGCTGTAGAAAAATGTTTTTATTTTTATTACTCGCAACTTTTTCTCGGAGGCCAACGCACACATAGAAGCTTCAGGCGCACACATGCGCAATTATTTGGGGACATAACTTTCTTAGGAAGTGAACAGGCCTGGTAAATACTGAGTATTTACTCAGTATTTACTCAAAGCACCCGATAAATACCCGTATTTACTCATTTAGGTGGGTAAAAACGATTGCTTATAAAATATTCAAAAAGTGAGATTTAAGAACAAAATTGTTTTTAATTGAAGAGTGCTAACGTGTATTAACAATATCTATAAATTAAAAGGCATATAGGACGCTTATTTTTGGAAAAAGAAGGTAATTATCAGTGAGAGGCAAATTGTGATAATGCATAGTTAACAATTTTGTTTTAAATAAGAAGGTATTCACTTTAAAAATGTGGTACTTAAATTCTATCGATGTTCTAGATAACTGCATGTCGCGCAAAAGTGCATGTTTACGCGGCACTTACGACCTTTTATTAAGGGTTTTTTAAAGAAAACTCAAAAACGACTTAACCGATGATGTTCAAAATATTGTTTTTTGTACTCTATTATACAGCTAATCTCCCGATATGTTTTCATATTTCTTCTGAACTTTGGTTCGAAAGTTATAGAGAGATAAACATTATTTTGGCCTTTCGAAACTATTTTTTCCAAAAATATTCAATTTATCCAAAAAAGTTCTTAGAAACATTCCAGTTATTTTTAAAGGCCCATTTAATGATGTGCAACACGTTAGTAGTTTCTGAATTTTTTTTTGTGACATGTATAGAGAGCCCCACTTAAAAATACATTTCTTTCAATTTTGAGTTCTTAATCCAGTAGCGGCTTACAAAATACACCTATATTTCAAATTTATATGCCCCTTGCCCAGCACTCTAAATAGTGTATACCCACCAATTTGGGTATAAACGAGTAAATACGGGTACATTGAGTAAATACTGAGTATTGACTCGGTATTTACCCGTGAGTATTTACTCACTACCCATCTCTATTCCGGGTGCACGTCCCATCTTAGCAATGACGTTCCCTTATTTGGAGCTATACTCAAACAACAATACAATAGTAAACTAAAGTTGGCTACTAACACGAGCGCGGTGGTTCAAGGTAAGGGCTTAGTTAGACTATCGGCATTGACAGAGAGTTCAGCACAACCTATTGAATTTAAAGACACCTTGTATGTGCCAGATTTGAGAACTAACTTGATGTCGGTGGCAAAAGTAGCTGTCAAGCAGATCTTGTCAGTAGAAAAAGGCGACAAATTAGAAAAATGTAGGCGCGAAGGGATATCGTCTCATAGAAAATTTAAATTTCGCTCCTTTTTCTACTGACAAGATTTGCTTGACCACCTATATATTCCATAGATGGTAGGATCCTAGATTCATGGATGGATTGTGGTAGTGGCGACCCCTACGCAGAGTTTCGCGTAATATTCCCTTAGCTTACCACTTAGCCGATTTGTTACAAGTTTTTTTTTTTTCTCTTTATTTTTAGAGCTTGTCACCGAGGTGAACATGTCGCTCCATAAAAAACCACAAATTAATATATTCTTACAACTAACTTATTCTACATACTAAAGCTTTTCGTACAAGCTGTAAGGTAAAAGTACGCTTCACCGAATGCTTAAGACCTAAACTTACGTTTCTTTTTTTAATTAGTTCTGGTATTTGCATACGAATATGTTCAATACTAAAATTGAAACTTAGATAAATTTGTCCTCATTTAAACATAACTATAAATTACTGAAATGATTGGACGTATATTAAAAATATTTTTAAAATAATTTCTTCCAGTTTCCTTGATTGTACCATTTACCGAACTAAGAAACGTGATTTGCACATTATACCGAATAGGGAGGCCGCATTACCGAACTAGGAAATAATTGTATGAAAATATGGTGTCGGGTGGTGCCCAAACTTTAGTAGTTCAGTATTAAAAATCCCTACTATACTTTGTTTTTTAGCATTAGAAAGGTGGTAAGCGATCTTGACGTGTCTTTTTTATTGAAAAATACTTTTGAAAAATAAGTAATCCCAAATAGGTAGGTATGCAACAATTATCAAACATGTACGTATATGTATAAAAAAATTTGGCTGTTTAATGCATTTTGTCTCGTCCATTTTCTAGGGAAGGTTAAATAACAAAAGTTTGAAGTTTAAAAAGTCAAGTTTAAATCGCCCCACGACGACGAGATGACGACGACGACGAGACGAATCTAAAAAAAATGTTGGACGTCTAGATTTGGACCATCCTGTATAAAATATTATTGCTTTATTATTTTTATTATCAGATTGAGTTTTTTTGTCCACATTCCGAGACTATTATCAGGCGTCCAATAAGTATGACTAAAGTTTGAGAAGGGCTGGCATTGAAATAATGGTCACAAAAAATAAACATATAAATATAGACCTAGTCGTTATAATAATAAGGATGATATTCTAATGAACGTCGAATAGAAACATGGTCAACGCAAGCGTGAGTTCGGTAGCAGAGACCATGGGTACCATTCACCGAACAGCCGTTCGGTGAACGAAACATGGAAAATATGTGGAACCTATTTCGCGAACAGATTTTGAAAATAGTATTTAAATCGTAATCAATATGGTATAACTACAAATCTATCAATTAATTTAATACTTGAATCCATTACTAAACCGTACATGTATAAAGTTCTCGCTAATACTGGCGTAAAATATCTAAAATTATTGTTTGATAATAGTCTTGCCAAAAACCTTATTTTGATGCCAAAAAGTCTTAAAACATGAACATTTCAAACGCAGTTTTATAATAATCTATATAGGTTATTGTTGTTCGTCAATTGCTCATAAAATTACAAATACATTAATTTATTTGTGAAATTAGGTAGTTAATCTAAATAGTTCGTAATCAACCACTAGAAAAATAATTTCAAAAACATACGCTTTTCCTGATTCCGGACGCTGTTCGATAATACCTTCCAATCAAATTGTCGGTGTACTCATCACCGAACTCACATTAAGCTTAATTTCTGATAATATGACTGCACTAAATTAATTAAATTTACTAAAATACACAAACTAATTAGGTAATCACACTGTAAAACCATACTTTAAAACACAGAAATCAATTTAAAAGGTTTTATGGCCTTAAGAAATATACGCAACTTCTTAACGATTTCTTTAAGGTTGCCCATACAAAGTGGCAATCGGCAGCGACGACCTGTTTCGATCAATTGTCACGTCCCAACTGCGGCACAAATTGGCCGACTCTGAGGCCTAATGGAAGGGACAGGTATTTAACTCGTGAAAAAAAAATTACGCAAGTAAATATCAGCTGTAAGTAATCGACTTATAGCCTAAAATAGAAGAAATTCGGTGATACGGACGGATTCAGAGCGTTCGGTGAAGCGTACTTTTACCTTAATAGCGCCATGGCGGCGTCCGACAGAGGAGCAGCCAGGACGCTATTGCAGCCCCCAACATCAAACATATTATTATGGCTTGAAAAAGCCAGTTGTATCCGAGCATTTGTTACAAGTTGCAAGTGTTGCAACGTTGCAACTTGCAGCGTCAAAGTATATGCAATATAGGTGTGAGGAGATTAGTGTTTGAAGTAAAATGATAATAAACCGATTTTTCATTCCTTTTCATAATATATACTATTCGAACGATCTCGTCACAAAAACTCGAATACTCGAATAATATCTGAAATTTTCGGATCGGATATTTGCAATCCCTTCATACCCTATCTGTGGTAGATGTATTGTAATGATTGAAATTCTTGCTTGACAAACAATAATAATAGTGTTAGCTTCCGCTCAATATTTATTTTATTTATTTAACTTAAGTGTTTCCTAAAAGCTAACGAAGGGTGTTGCAATGGCTCAAGCTGAAGATACAGAACTCCGAGATTTAGTGTTAGAAGCTTTGGAAAAGAATGGATCGCTAGCTAAAATACGTGCCTTACTACGTGCGAATATTTTCTTGGCGTTTGAGGATGATTGTGAAAATATGAAACAAAATGTGAATTTGGACAACATTTTAAAAATACCAGAAGGTGTGCTGGCGTTGTCGATTGTCCACGAGTTTTTAGAGTTTTGTAACCTTAAAAACACGCTGTTTGTCTACATGTCGGAGTCGCGCCAGGGTACGGAGTACATGTATGAAGGCCGAAATATGTTGGTTGATCGACTTCAGTTCTTAAACGGTAATGATGATTCCAAGGAGCCTGTTCTCGTCACGTTCGTGAAAAATATCCTTAGACCTCACCAGAGCAAGTACTACGAGCGGGGGGACGCCGGCAACGCGGGCCAGCACAACTCGCTTACCGCGAAACTACGCAAAGGTGACCAAAACTGCACTTACTTAGTTCATGAAGACTCCAGTATGTCAACTAGTAATTCTACTTCTGACAACTCATCAGATGAAAAGAATAAACTTCACTTGAAATTACCTCTTGACAATTCAGATACAGATACATCAAGTGACTCTGTGAGGGAGAAAATGAGCTCAGAGTATATTCCCAACCAACACATACTGTCTCAAGCCAGAAGCAATGTTGATAGATTAACCCTTGACCAGTTCTCCTCAACATACAACCAGCAGAAAGATAATATTGGAATGAGTCAACACAATGACACTCCCCATACAAACGCGCAAAACCGTGAAATTAAGCCAAATATTAATAACAGCAGCGAGTCCACATCATATGTAGATATTAAATCGTTTAAACCACCAGATGAGGCAAATATAACAGTACCGGTTATAACACTTGACAATGTTAAAAATAGTCCTGCAAGACCCCAAAACCCAACACACACAAGTCCTCAACCAGAAAATGTTAAAGCAAACTCTGAGTCTACATCATCAGCAACTATGAATAGTATTTCATCTCTATCTTTGAAGCATGAAAATGGAAAGAAAATTCAAAAAAACAACTTGCTGACTACAGATGATCCCACTAAATCAGACAATGAAGTGACAGAATACAGTTTAGATTTTTCACTGTCTCAAGTGTCTAGAAACAAGAGCACACCTGAAAGTCAGCTGCAGCTCCCAGACCAGCCGGGTAACCCGTCTCAAAACTCGCCACTCTTAAGCCCACATCAGAATTCTCAAAGTTCTCAGAGTTCTGTGTCCATATCTGATGTAGCTGACCTAATTGAGTATAGTGACCGAAGTTACTTATTTGAACACAATCAAAATAAAGATAATGAGACTGAAGTTACCCCATCAAAAGCAAGTAATAAATCTAAAAATGCAAGTGATCAGAATTTTGTTCCAAGTGAGGACTCGGGTGATTTTTCAGAATCCCCTATCCCATCACTTTCAAACTTAAGCCTTGATATTCATAGTGATTAATCTAAATCTAGTCAAAGAACTAGCTGGCTTGCATTTAGATCAAATTAGATACATACCCATACCACGAGTCAACACTGACAGTCACAGTGTCAACACTGACATATACACTAACATCTACGTAATTTACTTTCTATACATCTCGCTTCTATACAAGCTCTCGAGATGCATAGAGAGTAAGTTACGTTCACTCTAGTGTTTATGTCAGTGCCAAAATGGTGGTAAGGTGGTAAATGTGTGCTGTTACTAACATGGTTGCTGCGGCATAATGCAGCAGTGCACAATGTAACAGAGATGTTAATTTTAGAGTAATACTAAATATTTTTGAGGTTTGTATTGTTGAGGGTGCTTGTGGTATTGATTATCTCAATTGTCAGGTCATTTCCTTTTGAAACCTATTTACTCATATGTTTTTAAGTTGCTACATAAATCAAATGTAAGAAAGTTAAACTAATATCACTTAAAAAGCCATTGCTTTGGTAGCCATGTTACTACTTGGTGCTCTAAATAGATTGCAAGATTTCTGAAATTTGAGACTACCTGTCAAGATTTCTGAAATGTGAGACTATGTACAGGTGACGTCAAAGATATGTTATCACATTTGCACCTAACTCCTTTGTAATAAGGCAAAAATGTAGGTATCGTCAAGCTTGCTGTTTATTAATCATTTTTAGTTTTTATGCTGAGCCCTTTAAGCCTTTATAAAGCAGAGGGAATATATTTCCCACCACATTTTGAACTTTATTTCAAAGTGACAGGGCTCAATTTTGCATAATTCCTGACACCCTTATGCCTTATAAAGGGTTAACACATTCACTGCCCCTGACGCACATGTGCGTTCACCGTCATATAAATTTGTTCCTAGGCCACGCCCCCTGGCAGTAAATGCGTTAAAAACACTTGCAAACCCTGGAGGTACAATATTTTTGGAACACCCAACCCATGGCCATTATTTGATAAATCTACAATTTAGTCCTAATAGTTATAGTTAGGCATGTAAGTATGAGGCAGTTGCACATACCTATAAAAAAAAACTATATGACCACCAACAATTAATAAGTACCCTTTTAAAATTGTAGGTACTTATGTACCTAATGAAAAGCGCCTACGAACAAAGAACCCGCCTAGTGGGTTGCTGGCTATGAATGTGTTAACCACAATAAAATATAAGGTAGAGTTAAACCAAGATAAGCCTGCAACGATTTTGATGGCACACACAGTGCAAGTGTTAATTTAAAAGTCAAACAGTCTATGAAATTATGACGCATAAATAACACTTGCACTTCATTTGCTATCAAAATCGTTGCAGACTTATCTTGGTCTAACAGTTCCTTGTTTAGGTTCCGTTTTTAGTGTTCCGTACAAAACTTTGTTTATTTTACTATTTAACAGGCATCATGGCTTCGATCATACAAAAGTATATGACACATTTTAGGAAGGGGACATTCAAATCTGTGTTAAATGTATGAATGTTATACATTAATAACTTTAATCAATACAATCTAAAGTCTTAGTACTGAAGTGTTTATTGTACATAATTGTTAGGTAATAGTACCTATTGTAATCCTGTTTTAAAATTAGTGCTTTTCTAACCAGACACCATCAGTTGGTTATAAATTGATTACCTATTTGACAGTTCCAAGTGTTACTTGTTGAAGTAATAAAGGTTGTGCCTTATTTATATTATGTACCAAGATTCCTTTGAATATGTCTACTATGTTTAAATTCTAGTCTTAATATAAAACCGGTTCCGTCCAAATTGCTCCATTGTCATGTCATAATAATATCCGGAGAAAATATCTGCAACCAATAGCTTATTTACTTTATTATCATGAATAAAAACTATGAATCGCGTATTTTGTTTTTTATTTACATTTTGTCACGTCTCACAGAGAGCAGATGTAGAGTCTGACCAAGAATAGCCTGCAGCGGATTTGATAGCCCACGCAGTGAAAGTGTTATTTTAAACGTCAACTTCTATGAAATTATGACGTATAAATGACACACTGCGTGGGCTATCAAATCCGCTGCAGCCTTTTTTTGGTCCGACTTTAATGATTCTCTATATATTATGCAAAAAACTAAATAATTTAAAAAATATTGCTTTAGCTTATTAGAGCAGCATTACGACGTATTCCCAATAGGTAATTATAGTCGTGGTAAGCGACACTCCTTTTACGTAACTTGGCAAGTTGGCAGTAATGTGACCCCGATATAAATCTTAATCGTAACATTAACAATTTCGTTATTTTGTTTCAGTTTTTAGGGCTATTTGCACCATTCACTAACCCGGGGTTAACCGGTCAAACCTCGAGTTACTATGGTTAGCAGTACAATTTGACACTGGGTTAACAGTTTAACCGGTTAACCCCGGGTTAGTCGAATGGGTATCGTCTTGGGTCGTCCCATTCGTTTTTCGTCAAGTTCCTAAATTAGTCCTATTCTGCTTTCGTCACTCATTCTACATTGAAAGCCACCGACGATTGTGATGAATGTAGAATGAGTGACGAAAGCAGAATAGGACTAATTTAAGAACTTGACGAAAAACGAATGGGACGATCCAAGACGATACCGTCGAATGGTGCAAGTGCAAGTGAGCGTAATGCCGCAGTATATTCATAACATCATAACTGCCCGTCTCGAAGATCTCGTCAGCCTGTTTTATTTTTACTGGCATGATTGACATTGCTTAAGGCAACAGTATAAGCTACTGCTTATACTGGCACCAGTATTTGTATTTACAATCTGAATAGTCCACCAAATACTGAGAACAGTTGACTCGGGCACCTAAAGCGGCCATGTTCTTTTCAGTAGGTAAGTACCTTGAATTCACTCGGTTATTTCACTGTGAATCAGATATACCTACCCCTCAATTCCGTAATGCAAACGCATTTGGCATTTGGGGAGGGAAGAACATACCTACTTGCACAAACAAGAATAACGAACTAATATTTGAAGGCGGCAGAGTAAAAGGCATAAATATAATCAATGTTTATTTCACAATTTCCGTAAAGCATAGATTGTAGATATCACGTTTCAGTTATGCACACAAGTCAATCCATACCGAACACATAATTACATTATAACATAGTCGTTACACTTTTCTATACAAAATTAACGCTATACTGTTATGGCGTTCTAGCAGTTAGTGTAGGTAGTAGCATACAAAAAATTATATTAAACATATTTTATTTACAACTAGATATTTTTATTAGGTACATGAGTTTTATATGAAAATGGTATAAAAATTACACTTTCATACATTCAATTACATCTAATATCATTGTAATACAAATGCGATTCGTATCCTAACTTTCAAAAATATAACAAGAGTAAAAAAGACAATGCTCCATATTAATTATAAACAAGAAGTTACAGGAATACTTTTAAAAACAGAAAAATCACTCCAGGCACTGTCGTTACATAGAACTTTAAACGTACTTGCTTCACTAGAGGAAATTACCTTCTAACCTGAAGCAGTCGAATTCAAAAAACGAAATCACCCAACAATTTCGTGGAAAGGTCCAATACTCGTGCTTTCAATATTTGCTCAAACTTTTGCAAATACAGCAGAATAAAAACCTTTGAATGTATTCAATCCATCGATTTCGATGTTTTTATTGTGAATGGACAAATTATACACTAGTAGTAGGTACCTATAATACCTACATCAAATAAGTCAAATAACATTAAATGTAAATAAATATAAATAATTTACATATGGCAACTATTTGGCTTTGAATAAATGTACTTATAGTTAAAACCAAACAAGCAGATATAACTGAAAAAATATTTATGATAGCAGCTTGCTTGAAAAATAGGACTTCCTTGCAAGTATGACTTGTTAGGCTCCAGCTTAACCTTATTGGAGCCATGCCATATCTCATGGGTCCTGTCCAGTACTTATGCATCATACAGTTAGGAACGAAACGAGCGACATAAGTATTGCACGCATAATTATACATTGTAACGCAAACAAAGAAATAGATTTTCACTCAATTTATTTCAGTATTGAAAATAGTGACGCTATTGGCGTCAAGATGTCTTCCTTTGTTGCTTTAACCTTTTGAACGCCACGCCTATCGTGCGCGGCGCGTCATCGCGAACCTTGTCGGAATGCACGAAGGTTGATATTGGGCTGTATCCGCGCGCGTCAGTTGACATCTTTGGCGCTCAAAAGGTTAAAATCCCGTAGTAGCAATTTTTGACGAAGTTGCTGACTCCGATGCTAGCCTACTACGGCATCATATAGCGGCACAATAATACTGTAGGTAGTAACAAAATTGTGTTCAAAGCTCGTTTCCCACTGAGCTGTCGTGAGTGAGATTCGAGTCCATGCTCGCGTTGTCAGAGTCTTGGCTTTGGTTTCCGCTGTAGTTGGCCGCTTCTTGTAGCCGCATCAGCATGTTCAACTGCAAACAAACGAGTCATTTTTAGAGTCTGCAATAGAGTACCTAGAGGCATAGAGAATAGATAGTATAGAGGGGTCCTGTTATAGTAAATTTTGTAGTCACTGTAAAATTACTGTCATCTATCGACACACGACTAAAACTGAAAATAAAGACGAACGAAGAATTATTTTATTATTTTTGTATGATTTTGACCCATGTTCATTCCCTGATATATATGTGTTGAAATTGTTAAATATGAAACGGTGTCGTCACGCCATCTAGCCGAGCATAGGCTTTGGCCTACTTTGGTGTGTGAGGCACGTTTTTTTCTTAGACTATTCATCTTATACGAAGTTATATATGTCTTTGCTAGAGGTCATTGTATATTTAGTTGTACATATAGGTGATTACAGGTGGGGGCAATCCCCCTACCTGTAATCACGGCTGCCCTGAAGGCACGCCTTACCGCTAGCGTACAATAACCATGGCTTTCGGTAACAGTACGGTAATAAGTAATGTCTAAAAGCTCTTCCTCTCGTTTCATAAATAGATACCTATGTAGTAAGAATGTCCTTACCAAAGGGTCCTGGTTGTTGTTGGTGTTAGGATCTTGATTGGTTTCTTCTATCCCAATTTCCTCGACAGTTATCGCACGTAGAGTCTGAAAATAAAATACATACATATTTTAGCTAATTATGTTTTTGTTTTGCTGAAATAGGAGGCAATTGTTTGTAACAAGTTAACTAGTGATCGACCCTAGACTCAACTGATGAAGGGCCTAAGTTGAAGACTATTCATTCTTGCTTGACAGTATTTGATGAACTAGTTAAATACACCTATCCTATAAAATACTGTCAAACAATAATTTTAGTGAATGAACTACGGTTACAGATAGTAGAAAATTCCTCCCAGCCTCTGTATTCCTTGAACTCATTCAGACATTGGGCGGTTAATGTAGTTTCCATCAGATATATCGAGAGTGAGAGTTAACATGCCTGTTCAGATATTTTTGAGCTACTTGGCCGCTTCACTCACTGTGTGACAGGGACAACATAATAAAACACAATCATTTTGTCCTTGTCACGTGGTGCTATATAACAGCCAGTGTGGGACCAAGATAAGTGTACGTAACGGAACCGTAAAAGGTGTCAGCGGCGGTAGCACGGCCGCATTTTTATCGCTTGTCAGTATGCCTGTCACGTCCTAACTAGTTTGTAAGTGTGAAAGTGACGGGCATAGTGACAGGCGATAAAAATGGAACTATGCTGCGCCCGCAGTTAGAGATCCAAAAGACTAGCCTTTTTAGCTCTTTTTTAGGGTTCGCCAAATCTCTTGACGCGTAAAAGGCTAAAAGCCTATTTTACTATTTAAATAGAAATGGCTTTTAGGGCGTCAAGAGATGAGGCGAGCCCAAAAAAAGAGCTAATAGGGCTCGAGTCTTTTGGATCAGTAGCCGCAGTACTCACATGCGAGTGGTTCGGCTCCCGCCACGGGTAGCTCGACTTGACGTGCTGCAGCGGGTCGACGGCCGCGTGCCGCCGCCGGCCGTACAGCGCCACGCCCTCGCGCACCGCCTCCGACGCGTACGGCACTATGCTGTAGTTCCATACGTCCGCGAACCACGCCTGCAAACAACAGCTAGGTTACATGTGTGTGCCAATGGGGTTCAAACAACTGGGGAAGTTCAAGTACCTTATTGACATTGCTTAAGGCACCAGTATAGCACCAATATGACTGTGTAACTATTGACAATCTGAATAGTCTACCAAATACTTAACTTTAACTTAAAACAGTTGACACGGGCACCTAAAGCCACCATTTTTTTTCTGTAGGTACATTTTCATTCATTCATTCATTATCTACCTTCCACCTGACAGAAAACCGCTGTCAAGTAACACTAGACCCTACTTATAGTGTTGTGTTCCTAGGTTACCAGAGCTCAACGAAGGTGCGAAGCGTTAGGGTCAGCAGCGCGCATGTAACACCTCTGGAGTTGCAGGCGTTCATAGGCTACGGATACTGCTTATCATCAAGCGATATGCATCAAGCGGGCCGTATGCTTGTTTGCCACCTATATAGTATATAAAGAAAGTCTTTACATTGCTTAGCATGTTTAAGGTAGACTTCCGAGCAAAGCGGCTCCGGCGACACCAACGCAGCGACTCTGACGCGGCGGATAGTATTATACAGTATGGAAATGTATGAACTTACTTCCGAGCGCAGCGTCACTATCGCAGCGACAGTGGCGCCGCTCGGCGATAGCGACCGTGTTACGTCTGCGTATTAGGGAAGTTTACCTGACTAGCATCCAGATCCATAGGGCATGCGAGGAAGAGCCTCGGGCCGACGGTGACGTCACTGGAGGAGTGCGCCTCGAGGAAGGCGTTGAGCGTCGACCACACGCCCGGCAGCCACTCCAGCACCGCGGCCAGCGCGGGCTCTCGCCGCCCCAGCCGTAGCTCGAGCGAGAATAGCTTGCGCCGGAGGTATCTGTAACAAATATAAATATACTAATATACTCGTGTTTATTAATAATAGGTACCTACACGTTTTGTTAATGTATTTGTGTGTTAAAGCTACGTATTACTTACTCGAGTGATATGTAAAGACAACATAGGCAACGACATGTCATGAATATATCTGCATCTCCCCGACGTCAGCAGTGAGTCGATACTCGAGTCCTGATCTCGATGTGCCAGAAATATCCTTGTGTGAGTACGCACTTACGAGGAGCTGTCAGTTAACATTAGTAACCTAATTTTGTATTGATTAATGGGGCATGAAACTGTACGTTTAATAATATAAGCTAATGCTGAATATGCACAGTAACAGTATAGTGTTTTGTGTGTATACGGATTTAACTAAGAATTTAAAACGACGGAGTCCTTACGCTTGGCGGCTCAAACGGTGAATGTTCCAGATTCACCAAAAACTTGTCCCTTTACCTGGCTAAGAATCCTTTCACAGGCTCCATGTGGTTGGCGGTGAGTAGCCATCGGAAATTGTGGTGCAGCTGAAGATTTGTCGTGTTGCACGTCGCCTGAGACATCGTTCCTGCGATAATAATTTCATGTGATACAAATAGAATGACAACATCATTATTCAAAACATCTACCATCAACTTAGACTGTCTCAGGATTGCGTTATATTTAATTTCTTTGAGTTGTATAGCGGGAAAATTCTTGAGATTAGTTTTCTATGTCCATTGGAAGCCGCGGCAAAAGCAGGAACAACGTTAGAAATACGATGATTTATAATAGTCCAACTAAAAGCTCAAAAAAAATACAAGTCTCAATGGGAAGAAAGTGTAAGTTCATCTTGGTAAGCGTGTAGCTTGTGTAGGTTAGGGTGGTATTCCATCTGTCCATCGGTCCAATGTCATTGCGTCGCACTCCCACATTAAGCAAATGTCTCACAAATTGTATAGACAAAGAAATTGGATAGGTGGAATACCACCATTAGGTAAGGAATAAAGGGGAAGCACCTTATCATGCATGACAAATTTCATGCTATCTTCCGGATTAGACTAAACTTTTGTTTTTGGAAAATGAGCCGACACCTACTACACATAATCTTAAAGTCAGGCCCTTTTGGGCACAAGCCTCTCATGCAGAAGAGGGATTGGGCTAAAAAATAATTACCAATGATAACCGGCATGTTCCTGTTGTCGGGCGGCAGCAGGCCCGCGAACGCGTCGCCGAGGCCGGACGCGTGCTGCAGGTTGTCGAGCACCACCACCGACGGCAGCGCCGCCTCCTCGCCCGCCGCCGCCGCGCCGCACTGCTCCGCGATGTTACCCAGGTACGCGCGCAGCTCGATACACGACTTGCGGTCCACACTGATGGTGAAATAAAAAATTGTTAATATAGATGGTCAGGCAGATCTTTAGGCTTAACACATGATTGGCGCAACAGTATCTCGCGGCGACGTAGGCCACCCGTCTTTTACTACCTATGTTAACAAAAGAGGGACGGTTAGACTATCTCGCCGCGAGATACTGTCACGCCAATCATGTGCTACCCCGGCTGGTCAGTAGAAAAAGGCGACAAATTTGAAAAAAGTAGGCGTGAAGGGATATCGTCTCGTAGAAAATTTGAATTTCGCGCCTTTTTCTACTGACAAGACTTGCTTGACCATCCATATTTACATTAGTGGAATCTTTATGAAATTTCAGAACCGTTGAAGAACATAGTGCGAATGATACGCGTGTAGGTATTTGCGCACTCTTTTGCCGTCGCACATTCGATCAAGGACCTATGCGCTTTAAATTAGTGGAAGTGCTGGTAGGTATTTAGGATACCACACACTGGTAGTATATTGTACATACCTACTTGGACGCGATGAAATGTCTGATGGTAAAGCAAGTGCGAGCGTCTTTATTTTTATACGATGCAGATCAGCAGCAGAGAGTGATCAATCGCATGTACCTAAGGGTGGTAAATATTCCACCTGTCCAATTTCTCTGTCCAATGTCAATGCGTCTCACTCTCTCATTAAAGCAAAATGTGAGACGGAATACAGATTGGACAAAGAAATTGGCTAGGTCTAATACCACTCTAAACCTCAGTTATTCGCTCGACTAGCGAACTAGACTCGATTTAGAACAGTCGAACCGCAGAGAATCACTCACGTTCTAAAATCAGCATCTCGAAGCTCACATAATTTAATGAATGTAAGTGCGTTACGGGTCCATATTGGGTCACATAATAATTGATTGTCCTAATGTAATGTTACGCATAAAACTCATTTCGCATAATTGTTATTGGGCTGGAAATATTTACATTTCTGAAAAATTATAACACAAACCTAACCTAACCTACCCTATTCTGCACAACCTATGCAAAATATTTTCGAAAATACTTTCTGTTTCAGCTGGAGAAAAAATATGCGAAAAGAGATTTATGCGTAACATTACATTATGACAATCAATTATTATGCGATGAGATAGGATCCCGTGCATTACACGTACTTGAAGGTGGCAACGGCTTCAGCGGGGTTCCCGCGGCGCTCGGTGCCGTTCCGTTGCACGTAAAACTCGGCTAGCTTGGCGGCCAAGTACGACTTGCCCGTTCCGCTCGGCCCGCAGAGGATCACCCGCTTGTGCTCCGATAACAGCGACACGTACCTGAATTATTATGTATGTTTAGTAAAGTATAGAAAAACTACGTTACTTGACGACTTTTTTGTAGGTATCTGTAAAACGTAAAAACTAACACGTTTCGAGCAGATAAGATCGAATTTGAAACTTGAAACAACTTGAAACTCACCTAATCATAATATTTTTTGGTATAAGGCTGTCGAACGCTAAGCTTCCAACGCCTTGCAAGCAAATGTAAAGCGTGTTCACGGTCCCGATGATGTACCCACACGGCAGCAGCTCCGGGAACCCGATCTCGGGCCCCCTCGTGGCCTCGCCCAGGTGGTACGACGTTATCGAGTCGGTGTTCAGCCCGAGATTCGTCCCAGGATCTATCCTTGAGAGATAATCTTTGAAAGTCTTCCTAACTATGTAATCTAAGTTCTGCCAAGTCGTCTTGCCGGATATGTACGTGTACGCTATCGTGTACTCGTTGCAGTTTATTGTCGAGTCGCTATTGTATACGTTTTTGTATGAGGTGCTGTGAGCAGATTTGTTGCTTTTGAGGCTGTTGGTGTTAGACTTGTTTATAGAGTGCGGGTAGTCTTGAGGCTCCACCTCGGGGCTGTGATTCTGCGAGAGACGCGGCGAGTCGAAGCTCGGCTGCTTCTCGAAGTGGTTGTTGTACCCGCTGGCAGATTGTTTCGCATAAAACCTGCATTCAGATTCGGTGAGCGTGTCTTGTACTTCTTCGAAATATCTTTGGAATGTCTCTGGCTGTCCTAAATATACTGCTATCGCTATTTTCTTTCCGTCTGTCGTGTCGCCCTGACTGTCCGCTACACCTGAAAAATAATAACACTGCATTTTTCGCAAATAAATTGCTTATATAAATAGAAAAGTACCTCGATATCACAGGCACCAAACACATGTCGAACATATCTTCAGATTAAATATATTTTTTTTTTGTAGGTACATAACTCATTTTATCTCCTAACAGCTAATTCACGTGATGCCTACTGGCATGCCACTGCTACGTTGTGACATTCTGAACGTTTACGCTTTGTACTTTACTTTCGCTAAGCAGTGTAAGCTTGCCTATCCATCTATTAGTATATAATTGGACGCACTTATGCTCAAACGTTCCGATCCACAAGCATCAGTCATTAACTTATAAAAGCTATAGTCATTTATTTCAATTACATTTTATCGTGGGTTGGAACGTCCAATTATCATAAAAGCGTTATGCTTACCTATATCGGAATAACTCTCCCCGATGGCTAGCTCGCGGCTCTTCGGCGGCGGTAGCACCGTGTTAATATCGTAATCGCCGCTAAGCCGCTCGCTGTTCAGCCCATTAGTGAATATATCAGCGGCCCCGTTCAGCCCCAGTAACGCTTCATTCTCGCTCAGCTCGCAGGAAGCCTTGTTGCCGTATATAGGCTCGACCATGCTAGATTTGGGCGAGCCTTTCTTGGCAAAATCCATGGTCGGAGTGGAAGCTATGCAGTTGAAGTCGAGCTCTAGTGGCTGGGAGTGGATGTCGATGGCGGCCTGTGGGATAAAAAAAACATACTTTACTTAAGCGGGCATTACATTATACAATTTGTAGTGCGCTAGCTGAGTTAGCGCACTAATTTAGTATAGTGTAAAGACAGTTAGCCAGTTAGAGACCCAATCTAGTGCAATCGCATGTGCTCTGCCGCACTAACGCTATCTAGCGCACTAGAACGCATAGTGTAAATGGTTTTAGCGCGCTTAGCGCTTACTGTGTAAGGTCAGTTGTCGGCACGCCACCGACGCACTCGAACACGCGTATGATGGATGTTTTATTGTTTTAGTTATTGCATTTCAGTTCAAAATGACGCAGCCACAGACTAGGGAATAGGAAGTACCTACTGCTAAAATCTTCTTCTTCAATCATGAACTTTATAAAGACATGCCATTTTTATGGGATAAAAAACATAAAGATTACAAATACAAAGACATTAGAAATTATGGTAACAAAGTGCTTCTCGAAATGTACAAAGAATTCGACTGAAACGCGATCTTCGACCGAAACGCGACGTTCGATTCGAACGATGATCACTGCTGAAATGAAAATAAGACACTAACTAGCGTCGCTAGCTAGTGTAGTGTAATGAACAAGCTCTTTTTTATCTCGCCGAGCAACACTTAATTAGCGCTCTGCAAATTGTATAATGTAATGCCCGCTTAAAGGTTGGCATTCCATGCAATTTCAATCTTGCGTCTCAGTTTTTCGTTATGAGCATTGGACTAAAAAATTGGCCCTGTGGAATACTATCCTAACGTACGACCCGCTGTTGAGTACAGGCTCACTATATACATAATACAAATGATGTTGGGCTAAAGCACTCTCCGATTGTCTACGTACTCGTACGTTTATGTGTTGCTGTTTTTCACCAATATCAATTTGTTACGAGTCAGAATTCAAAGCCTTGACCTCTGGTTTGAAAGGTTTGTTTAACACATACAAATGTATATAACACTCTCAATGGTAAACAGCCATCGTAGATATAGCTGTATACATTAAATTTCGCTATTGCTTTACTCTTTATGATATCGAAAGATAACTTTCCACGCACAAAACTTTTATCGAAGTTGAGTTTGATAAAACCAGCCTTGGGTCTTTGATATTAACGTATTTTATAGCCGGTGCAGATGTTTCGTGTTCTAAAGTTGGAATGGCATTTATACAGGCACAATATTTTCACCTTCTTATTAATAATACCTATGTACCATAAAATGAGGTTTATGATTCATTAATTACTATTTTATTAATATTTTCTATATATTAATATCTAGAAGATAAAGCTGATAATTAATTGCTTTAATGTCATTTTATTGAATATTCTATACATACCTAACATAAAAACAAGTGGAATAATATAACCGTATTTGCATGTAAGATGGAAATTGAGCCGCTTTTCCTATTCGTACATTACCATGCTAGCTTTCAATTGCCACTTTTCCTCATAATGTTCCTCAGAGATACACGTGTTGGATAAGGCGAGGATCACTAATATTGAGCGATACTGTTAGTTTTGTGTCTCTACACAATCCTCTGATCGTTGTTACCACAGGGACAGATGTGAAAAAAATCTTAGTAGCAGCCGTTCGTTGTCCTGTTTCAGGTTCAGTCTCGTTGTTACAACGTTAGTATACCTGGTGCATGCTGGCCTGGTCGGCGAGGCTGAAGCGGCGCGGGTCCTCGACGGCGGAGCCGCCCGTGCCGAGCGAGCTCTGGCTGCCGGCGAGCGAGCGCGACGTCACCAGCCGCTGCAGACGCTCGTTGTTCTGTTTCAGGTTCAGCATCTCATTCTGGAACATTTTACTAGTTTAAAACCAGTCTATATCTTATCTTCATCTACAAGTTCGATGATACGAATCAGTTACCTTAAACTAGAGTTTAGTTGCAAACTCATGTTGCTACTTGAATTCAAGGTAAAGCCACCCCGTTCTACGGTATGCAATGAGAATTTAATTTGATATTGAATGTTAAAGTAGCGTCTAAACATGAAGCATGGAGGCCTTAATATGAAAATAATTTGCAGAATTTAGAAAACATGGTCAGATCGCCTTAACCATTGTTCGATGTTCAAGTACTCGATTCAATTGTCGGTTACGAAGTAGGTAAATATCAGATCTCCTGCGACTAAAACTTGTAATTTAGAACGCGGTTTTAGAACTTTCGTCATAGGTAACGAATACTTAAGTTGACAGTTGAAATTCGACGTAATCGATTTTTACGAGTAGGTACTAAGTCCGGATAAATACAATATTTTTGTTTTAACTTACACTTCGCAATTATTAAACATTACGAATAAATAAACGACACGTATATACGTAGGTAAAGGACCAAAGTAGCATTGAAGTTTGAAAACGAGACACATACGATCTCGTATTGTGTTCTTTCCGGTCCACATAACAGGGCCGGGCCCCGTGAACTCGCATGGCTACCGGTATTCTCGTTTTAGTCTAGACTAGATCGAGATCGAACATCTGCGCGCAGTATGGTTCAATGCGTTCAATGATATCAAGCTACAGGCGCATACCTTTATCTGCAATAATGACCTATTTCTATTCTGAAAGCTTTTATCCGCGCATATGGTTTCAATGATTGCAAACGAAAGTGGCGATTTCAATTACAGTTTCATTTTTGTGTATTATTAACGTTCTATATTTGAATACTGTCGCTATTTTCATTATCGGCTCTGAACAGGTACATAGGTCAAATAGTTTGAAGAAGCGAATGGAGCCAATGGCGAATTATTGGAATTAGGTAGGTACACATTAGGTAAGACAAAGGAATTCGCAACTAAAGTCCAATACTAAAAAGTAAAAATGAAATAAAGCAGGATTAATATATTTCATATTATGCAAAACAAATTATTGTAAAGTATGTACTTAATACTTATAACAATCAAATATTGTTCCATTGATATGGCTAGGAACAGAATGCACTTATACGGTAGAAAAATTGCACGTACTATCTAGCTACTGTAAATTAATGCACATTGCGCATCATAATTATATAAAATTGACAAATACTCTTACAGTCACAAGGCGCTTATAAGTTGTATTATACAGTGTGGAAAGATAAGTCGGGCCCTGGAGGGAAACTACCTTAAATCCTTAACCTGGCTCATTTTACTTAAAGGAGACATTCCTTTATTTTTAAAAAGAAACAAAACTGCATTCAAAGATTTTCTAAAACTCGATTGCCTCGCCCGGGACTCGAACCGACCAAAAAATAAAAACTCGCAATTTTACTGTACTATTCGATACAGTTAATGTTAATGATAACATTTCTCCAAGAAACATTAGGTCTTACACTCGTCTGTCGTACAAAATATCCATAAAATCTAATATTTAGTACTCAAAATTTTTTTACACAAGCGAAATTGAAGAAAAAAAGATAAAATGTTTGAATGCAGTTTTGTTTCTTTTTAAAAATAAAGGAATGTTTCCTTTAAGTAAAATGAGCCAGCTTAAGGATTTAAGGTAGTTTCCCTCCAGGGCCCGACTTATCTTTCCACCCTGTATAGATAGGTATCTTGAAGGATAGTGGGTATCCATACTATGCCACACATGTTGGTTGCTTACGTCTAATATGGTGACCGCATTTTTTCTACTCTTCATTGACGGAGTGTAGCAGTAACGAAGCTGAACATACCCGCATCTTGATGACGGTGTCCTTGAGGCTCTCCAGCTGGTGCGCCGAGCTGAGCGCCTCGAGCCGGATATCCGTCAGCACCAGGTCCTTCTCTCGCAGCTGCCGCTTCAACTCGTCCACCAGCACTGACTCCTCTGGTGGTTTATCTGTCACAGTAATAGCTAATGGAGTTGGCCGGTCGAAGTACATATTTTACAAATGGCGACGGCATAGCTTGCCTTGTTTATATGGAATATGGACCAATGGCAATCTAATACATATCTATGATGTGAAAGGTATTAGGACAATCATAAGTACCTAATTCAAGACCATAAAGTTGCTGAGTAAAACGCACGTGACATACGGACGAACAGACTTAGGTGCATAACGAAACTGTAAGCATTTTGGTTTCGCTATTTTGGCCGTGGAAAACAAAGCGGTTACAAAATTCAAGAGCTTAGTAGGTAAAGTGCAAATGTTCACCCCACTCTTGACTTTCACTTTAGCAACCCAATTTCACTGAAACCTTGTTGGCTATTGTTTACCTAACAGGGACGTAAACTGTATTATTTGTTTAATATCTATATGGTGGTGTCCGCCAGGCACGACCGCGGCCTGTCGACGCTCGAGCACTCTCTCAAAACCCGACCTCACACCGTAATTGTGTTGTGTGTAATTGGGGGCTTACACTTGATTTTAATCTGATTTTTTTACCGAGGTTCATAATTCCACGGGTTTTGTGCTTTCACAGTACGGTAACCCGTAATTTAAATACTGGAAGCTAAGATTTGCTAAATGTTAATCGATCAAAAAACTACCTAAAAAAACACAATAACTCGGATAGCAATCACTTGGAGTTTAGCTCTGTGTTAATGTGTCATTGACTCATTGTGCGCCAAATGTGCTATGGTTATATTTATGTATAATTACTCATTCTGGATTGACCAGGAATGTTCAAGCTTCTTCCGCTTTATCGTACCTATCTAATAGTAACTGACAAATAGAAATCTGCACGAAATCCATGTCGAAACAATATCATCGCAGCTTTTGTGACGTCGACTTTCGGACATAACCCAAAGGTAATGACGAAGCGCATTGCCATATCCACCTCGCTATTTCCATCATTGGCCGGAGGGCACGTCAAGTTGTCAACTCGTGTCATGACACGGCAGTCACGCCGACTTGATGTTTGTTTGTTTACCTTTGGTTTGTTCCGCGGGGGCCTGCGGGCACGCCGGTTTGTCCTTCGTCTCTGGGAGCGCCTCATGGGAATGTTCTAAACTGTTCTCGTTGCTCCCCTCGCGGATCGTGTGCGGATCGTCGTAGTGATGGGAGCCCGATGAGCTGTCCTGAGACGACAGTTGACCGAGCGACGAGTGCTTCGCCGTTTTAGATATCTTCGCGTTTCGAGAGAAAGCTTTCGTAAATGATGAACGCAGCTGTCGACAATATCGAAAGTAAATTATACAAGTCAAGCTAAATTATTGACGCATCAGGGATTCACTACGCTTAATCGCATTAGAAAGAATATTAACGTATGTATGTAAAAATAACAAAATGATTAGTCGCTTTTTGCTACATAAATAGAAATATCATGCTGAACTGAACCAAACCATTAAACGGCTTTGATCGAGCCCATATGAAAAAGTGGCCAGGTCCAGTTGAGGGATATATTATTTTACCAAGGAATTGAAAAATCTTGCTTTAAATGGTGTTTCATTGCATTATCCTAATGTATATGTATGTAATAAGGTGATCCAACTTGGTATGGAGAAAAAAAAAGTACTTATACCTCTCCAGTTATATTATGAAATAGTAATTAATGTGCCAAACTTGACCTTGTTTGTTAATGATACTCGTAAAATGATTCATACCTCGACGACCTCAAAGTGATGTTTAATGGTTCTAAAATTTGGTAATATCTTATTTGTAGACAAAAAATAAATAAAAAATGTTTGTTGTGAAGAAATGTAAAGGACACACACACACACCTACATTGTTTTCGTAGAGCTTTTTTTGCTCTGTCAAGCGCAAGCGAGGCTCAATCCTCACGTTTTTTTTTTAATTTTGCCAATATCTAACGAGTAAAATACGATGAATGCAAATGATGCGAGTACTTACCCATCCTTTCTTCTTATGCTTCTTATCGTGCGGCGCCGAAGAGCCGCTGCTAAGGCTGTTGATGCTCGACACGCTGTCGGTGGAGAGGTGCCGAGTGATCGCTCCGTTCCCGGTTTGTGCCAAGCGCTGCGGCGAACTCTGCTGGGTTTGAGGTGCTGCCGGCTCTTGCTGTTTTTCAGCCTAAGAAGAGAGTAGGGTTAGCACCATTAGTCTCAAATGACTGGAAATAAGAATGTAATAATGGACGTAGAGTTGTACCCTCACCATGAGTTTTACGCGACTTTAAACTCTAGCGAATGCGTCAACTCATACGCAGTGCATCTCGATTGCACTAATGTCAGTACGACGGAGACGGAGAGAAAATGTAAATGTCAAGCTCGTGGTAAGGATACTGGATACATACTCATCCATATTGTTAAGTAGTAGTAAGCGTATGTTTATATGTATTGTTACGTCAACAACTCGATTGTAATTTGCCCCAGGTATTAATAATTGCTCTAAAGTTTGACGTACTCATAGATATTGTTAAAGACTTAGATAATATATAAAGTATTTATTCCTGTAATAAGCGATATTCTGAATCTAGTAGGTACATCTTGTACTTACATACATATGTATAATAAAGGCATAAACATCAGCAGCATACGGAGGGCATGTAGGTATTCAATAGGATAGCATTATGTTTGTAAAAACATATTCTTGCTTATTTATAGCTACTAAAATATTTTATTAAGTTCCCCGAATTCAGCTGAGGTTTTTTCGGTAAAAATCTTTATAAGGATTTTGTCCCTTTATTTTAACGTTTAATTTAATATCATCAATCATTATGTGAGACAGATCCGTGTGTCTTGTCACTTGTCAATTCTAGAGACACGACGCCGTCGAAAGTGGAACGGGAACAGATCCATTGATGGCCAATTGGATGCAAATGGAGCCTCAGAGCCTCACTGCTCGGCTCATTTCATGTCAATTATTTATTTTATAGGCCGTACCTTTCCAATATTTATGAATAAGGGTAAAATTAGCTTAAATATTTGTCATGTAAGTTTTAGTAAAAAAATCGTTAATAGTAGTTTTGCTTTTTCAGTTCCTTAGAACTTAGTCTTTATAAAAAAGAAACATTTTTTTGCAAATATAGGCATAGGTATTTATAGGATCGTCCGCAAAAAGTAAAGTGTCTTGTACGCATAATGTCGAGGATGTGTACACCAACTGATAAAGAACAAAATTGTTATTGATAATTATCTGAAGATATAATTTACAGATGTGAGTATTCCGATACTCTAGCGATATCCCAGTGTCAAGAGATATCGTAGGCGATTGTCTAGCTAGATAAACAAATATTTCACTATTTTCGCACATTGTTTTTACTAAACTGCACTTAGTCGCGAAGATATCCTTTAGCCCCCAGAGGCCTATAAAAAGGTCTTTCGTTCCATTATATTTTGAATCTTTGTTATGAGAAATCAAAATTGCATTTGTTTTATATAGATATAGGTATAGAGGATAAATATTACAGTCGCAAACAAAAAGCGGAGCTAGAAACGACTACTGTTAAGGCTGTATTTAAATGCGTTTAAATACTTTTGAGGACCAAGTAAGGTACACACTGATGTGTTTATTGCCAACTGCACTCAGTGTCGAGCCACGCGCCAGTTTACGAGTACGTTGTCGACATTTAGATCTTCGAGGCGGGCTATGTACCTACTGATACTGTGTTCATATTTTTCTTGTCTTTACCCGAAAGTTAGGAATATTGGAGATATGTTGTAGTTGGCAATACGGTATTCCCGAAAGCTACGTTTTTGACGGTTTTGGGGTATGTCAGTACAGCCTTAAATTAGGTTACAGAACCCTTAACTTTTAGGTATGGGCGCTCCTCTGTTTTTAGATATGTACTTTAGAGATTTTGTCTGTATATCTGAAATAAGGTACGGTAGGAGGTAAGGTAGGTACCTACCTACCTGATGATTTTTCTCTCAGTGTACCTACACTGAGAGAAAAATCATTAGTAAACTAAACCAGGAATTAAAAAAACAGTTCTGTACTGGGGGAAAAAATGAAGTTTAGTAATAATTATAGACGTTTAACTATGTAAAGTTTATTTGTTTTTACATACAGCTCAGTAATCCTAAATCTAATTTCAACAAACAGATAATAGAAATTGCAAGAACTAATAGAAATTGCAAAAGTAAATTTGTTCCTATTAGTTAACTCTCCTTGTCTCCGGATTAAGTTTATTTTTGTAATTCTAAGTGTGTTTTTGTTATCCTTTTCTCTCAGTGTAAGGTGTGTATTATGTACACAAGCGTGGGTAAGATCAGGTTACAGTTACCTGTCCCGTGATGTTGACGCCGTCGGCCCTGATTCCCATGGACTGCATGTGGGCCGTGGTCAGCCCCGCCTGGATGGACTGCTTCCGAAGCAGCTCGATGGTCTGCCTTAACTCGGTCAGCTCAGAGTCCTAACACAAAATTACTCACTTTACTTTTTTTAACTAACGGGACGCTGTTCGTTGCTCTTGATAAATCATGGTTTGGTCACTTTTCCATCCACATATAATAAATCAAGATTGTTTGACTATACAATAAGGTAGAAATACGTTCAAAACGACGATCATTTCTGTCGATCATAAGGGCAATAAAATTCTCTGCAGAATTGGAAACTCTCACTCGATACAAGAAATTCATAATTTATAGTGCAAATAAAACATCAAGTTAATACATGGTTAATAAACAAGTGAGTCAGCGATAGTTAACGATTATTTTAGTATGTTTTATATAATTATGACTAATGCACGTAGCGTATCGCACGAGAGTGAAATAATAAAATGTAATTTATTATAATGTGTATGTTACCTTTCTCTCGGCTGTGGCCGTGAGCGACTGCAGCCTCTGCGTCATGTTCGAGAGGCTCTGCTCGAAAGCAGATACTACATGTGCCTGTAACAATGAAAAAACACCAATGTCATTTTCTTTTTATTATTCGTATTTTTATACTGATATATTTATAGGTACCCGTGGACCCGGACCCGGGTATGTCCTTAAACTACGTCCAAGACCCGGGTATGTCCTTAAACCACGTCCAAGACCACCGGTGGACGGGCAGCAGCGTCCCTCAAATTCAGTGTACTCGACTGCGATCGCCAACCCGCCTGCCAAGCGTGGCGATTATGGCATTCACCTCCCAAAAAAGGGGGAGGCCTATGTTCAGCAGTGGACGTCTTATGGCTGAGATGATGATTGATTGATTTCCTGGGAGTCAGCTAAGTTGTTGATTATTGAGTTCTACTGGAAAGCACTAAGTCTGGACGTATGGTATGATGGATGTACTTTAGGTGACATCTTTTACATCTGGCATGTAGTAGCGTTTTCAGTTAACAACGGAGGCAAGTTAAGAGTAGTATTTTATTAATCACTTTTAAAAAATATACTTATACATATATATTTAACACTAATATGTAGAACAATATAATCTCTACATGTATTGTCATCTGTCGTTTAGTTGTTTGCTGAATTTTGCTTTCACAATGTCATGATTTGGTATTTATAACATTTGTTTGCTTCGAGCAACACCGGCTTCCGACACGAAGTTTGTTTGTATCTGAGCGCACGGGGACGGTGTGCTGACAGCAAACAAATGAGGACAATGCAAATACCGGCTCTACGTAAATATGTCAATTGTCATTTTTCCGAATCACAGAATTATGGAGTGTAGAAGTAAAGGAGAGCTATCTTTTATGATAAGACGGTTGTAAAAGTGTCCAGCTGTCAGTTGAAAGAATAGTTCGAAATCTCTCCGGTGGCGCTAGTAGGTAGTACTGGGAACTAACATGAATTTAGACCTTATTGACTGAGTGAAGTGCGCTGTCAGTTTTTTGAAATTTTATTTAAAATTTTCATAAATTGATTTATTAAATTTAGGATTTCCTTGTGTAGTAAAACTAGCCGCCCCTGTCTCAGTACGCATCATATAGACTGCCACCTCTGTTATCTAGCCACCTCGGGCCTGGGCTTACCAGGCCTTAAGCCCCACATTCACACTCCTACCTTGTAGGCCGCCTCGTAGTCCGCCTCGTTGGGTAGGATTGTGTATGGGGGTTGCGGACTACGAGCCGTCCTACAAACGGCTAAACGGTAGGACGGCTCGTAGTCCGCAACCCCCATACACAATCCTACCCAACGACGTGGACTACGAGGCGGCCTACAAGGTAGGAGTGTTAATGTGGGGCTTTAGGGCAAATCCACCGCTATAGGATATATATATTTTTTTTTTTTTTAGTTAAAATGGGAAAAGTTTGCATCGTAAACAGTTGCCAAAGTGGGCGTAAGAGGAAAAAACAGAAAAATGTTACGAAATCCGTATCTTTTTTCCAACCAACGGTAAGTATGTAATTTTCACTACACCTTATAAAACAAAGTCCCCCGCCGCGACTGTCTGTTCGTGGGTTTGAATGTATCTTTGCGATAAACAAACTACTGGACGGTTTCAGTTCGATTTTCATGCGGTTTTCACCTATCAATAGAGTGATTCTTGAGGAAGGTTTAAATACTTATATAATTTGTTGACTAGTGCGAAGCCGGTCGCTAGTTATTTAATAAAATATTATATTGTGATTTTTATATTTTTCTTATAAATTTCACAATTTCACTTCAACAATTCTTCATTTTTCTATTAATTCTCAGACTCCGGCACGGTTGGAAAGTTGGAAAAAGTCGTTAGGAATTGCATTAAAAGCAAATGATTATATTTGCCATCTTCATTTTAAAGAAGAAAATATAAATATGTACGAAAAGTTAACTATTAAAGGAGAGCTCAAATATATTCCTACACAAAGAAAAACGCTTAAGGAAGAAGCTGTGCCCACGATTGAGCATCAGTTTATTCCCATTCCCGAACATGAACTCCAAGCCAATACTATTCACATAGAGGAATCTTTCGAACCATACCCCAATCAACCTAAGGACGAGCAGCAACAACAAATCAATGCCGAGCAACAGGAATTATCAGAAGATCAAAATGATTCTAATTATTTAATGGATTATGAAATGATACAACAGGACTTTGCGGAACCATTGTTTAGTCAATATCAGGATACTAATGTAACAATAAATCCAATAGAGAATTTTAAAAGTAAGTTTCGGGCATTTTCGTTGTTGCCGCCTTTTTGGCTACATGCAGAAAATCCTAATGGGCTGGAATTTATGCGAATGGATCCAAAAACTCAGAAGATTAAACATCATATACGTTTAAACGATGATCTAACTGTCACTGTAAGTGTTTATTAATGTAACAATAAATTCGGTTGGCATGATTTGAATTTGTAACGAAACATAATTGCTATTTAATTGCAGGTAATTTTTCCCAATAATGAACAATTGCCACTAAAGGAGAAAATTAATTCATATGACAACACCTACGATTACTTAAAATCGGTTGAAAGATGGCCTTTGTGCGTTGGTACTCAGATTGACGACAATAAGTAAGTTTTGGTAGATTGTTAACCAAGGGATGAACGCAGTGAGAGTATAGTCCGAGGCTAAAATGATGCCATTCACCCGAGTTAAACACTCTACTTTTCATTTCGAATACGAGGAACCTAGCCCCAAAGCTTGTACTATGGGTGTAGGCGATAATACAACTGTTTGCAGTCGTCTTATGAATATATATACCATAATGTAACAGTTGTATTTAAAATAAAAGGATAACTCGTAAGCCTAACTTTGATTTTATTTAACATTTTTGTCATTAAAAATATTGTATGTAACGGTACATTAAATAGGTCTTAATTCTCGAACCTATCCTATTAAAACTCGACTTTTATGTGTATTTTAAGAACCCTTATTATGTAGGTACCTGTAGATTAAAGCACTATTTATACATAAACAATGGTACAGGAGAATAATCAAAGATAAAAACGAATTTATCTAATAATTACATCAATTTTCAGATTTTGTAAAGGTGTGATTATTGGTGATGATACTTACGAAAGAAATCAACAGTACCCAAGATGTAAATCTTGTCGAATATTACGAAATCGTTTGCAGAACCGTAATTCCACTTCAACTCTATTACAAAAAATGGCAGAAGCTAAACGGCGCGCTTCAAATCTTGTACATAAATGCAAGCGTCTGAAGAGGACGGTAAGTCTTATGCCGGCTACATACGTAACGATAAAACTGTGCAGTCCGACTGTGCAGATAAATCGAACCGTGTGTATGACAAATCGTTACGATAATCGACAATCGGACTGCACAGTTTTATCGCAACGATTTATCGTTACGTATGTAGCCGGCATTAAAGCCGTAACAGACTACCGCACCGCGCCACGACCTTGATGGTGCGGTTAAAATATCTCTTTCACGCTCCAAATTATAGCTACATCCTTAGCCCCCTCCAGACTATGCGCGTGAATCGCGGGCGAAGCCGCGAACGCGAGTGTGGAGTCGATTTCGCAGGTCTGCGTTCTGGACTCCACACTCGCGTTCGCGGCTTCGCCCGCGATTCACGCGCATAGTCTGGAGGGGGCTCTTAACGCACGTACGGCGACCACCTTACGACTATCGATACGTGCGCCGCACCGCACTAAAGTCGCGGTATGGTGCGGTAGTCTGTTACGGCTTTTTATCAAAAACATATTAAATAAATAAATATTAGGGGACATCTAAAGGCCCCTGTACACAATGGGCCAGCGCCGGCCAGGCCAAGGGACGCTGCCATGCGGTAGAATGAGATAGCAATATCACTTGCTCCCTCTAACGCATAAATGCGTCCCCCAGACTAGCCCACGCTGGCCCATTGTGTATTGGCCTTTACACAGGTCAACCTAGCCCCAAATTAAGCAAAAGTTGTACTATGGGTACTAGGCGACGCTATAATATACTGTATTTGTATAATTGAAGACGTAAAATAATACAAAAAGAAACTTGAGCAAGAAGTTTTCATACATATTTTTCGAAATCATTTCGAAGTCCCTTAAGGCGTATCCAGATTAGTAAATTTTTCGCCAATCTGATTCAATTGCCCGATCGAATCAGGATCGAAGTGCGGATGCAAATACCAATTTGGCTCGCCGAATTCAACCGCCGATAATGACCGATATTACCGATAAAATGAAGTGCAGATGCAAGAATACCAATTTGTGAGGCCAGTCTGGATACCATTTCTGGATTTTTTCAATGTAGAGGGCTCTAATATCACCATAAATCTAAAATTAGAGATTGACGCCAATTTCATTTCTGATAAAATCAACCGATTTGATCAGTCCCGTCTGGATACCACTTTACTTAGCTGTTGTTTTTTATTCGCACACCCGCTTATAGACCAACAAGAAATTGTAGAAATTAAAAAGTGGCAACATCGTAGTGTCGTCCCTTTCAAATCAATCTAAGAAAACGGGACGACACTACGATGTTGCCACATTTTAATTACTACAATATCTTGTCGGCTTATAACTTTATACATTGTACCTACTTGAGTAACGAATTTCATATCGACCGTTCATATAATTGCAGAATATCCAATTAAGAGAGAAAATTTCCTTGGCTAAGGCGCAGTGTGCAAAGAAATCGGATACCGTAGTACAAGCATCTATTTCAAAACTACCTGAAGAATTTCAAAATGCCGTGAGATCATGTTTTGAAGCCGCGAAAAAAAATAATACAAAAGGTCGTCGATATACGTTAGAATGGATTTATGAGTGCATGTTGATACGTATAAAAAGCAGGAATACGTATGAATTTATACGTAAAAGAAATATTTTACCCCTTCCTTCTGTACAAACTTTAAATAAGTATCTCAGCAAAATCAGCTGTTCTGCATATGGATTCCAATCCTCTACTTTCTTTAGTTTAAAAGAAAGATGTGAGGCGATGAAGAAGGAGGAGAAACGAGGAGTTATTTTAGTGGATGAAATGAAATTAAGTGAAGGCGTTTATTTTGATTCTCAAACCATGAAATTTAATGGTTTTGTTGACCTGGGGCAACACACTCCAGATAATTTAAAAAATACAACAGCGGACCATGCTTTGGTGTTCAAGTTTGTGCCTTTTCGAGGTAGATGGGTTCAAGCCTTAGGTTGCTTTTTATCGAAAAATTCATGCAAAAGCGAACCGCTACATAAACTAGTTTTAGAGTGTATTGTTTTAATGGAAAACAGCGGAATTTGTGTTGATGCTGTCGTGATGGACGGTGCACCTTGGAACCGAGGAGTATGGAAAATATTCGGTGTAAATGAAGACACTGTTAGCTGTGAACACCCTTGTGACTGCTCACGACGGTTATGGATGATTTCAGATTTTAATCATTTAGTGAAATGTTTTCGAACATCTACTTTGGATGATAAGCTACAAGAGTTCAAGGTTAATTAAGAGTAATGCATGAGTAATGATAATTTTAAAAATATACAAGGTGTAATTATTATATCTGACCAAACTCTGAGGGGTGAATATGTAGGTCATACTGAACAACTTTTACTATAGCCAACCCTGAAATCACGAAAAAGAAATCGCCTGTTTAATAGAAAACATTGACTCTACTGATTCACCGCAATATGTATGAGACAGCAGATTTTTTTTCACGATTTCGGGGCTGGTCCCATAGTATAAGTTGTTAAGTATGACCTATATTCACCCCTCAGAGTTTGGTCAGAGATAACAATTTCGCCTTGTATAAAATGATAATACGAAGTCAAATTAATGTAATATTCTTTTTTCAGACCCCTTACGGAACTGTGAAAAAAAGACATTGGGAAGCGGTATTAGAGGAAGAGAATTATCGTCAGCCTAACTTAAAAATCGCTTACAAGTTAACACCAGCGCATTTGAAACCGAAAGGTTTTCAAGTAATGAATGTTCCTCTTGCAACTGAAGTATGTACCTATAAATATAATCAATAATTTTCATTGATTGTCCGGATTTATTTCGTAGGACTTTCGGCTCATCAAAACTAATATTATTAATCTTATAAAAACAGGTGTTTGGTCACGAAATTTCGGTCGCCATGGCTCACTATCAACCCTATTGCGAGGAATTGAAGGATTCAACTGCAACACAAAAATTTATTGATCTTGTATTCAATTTGATACAAGCTATGTCTTCGCGTATACCAAGAGATGCTCTGTACGTGAATGAAAATTGCAGACGAAGAAAGGTAAGAAATAGTTGGCGATTAAAATTAAGGTCAATGCGGAGAAGACCGTCTATCAGCTAAGTCCGTCTACTCACTATAACATTTAAGGGAAGACCGTCATAAAGAAAGACCAGCCGGACGGTGCCTTAAACCAGAAGTAGCCAACCTTTTAATGTATTTTTGTTAGTAGATACCTCTTATAGTGAAGAATATTTTATGCCGATTATAATTAGAATTAATATAATTATGCGTTGCTGGTAGTGAATATTATGTGTTAATGTTAATATGCCGGAACCGCCGCCGCCTCGCAACCTGAATATATCCCTTGGCACCTATACAGCCTATACTGTAATTTTTAGTTTAATATAAAAATTAGGAACATTTAAAAATTTGTATGGAATATATTTTTTGCTCCTTACTAATATCTGTAAATGTCTACTACTGACTATACTTTTGTGTAGAGAAGCGGCCGTCCCCTTTCCTCTTAATATTTCATTGTATAGCTTTGAAGCTTGTTTACTTAATGAAGAAATACTTTTTTCAGGCAATCCAGGAATTTTTAGAATTCCTTGCAGACTGGGAAAAGATCGAAAAAAAAATACCTGTGTCAAGGAGCACGTTAACTGGATTAAAAGTAACTTTACGGGCAACACTTGAAATTTTGGATATGCTGAATGTTGCATGTGATTACAAGTATTTGATGACAGCAACCCTATCTCAAGATCCGTTGGAGGTAATTAATAATTACTAATTATGTAATCCAATGAATATGAATCTGCTTGTATGGAATCTGCATCATGTATGCTGCCTTACTTTTGGAGAAAGTCCAGAAAGCCTTTTTAAAAATAAAAAATAAATTAAAATTCATTAATTCAAGCTAATTATACTCATATTTTTACATTATTTACATTTTGATTACACAACATTAATAACATTACATTTAAATATAATCTACTAAAATTAACAATAAAATTTAAAAATTTACAAATCACATTAAAGAATAATGATATACAATATATACACAAAAACACAACAATACATACAAAACTAACCTACACCTGTCCTTACATGCCTGTTGCAACAGTGCACAATATAAGGACAGTCAAGCCGATCTGCGATCATCGCCAGGACAGTGTTGGCGCTGGCCCGCACGCGCCGCACCAGCGCAGCTGCGCGCACGCGCATGGTGGCGTGGAAACAGGCCGTGTGGGCCCCCGCGAACATGCCCGAAGCGCTACAGTAGCGGGGCAGCCCCAACACCGCCCTGAATGCGTTATTGTACTGGACGCGGAGCGCGTTGTACGCTCTTTGCGTGTAGTCCGCCCACAGGCCACACGTGTACAGCGACGTGCAGTACGCTTTGAAAAGCGTTATCTTCACGTCACTACTACAACGAGCAAACCTGCGAGCCAACATGTTCGCCCTTACGCACAACGCCCTCCGCTCCCGCTCCATATCCACATCATCCTTGAGGTCCGCAGTAACAATATGCCCTAGGTACTTGAAACTCTGTACTCTGTCTAAGAGAGCTCCGTTAAGCATGACAGGTGGCACATATTTTTTTAGGATACAGTTCCTACCTAGTCCATATACTTAATGTACCCATCAATATATTTCTGCCTGGTGTTTTTGGGTTTAATTCTTTTGAAATGAGGCGTAACTTTGGGCTGTGGACGTTTTTTATCGCTTACCTTCTTTCTAATGCTAAAAAAACGAACATAGCCATACAAATATTAGTACTATTATAAATGCAAAAGTGTGTCTGTTACCTCTTCACGCTTAAACCGCTGAACCAATTTAGATAAAATTATGGAGATAGTTTGAGACCCGAGGTCCTATATTTTTTATTGAATAATAATTTTGACTTGTTTTCAGAGATTTTTCTCCGTCATGAGATATTCGTGTGGAGGAAACGATCACCCTGATCCCAAAATGTTTGCACAAGTTTACCGATTGGCGTCTTGTTTTTCCCTAATACGCCCTCCGAAAGGTTGTAACGTTTCCGGCAAAGATTTGCTGAAGAACTTACTAGGAGCAAAGGATATGGTAACTGGTTCAAACGAGGCTAAGCAAGCATGGCTGGAAAGCCTCGACCATATACTAGATAATGGTGAACCATTGATTGATGGTTATGAAGACCATGACTACAACGAGGCTGTCACCAGTGACGCGGTGCAGTCTTACATTGCTGGGTACATCGTCCGCAAATTGCGAAAAATCGTAAAATGCAATAATTGTTTGAAACTCATACAAATGAGTCCCAATGAGGGAAAAATGTTAATGAGAAACGACGTAATCGATAAAATGGATTTATACGGCGGGTTAATTTATGCTAGTGACGATCTATTCAATCTGACCAAAATGATAGAGAAATGTGTGTTAAGAGCAATAAGCAAAGCTTTAACCAATATGGAGACGATCAGTGAAATTACGCAAGAATTACAAAAAGAAACATTGATAAAAGTTGGATGTGCCGACCATTCCAAACAAGTATCAAAAAAAATTATCGATATGTACGTAGTTATGCGAGCCCACTTTCTGGCAAAATATGAAAATAAACGTTACGACGCAGCCAAAACCAAAACTAAAATGAACAGGAAAAATGCCAAGTTATTGTCTTAATTACTAGTAGTTCGCCCCGAACTAAGAACTCGTATTCGCTGAAAACTACCGCGCAGCGCGCACACTCAGGTTTTGATTTCCAACTCAATCTCACTAGTGATACCTACTAATACTTTATATACGAGATTACCGCCACGTGGGATGTTGACTCGACGATCATTGTTGCGATAGTCGTCTCGGTTTTTTTTCCGTCATGAGATATTCGTGTGGAGGAAACGATCACCCTGATCCCAAAATGTTTGCACAAGTTTACCGATTGGCGTCTCGTTTTTCCCTAATACGCCCGGTTGTAATGTTTCCGGCAAGGATTTGCTGAAGAACTTACTAGGAGCGAAGGATCTGGTAACCATTGATTCATGGTTATGAAGACCATGATTACAACGAGGCTGTAAACCAGTGACGCGGTTCAGTCTTACATTGCTGGGTACATCGTCCGCAAATTGCGAAAAATCGTAAAATGCAATAATTGTTTAAAACTCATACAAATGAGTCCTAATGAGGGAAAACTGTTAGTGAGAAACGACGTAATCGATAAAATGGATTTATACGGCGGGTTAATTTATGCTAGTGACGATCTATTCAATCTGACCAAAATGATAGAGAAATGTATGTTAAGAGTAATAAGCAAAGCTTTAACCAATATGGAGACGATCAGTGAAATTACGCAAGAATGACTAAAAGGAGCATTGATAAAAGTTGGATGTGTCGACCATTTCAAACATATATTAAAAAATGTTATCGATATGTACGTAGTTATGCGAGCCCACTTTCTGGCAAAATATAAAAATAAACGTTACGCCGCAGCCAAAACCAAAACTAAAATGAATAGGAAAAATGCCAAGTTATTGTCTTAATTACTAATAGTTCGCCCCGAACTAAGAACTCGCATTCGCTGAAAACTACCGCGCAGCGCGCACACTCAGGTTTTGATTTCCAACTCAATCTCACTAGTGATACTTAGGTAAGTAATACTTTATATACGAGATTACCGCCATGTGGGATGTTGACTCGACGATCATTGTTGCGATAGTCGTCTCAGCGGACGGTCTCATAGCGAAGAGTCTCGACCAACACCTAGAGACTGGATCAAGGGTCAGATGCAGGCAAATTGTGACAAAACATTCGCTGATGTTAACAAGAAATAACTCAAAATGTAGTCAATATGATGGGTGCTGAGAAAGGGGCGGCTACAGGGCCTGGGGCCTAGGGCGGCAAAGACTGCAAATCCGCCACTACATTATACATATATAAAAATGTGTTCGGGTGTTTTTTTTTTGTTTTGTAAGTGTTTTTATATTTTACTTTTATATTAATATTAAAAACGAAAAACAAAAAGAGCCTTTTATTTCTCGCCGGTAAAACAAACACAATATTATAAACTTAAATTTACATTAGGTTTAGTATTACAATAATATTTAATATTCCTCAAATCAATGTTCTATTATGCTTGGTTATGTAATAAGTAGTAAGTAATTATATTTTTTTCTTGTAATTTATTCTGCGACAACCCCTCCTGTGAGGGTGAACGCCTCCTCCAGTGATGCTGGTCATCACAATTTCTGTTCTCTATCTTTTTCAACTTACATATGTATATCAATATTAATTTATATATTGGTATTAAATACCTACAAATACAAATAATAAAAAGCTAATAAATACTCTTATCGGGATTCGAACCCGGGACCTCCTGCTTCATAAGCGGGGTCACTACCGACAAGGCTAAAAGACCGTCAAAAATTGGTTCGCGATGCACAGTGGCGCCGCGGCGCGGCCTATTTAATGTTTTTGAGGGACACTTTTTAATACATGAAGATTGTTTTCCTCATCTCTACCTTCCATACACAGAATCCTATAACATTTATTCAACCTGTCAATATTAATTCGTATTATTTCCGGCCATAATAGTAAACGTCGATCTGAAGAAGAATAGTAAAACAAGATTTGTAGTAGCCCTCGCATGGAGCTACTCTGGGGACCATGAAATCATTTTAACATCGTAAGAGTTGAAACCAAATAGGTAGGTAGAAGTTCTTAATAGATCTTCATGGAATTTTGAAATATCTAACTAGTCTAACATTAAAAAAACTTTGTATTTAAGGTTATGTGAGTACCTAGTGTAGATAGCAACCAATGTTACGTCCAACCTAAATGAAACTTTTACAGTTGCACTTTGCAGACTGGTTTATCGTTCACTGCGTTTGCGTAGTATTTAGAATATGAGTATAATAATTAGGGCTTCTTTGCAACCAGTCGACCGACATCCTGCGTTCCGCGCGTGAGTAATCAGAAGTGGCCACAAGCCGGCACAGATCTCTTTAATGGGTTAGTTGTAGGACCAGATTGCTCTGTTACTCGGCATGACGTTGCTACCTCACCTTACCTCGATAATGATTTAAATTGCTCTCGCCCGTGTACGTTCGGTGCCTATATCGGCTCGATGACACTGTAATTGCCACATAAATACGAGAATTAAGACCAAAATGCGCGGCTTTGGCTTTATAAACTTTCTACGCAAATTTTTTGCGCAAACCTTTTCCTAATACGGTCTGGGTAGTAGCTAAAAAGAAATATATTTAAAACAATTAGTCAGCAATACTTAATATGTATATACTATTTTGTTACAGCCAAAACTTCAAAATAGTGTATCGCTGGAATTCATCCTTATTGAGAAAATCAATCTTTATTGAGAAAACATTTGCAGTCAATTGGTATTTTTGAAATCTGATATTCATCACCCTTTAACTTATTATTAAAATAAAATAAGACTGACATTGATGAACAACACCGGGGGGGCTGAACGATAAGTAAACATTTTATATAGCCGTAGGTACTGGAAATGTGAGTCATCGAATTAAATTGCTTTATAGGCCGGCAATAGTGGGCGTGGGCTAACTGGTCACGGGAAGCTTTGTTCAACGTCACAGGAACGCACTCAGCGAAATTAAAATACATGGCCGCAGAGGGCAACGAACGTGTTCCCTAAACGTAAACAGGGGAACATTACTTGGATACATACAGTTAGATAGGTACATAAATATTTTGTAGCCAGTTTTTAGTATTGTCAGTTACGGCCACAAAACACGTTATGTTCGAGGTCTTAAAACAATTTCTAATGGTGCATATGCACTCGTAGTAATGAAAGAACGACACCTACATACAGGTAGTCCGTTCAGTATCCTAATAGGGGTTCACCTGTTTGCGAGCATGCTGCCGAGCCAATTACGCGTTCGTCAGAGATGGATCTACGCGGGACACCTTTAGCACACGCCGGAGGGCAATGGAGAAAAAGTGCGCGAAGCAGGTGCCACGTAATTATTAATCGACAGCTGAGGATGCAGCCGCTCTCGGGGAATTAATGAGAGACGACAGACTTCCTAGGCATTTACCACGTGAATCTAAAGCTGAGGGTAGGGACAACAAGCATATCTTGCCTTCATTGTAACGTAGAAATGTTAATGTTGCCGTCATTGTAACGTGTGTCGCCACCGGAACTCTAAATTATATTAAATAGCTAAATGCATTAAATATATTAAAAGTTGGCGTGTCAGAGTGCAATTTGCATAAAATAAGGTAGTAGCGGTGCAAGTGACAATCATTTAGTAATTAACAGTTCACTGCAATGAAAGGGGAAGAGAAAGCGGACATTAACTAAGTTGTTATACAATCAATAATAAGCAACTTATCAGTACACATAAATATCATGTCATTGGGTAGAAAAACCGTCAAAATTAATAAAAATACGATTGGATTCCTAGTTCTAAAACGTGCGAGTAGTTATTGTAGGTAGATTTGAATTGTAATTTATTAACTGTGTTTATTTACGTGGACAAATAATAGAGTCCGCAATTTGCGCCAATTGGGTGCAACGTGAATGTGACTGACGAGTTGTTTCCGGCTTTCGCATAAAAAGCACTCTATATGGCCACACTTACTATTACGGTCTTGTTCAATATCTTTTATCGACGTAATGTACCGAAAGGCACTTGTTTTCCGGTGGACCGTTAAACATGTAACATAGGGGGATAAAACAACAATACTTATTGACGCAAATGTAAGCAAGCAATATCAAGGTGAGACACAACCTTCATCGAATTAAAGTTTATAATTCCATAAATCTGCGTTAACATGTGCACAATGACAATAAAATCGATAATATAACCATGTGTAGTAGATTTTATGCTTAAATAATAATCATATCGTATGTTAAGGCCCACTCGGCAGCTTGCGGCTTTTACGGCTATTGTTACATATTTACCAAATTATGTTAAAATAATGTATTTTATTATATCCTCGCCATTTTTGGATTCTCGATATGCCCTGCAAAATTATGTTTCTGACGACCAAGACCCATAGTTACTCGTTAATATGAATTTGTAGCACTTTGTTAATTTATTACTACTTACGTGCTTCTGCTTATGATATTTTATTTTCATAGCATCGAAAATACGACATGCTATACGACATAAAAATTATGTGTTAGACAGAAATAAAAAAACATCGGTGTCCTCGCAGGGAAACATCGTGAGGAAACCGGACTAACCGATCAAAGGCGGAGTTACCCTCTGGAAGTCTTGGTTGCTTGCTAAGAAGAATTAAAGATCGGAAACCAAATTAGCGTGTACTAATTATACTTAGTGAGGTACAAGGCCCCGATCACGCCTCGCCCACAGCTTCAGTAAGATTCGTCTCACCCACTCATGAATTTATTGGGGAACAACTACTAACGCCCACATGATGTCTTACTTACACTTAAATCTGTATCATTCTTGATTTGTATGAAGTAGGAAGACCGTTAGTCTCAAATAAATTTATGTTTATAACTAAGTATTACAAAATCATGTTATGTTACATTGTAATAGGATTTACAGTGAATAAAACGAAGAAGACAGTGACATTGTCCAAAAATAAATAAAAAGGTATGTTTAGGTACTCAAAGTTTACAGGGTCTGTTTTAATTGAGATCGAAGGCATATGGAGCAGGAGGTAGATTTCTAGTTATACCTAAGCTCATATGAGGGTTCAAAATATTTAGAGTTGAGGTCACACGGGGTGCACATTTTTCACTCTTCCAACCCAAACCAAAAAGTTAACCTAATTTGGGGTCATCCATTAATTACGTCACACGAATTTCTAGGTTTTTTGACCCCTCCCCCCTCCTTGTCACACTTGGTCACATTTGGCAAACCCCTCCCCCCTAGTGTGACGTCACATTTTTTCTACGAAATCGCCAAATCGAATTAAGTAAGTACCTAAGTATTATTAATATTTTATCAAAATATTTTTGACGATATAAATATTAGTAACTTTATAACCCAAAACTGCTTAGGAAAGAAAATTAAACGAATAAAAACGATTATCGTTTTAAAAACTTGTTATTTAAATGTATAGCGAATAAAATAATTTAAATAAATTTTCGGTTACTGATGAAGTTAAAGTGACGTCACAAAGTTTGTGTCCCCCCCTCCCCCATGTCACAATATGTCACATTTTCTTGACCCCTCCCTCCCCCTAAACGTGTGATGTAATTAATGGATGACCCCTTACGAGTATCTGAAATTGGCTCTATTATACTGTTGGGTAGATGAAAGGTACGTATAATACCTATTAGGTATAAACTTCTAATAAATTACAACTGGAAATGAGACTTCCGTGAAAATTACTTTAGGCAAAATAATTATAGATTCAAAGATACAGAGGCTGCATCACAGGACTAACACAACACTCGAACTTGTTTACTTATTTAATCAGTACGATTTATGTAAATATCTAAATAAAAACCGTCTCGGTGATATCACTTTTTTAGGCGAAATGTTACAAAACCGGTCGTGGGAACCGAAGTTATAATAATCGTTAAAAATCAGTGAATGAGCGACCGAACTATTAAGTTAACACCTGTCCTGGTTAGTTTTTTTGGTAGCCAGGTAGAAGTATGACAAAAGGTACACAGGCTACGTTACAATGGGAATTTTCGGGTGTTTAAACTAAAAGTATTTTCCTTATACCTGACGTTTTTAATTTTTAAACATCAATGTAAATAATAGTTGGTTTATTATCCATATTTTTTATTCACTGTCATATTTAAAATTTAACACAGGCGACTAAGAATAATTTTCAAAAAAGAAATGCCTTAAAATAATATAAAAATGTAGCTTGTAACGGTTGGGTTTATCCATGAACACCAATACACTGGTGTGGTTTCCTATAAATGTATAAGAGCGGACATTTATATACATAAAAGTTTATATTTCACGCTAAGTATGAAAGTGACTATGATACCGACATTACCGACACAAGGCGACTTCTATAAGCACTTAATCGCCTTTACTAAAGCTTTAAAATCGATGAAACGTAGTCGCATAAAATAGACTACTCCAAAAGAATCTCATTATACCTCAATGGAGTAAATGTACCGGCTTAATACTATTGATAATATAGGAAGCGACTTGGTGTCGCTTTTATTTTATGGGTGCCGCTTCGTAAGACAAATACTCATAATATATTGACCTATAATATAGGTTATACCTACTTACCTCTAGCTCTTACAAATAATACAAATGTAAATAAATAACGCGAAAATAAACTTATTCACTCTAATAGGTATAATTAAATTGCCAAAAATTATGCTATGCCGCAGTAAGGTAAAAATTTATAAATGGGTAGAATTACCGAACGCGTCAGATTGACGTGTGTTGCTAGAACTATTGTATTGTAAAGTAACATTTTGTAGGAAGTAACATGCTAAGCCAAAAATTCAATTATGTTATTGTTAAAATTATTATAAATTTCACAAAAACAAGGGGAGCCTACATCAGGTGTATTTTATGCCAGGTCACCCATTAAATTTCTCCCCTACTGATGTTTCGATTTGATACGTTGAACATAAATAGCCATAACTATACTGAAAATGAGGGGATATAGGTATGCATGCAACACACCCTAAAAATGTAATTAAGGTGTGCAAGTGATTCACCCACCGCTTAGGTTCATAAGTTACCCACAGATCTATATTCCATCAATACATTCGTTAGTCCTGTATGTATACATGTACCTACTTTATGTTGTTTCTACATACAATAAATAAGTACATACATAAGAACGAATAAAACATAAAAAACATTCACTTACCTCTTCTAATATCGGGCAACTTTTATAGCGAGATTTTTTGATTGCCAGTTCCCACCATGGCACCGGTGGCTTGGAACGCAAGATGGTTTGGCACCCAACTTTGGGATCGTGTGATTCATACAGAGTGGTGAGAGTTCTAGAAGAGGGCCGAGATTGTGACTCCTCATCTTCGTCTGCCGGTATTCCAGTTACACATTCGCAACACTTATGAGGTCTCCTAATAACGGTTTGAGGTCTGTAGTCAGCACTGAACGAATGTCTATAGTTTAGTCGCTTATTGTTAAACCCGCTAGTTTCACTAACCGATCTCTTAAATCCATTTCTATTACTTTGCAAAGGCATTCTTGGAATTTGATGCACTTCATTTAGGATACTAGGTTCATCGAGTAAACTGACGTTATCTCCCGTGAGAGGCGTATTCGGTTCCGAATGATACCCCATTTTATTACGTTGTAAACTGCCATAAAATGGATTTTCTTTAATATTACTCGTTCTCAGGTCAATCGACTTTGGCCTTCGTAAATTAAGCGTTGCAAATTTTTGGGGAGATCGATGAAATTTAGATTTGTTAGGCAAATCTTTAAGAACATCTTCTGTGTCCGTAGATGGTATCGTGGAATTGTCACTGTAACTAGATATAGGCCTGTCGTTATCGGTGAGATACGAGGAGGATTCTGAGCAATTATCACGGTCGCTATGGCTTCGTCTACAGTCAACGGAGGAGCCGGTAGTGTCTGTGCGCAAGGAATGCTGCTCTGCGCCGTCTTGGTTAGCAGAGTGCCGCCTGTAACATTGCCGATCGCCGTTATTTAAGCTCGCAATACCAATTTTTTCACCACTTCTTACGTCCTGCTCTGTCGTATAATCTAAGCTTTTCAGACGCCCTCGTGGCTTGATGTCTATAGAATCGTAATGAGCTTCTTGTTGCCCGCTCGCATATTTCACTGGAGAATTTCTCTTTGGAATCTGAAGGTTCGCTCTATCATAAATAGGCTCAGAAAAACTGAGCCGTGAAGTTTTATCCGATGCAATATTAGCAGCTCCATTGCTTGAATCGTATTGTACGCCAACGTTACAATCTAGAAAACTATTTTTGTTAGGGGTCCTTTGAAGCGTAAAGTACTCTGAGTGGCGCTGAGGTAGATTAACAGTTTGATTTGGTTCTACTAGATTCCTTATTTTAATTCGGCTTCTAGGTGCACGAATAGTAGCAAATCCATCATGTATCGGGGAGCCATGATAAGTAGCAGAGGTGGTCACCGCCATGGTCAACTCGTGTTATGCACTGTTAAATGCATTCTTGCTAACCAACATGTCGTGGTTCTTTAGAATAAACGTTTTAAACTGATATAATGTTTATAGGGACGTCTTATGCACGGCGCGATCAGCCTAGAAAGCGTAAAATTGTAAAATACTCCTTTAAGTCTTCATTGCCTTGCACGTGCCGACACTTCACGTTTAACTGTAGGTTTTGCGAAATGGAAAACATTGATGGTATGTTCTACGAGGGTTTGTTTAAGTCACATTTCTTATTCGATAATGATAAATATATTATTCTTAATGTTAATCGTATAATGAAATCGTTTTACTCTCTGCGTCTAACTATAAAAACGTATTATAAACGCATTAGTTATACACTTCCCTATAATATTGGAGATTTATAACTACTTACTACCAACATTTAGTAGGAAAGTGCAGTGAGCGTCGCGTACGTGTATTACAACTAGAGAAATTTTTTTGTAAAATCATATCATGACGCACTTAGGTCTCTATTGTTTCCCATAAAGTTTTAAGTATGTAGTAAGTAATGTTTGTCCATTTGTTCGTCGTTGTTCGTTAGTCATAATTTGGTTTCTCTCAGAAACGCGTACCTTTTCAGGATTGCCATAAAACAAACCTAACCTAACCTGTCTATAGGATAACGTTACGAGAATCCCTAAACTTAACGGTTTCAGAATTATGAATTATGATTAACGATAATCTGACAATCATTACATGTTGACAATAATGACGTGAAACACAGGGATCCGTGATTTATATATCTTTAATATAACGTGTCTCTGTAACAGTGTAACACAATCCACTGAAAACAATCTGTTTAGAATGCAGAATAGAACCGATTGCACTTGAGAATCTCAATTGCCACGCGACGTAGACAATAGCTACGTCTAACATTGAAAAATATGCGTAAATTAAAGTTGTATACTTAAACATACTATAAAATAACTATTTCCTAACTGAACACATCTATATACGGTTTAAGCTTGTAAGCTACTAGTTGACACATCGCATGCATCCGGTCGTCGTGTCGACGCGTACCTAAAGCATTGCACTCACGCAGTTTATTTTGCATGACTATTACAATTTGTGGGATTAAAGGAAAAATAAGCCAATTTGGGGACTACAGCTCAACCCCTTTCGGGTGTCAGAAGGCCTGAATTAATTTCCTCGGGCTAGGATGTTTTATTTAATAACATTATATTTTATTATAGTATTACGACTATTACGAGTATAATTGGATTAGTAAGTTAGACCAAGCCGAAAAGTTTACTTGATGTTAGCTTACCATACAAGTAAACAAGTATAGTACCGACCTATACGCTCAGTAGTAATTTAGGCAACTTGTGTAATATATATTTAAGTTGTTTTTACGCATATTATGTAATTTTATCATTACATCTAAGTGGCAGTGGCGTCGGGCGCTAATCATCCGTTCTTTACAAACAATGGGTAGGTCATGTTGTAATACGGGTTGAGTTATAAATTGTAAAAAGGGCAGAGCTGCCGTCAATCGGGCCGGCGTCTCGGCGCAGGGGCAGGGGCAGACCCTTGGTTGTTCCTTTCAAACCATTCTCAAACTTTCGACGCGCTATTTATAATAATTTTACCATTATAAGAAAGTAAATGGCTTTCTAAGTCAAAGACTTAAATAGACAGAAATATAATATAAAAAAGCATGTTGCACGTTCAAAATCTACCTGTGCAAAATGCATGTGGCGGGCATTTAGGTATTCTACGAACATTTCTCACGTGTTCGTAATTATCGACCAAATTAGAGAAAAAAGAGGTTTAACGACATACTAATAAGCCTGCACCTGCAGCACAATGCGTCCCTTTGAGAACCGTAGGTTGCAATAGAGAGTGAGATGCACGAAATGTTTATGCTCGCCGTCCCCCTTCCACTAACGCACTGCACGCGGCCCGGCCGTATCAACGACCTTTCCGTACAGACCGTAGTACCGAGTGTGCAGCACAATATTTTCGTTTCACGGTCATTTCGTAACATTTCAATATTCCCATGTTCATGCTGATTGACGTAATGTAAATAAACTTGAAATGCTTGAACATCGTTGTGGAGACTTCGATTGTTCTATGGGCTAAACGACCGCTTGTATCAAGGGGAATATACACTGATTTATATTAAATAACAATCAGCATATAAATTATGATAAGATAACATTGAACATAAAGTGACATATTTTATACAGTTGTATTTTATGGGAACATTTTACGTTGGGAAAGTACAGATATGTAATCATAATCATTTATTTATTTTACTTATAAGGGTCGCAAGTCGTATATTTATTAATTTTATTATGTTAGATATAAAAATAAGAACAAAGATTGGAAAAACATTGCAATACGTAGCTATTATAATATTAATTAAAGTCCATAACTTGTAAATTTTATGAAAACCAGAATTTCTGATAGTTATTACAAGATTGTGAGATTGTACTTGGACTCATAATAAATATAAATATGTATACTTATCATTAATGACATTTGAACAATATTAAAATATTCAAAATTTTGTAACATATCCTCAAATCAAATCCATTTGATTAAATTATTACCCAATTAAAAAAACAACGAAAAAAGGATTCAAATTACAAATACCGTTACAATCTCACGCGACAATTTATAGGTAGCTATTAATATTATTTTAATACAGATTATACATATCTAAAAAAATAATATTTAATTTGGCTTAAATAATTTTTTTATCTGTCAAACTCACGCTAGCATCAAGTTGGAAACCGACACGTGTTTCAAAGAGATCGTGACCCTAACGGTTTCTATCAGTCTCATCTTATTGTCGGCTCCGTCGATCATGCGTATGCACATGTGTGAGCTACTATCGTTTAGCGAACTAATTATACTGTACCCGAATCAAGCGCCGCAGGTACCGTACGATACGATAACATAAAAGCGAAGCAATTTAGGTTTTAATGAGCTAAATAAGCCTAAAGCTATGAAGAATCGGGCATTGCTCAATGTATTTCTTACATAGCTTATTATATGGTGCACTGAGGCGATGGAGACCGTTCGGTAGTTGTTGTGATATATTTTTTCATCATACCTAATTATCAGTACCAAAAAGACTATTTATTAAACGATTAAAAGCGCATTTGCACCAGAAAATGTAAATTTAAGTAATAAAATGAATTTAATATGTATTTTAAATAGGAGCGCGAAATAGATATAGGTAGTTAATTGCGGGCGTTGCGTCGAGAAACATGTTTTCATGAGTACCTATTTATGTATGATTTTAGTGTCACATAATCTAGGAACCCATGTGAGGTTCATCAGAAATCTAGAATAAGACAGCCCACAGCGCACACCCAATTAACGATGCAAATAACGATGATCTCAACGTAATTGATTATGATTCCATATGGTCGGTCCACGTGAGATGATTTTATTTACATCACCTAAGTATGTACGTATAGTTTACACCCACTTTGACCCTTGTTATTTATTCTACGCGCCTCGTCTAACAATATATCACAGAAAATAACAAAATACGGCAATATATTAGGTACCTACCTTACTGTTTTTTTAAGATTCACATAATATGTGAATACGAAATGAAGTCCTTGGACGTAACATCATACGAACATTAGACATGGTAAATACATATGTATTAATTACATCTTTAAATAAAATGCGTGCCAATTAACGTAGAGTTATTTGATATTTAAAGGGATCGCGGTTGAGCAACATTTTAAGTCTGTAGGATCAAGGGGAGCATCTGTTGTGCACATGGCCCGCTTCCACCTATATATCTGTACAAGAGCGCACTTGATGGGATATGGGATAGACATTCGATACGACTCCGAGGTAAAACATGAAACTGCGGCATCTGCTCAATCCTTATAATTACTCAGAATGCGGTCAAGGAGCCGCTTGATTGAGGTGACTGAACAACTGTCGTGACAGTCTGTATACAGTTAAAGCAGGTTAAACCAACAATTCTACATTGTTTGGAAATTGTATCGTTCTAACGAAGTATGACGCTGATTCCGAACATTAGACAGTAAGTTTGGCCCGATCTGCCTTATCGTGTTCTCATTAGCATAAATTGTAGATTTCTATACAATAAAGCTATGAGAATACTGTCCGACTGAAATGTGAATGAGATAAGTTGTCAATCGGTATGTATAATGAAGATGTGATGGCAGCCGGAATTGTAAAAGGATAAAGCTGATGTGGATTCGATATTCCCAATCATGTATTACGTCGGTTATAAACATGCGAATAACTAAGTGGGTTGGGCGCATTGTATTCGGCTCTATTCACATACGTCACGTCAAAAGCCGGCACTGTTTTAAGGGCACTCACGTGACCTCCGACTTCTCTTTGGTATTGTCATGCTAATGCAGGCCACTGTTACCGATCAACTGTGACACACACTAGTAATAATCAGCTAAGCATTAGTAAGCGCAACGGGGTTTATCTCATGTAGTGGGGGAAGTAAGTGCAGAAATGTATAGAGCAGCATGTACTCTTGTTTCAAGCGACGCCGCTTGGCATGATTGTTCCTTGGATCATACTAATGGAATGGAAAGTACCTACTTATTCCAAACTGACTATATTAAGGCAAGTTCATATGATGCTAGTTTGAGTGTCTTTGTACCATCACGCTCCGCGATTTAGGACCCTAGCTAAATTAGTTGTTCAAGACTTACGCTATAGAATTTTCTGTTTACCAAGAACCCTAAATGGCATTACAATCCCGTGTGGTGACTGTAACGCCTAAAGTCAAAACTTCTAAAAATCTTTAAGACTATCACATTTCTTTAAAATAATTTCCTGTAGTCAAGCAACGACATTTAACCGTACAAGGTCTCCCGTTGAATCATATAGGTACCTTTCTACTGGTGGTCTTTATAACGTACGTTATCGCCTGTTTTCAGGTGAGTCAGGCGTGACCACCTCGTGTGTCTGGCTCAGCAAAGTTTATCGTTTACTGCAACCAGTCCCGGCTATCTCTGTTTAAGTACAGTAGCTGATGCTTCCTGACTAGATAGGATGCTCCCTTGTAGAGCTTCCTTCCGTACTTAACAATTGATCTCTTCAAGCATAAAGGATAAAACCACTTAAGCGAGTTTAAGTAGTCGTATATCTTATTATAGTTTGGTTAGATGAGATAGAAGTAATTAGTGTGTCATACTTTTATTATTAAATTATACTCGAAACGAATCTTATGCTTTTGAAAATGTTAATTAAATTTATATTACTTAATTACGAGTATGACGCCCAATTTGTTACATAATTTTGTTTATTATCAGTATGTTAAGAATGATAGTTTTCTTTTCTTACTAAGGCCAGGCCAACATACCGAGATTTTTTTAATTGAGTAACTTTAAAAGGGCCCACAGTTACCAGTTCGCCGGACGATATCAGCCTGTCAGTTAATCACAAAAGGTGACAGTTGCGAACAACTGACAGGCTGATATCGTCCGGCGAACTGGTACTCTGTGGGCCCCTTTAAGGAACCATGCTTAGGTTTATATTGACACAATGACAGACTCGCCCACATCCGTTAATATGGATGCCTGCCTACTGTTCAAGATTCCGAGCATGAGATGATCAACTACATAATATAGTGTATGACATGAGAATCGCTGCTCCTGTCAAGGTCGACCCGCGAGATGCGGTGACGCAACACTTGCTCGGCGTGTTTTGTATCAAAAGCGATAAATCTTGAACTGAGGTCAAAAATGGTTAACGCGCATGTTCGGATAGGAACGATAATGTCCTCCCGAAGACATAAATGTTATTTAATTTATTACCGATTCTAGAGTATGAGTGGCGTCGTATGAAAGTTAATAAAACTGTGATTTAAGCTGATTATTGTATAATTAATATGTATAGTAGACACAAGAAATCAGTGACAATGTAATCAAAATAAAAGGGCATGCTACCTTCATTAATGGTTTATTGGCAACGTGCAAGATAATGGTGCATTCAAAAGCCTTACTAATAAAAATAAAAACCAATCACGAAATTTAGGATAGGAAGATATTATATTGACTTCACTTCCCCTCCATATATAGGTATTGCACGAAGTAAAACCTATTGATGCACACAAAAATAATTAAACATTGGTTTATTGAATAGAGCTTCGAAAAGCACTCAACCAAAGGGCATATCTGGAGAGCAACATAATATTGTTTAATCAAATATTGCGCTGCACCCAAAGCTAATAGGTCTAGAAATAGACAATGAAACAACTCGCAGTGACAGTATAGTAGCATATTAGCAATCAAGAATGCAACCATCGCTCACACAAGGACCAACTAAGGTACTAGTGACGGATGAAGATAGACCTAGATCCTTTTGTTCTTACACTTATTTGTAACCAATACTTAGGCCAACTGATTTCCCCAGACATAAAGCCGATATTGAGTGTGCTGAATTATATTGAGCATTCTCCAGGTGCTTCAAGCATTACCATAGCATGTAACTTCCCATTCATGGGCATTCAATGCATTGTGCGGATCAGAAACTTCCCACAAAACTTTTGAATTTCATTTCGAAAACAAATCTACTCGTAATAAATGTTATTTCTTTCTTCAAAAAAAATGTTTCCAATATTGAGACTCAAGGCGGAAGCGGAATGGCATTAAAATTAGAATAAAATACTTTCGCTTTGCTGTGTAGTGTGTAGTCAACAAACGAGTAGCTTTCGCTGCGATTCCACAATTTAGTTTATATTTGAAATAAAGCAATGAGATGAATTGTGTAATTTTGTCCTGCTAATGGACATACTTTGTCAATCAGTGTCAAGGAAAAGGAATCAATATATGATAAAAATAATATGAAGTGTGTATGTTTGTTATCGATGGACAAAGATCAAACATCGATCCATCAAAAGATTTCTATCCTTTTTCCGTACGTAGCACATGTTGCTTCAGTAATAACTGCTTTTAACGGACACAACAAATTATACTCCATCCTTATATTCATTTATTTTTCCGACCTCTGTTCTTTTTGCTATATGTATAACTGGTTTGCGTTTCCGATATCGGTAGCCAGTATGTTCGTTCGCGTTCCAGTCGATTTAATATGCAAATCCTACATCGTATTTCCTATCAAAGTACATATTTAAATAAAAATACACGACAAAAATAAATAGTCTAAATACATTAGTTTCCCATTAAACACTGTTCTGGTGTGGTGACTTAGAGCTAGCTAGAGCTAAAATTTCTGCCGCTGACACCTGTTTGCTTTGAATATGTTTTAAGGAACATTTTACGAGTTCGTTGTCTCTGTACTATAAACAAATGAACTATTCTAATTCTAACCCAAAGGCCAGCCTGGATAACCATAAACTTTTTGTTTGCCTAATAGGTCGTTAAGCCTGCGACTAAAACGTTTAGTAGATAGTACCTTCATGCTTATCGTCGCCGAACCTTAGTTGACTACGCTATTTATAAATATGACCACCTTATTTACAAGTGTGTTTATAAAGTACCTAAACATGAATGTTATTGCTCGATGATGTACGCTATTGGACATTAAGTAATGCCACAGGGCGCTAGAGATCCCCTGGCCCGTCTCCACATGAATTAACCTCAATTGAGAGTGCCGAGGAGGCGCTTCGCTGATTGAAGACAGTCCACTCTAACAACCAGTAAACGACCCTCCCAGTCTTCCTGCCTCTTCAATAAACGAGCGAAATTTACTATGTAACAATGTCCCATTTATTTGAAGTTTTATTTCAATAACCGCTAATACAATCAGTTACGTCGGCGCCTACATGGTAGATACTAGACACCTATGTGCGTAGGTCCACCGAGATACGATTCTAAATATCTATAGATAAAAGATTATAGCTAAAGATAACATAATTGTCAACTGTAACAAAGACAACACACTGCATGAAATCGATAAATTCAACTGCACGTTTGAACTTATACGTTTACAAACATCCTAGTTCTAGGGAGTAATGAAGCCATAATGGTAATGATTTATGTGCCAAGTTACAGTAAATCTTTCTTCATGTACCATCCGGTGTAAGCAAAGAGAAGAGGTGCTTTGAACCTCGCCCTTACATGAGCTTTCTCAGAACATCTTGTTAAGATATTCGTATGTGCATCAACTAAGTTCAAAGTTGTCGCACAATATGTGTATACAGTACGCCTCAACGTTATGTACCTACATTCAATTCGTTGTTTTGAAAGTACAAAACGCTCTGCTGCATTTTGTTTCTTATTGACATGTTTTGCATATCCCTAGTGTGATTTAAGATTAATTATGTATATAAGTATTCGGAAGAGAAGCTACGAGCAACAATGTTGCGTAAATGGGCCGCGACCCGCAGCCGTCGCGCGGTGGCAACTACTAGAGCGCAAGCTGTACGCTAACCACAAGATGTAGAAGTTATATTTTACCTTGTCTTACTACAATACAAAGCTATGGATTTACTAAAAGTTACATAGTACTAGGTGCATCATCTTTCTTTAAACCATAGAAAACCTAAATACTAAACGATACCAAGCTCTAAACGGTGAAAAGAACCAAAGCTGGAGTAAAATGCTAATATGGGTATATCTTAATAATTATTATAAACACCTTAAATTAATTTTAAAGCTATAAGTTATCTAATTATGTCTTATTCATGCGTGCTGAACTAAACTTAAAAAGAAAAGGCGGAATATGATAATGTCATAAAAGACATCAAACGAGACTGGTATCAAAACGTTTGACCTCAAATAAAACCAGATCCACCCATAAACAGTTTCCACTGTTTGATGTTTGCTGTTATCGCCAGTTCGGATTCGTGCAGTACTTGTAGGCTATTGGTAAGTTTCACCAACGCCCCGTTCCCATGAATCCAACCTATTTCAAAGAGTGTCGTTACAATACTAACCGCATGCGAATCGAGTTTTTAAAAGTAAAACTTAACTTCGGTGTATTCCCACTGTTCCCACCTTCCCCAGAGCAATAACTTTGGTAATCGCGAGTATAATGTACGGCTCTGAACAGGATAGACTGCCAATAATAGGCTCAAAGGAACAGTAAAAAAAGGGGACGCGGTTACCTGCTCCCAAAAACTAACGCGCGTCGTACTGAAGTTTTAAAGTACGTTACTTACTAAGTTTGCGTTTTGGAGTAGAATGCGCAATTTGTACTTGATATGTTTAATTGAATTGTAGAATTCGTTTCTTTAGCTCTAATTTCACAAACATATGTGTTTGTTTATTGTTATACCTGCATAATGCTGTTAAACCATCACTGTTTTCCATTTCAAAATTAGGACTATAATAATTGATTCCTAAAATTTTCATAGATCTACAATTGATCAAATAGTTTGTACGGCAACGGAAACACCCGGATGTCTTGGTAACAAAACAACAAATTACAAGAGACGTGTTTTGCTCATATGGAGCTTTAAAAAAAAGTTAATATCGCACGTTTCTAAGAACCTAAGTGCCAAAATTCGCGGCAAGGCATTGAAGAACTACACTTGAACTAATACATCACTTGTTAATATTCAAGAAAAAAGTTTTAAAGTTGTAATGGGTCACTGAAGTCAACAAGAGCGCGATGCGAACCGCGATGGAAGCGACGCGCGCGCGTCCGTCCGCCGGCAAAGGTGGATGCACACTGGCCTGTGTTGACTAATGTTATATTGCTGCCCTGGTGAGTGACTACATTGAATAAAACGGAGTCACGGAACTGAGCCAAACCCCAAGGAACCCGGATCACCAGTCATTGTAGTGTTATTTATGGGCAATAAATAGGTATCGGGTGTTAAGGGAAGTGACAAAGACAAATTTATCTTAGTTATGGATATTTTTACATTATGTATTAGTATTATTACTTATAAGTTTACCTACTACTGAATATTATAATACTTAGAGACTCTACATTGGTCTAAGCTACTTTGAAATGTATCATTAATTTTTTTTACCTAATTGTTTATTCTTCAGTCTTCAGTTTGTACTCTTATTTTTAATATGAAAAATACATTATATAACATAATAAGTATTTTTATTATAGATATCCGTATTGTGTTAAAGAGCATAACATTCGGACAACTTAAAAATCCTACTACTTATAGAGTTTTGTTCAGATCGTAGACATCAGTTTTATTGTGATATCGTGGCGTGCCATCCCTGAAACTCACGAGTAAGTGAATATAAGCATCTTCACAAAAAAAAACATACTTTCAGCCCTGATGAAGAAAGAGCGGGCACACTATCGCGGCACTTGTTGCGCAAGCTCTCGGGATTTATGGGCCACGCTCGAGTTACACTTGATAAGGGACACGCAAGACAAGAGCGTTATGTTTGTAGTGTAAACAAAGGATCATATCAATAATACAAGATGTTCCACAGGTCTGGGGAGATCCTAGTTGAAATTAGGCATTTTAGACAATTTTCTAAATAGATTTTTAGAATTACAGGTGCAACTTGCATGTGAAAACTATGGATATCCAACCGCTGGAAGAAGGGGGGCTAATACCTAGCTTGTGCAGATCATTTTAAGCACTTGGCCCCTGGAGCAAATTTACACTAGAGCCAAAAAAGTGTCATGGCCCTCGAAAATCGGTGGAAAACGGCGAAATGCTAATTTTTGAAATACGAGCGAACGAAATTTGTAATCTAGTGGTATTGGCCACTCGATTTCAATTCTATTAGTAGAATTTAAACGCCTAGTTAGTAGTGGAGATATCATTTAACGAAATACACGAAATCGAGTGGTCGAATTTCAAAAATCGACCCCCGGGGAGTTCGCTATGTCTAATAGACTAGACAAAAAGATTCAAAATCGCTCTCCTTCTTGATGCGACTGGCAAATCATATTACTTTTTGGCAACCGGGTTTTTTAACCTAATTAGACCCTGCTGAATCAGAATTTGCCGGTTGCTCGATCGAAATCTTGACCGGAAGTTAGATATTTGACATTAAAGGTCCCTTTTTTTCGTTTTTCGTAAATAACTCTTAAACGGTGGCGCATAGAAAAAAATGTTCTATTACATAAGTAATCTACATAAAATTGCCTACAAGAAAGAATCAGCACAATTTTTCGCTAGGATCAATATTCAAAGAGATTTCAACGCGGGAAATTTAACTATAATCACTTCTAAGGTCCCGTTTTTTAGGTTTTCGTAAATAACTCATAAACGGTGGCCAATATCAAAAAATGTTGTAGACTTTAATAATCTACACAAAATTTTGAATAAAAAAGCTTCAATACACTTTTAGCAGGGATCAATATTTAAAAAGATAATAAAGAGGGAAAGTTAATTATAATAAATTCTAAGGTTCCTTGTTATTATTTTTTCGTTAATAATTTGAAAAGTATGACTCATAGCAAATAAAATCTTATACCTACATAAATAATAAACGTAAAATTTCCTACAAGAAACATTTAGAACACTTTTCGCTAGGATCAATATTTAAAAAGACAAAGCAGCGGGTAAGTTAATTATAATCAATTTTAAAGTCCCTTTTTAGTTTTGTGTAAATAACTCGTAAACGGTGTCCCATAGCAAAATAGGTTTTTAATAACAAATTATCTACATAAAATTTCCTCCAAAAAACATCTAGAACACTTTTCTCTAGGATCAATATTTCAAGCGATATTAAAGGAAGAAAGTTAATTACAATCAGTTCACAGGTCACTTTTTTTTAGTTTTTCGTAAATAACTCGTAAACGGTGGCCCGTTGCAAAACAATATTCTACATAATTACTAAACATAAAATTGTCCACAAAAAAGGTTCTGTACACTTTTTCGCTACGATCAATATTTAAAGAGGTATTAAAGGGGGTAAGTTAATTATATTCAATTTCCAGGTCCCTATTTTTAGGTTTTCGTCTATATAGGTAAAGAACTATTTTATTTTATTTTATTTTAAAAATGTAGACCCAGTAGTTTCGGAGATAAAGGCCAGACCATCCCCCCGATGGTAATTTTTAGGTATTTTAATGTTTTATTTTGGGGGGAGGGGCTTTATCTCCGAAACTATTGGGTCTAAAATTTTGAAAAAATATACAAAATAGAACCTCTATAGATGACAGGAAAACCTATTAGAATTATGCAGTCAAGCGCGAGTCGGGCATTACTTAGTTTTTGAACCGATCCCGACAGGTTTTTTAAAGGCAATCACTCGCGTTTCACATATACAAAATACATTGTTAAAAATTGGGTAATGTACGGAACCCTTGCAACGGGAGTCCGACTCGCGCTTAGCCGATTTATTTTCATTTTGAGGTACGGAACCCTAAAAAGAGAAAAGTGTTCCATATGTTTTTCGTAGAAAATTTTATATCGATTATTTATTTACAAGAACATTAAGAACTTATTTTGCTATGAGCCTTATTTTACGAGTCATTTACGAAAACCTAAAAATAGGGACCTGAAATGAAACTTACCCCCTTTAATACCTCTTTAAATATTGATCGTAGCGAAAAAGTGTACAGAACCTTTTTTGTGGACAATTTTATGTTTAGTAATTATGTAGAATATTGTTTTGCAACGGGCCACCGTTTACGAGTTATTTACGAAACTCTAAAAAAAAGTGACCTGTGAACTGATTGTAATTAACTTTCTTCCTTTAATATCGCTTGAAATATTGATCCTAGAGAAAAGTGTTCTAGATGTTTTTTGGAGGAAATTTTATGTAGATAATTTGTTATTAAAAACTTATTTTGCTATGGGACACCGTTTACGAGTTATTTACAAAAAACTAAAAAGGGACTTTAAAATTGATTATAATTAACTTACCCGCTGCTTTGTCTTTTTAAATATTGATCCTAGCGAAAAGTGTTCTAAATGTTTCTTGTAGGAAATTTTACGTTTATTATTTATGTATAAGATTTTATTTGCTATGAGTCATACTTTTCAAATTATTAACGAAAAAATAAAAACAAGGAACCTTAGAATTTATTATAATTAACTTTCCCTCTTTATTATCTTTTTAAATATTGATCCCTGCGAAAAGTGTACTGAAGCTTTTTTATTCAAAATTTTGTGTAGATTATTAAAGTCTAACAACATTTTTTGATATTGGCCACCGTTTATGAGTTATTTACGAAAATCTAAAAAACGGGACCTTAGAAGTGATTATAATTAAATTTCCCGCGTTGAAATCTCTTTGAATATTGATCCTAGCGAAAAATTGTACTGAATGTTTCTTGTAGGTAATTTTATGCACATTACTTATGTAATAGAACATTTTTTGCTATGCGCCACTGTTTAAGAGTTATTTACGAAAAACGAAAAAAAGGGACCTTTAATGTCAAATATCTCACTTCCGGTCAAGAATTCGATCAAGCAACCGGCAAATTCGGATTCAGCGGGGTCTAATTAGGTTAAAAAACCCGGTTGCCAAAAAGTAATATGCTTTGCCAGTCGAAATCGTTTTTATGAAAAATATGACCAGTCTATAATTTAAAGTACATAATTATTTTAATACGAAACTGCCAGGCCCGCTTTTGTTGTTGAGATTTGACGTTTTCGTAACCCTTTTACACCCCGATTCTGCAAAGTTGTGCAGTGCAGAGTTAGCGTGTCCGACCCTGACTAAGCAGTATTATTTTATATTAAGTATTTTAGTTCCTAGCTCGTCCGTAGCATAACTACAATGTTAAAGATGTTAAAGTTAATAAGACGCAAACAAAATTAAAATACATACTAGTACTACTCTTCCTTAAGTTTTCCGATGTAAAAAGAGTCCGGAGCAATCTAGTCTTATGAATTGGCACAAGGCAAAAGTTTTTACACAAGACAAGCCGCCAACCTAGAGGTGAAACTAGACCTAATATTTAGTTAGGTTTCCTTATGTGAGCTATGTTTTCCATCGTAGGTAAATAAATACATTACGAGACACTTATTGATACGAGTCGACCAATGATCTCCGGTTTGAAAGGCGCATGCTCTTAGTTAACATTAGAATACATATTTTCACAAATATATTTTTGAACTTTGCAACAAGTAAGGAACCGCGCTGGTTACGATTAGGCATTGGCGATGCATTTATGCCGAGCGCCCCTTGTTGCTAATCTTGGCGGACCGCCAGGCACGCTTCTGTGAGGTGGCTGAAGCACACAACAATGCCTACGTACACTTTGTTGGTGGTAAATGACGACCAATAACAAACTCAATTCACGTAACTATGAAACTAATATTTGTATGAAAATGATGACATCAACTTTTGGATATTTAATACCTAACTAGGACTATGTTTGTGTCAGGGAACAACAAAGGGAACAAAAACTAAACAACATGTTTTGGTTCATTCACTCCACACCCACACGGTACGTACTGTCTATCATCTATAATGTGCGATAAGTATTTGATATATGTCTTAAATCAAAATCAAGGTTATTAATATACCAAGGAATGGTAACTACCTATAATATAAATCAGCACAAATCAACTAACCTTAATAGTGTAACAATAAGCTAAGATGGGGCAAGAGCGATCGATGCATCAAATTAAATCGCCATTGAAACCAATTGGTGGCTCGTTTGTAACCACCGAACGTTTGTTACGTCGCATTTGATGCTAATGTTCTGTCGGAGAGAAACGCAAAAACTCGTACCGACAGCCAACGCTCCGAGCTATTTTACCGCAGCAATTAATACTAACAGTAATTACTATCGGTTCCTTTAACCGCCTCGGACATAACGGAAATACCGATTCACCTTATCGATAAAATGAAATTACGGTTTTCATATAAGGCACATAGCTCGAGCGACGCTTTCATAACGCGGAAAAGCTTTGGTAATCGAAAGTGGCATCGTACAACGATAGGATCGAAACAACAGTGCTTTGTTAACGATTACAAATGTCGAAAACCATACAAAGGCGACGCAAGAACGATGAATGTGCGGGCTCTCCGTTGAATTATTTATGCCGCGATGCTTTACCGACCAGTAAATTAGGAGAACAAAAACAACTATCCAGCAAGCTTTCATTCAAAGGTCCACTTTTTCTTAGTCGGGCGAATTTAATGAGTAAAGACTTTAAAACAATATAGCAGTGTAGGTACCGTTAATTCCCGAAACTCTAATCTCAAGGTGCTCATGTATGAAGTTTTAAAACGTTATATAGATAATATAGATATAGTTTAACAAGAAAAACATAATATAATTACCACTATTATGAAAATAGGTAATATACGATCATTATCAGTTTTATGTTTCTTCATATCATACCTTGCGTACATTAATAGTCGTAGCGTTATAAATCAAAGAAGGAATTATCATCATCCATTAGAACAATTAGCGTTTAATGGGTCTTACTAGGGCAACGGTCAGTATTTCACTCCTCCATCATACGTGTGTACCGAGAACGCAGCCTAGTTCTAAAAGTAAACGTTACATAACGTCGATAGCGAATGCTGGCACTTTATAAATTGTATAAAGCCGGTTTCTGGTTAACATGTGAGGGCAATATCAATGTAGTAATTACGGGTAACGTGTGGCGTCACTTGACATTTATATTTGATTCAACATTCAACGACTACCATCTGGTACTACTCATCGGCGCGGCGCTTGTACTTAAATGAGGGAATACTGTAAATTAAAGATAAAACGATAAATAAATTAAAGGATAAGAGAAAAAGATAAAGACTCATCATCATCAAACAGCTTTTAAACTATCAATTAAACACCTGAAGGCCAATAAAATAATGTCTTTCATGTGTAATTGTCTAATCGATATTACTGCTGTACATTAATGGCAGCGATATACATAAGTGCGAGCGAGAGGCACAAATATTAACAACAGGTTAAGAGAGACTTTCAACCAGATCTCCTGAATATATCTGTAAATTTAGAAGTGTCAGAAATGCAAAAAAAAAATTACCACAGATATTGTATTAATGTGTTAAAAGCTAAATTACTTTCTAGGCTTCTTGACGTAAGGCTATTTTCACTCGAGCTTCTTTGAAAGATATAAAGTTACCTACAATTGTATCTATGGCTAAAACGAGTATGTCCATTATGCTTTTTATTCCGCTTAGAACTGCATAAGTCATGAAACTCATGAATGACAATAATAAGGCTTATCGGTTCCAAGAAGAAATCGTTTAGTCAACTGGCAAAACAATTATAGTTCATGTAAGATAATCTTCGAGGATAGTTGTCGCTTAGTAGGTATCCAAATACCCATTGCAAAAGAGTTACTTTTTACACTTAACTATTACACCTAGTATTACCTAAATACAATTTGGTCCAACTATTATACTAAAATGGTAAAATGTCATTTGATTCAATTAATACACCTAAGTATATACAATTGATAATGATTGTGTGTATTTTACGTTTTTAACACGTACGTTCTTAAACATACTCAATAATGTTTTAACGGTATTATCGAATAAAAAATATCCGTATTCACGACTGGTAAAATCCGCGTCTAGATACCTACCGGAATCAACGAATTAATGAAATAAAATTATATATCGGCATCAGCTACAGAATATAGGCAATGTTCTTTAAAATAGAACGCGAGAAACAACCTCTATAGTTTAAGGAAAATAATTGCCCGTTGCATTGAACGACATATCTATAAAGTAACCATTTTCAATAGCCTGTCCAAACCTAGGCCACGAGCGGTTTTGCTTTCTCGATGAAAAATGTCAGTCAATATCACATACATATCTCTTTCCGGATGCAGGATGTCTGCAGCGGTCGCTGTGTGAAAACGATTCAAAGCTCGCATAGACTAACTTCACAAGACTCCGCGTTGTGCAGACTATACTTGCAGACTCCGTTTAAGAAGAGTTCGATGTCACCACACATAGATGCAATTTTACTTGTGAAATGCTACGATTCGAGGATCACGGCTTAGTTGTATTGTATGTCACTGCCGCATGATCATTGTATCCTATAAAAACCTAGGTACACCATAAAGCATATTTTTTGTAAATATTTTTAATTTACCCGACTACGGGTCATAATTGTGGGCGCCTTTGAGTTAAGCGGTTCGCATTTCCTTACTAAATTTGTACGGGAGCTATGTGTGGTGACCTCAATTGTCCTATGTGCTCTGTCTAATAGTTGAAGTGGGCCGTACCGATTGCAAAGCATGTACGAAGAATATGAAGACTCGCCAGTTTAAAGCATTCTCATTTTAAACTACAAGAACTTCTTGGAATATGAATGATTATACTTTTAATTTGTCCTTTTTCATTTTCACCATTCTTGAAATACCGCTACCACCACCATTCTATGCTTCAAGTAACACCTACGCGGCAACGGCGTATGTATATGTAAGAAGCATAAACATAAACACCCATTAATCAATTATAAAATAAAATAATAACCCTTCCTTTTGGCATGGAAGGTGTCGGTCGGTTAATAAATACGAGAGCGCTCTTGCGCGGTGACCGTGAGTAATGTTATAAGAAGCATCTAGTAGGCAAGCGATCTATGTCCGCTTCACAATGTGACAGTGGCAGTTGGCGACTGGCACACATAGTCGCCACCCGATATGGTATCGGCCGCCGTACCGCCGGCAAATTGCAGTCCAAGGTGCTGCAGCACTATACTAGAATTGTGGTTGTGGCTATGCCGACTCGGGTCACACGACCGCTTTGTTTAATTCATTTGCCGATAAACTTCAATGTCTAATACGCGATTTGAACTTTTTTTTAACGACGTGGCTAATTTACGTCTAATTTTAAATGCACTTAAGAATGGATTTTAAAAGTACTTAGTTTTAAGGAATTATTGATTAATGCTGATTTAATTTTTCACGATTTTAACACAACGTCGGAGGTGAAAAAAAAATGAAAAAATATTTGTTCAATTTAAGAAGTACTTATACAGTTGTATGTGTTGGCGCCTCTTTTTAAGTCATAAATACCTGTGTTAAGAGGCACCGCTCTTCCTTGTTATGTAGGTATATTTTTTAAATAAACATTGATATTAAATGAAATAAAACTATCATACGAGGGATAACAAAAATAATTACTTATAAGTAAGTTTAATTTAACCTAATGAGAATTTGGACTTGCAAGTCAGGTAAATCTTAAAACTTAACTACGCGACTAAGTCTCGTTTCACAATTTAGTAATATTAATTAAAGTTAATTTTGATTGATTCCATGACGAAAATTAAAAACAAAAAAAATTATGCACACATTGCCATTACTAAATATAGGGACTGATAAATTTGCCTAATCCACGGTATCCTCATCGGTGAGATGGTCCTCTGGATTTAATATCACAGTGAAAGCTAAGGAACCAATAGAAACCGACCTACCAGCCCACCACGGGACACAAAACCAAGCATAGTCTAAGTCACCCACACTACTAAATAATATTAGGTTACATTGTTATAAAACAACACTTTAGTTAACTAAGCGGTAGGCATCTCGTGCTTGGCAAACCTGACAAGGTGGCAGAGAGATTAAATTCTGTCCACACTGAAGTGATCGGGTTACAAGTGACTGTTCTAGTTAATCGGACGTCGCAAGTTGTTTACGGGACGAGACTAATATTAATACACTCATACTTATGTTCAAACGTAGCCCATAAGTAACTTAAATGAAATGCCTTTGTGACAGGTTTAAAGGAAAGCACAAATTGTCTAGTAATTTGTTTTCAATGGTTAGCGTAATTATGAGACCGGTTCCGAAATGAAGGAGGTAACAATAGTGGGTACTTACGTTTGTTGTGAGCTGAGTAGTCAATGTGTGTACTTTTTCTTTGGCATCAGCGAGTTCTCTCCTCAGCTTCCGTACCTGTCAATGAGATGACATTTTCAATTGCAGTACCTAGCATATATACCTTCGATAATATAGATCTAATAAGTCACTTAAAAATAAGGGAATGATTGAAAAATTAATGGAATAACAGATGAGCTTATTTCGATAAGTTCAACAAATAATTCATATTTTAAGTGAGTCATATACTCAACTAACAAAAATTTGCTCTATATATATATATATATATAGCTCTAAAAATAGTTTTGAACCTAAGTTTTACAGGTTTCAGTAATGTGGGTCACAAAACAGACACATCGATCGCTTCTGTCCCTTAAAGGAGATTATCTTTTATAGCTAACAGTTTCTATAATAGTAGTTGCCTGCCGCTTAGGAGTCCCTTCTGACACAAAATGTGTTGGGACCGTAATTCTAAATTGAGTTTGCCGAACAATAATAAGAAAACACCTGCAATGGACAGACACTGAGGTAAATACGTAAAGTGTTATTTGAGTATCAGTGTAGAATGGGACTGTCAGTTTTATGGCGCGTTCTATACTTTCAGTCGTATTCGAACAATGAGATACGTCATATACTAGATATTGAAACGATATGGATTGGAATGGATATGTCAGTGTCAACAAGTATCAAAATTTACGTTTCTTCAAACAAAACCGTCACTTTTGACAGTTGTTGGACACTGACATATCCAATCCATATCGTTTCAATATGAAAAACGAAAAATGACACGTAATTTGACGTATCTCATTGTTCGAATACGGCTGTTTGTGTGAAATAAAGATGGGGTGTCGTGTGCGCCAGCCCTTAAGCATATCTTTTCCGCTTATTCACCGGTACTTAGATCGCAGATCTGTGACGGTGACTGACGCGTAACGGATTTCAACCGCGTGATCCTTTTACGTTTGCGCTACCTTTTACTCCCACTGACCGGTGAATTATTTTAACCTATCACGCCCGTTTTGGCAGACTGTGAAGGGAAACATTTACACATGAGAACGGGTTCTGGATTTTTTGCAATATCTAAACTGACTATAAAGGCTCGATATTTTCTAATAAAAATCAGGCCAAGTACCTACGTGTCAGACTACGCACAGTGGAGGGTTCCATGCCTTTCTGCAATACAATATTAAATAAAAATACACACACAAGAGGGTGGCACTTAAAAACCCATATAAAAACAACTTTAGAAGCGACTATATTTTGTATTATGTAAATTTACGTAGCTGCGTAGGTAGGTGTAGTATATAATGATGTTGATGTTAACTGATTTTTTTTTAATTTTAGCGTAACATCATCCCCTAAATACACGGTGTAACACGAGGAAACCCGAATATTTTTAACAGCGTATTCCTCATCATATTATTTAGACACAAAACTGTCCTATAAACTTTGTTGAAATTCGCCTAGTTTTAGAGATAAATTTATTTAAAAAAAAAACAAGTTTTTATTGTTACATGGTGTAAAAGGCCTTTTTGATGGTGATGTTGCTGCTATGGGACGTAGTCTAAATATCCTTATTGATAGATGTCAAAAAGTGACAAGCAGGGGTCGGACAAAAAGTGCGGATGACGTAAAAATTACGTAATCTTGCACACAGGATGATGTTTGAGTTTGTATTTAAACTTCCGTGTCACGTACTTCCAAAAACGGAAAATTGCCACAATATTCGAGTAAAGATGACATTAAGAGCGTTTTCTTATACATTAGTAAATATAAATTTTAGCTAAATATAATCGTGAAGATACAATAGCTAAACAATAACGAAGTCAATTTATTGTTCATCTGATTGACAATGTGTCAGTCAAAAACGTACTTACTCATTTCAAGTGGCGATATCGTTTAATAAAGAGGTTGATAAATGATAAGTGATAATTGTTTATGAAAATCAAAAATACTATTTGAAATCATCCTATAAGTGGTTTGACGTCATCCGCACTTTTTGTACGACCCCTGGTGACAAGTAACCCTTTGCAAAAAGTAGGTTTTACGAAAAACAAATATAAAAATCAATTTAAGTGATAAGTTTACCAATAACATTATATTTTTATGTACAAATACATTAAAAAAATTAAAAAAAAAGAAAACAAAACAAAAAACATTTTTTTGGCGAAATTGACCTTAACTCATCTTGTATTTTTCCTTCTTTTGACCTCAGAAATGCGTGGTTAAAATTATTCGGTTTCCTCATATTACACCGTGTATATATAAGCGGCTTACAAATCACGCCGAGTTTTAAATGTCATATTCAAATGTCAAAAATATTAAATAAAATCTCTATGACATACGGACAGACGGATACTATATTTGTATAGATCCACTGTTTTACCGTTCGCATGATAAAGCTGAATGCTTAGTGCTAGCAGAGATATATATATATATAACTCCGTATAAAGATAAATAAAGTCTAAGAAAAAAAGGGCCTCGGAAATCAAGAAAAACTCATTCTCGAATAGATGGCGCACACACCTTTGGCCTATTCTCGGCTAGATGGCGTTGATGACACCGTTTGATATTTAACAATTTTAACACATGTCAGTGAAAGAACATGGGTCAGTATGTAAAAATCATTTATCCGTAAACATATTTTGATTAATTTATACATTTTCAATTTTATTTTGAGTTATAGTCGTCTGTCGATAGATGGCAGTAAAAAACATTTTTTTGGCGAAATTGACCTTAACTCATCTTGTATTTTTCCTTCTTTTGACCTCAGAAATGCGTGGTTAAAATTATTCGGTTTCCTCATATTACACCGTGTATATATAAGCGGCTTACAAATCACGCCAAGTTTTAAATGTCATATTCAAATGTCAAAAATATTAAATAAAATCTCTATGACATACGGACAGACGGAGACTATATTTGTATAGATCCACTGTTTTACCGTTCGCATGATAAAGCTGAATGCTTAGTGCTAGCAGAGATATATATATAACTCCGTATAAAGATAAATAAAGTCTAAGAAAAAAAGGGCCTCGGAAATCAAGAAAAACTCATTCTCGAATAGATGGCGCACACACCTTTGGCCTATTCTCGGCTAGATGGCGTTGATGACACCGTTTGATATTTAACAATTTTAACACATGTCAGTGAAAGAACATGGGTCAGTATGTAAAAATCATTTATCCGTAAACATATTTTGATTAATTTATACATTTTCAATTTTATTTTGAGTTATAGTCATCTGTCGATAGATGGCAGTAAATTTACAGTGACTACAACATTTACTATGACAGGACCCCTCTATACTATCTATTCTTTTTGGTGCTAGCAAGAGTACGGTGGTCACTCGTTGTCGGTGCACAACAACGTCTGTGGTGTGAGGCAACCGGGGTTACAATTCCTCTACTTACGTCGTGTGCCTGCCTCTCCTCGGAGCCCGCGCCCGCGGCCAGCGACGACGCAGTCGAAACCAGCGAGGCGGTCGACCCGTGAACTGTTGGAAAACAATCGGTAAGTTTTCGAATTATATTACCTATACACTATCCTCCTTATTCATAAACGTTTACTAAAGTTTACAAGCCGATAATAATCGTTTGTCCCGTTCAAATGTATTGGTATGATGGAAAGGTATATGAACATACATCGGGGTTTTCGGTGCGAGAATGATTTCGTGTATTTAGAACTTTATTTATTGTAAAATAATTACCGAACTATGAATTAAACGTAGGTAGTAAGGTCCAAATGTCCTTAGAAATGTTAAATTAGTATAGTTTTTTACAGTTTTTACCTGTTATTTGGCTAGTGTAAAACATTCTCGCACCGAAAACCCCGATGTATGTTTATGAATAAGGGGGTATATGTATTTACACAATTTAAATCAAGTCATTTGTTACTTAAAGAAAAAGCTTGAAATTAAAAACCGTCATTGAAAATTAAACATGATTTTTAAATTCTAACAAAATTAATACCCAATTCGAGATACTGTCGAATTTCATTTTGTCTTTTTCAGTTCAGTTCAGTCTGTCACACGAAAAGCTATGATATACTTTAAATAGTTTAAATTGCTCTGTAGATGGTTGCTACAAAAATGTGTACATATCCATTAGCCCATTTTATTAAGTCCAAGACTACTTAAAATACATCTACAACTACATTCTAAATACCTTCTGTTATTTATACACAAGTTTCCGAATAAAATTGTCATGTACGGCCGGACGAACGAAAGCCCTTCACCCGCTGGACAAAACTAAGGGATTAGTTTTCGTATTTTTTTAAAAGAAACATTAAAATTATTTTATCCCATTAGGTGTTACGTGTTTAGCTTGGCCTCATTATTTCGTTTATTGTGTTATGATATTGATTTAATGTAATCAAATTCACGCATTAGGTATAATCAAGCATTGAACAAATAAATCAAATCGATAACTTATAAAGGTGAAATGAGGCTAACGATGGTGATATGTAAGTATTTCAGAATTAAACTGATAAGTATGCATGTACAGTCATCTGCATTAATATATTACACAACGAAGGCCGCAAAAATATCTGCCACGATCTTATTTGTAGAGCCATATCAGCATTTAATGACATCGTGGAAAGTTACTATAAGTGGGTACCTGCGTAAACTAAAAACAGGTACATGCGCGTAAAAAACGTTACCATACTTTTGTCATGCAGGCAGGTAAGATGCAACCTTTCATTGTGAACATATTTATCAATGGAACCCAATCGATGTTGCGTGACCGGTACACGGCAGAAATAGTAATTTGTTGTACAATGAGGCAAAGTTGCTGTTTAACCTCTCGTACTAATATTGATACCTACCCGAGCAAGCGAAAGATTTCAAAATGGTTCGACAAGTGGAATTTTGAGCGTTGCGAGGGTTTCAAGGCACGAGGGTTAAGGGTTCCCCGCGGTTATTATCGATTTTTGATCAGTTTTCGAGTCGATACTCCTATATTTGCACGACAGATAGAATTATAAGACAAACTGCTATCGGTTCTTCAATCTTTTATCTCCATTCTTGTTTTTTCATTTGTACTCTGCCTATTTCGCACTCACGAAATGTTCTTATGTATACGAGATGCCTTCCCTTTTGCACATTTCAATTATCTTTTTTTCGGATCGGCCTACGAGACTTAGCTTCGGCTCAAGTCGTGCGCTGCAGTAAGTTTGATGATGATAATCTGTATAAAAATTAACGTTCGCCTCGCCACTGTCAAGGCAATAAGCGTAATTCTTTGTATTATAACGTACCGTCGTCATTCTTCTTGGCGTAGTGGTGGGAATGCCTCGGCGTGTGTATGACGTTGCCGGGCTGGTGCGTGGGGCTGAGCGCCGACCGCGGCGACGGCGACGGAGGCTCCGACACGCCGTAGTTAATACCTGGAAGATATTGCTTAGTTAGGGTCGCTCAGAATAGGTACCCGAAGACTATCTCGGGTCAGATCGAAAGCAGTTGCGGGAAATGAGACCATTTCGTGACGCCGTTTGGCGCCAAAGTCGGCTGTGGCCGTCACCGGAAAGTCCTGCGACTGCGACAACGACGCCAACAATGGTTACAGCCGACAGCTTCGCCAATGCAATAGGGACTTACGCGGGACTCCATAAAATTCAATTTCGCTTAAATAATCGCGGCCTGGTGTCCGGGGCATGGCATATTCCTTCGCCGTTTGGCGTTCAAAATGTTAAGAGCCACCCCACACTAGCGTATTTCGAGTGTCGGCGTCTAGCAGCCTCAAAATCACCCAAATTATGCAACATACACATGTCTGATTCTGATAAAATATGTTACCTTGTCCCCCAGGTCCATATTGCACGGGCAGGCAATAATAAGGCTCATAGTCACTCTCGGAAGACCTTTGCAGCATCGATGGATACAACTTCTCCGACTTCGTAGATCTGCAATGACAGAATACTTAAACGAAATGCTCTAGGACTGCACCATCGCGAATACATAAGGCGCAGAACACACAGCGCGAGGGTACTTCGCTACAAAGCGATTTAAATGTCAGGGCTATAACCGCGAAAATCGAAGTTTTTTTCTGTCACTCTAATTACGCCTTCATTGGAGTAAAAGAGAAAGATCCCAGCAATTTGCGAATTTCGGTTTTCGCGGTAGCCGCTCTGTATGTGTAGTCATACAAAGTTACGAAGTTTTGCTTAGTCGCCCAACAACGCTGTGGTGTGTTCTACGTCTAAGGCTCGGCACGAAAACGACACATTTAGCTGACAAAAGCTCATTATAAAAGTACGCTTAAGTGATTGGTTATCCATATTAGTTATGAATGGTCAAAATAAAACAAAAATAAGTAAGTAACTGAATGAATTTCGACGCATTATCACTTACAAAATTAAAATTGTTATTGTTGATGGCTTCAAAATAATGAGTGATTATTGCAATTTGTGAAGTGTAACAAAATTAATCAATAAATTAGTGGAAAGAAGCCGTGCCAAGTCATGCGAATGTAATAAGAATCTTTTACGGGAAGCGTGCCACCTGGAAGCCAAAACAATCAAATTTCCAACCGTGGCATACCTTGGGAATGTCCTATCTCTCAGATAGCTAAAAATTGTAATTATCAATAAGATTATTTTAACTGCGTTTATTATTCAAAGGAATTATAAGTTCGATGGCAATGAAGAAGAATGTTAAGCATGACGAATGAGTTCAGTGATTGAAGATGAGATGTGCGCATGACTCCCATATCCCCTTATGTTCCTATACACATATTTACCACTTCAGGTTTTGAAAAGAAGTTGTGTACTGACGTGTGCTAAAATAGAGTTATATTTTTCTGTTGAGCAAGAGCTCAACCATATAACACGTCTCGTTATATATGTATGAGCTCAAAATAATATCTTTAAAAGTTTACTCTAACTTTAATTTATATTCCCGTATCACATTATCCATTCTACCATAAGTATTTTACAACTGGTCGATCAGGTATGGTGAGGGATAGTAACCTATCTACCTCTAGGTATACTTAGTAGGTTTTTTTAAATATTTCGATGCTTGTCGCGCGACTTTAGTAGATACTTATAATTGTTGGGGTCTTAATGAAATTTAAAATATTTTTTATTAATTTAAATAGATATTAAAGTTTAATATGAGCAGAATCGGTCCACTAGTATGGCAGCTCTCCATGAAATATACCTACTTCATTCTTGGTAGGCCGAAGCATCACTAGATAGTTTAGAATACCGAACCCACCTAATGCTGTTGCTCCGGTTTAGCCTGGAGCCCTGCGGTTCCCGGTGCATGATGAGCTTATTGTGAGTGAGTGAGCTGCGGTGATGTGAGTTAGGAGAGGAGGTGTGGTTGTGCGCGGCCGAGTGCAGCGACGTGAGTGACTCCATCGACTCGCCCTCGGACAGCCGCCCGCTCGCGGAGTAAGTGTTGCTGAAAGGGGAAAGGCGATCAAGGGACATGCTGGTCAGATGTTTTTTTTTTCAACAACTGACCGGGACAAGCATGATTTAGACGTTTACATACGTGTTGCGATACATCTAGTTTAAGGTAAAAACAAAACACAAATAGCACACAGGTAGTGGGCAAAGGCGGAATGAAAAGGACTAGGAATGTTAATGATTATGATAAGTACATACTGTATAAAGTTTGAGAAGTTTAAATTTAGAGGATATAACCAAATGGAGTAGCCATTAACAGGCGTTGCCCTCTGTCGAAAATAGGCGGCCAATGGTCATACACATTGTATGGACTGACGTTTATCTGTCATGGCTATTTTTACGTTACATATACATTTGACGTGCCCCTGCCCCTCCCCCGCAAAAATCGGCAGGCTATTTGGTACCAAAAATTACAGACAAGGTGTTAAATCCTCTAAGAGTTTAAAAGCTCAGAGCCGGTTGCAACTGTCAATTTTAAAGAATTCTGCTATAGATGTAATTTTTCAAATACAGAACTTTATTTACTAGAATCTAGATAATCAAAGATAGATCAGATAGATAATAAAAAAAAAACAACCGACCCTTAGAGTTGTAAATTATGTATATATATTATTAATACACGAAAACTTCACACCACTCTCTGCTATACAACACTATACCTTGATCTATTTTACAAACAAGAATATTCACCTGTGCCTCAGCCAAGGAGCGTAGGGTATTCCATAATCTGACTTCACTTCAGAATAAGTTTGGGTATCAGAAAGACTGCCATCACTGATCTTGATCCCACCTCTTGGTGTAATTCTAAAAAGATAAATAAAAATTGATTGGAAGGTATAGGTACATACATATAATGTTGTGTGGTCAAGGCAGATATCCAAATGGGACTAATATAAAAGTTCCCAGGATCTTAAAGATATATTCAAGTATGTAAACCATCTTGTTTGCTCACAATGATAAGATATGACAAGTGCACAGTAAATATAATATTTATAGCAACTTATAAGCACTTGAGTGAAACCAGAAAAACTTTACCTGAAAGTATGTGACATTAATTTTTCTTGTTTTATTATAAAAACAAAACAAAAGTGACCACATTGAATTGACTGCCGCTGACATCAAGAGAACTTTGCAGTAGACTTATTTGTATTGACCAAGTGGCACTAATACAGGCCCGAATTCAGATTTAAAATGTATGGTTTGAATTTATTAAGATTGTAGCAAGAGAGTACCTAGTTGAAACTTTTATAGACCTTAAAAAACCAACTACTTATAGAGTATAGATGTGGCATTCTATGCATAAGCATGCATGAGCAAAATTAACCTTTAGGTATGCCACATTATTGACATGCATTAATGTTTCTTGGTGAGTCAAAACATTTAGGTTGTTGGGTAATATTTTTTATGAAATCAAAATTTAATTTATTTTTTGTTTTTAATTTCTATGCAGCTAGCTCTTTGTGGCCATTGTGTCTGTGACCCTTGCATGAGAAATAGATAATTTCACATAACTCACAAGTGTTTGATACCTAATTATTTACTTGTGGCAAATTTGTAACCATTGTAAAAAGTTTTGAGTCCTGCCCTGCACTTCAGTTATTAAAATCTATGTAGGTACCTATATGTACTAAAGCAAAAAACTGTGGTTATCTCTCTGTCTAACATTAGAGAATGTGAACATACCATCTCAGCAGACATCTAAATTGTTTAATTGTTGATGTTGGCCAACCAATTGGCTGACCAATTACCACATTGTGTTGATTATAAGATCATCAGCTGTTTAGTGTAATTCATGCTATAGTGAAGTATCTTTGAGCTCCTACTATTTAAAAATAAATGTTTTTACCTGTGATGATGAAAAAGTGCAGCAAAATCATGTGTCCCAGGTTTAGGCAGGGATTGAGAACCGAGTAGCCGCTCCCGTACCGATGCCGATAACTGCGCTGCCGCCGTACCACCGAGTGAATAAGACTTCGGACCAATTCCATTTTCTGTTACAAAGTAAAATACACGGTGTAATTCACGCGTGTCACATTAGGAATAAAAAAAAAAACATTGTGCATTTTTCACATTGGTCTTTCAAATTTTGCAATAACTTACTGTGAATCTGAAGGTCTTGGGTGCAAGTTTGAGTCCCGCCAGATACCTTAACCTTAGTACGGGGAACTGCTGAAACTTGAGCCATTCTACCACCTAGAACAACAAACGATGCGATGCTAACAATTTAATTGCGTTGCACGATTGCTCACACTTTTATTCATGATTTAAACTATTGTACGTCGACATTTTCCAAAACAAAATAAGAATTCGATTTCTAAAAACACTCACAACATGTCTTATTAGTTTTATGTTCGTTTTATTACGTTTGTGCAATTGCATGATTAGCGATTGGCGCGTACATCGAATTAAATTTGACAAGTTGATTTTGTTTTAGTCGTCCCTCTCGACAGGCTAAAGCACTAGGCCATACAACCCTGGAAAAGATGAGAAAGATGACAAAATTCGTCATTAAAAGAAAGGACCTAGTGTTTGAATAAAAAATACTGTCCCATTCTATTGTGTGGTCTTACTTTACTCAAATTTATAGCCACAATAAAATAATTAGTATTTTTCTTTTATAAACATATCAAATACCTATACACTGGCAAACCCACTTTGCCAATAGAAAAAGGTATGAAATTAAATCTATGAGAACCACGCTTACTTTTTTTAAATTTGCCTCCTTTTGTCTACTGACGGAAATAGCTTGCCAAACTATAGGCCACTTTTCTTATAACAGCGCCCTCTATATTTACAAGTTACCAACAAAAGTCTGTAATATTCATCAATAGATGTCGCCCATTAAGTTTTATAGCTCCATCTAGCAGCGAGTAGAATTGCGCGATAGTTTGTGTTTTGAAAGTAATATACTAGATGGCAGCAAAAATAAAAGTTATGATTTTTATTCCTCGCATTGATTTTCATACCATCATGAGCACGAGTTGGCATGAGCAAGAAGCGTTACTTTGGAGTGAATGATGTCATTTTAACGTATGTATTAAAAATGTAATATTTTTAATATGTACCTATTAAAAATGTTACCTTAAAAATGTAACATTTTTAATACATAGTAAAAATGTTACCTATACGTATTCTAAAAAATAGACTTCAATGAAACATATGCGTTTTGAACACATACTAAATAAAATACGAAATAAGCTGACTAATTGTGAGTGTTTAACCTAATCTACTCTGAGAAATAAATAGTAAAATGCGCAATCTTCAAACCAAAATATTTGTAGGTTTCAGTGAAAGGCCTTTGTCACTGAGTTAACAAATATTTAGCTTAAAACTGTTTTGAACGTATTTGCCCAATAATTAATGTTGCATCTTTTCCATTTGATCAAATAAAATAAAAAGATAAGTAAGTATGCGATACAATTGCGCAAATACGATCTAGTGCCAACCTTTAAACCTGCGCTACTCCTGCCACCAAAAGGACTAGACTAAACCTTGTGCCAAAGGAACGTGGCCATTTACCTATAAAATTCGCTTTGCGACCTAACCAACATACACAATGAATTAAAAATCGCTATGCCAATATAAACAGTCGCTGTAGCAATAAAACTAATGAACTCGAGTTCGATTCTACATTGATATTATAATTACCGTGCCCGTGCTGCGGAGGGCTGTTGGACTGAGCAGTTGGTTGCTGCACTCCGTTCTGTCGCTTCACGTAACCGAAGTTCTGTGGCACTTTGGCCTTGCTGGAGCAGTTGCTGCCGTTGCCTCCGCTCGAAACGCTCGATGGGCGTGAAGAAGAACCACTGGGCGATTGGATCTGAAAAAGAAGTGAAGGTCTATTAGCGATTAAACAAACATTTTTTTATATACCATCTTATCGTCTCTTAAAAAAAAGGGTCCCTACATTATTCAATGCAGTCGCGGACGACGAAGTTTTGTATAATAGAGAAGTTGTAAGCATTTCAAACTTTAGGTAAATTTCTTTTTTTTTCAAAAACGGGATGTTGAAAAGGCCTTTCGCTGGACTTTATGTACGTAAAGTGGAGTTCAATAGAAATTGCCAACAATGGAAACACACGAATTTACTACGAGTAATTACTTCGTAAACTCGCACTTAAGTCTTTTTAAGGACAATCATAACAATACTAACCTATTTCACATGCCTACGTAAATATTTTACATATACTTATTAATTATTAGTTAAAATTTATGTTAATTAATAATACTTCTATAGAAACAACTTGTAAAAATATTAGAGGATATGTATGTGTGTGATATGCTAACAAAAACTGTCATTTTTGTTTATTTAAACTAAGTATTTACCATTTCTATTGAACACCACTTTAAATCAAAGGTTGTTCAAAGTGTTTATCTGAGGATATGGCGTGTTTGGCTTCTGCGTAATGAGAACATAAACATAGCTATTGAGTTGTCTTACCTGAGGCCCGCCACTTCTAGAAGTATGTTGGTTAGAAGAGTTCGCTGCTGCATACTGTAAACAAATATTTACACGAAATTTTAACGTTGTAATGATAATAAGAAACAAGTGAAGCATTCATCATTCATCAACTCATGTCAAGAAAGTCAAGAACCTACTTTAAAGGGTTTTAGAAAAGAGCAAATACCCAACAATGTCGCTTTCTGCAGTATCTGTTCTGCAGTAACGAATAAATTGAGCATATTGTTTCTTCATAAACTTAAAATAGAATTGATAAGGAACATAAGATGATATTAATTTAAATTTGAAAAGAGGAATAATTTGTCATTATAAAACGGAATTTTAATATTCTATATCCTTACAGCAGTTGCTGTGATAGCTATAGAAATAGGTGGGTAATGCAGAATGCACTCGGAAAAAACGCACTGGAACCCGCACAAAGTGTTTACATCACACTGAGCCATAAAATAAGTCTATGACTGAACCTAGTTATGTAAACCGTTAAACGTAGCCGTAGTGCATTAATCTTCAGTTGACGCCGTACGTCACATCACATTCTACAATTGCTGTGTAGACAGTGCATACAATGTAGCGCTGTACGCAGCATACGTCGTCGACCAGAGACCAGGGTCTTAATGTAGTCGAGAGAGACCTGTGGATGCGGCGCGATGCCCAGCTGCTGTGCGGCGGTGAGCTTCTCCCTCTTGTGGTGCTGCGGTGAGTGGTGGCCCGCGCGTCGCTCGCCCTTGCGCCCGTGCGAGGGGCTCGGCGGCGCCGGCGCTGGCTGGTTCTGCAAACATAGGAAACAGCAGCAGTTAGGTTATGCTCATTGGCTGTGGGATAATTCCTTTGACATTTGCCAAAAGTGACTAGTAAGAAAGTTACCCACGAAAGTTTACGTGGTTCATATCATGTACACATAGCAATAAGTCTATAATCGAATAAAATAATAGCGAAAGTTAGCCTGATAAAAAAATTAGATCCACAAACAATGTTTCCCTACCCAATGGTACCTACCTATTCATGTTTCACCAGACAACAATGAACTATTTAGTGTAGTTATATCAGGGCGTTAATTTAATAGTGCACCATTAAATTTCTTCATAGTGTGTTACTCGCGTGTTCTAGTGAAAGTATGTGAACTACTTAGGTAGGTATAGGTAAATAGGTATACGAAAACTTGTGAGTATTTTGTATAAATCTACCTTTACCATAGTATTCTTACATATTAGGTAAGTATAATATATGCTACTGTAGAAATTATTTAAAAGAAACGTCCTAAATGCCTTAATAAAAACACGTAATCAGTACTTTTATAACTAGATAGTTGTTCTAATAGCGCGGTTGCCGCTGGGTCTGCTGCCTGCTGTCGAGCATTGTCCGTGTCCGATTCTCTATTTAACATTCCGTACCATTGGTGGCGTCCCGACTCCAGGTGAGTCCGTGTACTTCTTCCAGGTGGTGTCCTGGCGCGGCGCCGGCGGCTGGCGCTCGGTCTGCTGCCCGCAGTCGGCCTTGCTGCGCGTGCGGCCCACAACGCGGTACACCACCCCGCTGCCGCCCTCCATGCCTCTACTGCGCGGCCCGCGTCTGTCGAAACACCACCACCATAATGCGGTATTCGGAAATAATTTAAATTCAATAATGTTACGAGGGCTTACGCTTACGCTAAGAGTAAGACCAATCGAAAAATGGGCTTGCCTTCGGCCAAATAAACAACGCAATTAGGTGTGAGCATAAAAACTTGGGAGAAGGGTTCATTTTAAGATTGGTTTAACTCTATGTAGGTAGGCGCATCAGCAAAGTTTAGACGAATGTGAGCAAATCATTTGAGCGTGAGGACAAAGTTTCGTTTTTTTTTTCGTTAATATTTATTATAACCTAATATATAATCAAATGCTAATGAAATCCGTTTTTTACATTTACGAATCCTTAATGTTCCCTAAACATACTCTAGTTACACCTAACCCAGGAACCTATTGCTAATAAAATCATTTAAGCTAAGAATTTAGGATAAATTGTGATAGTATTTATCATTTTCGAAGAAAAATTTTCAAGTCAATTTCTTTAAAGTAATTTTCTAGATTTTATCTATAAAAATTCTGGTACCAACAGATACCCAAACACTTGAATTTAACATAAAAAGGGCCCATTGAATTAAAATAGGTATTGGTGGGGGAGAAAACCCCTCACAGTAATAATGAGTCAGCGTCGCGCGTAGGTACCTTAACGTAAGTAGGTATAGTCACATTCAAAAATATGTTTTAAGGTTTTAACTAACACTGATAGAAGAGTTTTGTGAGTAGGTATTTTGTTTGTTCCTATACCATACCTTTAGGCAGGTATCTGGTAGCGGCTGTACTAAGTATTAATGTATTATATTTATTCGTAATATTAAAAGATACCTATTAAGTAAGCAATCCGTCATATCCGTCCTTTTAATAAGCAAAACAAAAATTGAGATATTACCTTAAGTAAGTACTTCACTTCGTTGGTACATATACAATAAGTAGGGTTGACTTTAATTAGCTACTGGCTAGCTAAGCTTTTTACTTTTCCCCGTCGAATAGGCATAATCCGTCAGATATACCGATTAAAAGGTAGGGGAAGATGGGTAGGATTCGTACAACGGGAGGCTTGGTGCAGTGGCCCATATCTCGTCCAACATGCTGAAGAGGGTATTTTTGTATACGAGACTGCCGCTCATATGCATAGGCTAGCCTTCAAAAATTATGGTAGAATTAGACCAAGAGAAGTCTACAACGATTTTTTTAGCACGCGCAAGGCAAGTATTACATATTTATAAGAATGATGCGTAATAATAAGTTAATATTAACTTCAAAGAAGTTGAAAATTTTAAATGCATCTCTCTTTAATCAGTATACGGAATTAGAAGAAATACCTACTTTTGTCTAGTTTGTATTCTAGCATGTATTTACACATGCTTAATATTGTTATATAAACAATAGTTTTCGAATTATCTTAATAATTATTCTATTAGTATTATGTTTTGTGTACGGTTTAATTGGGGTAGAGCTTTCGTTCTTAAATTTAAACTGTTCGAATGCACCGCATGGAACTGAGAGAAATTGAAATCAAGAATATAATCACTACAAAACCAGGTCAGTAAGATATGCCTAAGTAAAAGGTGACTGGAACAAGTGAAACACCTGACAAATAATGAATCTCGAAAAGAAACGATTGGCGTGCGAGGCCACTCCACGTGTGGGGTGCATCCGTACAATTCCCATTTCTTGAAAAAATCGTTATAAGTAGGTCAAGTTGTTTGGTATCAAATCAGAAATACGCTGTTTTTATAGACATATAGGACGATGAAATAGCATAAGAATCATTTGGAAATATGTACTCGTAGCTGTAAGTTTTCATTTTGTTCAGAACAAAATGCGTACGAATCCTCCCCACCTTCCCCTACGGTTAACATAATTGGATCCCTTTCAACTCTTCTTCTCTATGCTGCCCAGCAAATCCTTTGCAAATTAATGATGGTTTTATCAGGTAGATAGTATACCTATATTTTTCGTTGGATTACTCTATTTAATCTGATACTATTACTTTCTCAACTTCAATGATGAATTGCTTAGGTATTTTTTAAGTTGAGTTAAAATATTTAGGGTCGGTTGCACCAAACTGTTCGTATCGTTAAAGAGTTCGCTAAATCTTTATGTATGGAAAGTTTCATAGTAAAGCGCTGGGGCGCGCCGGCTGACGGTGATCAGTCTGTCAAATGTGGTTGGTGCAACTGGCCCTTAAACTAGCAAATGTAATCAAACAAAATACATATTAAATGTATTAAAACCTACCTAAATACATATTAAGTAGGTAAGTCTTAAATATTCTTCAATTGGTTTTGTTAAATATTATTTCAGTGTAAAAGTAACTCATTGCGAAACACCACAAATAATAACTCCAAAGGATGGTCGATGAGGTTGTACAACGTGTCTTTGAGGTGGAATTAATGCACTGATAGTCCAAACTGCGCTCGTTACAAGTCGTGAGTAATAATATGCGTATGACCTAATTTGAATATACCAAAGAGTACAGTTTTAATAAAATGGTTGGAACCCGATAACATTTTGACTTCTTGAGTAGTACTTGCAATAACATTACTTAAGTATACCTACATGTGATATAGGTACAATATTGGTACCTACGTACATATTTATTCAAATAGGGTATAAGCTGTTAATTTATTTAATTTGTATTGCACAATAGATGATAATTGATAGTACAAATGTAAGTCTTAATATTTTAACTTACATAAAGTATACTTCTTTAATAATATTACGGCTTAAAATGAAAACATTGTCAATAGTTGTCATTGTTCCTAAGTAAACATAGTATAAATAATTTTAATATAATTTATCAGTTTACTATCAGTTATTACCTACAAACGAATAACGCGTGCTTTAAGAGCACATATCAATCAAACGTGTTCTCGATTGAGATCAATAGTCTCTCTATACCCGTACGACTCAAGCTTATATCTTATCTCGAATGATATTTATGTTAAGCATACAAACAAGTTAAGAGCTAAAAAGTATGTTCAGATATATCATATATAAAGATTATGAAGTGAATAAGGTGCTAATAGTGTGTAGGTAGTACCTACATTGTTGAAGAGGCTATAAACTGACCAATATGTGGAAGAGTTAGTTTGAGAGTGCGAGTCCATCACCTATTGCACTTTCGGCCGAGTCATTAAAATGTGCTTTTGACGACTATTGTAGGGAAATTTATAAGTATATCATATTTTATAGTAAACATAAAATCTAGCCTTTTGTATTTTTTTTATTCTAACGTATATTTTGGGTAAGTAATTGTTTTTTCGTCGGAGTTTCACAGTTTATAACTGTAACCTTATTTTTACTGGCGATATTATTCAGATCGGTACCTAGATATTTTACGATATTGTATATTTATACGTAATAAGATAATAAATTAGTTAATATGTCTTGTAGACGTAATAGCGACATGTAAAATTATTGTTATATTAAACAAATTAAAAATAGAGATTTTGTTCATTACATTACATTATACCTAGGTACCTATACACTTTTCGAACATTTGTACATAGAAATTATACATGTAAAAGTGCATATATATATTACGAGACGTACCTACCCCTATCACGACGATTAAAAGGTTTTCTTTGGCCGACTTTACCGTCATACAATCCAATACTAAGCAGAAAACTCAGCCCTTGCCAAGGAAATGAAGCCAAGCGGAGCGCATACAGTCAGTGTTCTGGGCAGGTTAAGTAAACTGCTTGGGATTACGTACAAACACAGCTCGACAAGCTCTCATCAGATACCGGCCTCAGTGGCCTGTATAAGGGTAGCAATGTATAGACCAAAAAGGGAATATTTCTTTGAATATTTTCTGTTAATATAATTAAATAAAAAGCCGGGTTTCTGATGTTAAGTGATTGAGCCTTTCTGCTCACTGTTCGTATAGTGCTTAAGACGAATGAGCCAAGTCCTGCAACTAACTCATTTACACAATAAAGATTACAAAGCGCCCGACTTATCATAACTTATGATTTGAGTTACCACATTTTCGCGTAAGAATATGTCGATTCTTAGTCAGCAGGATGTTGCATTAATCTACATCAACAACCCACAAGTCTTTGTCGGTGCCGTTTTGTCATCACAACATTGACATTTTAATGAAAACTGCGCGCCCGAAGCCACGCACTAATGATGACGGATCCCCTGAAAGCGCCAACTCATACCGCGCTGCTCATTATCTATGAACTGAGCAGCTTTCTCATTATTCCTTACTTCCTACTCCCTATTATTTACTAGGCATGAATGCCTTGATTTTTTTCTGAGAACTTACATAATGCAGCTACGTAGAGGTGCAAAAAATACTTTATTTTATCAGACATTGTTCGTCAGTTACTTACATTAACTAGTATTCGGAAAAAATGGAGACCAGAACGATTTAAGAAGCATTATAAATAATAAAAGTTGGACACCGTATGAAATGTAACCCAGAGCTGTCTGAAGTCTACACAATCGGTCGGTGTAATCGAGACTGTAACAAACTTTCCGACGTCCTAACTTGGAAACAAGTTATCGGCGGAACAGATCAGAGTCTTAGACATTTCAGACAAGGAAACCTATTCGGCGAATATGTAGGTTAATGTTAATTTAATAAAGGTTTCATAAGCGACACAGAAAATGTGATGTGAGATCTCGTAAAGAAAATTTAGTAATATATTTAAGAATGGCTTGATAATTTATTTGCCTTAGACTTAGGCCAGTCCGAAAATAATGACATTTTGAGAATCATATAAGTATATGTAAGTAGTTTAAAATCAATTTAACAAAGCGAATCTAAATAAGAATAATATTTTTGCTAAATATGATAAAAATGTACGCATTCCGTGTAACAAACTAAGAAAGAAAGCATAATAAAGAGTACTCGTAACGCGCAGGTATCTTTGAAATGTAATTTATGCACAATACATGTAATTTTAAATAAAACCCTTGTCTAGTAAGAAATGCTATTGCTATCACAATGGCCGCCTGTTCATGTGGCAAATTTCCTTAGCCTTCCTTTGATATGTTTTCCACAACAATAATGCTATTAGCTATTGTTAGCACTAACACCTATCAAAGCATTCCTAGCTCAGTGTGTCGGCCGGCGTATGGTACAAGTAAGTCCATCACCCTTTTAATGATTCTTCGTTTACTTACATTGTTTATTTTTAAGAGAATCTTTTTGAACACCTTAGGCAATTTTTTTTGAGTAGGTATCTATGGACTGGTTTACTCTCTTTACGCCTATTACCCATTAAAAGTAATTACACTTGAGAATAGTTGCGAACCCGGGTATTCTGAGAAGCCTAATTACACTTATGAGAATTCATAAAGCACTCTAAAATCACGTGCGCATCTATATACAATACACACACGTACGAGTACGAGCCAAATTGATAAGCCAAAACAAAACTTATGTACCATTTAACTTGATACGCCATATCGTCGAGAGCGATTGAGCAGTATGCGGGCGGACACTCGATGCCAAAACAATCGAATTCATGATTCACAACAAACAGTGAAAGGCCACTACCTATAGCGGACTGGCATCGATTGTATGCTCTTTCTCGAAATACCCGCCCTACGCTACGCCGGGGTTGTAGTATGTGTGTATAGGCATACGATCGTTTACCCCTAACGCTCGGAGCAATGCCATGCGTTTGCGGGTAAGTCATGTCCGGGCTTTGGGAGCAATTCACAATCACTGCTGTGTCGTGTCACCGCTATCAATGTAACGTAATGTAAAGTTATAATGATTATGTAAGATGATTAATACATCTTCTTTAGTACAATAATATTACATAACCCTTCCCACATTCTCTCTTTGTTTATTATAGTATTAGAAGACAAGTATGTCTAATTATCGCTAGAACAACTGCACGTGTGATAACATTGAATACTTCAATTTAGATCATCTGTAGGCCAAGCACATGATTGGCGCGACAGTACACAGAGTATTGTACAGTAGAGTATTGTATTGTATTGTATTGTATTGTACACCCCGCGAGATAGACTGCCCGTCTTTTTCTAACTGTATTAATTAAAGAGGGACGGATAGTCTATCTCGCGGCTATCTAGCCCGGCTGGACGCTTACACATTCATTTGATGGATAAAATATCAGGTCATAATTATAAGGTTTATCAGGTTCACACTCCAAGTAGATATCACTATTTTTGCTTTCATTATCTTTGCCATTACGTTATTTTAACAGCTTATAGTCAGCAATTACTATTTGCTTAGCACCTTTGCATACAAACTTCTATGCAGGGGCGGTCACTTTTCTCTTCAGCTATTTTAAAAACGATATCATTTAAACATAAGTATGTAACTAAGAGTTTAAGAATTCATTAATAGAGTCGGACAGTAACAAATTTGATTTGAGTTAACTACTATCGCTTACGATAAATGTGGCCCCGATGCAGTTGGTCGGTTAGCTTCCGACCACCTTCCAACTAACTAAGGGACACATATTTTATCAATTCATTATGGTGGCGATAAGTATGCTGCACGATATGTCCATACATTAAATTATCTTCGTCGATGCATAAGATTAGTAGATAACCGTTTTTAGGGTTCCGTACTCAAAGGGTAAAACGGGACCCTATTACTAAGACTGCTGTCCGTCCGTCCGTCCGTCCGTCTGTCACCAGGCTGTATCTCACGAACCGTGATAGCTAGACAGTTGAAATTTTCACAGATGATGTATTTCTGTTGCCGCTATAACAACAAATACTAAAAACATAATAAAATAAAGATTTAAGTGGGGCTCTCATACAACAAACGTGATTTTTGACCGAAGTTAAGCAACGTCGGGCGGGGTCAGTACTTGGATGGGTGACCCGTTTTTTTTTTGCTGTTTTTTGCATTATGGTACGGAACCCTTCGTGCGCGAGTCCGACTCGCACTTGCCCGGTTTTTTTGTTACCTACGTTCCCATCTGATTTACTTATTTACTGTATGTTTTTGTATTATTATTACCCTACTTTATTTTAATGTCCCACTGCTGGTCGAAGGTTTCCCCTTTCTTACTTTTAAAACATGAGTCATAAAGTTAAGTAGTAATTAAAAAAAAACTGGTGCGAATTAAAATTTAACGAGCATAATGATTATCAACACCCTGCCTCGGGGAAGCAGAGCGAGGTGCAAAAGTGCATATCAACTTGAGCTATGAAATATATGACTTACCAATAAATAGGTAGACAAAGAAAGCTAAAAAAATTGTCGTTAAGATTTCATTAAAATAGTATCCAAGTTATTATAATACGTAGGTAACTAGTATGCAGAAGGCAAGAGGTGAAGGAACTTTTAAAACTAGAGACTGTAAGGGTTCCATTTGTGTATGTCTCCCCAATCACCGAACAATGGTGTTATTATTGTTACTTAGTACGTAAAATAGTGTCCAATAGGTGTAGGTATATTACTTATTTAGTTGAGGTATCTACATATAACGATAACGAACGAAGAGGTATTACGAAGAGTGAAAGAGAAGAGGATGATATTGAACACCATCAACAACAGACGGGGAAAAATGATTGGACATTTGTTACGGCACGACAACTTCTTTAAAACCATCATAGAAGGCAAGATAGAAGGAAAGAGAGGCAGGGGCAGACCAAGACGTAGCTATATAGACCAAATAAAAGAAATAGCTGGTGTCGTGTCGTATCAAGAGGTCAAAGCTATGGCTTATGAGAGGGAGAAATGGAAAATACTCCACCGACAAGAGGATACCTCTTAAATTGAAGAAGAGAGAGAGAGAGAGATCTACATATAAACGGGCCCCAAATATATACAATACACATCTGATAATAAAAAAATGCTTTAATGAAATATTACCTACTGGAAACTAAGTAAAATAGATCCCACCAAAAACATAAATGTAAAAAAGGAGAGCCAAGTTCAATACAAAAATTATGCTTGGCTGTGGGGTTCGCCGCAAAAAGAATGGAGATCTAAATGAGTGCCAAGTTCTATGCAAAATCCAAATATGTATTTATAGGAACAAAGTAATATTATAAACAAGTATTAAACTCTATTTCTTTGCTTTATTGGATACCTATAACAATTGCTGTTATTTAAAAAAATGTGAGATCTTAAAGTAGGTTAGATTTGACTTGGCCAGTTTTCATTACATCAATCATTTTATAAAGTTATTCAACATATATTGTAATTCTGATAAAATCTGGCCAAGCCAAATCTAACCTACTTTAAGATCTCACATTTTTTTAAATAACAGCAATTGTTATAGGTATCCAATAAAGCAAAGAAATAGAGTTTAATACTTGTTTATAATATTATTTTGTTCCTATAAATACATATTTGGATTTTGCATAGAACTTGGCACTTATTTAGATCTCCATTCTTTTTGCGGCGAACCCCACAGCCAAGCATAATTTTTGTATTGAACTTGGCTCTCCTTTTTTACATTTATGTTTTTGGTGGGATATCAATACTTTTTGTAAAGAAAACTAGGCAGGTATTGAGATTTAATGTTTTTTCTTGTGTTTCCGCTGTATGGTTTTTACTTCTGTTCTTTGTATAATTATGTTGTGCCGCGCGCCGTCGACGACACACCGTTGGCCGGTTTTTTAGAGCGTATTACTAGTTTTTTGTATGAGGACAGCACTCATTTTTTGACTTAACTTTATTTCTATATAGCAAATATAATAATACATATATTGGGGTAGTTTCAAATATCTGCTTGTAACGGTTCCAACGCTACAATAAAAAAATATTTTTTTGTATGGGGACCCCCCCTATTTTTTAACTTTATTTTTATTTTTAGATGTTTTCCTACGCTCACACACAATTACCGAGCTGGATTCCAAATTTCATCCTTCTAGGTCATCTGGAAGTAGGTTAGGTTTAGGTACTTATATGTCAGTCCAATAAAAAATGGTTTTTTTGTATGGGGACCCCCCCTATTATTAAACTTTTTTTTATTTTTAGATTTTTTCCTACGTTTACACACAATAACCGAGCCAAATTTCATCCTTCTAGGTCATCTGGAAGTAGGTTAGGTTTAGGTACTTATATGTCAGTCCCAAAAAAAAATGGTTTTTTTGTATGGGGACCCCCCCCCCCCCTATTTTTTAACTTTATTTTATTTTTAGATTTTTTCCTTCGGTTACACACAATAACCGGGCTGGATTCCAAATTTCATCCTTCTAGGTCATCTGGAAGTAGGTTAGGATTAGGTACTTATATGTCAGTCCCAATAAAAAATGTTTTTTTTGTATGGGGACCCCCCCTATTTTTTAACTTTATTTTATTTTTAGATTTTTTCCTACGGTTACACACAATAACCGGGCTGGATTCCAAATTTCATCCTTCTAGGTCATCTGGAAGTAGGTTAGGTTTAGGTACTATAAGTCTGTCAGTCAGTCTTAAAATTTACGACTTTTTGACCTTCATATCTTTATAACCGTTTGAGCTAGCTTCATGAAATTTGGGCTTCTAGATGTCCTTATGGATATAATTAAACACACGTAGTTTTATGTGTTTACGTTAAAGATGTTTTGAGTTATAGAAGGGTCAAAAGTGGCACCAAGTGGTTCGTGTAATATTACACTCGGCGCTGGCTAGCCAGTTCCTTTGCTTGACACGCTGCCGCGTGTCTAGATAGCCGTAATATATACAAGAATTTAAATGAAATTGAGAATCATAGTCAACATCAGGGGAGGGTGGCGCGTTTCATAGCCAAGCAGATGCCACTGCCGGCTTGTTCCAAGCATCTCTACGGGTAGTGCCACCAATGTACAGTCACCTGCAATAATATGTCACTCTTTGAAGTCCGCAAAAATATGTGACACGCTCTTATGGCTCTACAAATAAGATCGTGTCAGATATTTTTGCGAGCTTCCTTGTGTAACATATTATTGAAGGTGACTGTACTGTGTATTTTTCACGCGTATGTTACATATGTATATGAGATTGTCTCTGATTTTATCACATACCTACTACCTACTTCTGAATAGAAATATGCTGTTTACTTGTGGGCTCCAACTTTTTAAAATTCTTTATCTAAGTGGAAATCCGTGGTCTCTGCCTACCCCTCCGGGAAATAGGCGTGATTATATGTATGGATGTATGTTATATTTTTTCTGGTATACTTAAAAAACTAAAGGATCATAATAATATATCATAATTCATCATCATTATACAGGATTTAATACATTCCGACTGCTGTGATGCCGCTGAATTCTATGGGACAGCCAAATTTTTTTTCGCGATTTCGTCATTGGAACCATAATAAAAGTTGTTCAGTACGATGACTTAGAGTAGTTATGTCTCGACGTAGAGTATGAACGGTGGTTAAAATTTCACCCTGAATGATTACATATATATACTAATATGTATAACATTATTATAATATGTTATAGTACATTCGTAGTAACTAATACAAAAAAAAACAACTTGGTACTACCAACAGTCGAGTAAATAGAGCAGATCTATTGGATTAATGTTAACTACGTATATCACATATTGTACCGAGTGTTGGCCACATGTCACAAAGCGCAATACATTGACATCGCTCGCGGCCAGATGTCAGCAAGGTCTCTGCCTCGTGGCAAATACTTCAACTTCGAGTACGGACTAACAATGAGATAAAAGTTCACACGGATCGCTCTGAAACTCATGCATACATATCCCAATTTTAGGCAATAGTCTCGGTAGACAACTTTAAACGATCAAAAGCATTAATTTAAGTACCTATGTATAGGTATCAAAAGTTGAATGAAAAGATACAATTTATTCAGTGCTAAAATATCAATCAAGTCTTACCGATATCATTGTTTCTTCAGCTGTAGGTAGTCACGTAGAAACTGACTTATTTAAGTTCTTTTTAAAATACCACATATGTTCTAATACCTAATAAGCACCGTAAGCTTACAACATCTACCGCGAAAAGCAAAGACACGTAGCAAGGCAACACTGATCCAAGTTATGCAAAATTATTATCGTATGACGTATCAAAAACCGAGCAAAGTATTGTTACAAGTTACGTTTGTTCACCCCCGGTTCAGGCTAAGAAGGCACAACGCGTATGGTCCACTACATCGAATAAGATACACTTAGCAACTATCTACCACCAAAAGTCAAAGGATTATTTATCGTAGTGTAAAATATTTGCGAGTATCTGTCCTTCCCGGTTCCGGGCCTTTGTTAAGTACGGTCCAGAGATAGGCGCCAGCTGTGATCAGGGTTCAGCGCGCGTACGTCTGGCGTTGGGCGATCGATGCGGCCAACAGATTTACATTTTCCGCGGAGGAAATCGGAAAAGTTTGTCACGTGCGTGTGTGAACGCGGGCGGCGAGTACGGCGCGCCCGCTCGCCGAGAGAGCGCGGCGCCGAGTGCCGCCCGCCCTGCCGCCGCCGGATCCCAAGCCCGCCGCGACGGCAGCCGGCGACCCGCGCGGCTACGACGCTGCTCCCGGCACACTCTCAACCATACCACACGGTTCAAACTAATCCAACAATCATAACTAATTGACATTTCCGATCTCGTGGAAATATCACAATATCCAGAGGATTAAGTACCTATCTGGACTGATTAAAGCCATGCACGTGTTGTTCATCCATTAGTACGTTTACAATAGACACACATTACACAGCACTTGTGAGCCTCAAAATTATATTAGAATTATATTAGAAGTGGGAAAAATTATAGCATTCCAAATATTCGTGGAAAAGCGGAAGGAATTATCCGTCGTAGCATCCAAAGAGCAATTTTATGCTGAGGATCATTAAGGTCCCGAATGGTGCGGTACTGTTGGGGGTGGTTAGTGTCGTGGCTGTCGTAAATAGAGGCGCGCGGGGCAGGGACGACGTGAGACGTAGGAGTATCGATTTTGGCTACCCCGCCCTCTCCCCAGTACTGCGACAGTGTGGGTGAGTCCTCGCTCCGTGCAGCCAGCCACGAACGTTGCGCGAGAATACGTAACCAGACCGAACGACTGCTTTGTTCGTTTCGATTTCGATTACTAACAAACTTAGCACAATGAGCCGAAGCGCTCGGCTATTTCTTAACGTATAGAATGTTACGTTACGAGTCACGGGTGCGTCCGACCCGCAGCATAAACGCCGTAAACTGCTTGCTTGGAGGTGTGCGTAATGCGGACCCTCTCCAGATCGATGCTAACCCTCGTCTTACAAGATAATGCCAAGTATTTAATTGATATATATGTACATATCCACAAAATGTTGGATCTTTATGTCGAAGGATCTTTATGTACAAGCATGATAATAGAAAGTATTAATCAAAGAACACATCATCAGTGTTTCAGTTAAAGAAACGTATCGTTAAATATCATACTTTGCTAGAGGGAAATAAGTACAAGATTTTGCGTCGTTTAACTTGTAAGGCTTTTTTCGCATCTTATTAATTCAAGTTTTCAATTTCGGGAACCACTAGGTTAAACTGAGAATAGATCGATACACATATTACATTATGTAATGTTTGATAGTGACGATAGGCGGGCCGACCACTTGTGGAGCGAGACGCTTACCCGACGCTATTGGAAAATGGATTTGCTCACATTCACGTTACATGAGTCAGACTCGGCAGGCTTTCACATAGCGAAAGAATTCTCGATGTGCATCAAATAGAAAGTTAATATACAATTGCAATTAGAGATAAGGTCAGTTAGCCCTTTGTTGGGTCACCTGGGAATCGTGAACTTATCTACAATTAATTTGGCATAGATGGACTAATTTTGTACCTTGGGGTTACGACCGCGGCAAATACTAAATGTAATAAAGTTGAAGTCTGTCGAGCTGGCGTCTCCGTAACTCCGTACCGTAATAAACGCAATCCCACTGAGACAACGAATTGTATGCCCGTGAAGGCTTTGGGTCAATTTTATCACGGCGGTGTTACAATAAAAGGACTCACGCAATCAAAGCGACAGCATCATACTTAATTTTTTTTTGTGACATACCTTTCATCTAGTTGTTGGAGTTGTGACGGTTGCTGGTAGTTAACACGTCGTCCGTAGAGTGAAGCTCCTCCTTCAGACATGTATCCGTCCATAATATCGTTATTTCTTCCTCGATCCATGTCGTTAATGTTTATTCTTCTTAAACAATCACCATCCGATAAATATCCTGATGCAACTTCCATATCACAATAATCAGGATTCGAGAAACCGGGGCCGTAATTAATTCGATCCCGCAATGCTATATTTTCTCGACCAAAATTAGCTTTAACGGTGTTAGCGTGATGCGGATACGTCGGCGTGTTTTTCTGTGACATACCTGATGTCCTCATAGGAAGGGTTAGGTGACTATTGTAGCCTCTAAGCAGTGGTCTCATAGGCATTACGTTCATCAACGGATTGTCGTCTTCGCCAAGCGAGTTGTCACGACAGTGAGACGGCGTGCTAGACCTGCTTTCCCCCTCCAGCTTTTTACTTATGTCTGACAAAGTCGTATTGTGATCAAATGCTGGTTTTAGACCAGAGTTTTCAAGTAATCGTCTTTGTGCTGCCTGTTTTTCGGATATTTCTGCCTCATTAATAACATCATTGATATATGTTGTATTCATGTCAATTCTCTTACTAGCTGAATGACCATCAGAGGTGGTCTTCGACATTTCAGAGCCGGATTCACTGGAAGGTCGGTATATGACACTACTGTCACTTGAGTTTGAATGCTGTCCAGTAGTACTATGCGTAGAATTTGAATGCAAACTTTCAGACATTTGAGAAGAGGCATTTTGGGTGGCATTATTAATCACAGGCATTGGAGATACAGCAAGCGTTTGTTTTTGTGAAACGTCTTTACTTAAATTTGATTGTTCTCTACTAAAGGGAAGTGCACTTACATTGTTTGTAGAATTTAAACTAGAATTGCTCTGTATTGGACTTAATTGACTATTTGTACCTTTGTGTATAATATGTCGTTCATCCTTTGATATTTTAAACGTTCCCTTTACAGCTGCTGTTGGCTTAGGAATACCAGTGTGATTTTGTAACGATACATTTTGTCCTGTGGGTGGTGAAGGAGGATTATTAAGCTGATTTTTTGTGTTTGCACTTTCGGTGTTATTTTCACTTTTTTGTTCACTTAGTTTAATCTGACTTCCTGACAATTTGACCATCTTTGTGTCTACCTTTCCTTTTGAATTTCTGGGATGATCATCAATCTGATTTAGTTTAGTATTACTTATCGATTTAGGTGCAGCAAGCTTGGATTCTTTATCTCTTACAGTAAGCTTCGGGCTATTTCGTGATTTATCATTATTATTTGATTTAACATTCGATTTACTTAAGTTGGTGGACGAATCCTTTAGATTTTTAGAGCTAATTAACTTAGATTTTACATTTTTACCAGATTTGTCTTTTGATAAGGTATCGCTTTGTTGTCTTATACTTTTAGGTCCTAACAAATTCGAAGTTTTGATATGTGCGTTAGTAGTATTGGATGATTCGTTTAAACTTAAGCTAGAGTCCGATCGTTCACTTTTCGCAGAAGAGAAACCGCTGGAAGAACTAGTTCGCTTGGACACTGCCGTGCTTTTACTGTGTTGTTTGTCATTATTTGGCTTATCTTTATTGAAAAGTTTCAATTTGTCCAGCATAGACTGCTTTGTGGGCGTCCCATTTTGATTGATCGCTTTTTGGGAATGCGGTTGAGGTTGCGTGAATGAACTAGCCGGGATCTTGCTGCCAGGGGCCAAAAGCGAGGAATTTGGTCGTGATCTGTAAAAAAATAAGTAACAATATTGGAAGCATAGGAAAATTATGTTCTTTCTAAAATAGTTAATAGACTACGGAGATAAATTATAACTTACCCAGACGACGACGCAGGTGCTCGTGGTATGAAGCTGACAGCCCCCTGTCCCAGAGGGCTAGTAGAGCGACTGGAGCTCGCTGAGAGAGCACTTTTTCCACCTGAAGAAATACACCATATTCCAGTTTATTGTATTTATAACACATTCACAACCTCCTTGATCGCCTTTACCGAACTAATACCAAATATTCGATATAAAAATATCTTTCAGCGTCAGTTTATCATACTAGCTGTGTAAATATTTTATGTAAACACTCGCGAGATAAGTCGAGAGATTTCGTTTATCATAATAATACGGGTGGTCTGCGCTGCGCCCGCGGCGCACTGAACTGTTTTGGATCAAATGTTTTGTCGACACTCATCAACCTTGTCTAATTCACCAAGAGCCTTGTAACCCCTGTGAGTGTTTATATTGAAAGGGAAACAATAAACATACTAGGGGTCTTTCTACTTTGGCTTTCGCCTATCGATCGTGGCATACAAAATAATAATTTCGTGACGTCATTTGGTAGTTGACAATGATATGCGTGTGCGTGGAACAACCCTAAAGTAGGGACATTATAATGAGCCAATGGCGGCCATAAACATGTTGTGTTATGGTTTCTAGTGTTGCTAAGTATGTCACAGGGTAGCGTGACTACTACTTTTAGCTACAAATTTGAATATTTAGGTATGGGTGACCCTATTGAGGAGATGAGGTAAAACAAAGTTCACTTTATAACATTATACTTAACACCGATTTATTCCGAGTCCAAATATATATCTCAGAAGGTTACGAAATAGATTTACACAAGGACAGGACCTGAACCAGGCACATTTTACACTAATCTATACGAATTTATATCATGATCGTCAAGTACTAAGATGTCATTGAAAATAATGAGTAAGATATACTTAAAATTAAATAAGCCAGTTGACATGATTACTTTTTTCCTCCAATATTATTTGAGCAAAGTTTACAGTTCTTTTTATATTCATGTTTAGTAATGCAGAATAATAAGAATATAAGTTCGATTGAATCATATAAACTTGTGTTGTGTCATTGTCTGCTATTTCATTGCACACAACTGTATGCATACTTTGACATCGCAGTTAATTTCGTAATAAAACAGCTACTACCCTCCCCCTTACTCTCCCCTACGAATTTATTAATTACGTGAATATGGCGACTTAAAAATTACTAACCGTTCGTCAGCCAATTCTTTAGCAGCAACTACAGCGTGACGATCCATCATCATCGCCGCAATTCGTCGGTGGGCCCGATTCGGATTTTGAAATAGACATCTATTAGACACCGAGAATTAGACATCTTTTAGACATCACCAAGATACGATAACGATATATTTAAGATCTAACCTGTCGAAATTGACATTTGCGCGATTCTGGAGGTACTCTTGAACGATTTCAACAGGATATGACTTAGAAATCTAATTCACATCTATAAGATATCTTACTCTACGAGTATCTAGCGGAAAAGTAACATAGCCCGAATTGCGCTGCAAAAGAGAACTAGTTGATATCTAACCTATAACGTATCTAGAATGGATCTAGTACGTGTCGTCTCTTGTGAATATCTTGAAGTTCGAAAACAGCAGGGTGTCACGGGAGAACTAGACCCTGGTGATTTATCTTAGATCCATTATTTGCAATGTCACTCGTAGGACAATAAACGGGACACCGGCTTACTGTTACATGAGAATAAATGTGACATTCCACGGAAAAAGGTACCTTATGGCGGCCGGCGCTTACGCCGCATAGAGCCGCAATAATATTGGAGCGGCGTTAAGAATAGCGTCCAACCTCCATAAGGTACCTTTACCCGTGGGACGTCACAAATGTTACTCATTTGTCATTGCTTATAGCATAGTATAGCAATGACGGCCCGCAAAAAAATTTCGAAAAGAAGGTAGAGAAAGTTGAAAATTAGGCTAGCCGGCTGTAATCGAGTTTTATAGACGCATATATGCTTATGCAGCAAGATGAATAAGTTGCAGGAATTTAGTAGTATTTAATACATTAGGTATAGTGTATAAAGTAAAACACATTAAGTAAATATTAAAAACTCAAAACTATTACCTACAAATAACACCTACAATATGATTTTCGTATAAAGGCGAACTTCTGCCTTTAAGGGATCTCTTCCGGAATGTATTCAAATAAACGGTCTAACTGGTTATTCTGTTAATATATATGACCCCTTCTATCTATAAAATAATATACCATATTATTTAAATATGAATATTATTAGGTATCTATTATTATATTACCTAACTATACATATAGGTACATACAAAGAAATGTACCTATGAGAATTACCAAGGAATAAATTTTTGAGCCATTATTCCTAATTTATCTAATTTGTAATGTAATGTAATTATAATGTATTGCAACTCTGACTTGATCGGCTAATGTATATTGTTTGTTAATAAAGACCCAACTACAATATCATGATGGACCTACAATCATTGATTACAAAGAATTACGATATATACTTACAATAATAAATGAGTTGAACACTTGAAAGTTTTCAAAATAACGTGTACTTAACGACAGTTTCAAAATGTTACATCCTGACTGCTGCCCGAATCCAGCTTGTATACACTCGTGTAGCTTTTTGCGGTCACATCGGAGTAGAATGTGCGCGCGCGGCAAGTAATGCACTACAACTGGCGAGCAACAGGCATGCTTCCAAACAATAATCTTCAACACGATCAGGCCACTCGACTTTAGCCGTTAACGACCTAACTTAAGGTCCTTGTCGCCTGATAATGGATGCATCGCACACCCGTCTGATAAAGCTCCACTCAATTGACTGCTAAGACAATTAACACATGACTCTGTACAATGAGAAGCTTGTTAAGTTGTAATTTATTGCCGGAATATAAGGTCTGGCTTATCAAAATTCTATGTAGATTATAAGTATGTAGTATCTACTTAGGATCTAATAATTGATTGAGCGAGAATGAAGCGCAAGTTTCCATTTGAGCCAAAGTGTTTTCATACATAAAATTATGTCTGGCTGTTCTCTACATATCTCATTTGTTAACCATATCTCGTGATAAATATTTTGTAAGAAGCTTCGATAATTATATGGATATTTTTATTGATTGACTTTTAGGAACTTTTCAAAATGACTGCGCCATTTTATTGAAGGTTCTTGAGGTCTGTTTTGTAGACCTCACAAAGCTTCACAAATGTTATTAAAATTAACGTCTTTATTATACTATAAATAAGTGACTTAATAACATGACAATTGCTACAAAAAGCCTGACCTGCTTAATTGTTTCAATTTTCAATAGAGCAGACATATATAGTACCTACCTACATTATAGAGCTTATTAGAAAGATAACAAATTGTAGTGCTGTCACTCACACTTTAAAGATTTAAGTAATCATACTATATAATTACATTCATTTTACAAAATTTAAATACCTAACTACTATTTTATACAAGCGATCGATATCGCTTTAACTAAAGCATTCCTTAAATACTTTATCTGTAGAGAGTAGATACTTAAACGTGTACCTACTTACAACCAAGTTGCTAAGTGTTAAGTATTCTAACTCTCTGCAGACTAGGTAAGTACAAATACTTATAGTTTGTACGGTATAACAAACTGTGCAATATTCGTTGCCAGAAGGCATCAGTAGATAAGTACCCAATAAGTTCAGTTAGTCTGAACTAGCCCTTTCGAGACGTTGTAATCCAACTCGCAATACTCGAGATTAGATTAATTTTGATTTGAATGCAATCCGTTTCTATTCATGTCTCATCTTCAATAGTAGCGTTCTTCAATCTGGATATCCAGATATTCCAGATATTATCCAGACTTGATCCAGACCGTACCTAATAATGTCTTTCATATTTTTAACCGACTTCTAAAAGATTTTTAGTTTAGTTGTTATTTTTTTTCTAACTTAAATAGATTGTCTCCTAGATGGTGGGACAATACCTGTTAGATTTATATTGACACTTAGGTAGTGGCGATAAAAAAAAACAATAACATTAATATTTTTGACGCCAATGACGGATATATCCACACCGCAGGTCCAACGACTGATTACTCCGTCACAGACCACAGAGCAACATAGACCTACGTGCATAAAGTTCAATTTCAGTTTTGACACATCGGTGACGTGGCGTCCGAGTGACAGCTTTTGTGTTTGACACGGCGTCGTGTTATTTGTCTTAAATGAGGTCGATTAGAAACGACAGTTTTGTCTAATGGTCCTACCTGTGTGGACGGGTGTGGCAGGCAGCGGTCTCTTGTCGGGCGGGGCTCGCCGCACCGCCGCCGCTGACGCCGGCAGCGGGATGGACGTCTGCAGCACCGACACCTGTCTGTAACAAGCAAGTGAAATTATATAAAACACTTGGATTACAATGAGGACCAGGGGACCGATTGTTGAATTTCGACCACTCGATTTCGTGCATTTCGTTAAATAATATCTCCAATACTAAGCACTTAAATTCTACTAATAGAATTGAAACCGAGTGGTTAATACCACTAGATTCCAAATTTCGATCACTCGTATTTCAAAAATTAGCATTTCCCCGTTTTCCAACGACTTTCGAAAGTGACGAAAAGTGACGAAATCGAGCGATCGAAATTCAAAAATTGGTTGGAAACATTGTAACTTGTTCGAAGTACAATTAGTTAGTTTTAAATAATTTAAGATAAATTCAAGTACCCATATAATTGATAATTTTAGCTTTGATTTCAGTCATGATAGCAAAAGTTCCGCTACTCCCCACGAGATGGCGCTGACTCAGGCGCATATGCGCGCTGTCTTTCTTGCTGCTGTCAGTTATAGTCGTTATATGCTTATATGTAAATATTTTTATCCATTTGCGTATAAGGCGAATACCTAGTGTTACCGAATGCTCACTTATGATATGATATATGATATGACAGCAACAATTGGGGTCTTTGATTTCAATAATCATCTTAAAGTTTATAAATCTCCAGTTATGCAATATTATGCATGAATACCAACCTATAGTTATTTTTTGTCAACGATTTATTGGGCTCTCCTAAACTTTTCGCTTATAATATCCTAATGATATGACCTCACACACAAAACAATTTTATTAAAAGGCAGAAAATGATAAAGTAAAATAAATAAATAGGTATCGATTTAAAGCTATACAGGGTGACATTTGAGTCGTGATCAGTACCTAATATGTTTTTCTAACTCCATAAACAACTAGCAATCATTTGTCCCAGTTAGATATAAAATTTTCTTAATTTTTCATTTGAAATATCTTACAAAGCTGTTTAAACACCACATTGCCACTTGTAAAAGTAAAATAAATGACAAAAAAAGTCTGATTTTAGTAAGAGTAGGGGCATTAAATTGCTCGTTGTTTATGGAGTTACAAAAACATATTACTGATCACGACTCAAATATCAGCCTGTATTTAATCGAGGATCAATTCCTTTAACCATAGCTAGATTCAGCTGTTAGACGCATCATGTTCTGTTTCCTATTTCTAAATTAATCACTTAGCCAGGACTTACTCCGGCACGTCTGCCACTTATTGCTAACTCATTGGCAAGTTTAAATGTAAGTACGAAATTAGTCAAGACCTGGAGCTCAATTCCATAAATGAAATAGGTACTTTACTTCCATTAGTGAGAAATGAGAATTCCTCCGCGTTATAAAAGGGAGCAAGAATAACGTTGTAAGAACACTAGGTATAATTACGAGTACATTATACCTATGATGTTCCCTGTGGAATATGATAGTGCATAATATGTATTAAGTATGAAGGTATAAACATATTTCTGGAATGTTGGTCTTCAGACTTTTATGTTATACCGGGTGTGGCCTGTAATACGAGCAAAAAACTAAACTGTAGGCTGTACTCCTCATACTGACCAACATTTGTTCAGCAACTTTTAATTAAAAATAACTTGTTTTGATTTGATTTTTAGTACACTTTAAAGTTTATTCTAAGACGCAATGTATTGCGAATTTTGTTATGTTTAAGGCGTGACAAGCAACGTCAATCACAATGATATGGCGTGGCGATGGCGTCCATTGAAGATAGATACAATTTATTTTGTATGAAAAATAGGGAGTCTAAATAGTTCATAATTTTTAAAAGTGTTTGAACAAAAGTGTCACCGTTTGAGGAGTACAATCTATGTTTTAATTATTTGCTCATGTTCAGGCCACACCCGGTATGATTTCTAGCTTCTGGCATTATTAATCAAAGTGACAGCGGTCTGATTGGCACTACTCAATATAAAACATACAATCATTGCCGTTAATATGTAGACATTTTTAGGCCCATTGAAATAAGGTGATATATTGATGTGATATAGGAGGCAAACAAGCAGACGAATCCCCTGATGGTATGCAATTACTGTCGCTCATGGTCACTCGCAATACCTGAGGGGTTTACGGTGGGAGATATTACCTATTGATCTTATTTGACGTTCTTATGTCACCTTATGTTATGACTAAAGTAGTGGTAATGGTAATATGACTAGACCTGCACGCAGCCAATATATTTCATAAGCTTCAGTGGTGACACTACTTATGTAATAATGATAGGTAAGTAGGTACCTAATCGGCGCTATCGATTTCCCAAAGCGCGTTATAGTTATATAGGTAGGTATAAGTATAGTGTTATTACTATTACACAATCTGGGTTACTTACATAATTTAACGACTAAATATAACGATAGCGATAGAAATACTTAAATTTAAAATTAACAAGGAAGACTTATAGTTATTATCTAAGTGCTAAAAGGCGTAAATTTACAGAGGCGGGCCACCTGAATGGAGAATGAATCGGACATATAAACTATATAAAGCCCTTTCGATGAAGAGGGATATAAATATTATATTGAACTAATTGTAGTCCTCCCTGCTAAGAATCAATAATTCCTATAAACGATTATAAAAATTGAACCGAACACGACATGACTTCTATTATTTATTGCTTGTGTGCCTTATAGTGACCCGTCCTTTGTATTTAATTGGTAATTAAGTAGGCAACTACGTATCTAGACTATAACGTAACGTATATTGTCGTATTGCCGCCTAAGAAATTCACTTAAAAGATTTATTTCAGTCGATAAGCTTTTATTATACCTTACTATAAAGGGCCAACAAAACCAATGTTAGAACGGTTATTTATGCTTACATATATGTCAGTACTTAGCCTGGACAAAATGTCAAATTCTTCGATAACATTTGATATGACGATGCTATGAGTGGATGTTCAGGATTTTCCTATTAATAAATAAGTAGGTAAGGCAATAAGGCGGAGCCCTCACATCACAGCCCACTGCGCGGCGCTCGCTCGCGCGGACGCGAGCCATCACGTGTAGATAACTCCACAGGAGCCCGTATTATAGCCTATAGGGTGTAGGACTAAGATCGGATCGAGTCAAGACCGACAGTTGTAAATAATGATCATTTTTAGTTTAATTGCTTGCAGCATGGTTGCTGACGTTATCTAGATTAACCCCAAATGCTACTCATTCGTGTAAAAACGCGACAGGGCAAGTTTTAAATAATGTATACGTAATTAAAGAAAATTATTCGTTTAACTCTTTAAATTCCCCAAATAAAATTGATTTAATTTACTTAACATATTCATTTTTAAACGACTCCGTGGTTTGTGTAATAATGTTAAAATAATGACATCATGCTTTAATACTCTAAACCAATATTCGTAATACGAGACATCGTTACACAAGCGAATTAATAAAATAAACTCAAATTGATTATGATTACTATTTAGGTGTCCGTGCCTTCGCTTGAACCACATTATGAGATAACACCCTTGTAACTCAGCCCTAATCAAGCGAATTCATCAACTAGTAGCGCCATCTATCGCGCCACTCAAGTACTAATGTCGCCCGGTTGCCAGCGCTCGGCTGCTTTCTCTTCAGTACGCTTTTGTAACTCAGCCGAGCAACACGTTTACAAAGCAAGTTTAAAAAGATCGAGAAATTTAAATCGAAAAAAAAAATATTTTGAAAATTTCCGCTCGGTGCCCATGGCCCAGCGACGAGACGCAGTGACCTTCCTACAGGCACCGTCATAAAAAGTACACGGGTACTTACGCCTCATGGCCTTGTCCTGTGGGATAACAAGCGTCGTCCCATGAGACGACATGGCGTCGTCCCGTGAGACGACAAGCGTCGTCTCGTGTCTCGTGAGACGACAAGGCGTCGTCCCGTGAGACGACAAGGCGTCGTCCCGCGAGATGACATGGCGTCGTCCCGCGAGACGACATGCGTCGTTCCGTGAGACGACATGGCGTCGTCCCGTGATCGTCCTGACAGACGACATGGCAGCGTCTTGTAAGACAACGAGCATAGTCTCGTTAAAAGACCTTGTGACATTCCGCTCAGTGCCCATGGACCAGCGATGAGAATAAGTGAGCTCCTATAGCCATCATCATTGAACAGAATACGGGTATAAATGGCACATGGCGTCGTCCCGTTGGACGACAAGCGTCGTTGCGTGAGACGACATAGCGTAGTCCCGTGAGATGACATGACATCGTCCTGTGGGACATCAAGCGTCGTCCTGTAAACAATAAGGCGTCATCCTGTGATACGACAGGCATCGCGATGAATTACGTCATCATGTGAGAAGACATTGCGCCATCTTGTGGTATCGTCCCGTAAGAGGATATTGCGTCCCAAGGGACTACATTGCGTTGTTCCATAAGACTACATTTTTTCGTATCGTGAGACATTAATGCGTCGTCCTATGAGACGATATCGCATCGTCCTCTGAAATGACATTGAAATGACGTTATCTTGTTAAACAAAAACCGTTGTCTCATCAGTCTCATGGCCTACCACTAACACGGTAGTGGACGACTTATTGGTCGCTTTATCGATCGATGTCTGCACGGCCGGACTCGCATTTAAAATCTGCATGGTCATGAACCAATGTGCGACCCAGTTAGTAGACGTCATCATCATTGTAGCCGACCAAATGGTGTGTGACGTGTGACCTTTTAGAACGACGAGCAGCAGAATTCTATTGGCGGGTTTGGCGCGAAATTGATAACGAAATGTAGTTACAGTAATTGTTTCAACCTGCCGGGAAAAAAGGACGGTTTCCGTCTTGGTCGTGTACAAATGTTGGTCTTGGTCGATAACTGCCATCTCAATTGCCGTGAGATACCAAACAAACCAAAAATATACATTCTGAGGATCCTAAACTGAATGACTAACTGGCCATGGAAAATAGCAGTTAAGAAACTGTGAAAAGCTCTTCCCTTTTCACAGTACAAAGTGAAAAACCGTGTGTTATACTTTGCCCAACTAGATCCTATACCAAAAAGAGAGAGGGGGAGGCAAGAAAAATTGACGTTAGCTTTAAAGAAGGAAAGAAGACTAAAACTCTCTCTTCTAAATAGGAATACCAATACACGTATAATGCCAATTCATTAACGGCTCTGTCATAGGCTAACAAAAGATATCTCTTTATTGCGGCTCTAAACCTGAAAATAAATAAAGAGTTAATGATATATATGAGTGTATAATCATCGCACTAAATCCCTCTCTTAAATGATGAATGACTATGAGACTTAATAGTGTCTTTGGGAATACTGAAGCATCTCTAAATATTGACCATTAGATAAAAAAAAAAAAATTGCGACCTGTCACAGATAAATCTTTTACTTAGGTTAAATCGTCTACTATGTAGCTGTGAAACTGAGACCACTGAACTAAGAGTAATATCTAGAAAACACAGGGGCAGGATCGCATTCCGTCCAAGAGACCGAACTGACAAAGGCATTTTTAATGCTGTAAGCAACAAGCTCCACTTCGGAAGAGTATCTAAGCAGCGGGTTGTCAATCAACCTGCGCCGTCGGTATAACAATCATGTATCATAAATAAAACGTTGACCGTAAACGTTACATAGTTCAATTTCAAAGGAAATGAACTCCTACTGGTGATATAACTATCGGAAACAGACGGCATTTGTAGGACATTTACATAATGTCTAAAAGGACCCTATATAGTACAATATTAATTTAGTACGGCAATCCGCATAGTTACCCATGATTGTTCAATAGGAGGTGAAACATCGGCTTCTTTAGTGGTAATTGTTATGCCTATGTAGACGATGAAGCGCCCCTTCAAATTACTTATGTAAATAAATAAAGAATTTATGAAAAGATTTTTTCGTAAGTTTAGTTAGAGTGGAGTTACTGATTCTGTTTCGAAAAATCGCGTATTGAATTAGAGGTGAAGCCGACTAAGGGACTAAACTGTCGAACCAACAGCCACGGTCCACGGCTTTACCTACATCTAAACAATGATTGTTTAATTTTTCCAAATAGATAAATTAAAATGAAGTCACTTCAGAAACTTTGAAACCAAGTGGACTGCGGTGCAAGCCAATATACATACAAATGTACAACGTACGTAAACGTACATACTATCCGTAATATGTAGAAAATATTTGCAGGCAGTCACCGATACCAGATACCGGATTCTGAAAGAACACGGACCAGAAATATCCTTCTTTCGATTTCCAGATGAGAGGCTTCCTTGGCAGATAACTCCACATAATAAGACAGACACACAGACAGACAAGTACTCACATGATTTTATAAAGAATAACAACATACGGTGGTTCAGGCAAAATGCAAGATCTAAGCGAAATGTGATCCTGGTAGTGAATCATGACTACAAATATGTTCGCCGGTTAAATAGAGCCTGCAATTTACTCTAAAAATCAACACTAGTTCTGCTGACATTGCAGCATTGCCAGATCTAAGTACTACAAGCTTAGCTGAAAGGTAGTAGTCCAGGGACTCCAGGGTTTACAGCATACCTACTGTTGTAACAAGTCTCGTAGGGCATGTAATTGGAAACATCATCGTCAATGCAATCAATTAGAGTTCCAGGTGTAGTACCCTACAAAATTATCGTATCTTGGTTATAGGGCAGATGTGCTGCTAATAGAATTACAGTATTAGTTGTGAAGACAACTACAATTCATATATTCATGATAATATGCTTACATCATTGAATATAAGATATCTGTAGACATATATCAGTGTTACGTCAGGCGTAGCTCACTCCGCGATTTTGTCGCGTCGCTCCAAGTACATGCGGTCCACACCAATTTTGGTGTCTAGCACTAGTAGTTGCCGCGCACCGCTATGTAACGGACACCTGCTCGCGTTTGCGCCACCTTGCGGTCATAATCTGTCGTAATAGACGCGTTTTGTTAGAGAGTGAACCTTCTGTACCTACAGTACATACTATTATTTATTCTATGATTACGTCAAGGTAGTGACATAAATATAATATGTCGCAGAAAGGCCAAGATCATCAAATAATTGTTTATTTGTGGGCATCATGATGCCTAATTAACCCTAGGGTTCCCTCGCGACAATAGAAACAGTCTAAAATCAATTGATACACAAATTAATTGCACGAAAGCCAATAAACAACATACAACGTCCTTGTATTGCTAAATTTCTAACCAAAGTACCTAAAAATTATTAATAATAATAATTCAGCCTATATACGTCCCACTACGGGGCACAGGCCTCTTCTCACTCGCGAGAGGGCTTGGGCTAGGGTCCCCATGCTGGCCTAATGCGGATTGGGGCTTCAAAGTACAAATTAATATTTGGTAATGAATGCGTCTACACATGTTAAGGTTTGACAGGAATTGTGCCACAGCATCGCCCGCGCGCGCCGGTGCTGGCGCTGCACTTGAGATTAGATGATATCATGAGACACCCGTGGCTTGTGCAACTACAATGCTATAATGCCAAGAACTTATTGGATCTCACCATATACAAATAATAATAATGTTTTAATTTGTCTGGGTGTTACGAAAGTTTCGCAATTGGTTTGTAAAGGTTGCACTACAATTTAAAGTGGATAGGTCCACCTCCTCTTTTCTTAGAAAGTCAAAGAGTCTTCCACCATCAGTCAAGAGGTTTTTACACTCTTATAGAATATTGTATGTATACAAAAGCATTAAAAACTCACAAATCGTGCTAAGTCTAACAATAAAGCACCGTACAATCCATTACCAGCGCGCGAACCATAAAATCTTCAGTTTGGGAATGAGCTTGCCACCAGAAAGAGTTAACATTAAACAACCTACAATTACAAGCCTTTGTTATAATTAGCCTAAAAATTATAGGTGAAGGCATTGGAATTATTCAAACATTAAAAAATCTTCTAAAATATCCTACTTGGTAGACGGATCTTCAGTCTACGCACAATATCATGGAGAGATGTCATCCACAACAACTGGAGTTGTCAGCATCACTTTAAATTCATAATCATCGCCTTCATACGATTGTCACCTGCGTGTCAGTGATTTTGTTCATTCGTTAAATACATTCGCTTGCATGACTGACAAGCATATAATATAAAAGCTTGGTTGACCCGGCACCAGCTTAATTGGCATGTTTCCAGTTATCTGTGATTCATAATTGACACTTGAAATAGGTAGGAGGACTAGGAGGCCTACCTTTTCATATAAGAATTAATATCTATTCATGAATTATTATTAAGGTGGTTCGCTTTTCATACAAAATTCAATCAAAGCTCATTAAGTAACTACACACTATTAGTACACAAATATTTCCGCATTTATCTTCTTTCGAATATTCGTTTGCGCGAAATTAACAGGAAAACAATGTTTCATACAGAAATCATGCAAAAATCATAGTTAAATTTTCATCAATTTTACGTATGTGTGTGTCACAAATGCCGTCTACAGATACATTTGCGACGTTGCCATACCATTTCCGACGTTGCCGGGCTGACCACGACTCGAATTTGGAGTGCCGTCATGTTTAGTGCAGTTTTGTTGACACTGATATTTGACAGGTAGTTAATTGACCTAAGCGAGAAGTTCGTCAGCTTAGCTAAGAACTATCATGGCGTGTTATGCAAACAGTCGCTTTTTTGCTTGCAAACGGAAGATTCCCGGTTCGATCCCCAGTCATTGTATGCTGGAACATAACTTTTTGTATTTTTGTTACACCTAAATTTCGTATTGTTTTTTTATTTTTAATTATTTTTTCTTATTATCATACATCGATTATTAAGTATGGGCTACACGTATTCTTTTATTTTTACAAAGATAATTAGAAATTATACTCTACCTAATCTCTCTGATTTTTACAATCAGGACATCCTCACTGCAATAAAAACCGGGCAAGTGCGAGTCGGACTCGCGCACGAAGGGTTCCGTGCCATAATGCAAAAAAAAAACAAACAAAAAAAAGCAAAAAAAAAACGGTCACCCATCCAAGTACTGACCACTCCCGACGTTGCTTAACCTTGGTCAAAAATCACGTTTGTTGTATGGGAGCCCCATTCAAATCTTTATTTTATTCTGATTTTAGTATTTGTTGTTATAGCGGCAACAAAAATACATCATCTGTGAAAATTTCAACTGTCTAGCTATTACGGTTCGTGAGATACAGCCTGGTGACAGACGGACGGACGGACGGACGGACGGACGGACGGACGGACGGACAGCGAAGTCTTAGTAATAGGGTCCCGTTTTACCCTTTGGGTACGGAACCCTAAAAAGAAGTGTATAAAATTTCCTGTGGTTAAAAATAATGGATTTTGTCTATGAATGAAAAACACAATTATTACTATAGTTTGTTTTTTTTAGCATTAAAAATAAGGTAAACAATCTTGACGTGTCTTTTAATTGAAAAACACATTTTAAAAAATAAGTTACGGCAAATATGTAACAATTTTAAATCTAATACGATCATTTATATTCTTCTGCTTTCATAAGTAATCGTTTTTGATTTTTAAAAAACCGGGCAAGTGCGAGTCGGACTTGCGCACGAAGGGTTCCGTACCATAATGCAAAAAAAAAACAAAAAAAAGCAAAAAGAAAACGGTCACCCATCCAAGTACTGACCACTCCCGACGTTGCTTAACCTTGGTCAAAAATCACGTTTGTTGTATGGGAGCCCCATTCAAATCTTTATTTTATTCTGATTTTAGTATTTGTTGTTATAGCGGCAACAAAAATACATCATCTGTGAAAATTTCAACTGTCTAGCTATTACGGTTCGTGAGATACAGCCTGGTGACAGACGGACGGACGGACGGACGGACGGACGGACGGACGGACAGCGAAGTCTTAGTAATAGGGTCCCGTTTTACCCTTTGGGTACGGAACCCTAAAAAGAAGTGTATAAAATTTCCTGTGGTTAAAAATAATGGATTTTGTCTATGAATGAAAAACACAATTATTACTATAGTTTGTTTTTTTTAGCATTAAAAATAAGGTAAACAATCTTGACGTGTCTTTTAATTGAAAAACACATTTTAAAAAATAAGTTACGGCAAATATGTAACAATTTTAAATCTAATACGATCATTTATATTCTTCTGCTTTCATAAGTAATCGTTTTTGATTTTTAAAAAACCGGGCAAGTGCGAGTCGGACTTGCGCACGAAGGGTTCCGTACCATAATGCAAAAAAAAAACAAAAAAAAGCAAAAAGAAAACGGTCACCCATCCAAGTACTGACCCCTCCCGACGTTGCTTAACTTTGGTCAGAAATCACGTTTGTTGTATGGGAGCCCCATTTAAATCTTTATTTTATTCTGTTTTTAGTATTTGTTGTTATAGCGGCAACAGAAATACATCATCTGTGAAAATTTCAACTGTCTAGCTATCACGGTTCGTGAGATACAGCCTGGTGACAGACGGACGGACGGACGGACGGACGGACAGCGAAGTCTTAGTAATAGGGTCCCGCTTTACCCTTTGGGTACGGAACCTTAAAAACCTGATAACACTGAGTATGTGGGGGAAGCGCTGCTGGCCTAGCGGAAAGCAATTCGGAGGTCGCGGGTTCTAACCCCGGCTCGTACCAATGATTTTTCGAACTTTTGTACGAAATAGCATTTGATACCTACCTATTTATACACCGATACCTATTTTTCGGTGAAAGAAAACAATGTGAGGAAACCGGACTAATCCAAATAAGTTTACTCTCTGGGTTGGAAGGTCAGGTAGTCGCTTTCGTAAAAACTAGTGCGCATGCCAATTCTGGGATTAGTTGCCAAGCGGAGATTGAATATCTGGGAGACCGACCAAAGCTTACAAAACATAAAAACTCAAAAATGCGCGTTTTCTCATAGACCTAGCTAAGAGATCAAACCCCTTATAGCAAATTTCATCGAAATCGTTAGAGCCGTTTCTGATACCATCCAAATATATAAATAAATAATTATATATCTAATAATTGCTGGTTTAAAGGTAAGATAACACAAAGGAGAAACAAAAAGAAATTACCTACTCGCACCAGTCTTGAACCCCAATCCTCTTGCACGTATTTCCACGAACATACCGTTACGCTATTGCAACATACTTACGTTGTGTGAAATTGTCTACTACAAGGATCACGGAAACACTGTTTGCATGTGTGAGTAATAGTAGGAAAAAGCGTGACAGCAACACTCCGTCGAATTAAAAAGGTGGTTTTTGCACAATGAAGTATTCAATGTTTATTTTAATAGTTCAATATTTACTTAAAGAGTGCGCGAAACATACTTTTAAGTATACAAATACCAAGACCATTTCACAAAAAAATAAAATCTGAAATTTTGCAAAAGTGGTGCCATCTAGCGAGAGTTAGGTTTTGAGTAACCTAGGCGAACCACCTTAATATGGTTGTTTTTAAAGCAACCCTCGCCTAAAACTAATCAGTAAGGTAGGATGTTTATCTGCTCAGTTGAAACTACTGCTGAGAGTTGTTACTAGTTAGTAACGCATACATTAAATCATGAAGTGTTGTATTTTCTTTTTCACTTTCTGACGCTACTTTCAGGCAGAGGAGTACTCGATTCGAAATAAATCTCAATGGCTTCCACAAATAAGTACATCATGTTTATAATTATTTTATTTTTTTTTACACATTTGTTTACGGAATATGTTGTCCTTATGTAATGATAGCCCATTAACAAATAAACCTGGTATACCTAGTCAATAACTATTTATATCTAAATAATGACAATGTCGTATTCTAGTGGGTACCTATACTTACGAACATTTGGTTATTTGTCCACATAGACGTATATAACATTACATCTGGCCTATCATATGATGCAACTTACCAATTTATATTAAATTGTTGGAAAATACGATAAATCAGAGAGGACCCAAGCTTTTCCAATTAGTTACAAATTTTAAACAGTTGATGGGCCGACAGTGCTATTTTTGTGGTAAGCAGTAGATAAGTAGTAGTAATATCATTACATCATACAACAAAACCTTTTTATCACCTAGTGGGAAAACATCAAGCATCAAAGGAAAGCATCAGAGGTAGTTTGGACGGGTTTAATGTAAAACTCACTCGATGTGGTTCACGTTACATGCATCAGAGCTACTACTTCAGATAGTCGTTACACTTAAAAATGGTACGACCTACAAGTACCTTCTTTTATCTTTAATTATGATTTTAGGGACAGTTTTTCAACTAATAATTACACAAGTTTTGTTTTATATAAAAAGTTAAGTAATTTTATAGTCGCAACGGATAACTTATGTTGCCAGTCAGTGCTAACAATTGTCTCATCTATCGGTAATTTCAAATAAGGAAAATCTAGTTTGACGCAAACAATCCTTTAGTATATCTATATGGAATAAATTTCAAGACCACGTTCTTATTATGTGATTTTTGCATAAATATAAATATTATCAGTCACAGTACGCCCGGACCAGCGCCGGCAGAGGTTTAAACACGTCTCATAATGTGGTTCAAGCGAAGGCACGGACACCTAAATAGAACCGTTTTTCCCCCGAAGGGTAAAAAACGGATATTTAGGTTCCTGCCGAAGCTTGAACCACACCTAAGGGCCTTGCCGGCTTATGTGGTACTGAAGAGAAAGCAGCCGAGCGCTGGCAACCGGGCGACATTAGTACTTGAGTGGCGCGATAGATGGCGCTACTAGTTGATGAATTCGCTTGATTAGGGCTGAGTTACAAGGGTGTTATCTCATAATGTGGTTCAAGCTTCGGCAGGAACCTAAATATCCGTTTTTTACCCTTCGGGGGAAAAACGGTTCTATTTTGTCAAAAATTGTCCGATACCTACCTACTACTCCAACATAATATCTTAACTACCTCACAAAATTATCACACATTATACCAATCTAATGAATTAATTTCAAACGTAATAACAATTAGCTACAGAGATTATTGATGAGGTAAAAGTATATAGAAAATTAATATTCCATTAAATATCGTTGTTTCATACATATATTTAATATGCACTTCGTTTAATTTACTTTTCCTAACTTTTCTTTTTCTTTAACCTTAACTACATATATCAAATCGGACGGGCAGTAACATGGGGTTATAGAGGTAAGTTTGTTGTTACTTGTTAGGGACCCAACAAAGCTCGAGCTCCATTTCACCGTAACATTATTAATTTGAGCTAATGCACTCCGGAGTGCATAGCGACACAACGCAATAAATACACGTGAAGCGAACAACATAGAGTTGTGCGGCGAGTACACTAAGTATTTAGGCAGATCGGTAGCCGCATGCGGTTGACATAATTATCGGTACATAGGTAGGGGAGACCGAGGTGAGTTTTGACAGATGAGACTTGTTGGCGATTTTTTGGAATCTAATGACTGTTAGCGAGCTCGCAACAGTGTGCGTTTGTTAGCTCGTAGCTTGAACTAACAAACGCGCGCTATTGCGACCATAGAGTTATATATTTGACAGAGGGAATGTCACTTAAGACAAACTGTGACCCTGCAATGGCGGACGGTTTGAAAGTGTGCGTGTAGACGAGTGATACCATGTAACACAAATTCTCCCCTAATGGTGAAACAACTATTTTCCTTACATAACAAATAAACGTTAGCTATCAAAAATTATTCATGTAAACGTCTTTAATTTCCTTATTATCGGGAAATTACCATACCGATCTAGTTTGAAATGCAAAATCAATAATTTAGCTATTTAGCTAAATGTCCTAAATGATCGCTTATGTACATAATGATTTAATAAGAAGGGCATCAATTACCCTACTTTCGGGGAATTACCCTATTCAACTTCCTGGTCACACTCCTGTTTCGTATTTATAAACAATGAAATATGGAGATTTTATGTACAATACCATGATAATTGATAAAAATAGCTATGAAAAGTTATTCCGTCACTTTTTTTCTTTCGATCGGTACAATTCTTGCAGGATTTAACTACACATGCCGGCATGTTTTACATTTTCCTTGGACAAATTTACTTCACTGACGTTTTGAACCGTCTGACGGCAAATTGGTGGATGAGGGCATTGAGATAACTGTCAATGTGTGTGTGTCACGCGTAAATACTAGGAAATTGGTGGATGATGGAATCACAGTTTTTGTCTTAGCAAAACTACGTCCGTAGTATTCTAGGTCCATGATTGCGACCTTGTTTTTAGTTAATAGATTCCAAAAAATCAACGATTTCACAACTCTCCTCTGTCACAACTCACCTCGGTCTCCCCTACCTACAAGAGTATGACCGGCCCAGCGTACTTGCCACATTAGAGAGATTGTTTTCGTGGAAAAAATGGGTGTGGTGGGCTAAGAGCGACGTGATCAATGATCTTTCGACTTAGCGAAAATGTAGTTTGAGGATCTCCAATTTATATAACGGGTATTGCACAATGCACATCCATCGACTGCCACCGCTAAGTGACACGTACAGCTAATAATTAACATACATCAGTGCACCAGTGCAGGTAAACATAATGAAAGTATATCGCGGTAGACCCATTTGTGTAATTAAATATGTATACATCAGTGCATTTATTTCGTTGACAAATCTGAGTGAATTCTACTGTGATGTGACATACTTATTATGCCTAGATATGCTATTTTTAAACGATACGAAAGAAACGAAAAAGTGACTTTGCTAACTGGAAGGTAGGACCTTCCAAATTGTGCTCATATGTGTCAGCCAAAAGCCCGTATCGAGGATGACGGGAGGTTCCGGAGCCGTCAGCCGCTCCGGAAATGGATGTTGTCGAACAGGCTGTGATGGCGGCACATGCTACTCGAGTAACGATTTCAGAGATCCATTAAAAATTCAATCTATGTATGCTTTTGCAGTCCTGTTATGGAACAATTAAGCCGGATACCTAATTTCGCGTACCTATTATGAATTCCAAATAGTCTTTACATTTACAGCGTTCCTTCTTGTCCTGTGTCAGTCAATTTAATTAAAAAAAATATTTTAGTCTTAAATTTTTTGCGCTAAAACTTAGCCTGACTGTGCAGAGGGGGAACGCGGGCAGCGCGGGAATAATGCCTCAGGCTAATTTAAGTTTAGACTTGTGATCATAATTTAATATGTAATATGTTTACAAGTTAGTTGATAAACAAATTAAAAAAAAAATGTCTTAATGTACTCAACATCTAAGTAAAATAAATAAATAAGATAAGATTGGCGACCCTGTACCTCTGAGCCATGTGGTTAACATCGTAAGCTATAAAATACTTATAAAAGCGCTACATCTCTAGAAACAATTACACTGAAATCAATAAATTTTAACATTTTCTAAAGATCTGAAAACACCTCTTCATCCCCCTTCGCATTGTGAACGCACACACCTCTGCGATATCTCGCACCAGATCAAAGCTTACTGGTACATTTCGCTTTTACGATATTGATGAAATGTTTCTCGCCGTAAAACTGTACGGAGCGTGACTTAAATCAACTTCGTCTTTATTTTTAGAATGCTCGATCGACGGCAATGCTCTCAACTTTATAACTTTAACACTTGGACAAAAACATTCTTAGACTCAACTTTTACGCGGCGCTCGCTAAACGCGCTAAAAATAATTTAATAATTTATTAAAAGATCAAAATGGTTGAATAGTTCAAGTATTCATCTACATATATTGTACAGTTATTGTAGATAAGTATTAAGCTATCCGAAATATCAGTATACTATTTAATCGCCCAAAAACGTACATGTCAAACACATTTTAGAAAAAGGTCGCTTCTGAGGACAATACAGTTTTTTTTATTCGAATCTTATGTACTGAAATAATGTATCCCGCCTGAAAAGGTGCCGCCTGAAAATGTGCTTTAAATTCCCTTAACTTTGCGATGTCTACAGGAAAGACGCGAACAAGGTTTTTAAAAATGTGTATGACCCTATTACCTAATTCAGTGAAAGTAAAAGAAATAGGCGCGCGAATAATGACTTTATTCTGCTGATCGCCGATGGTCTGACAGTTGCCTTAACACAGGCCCACCTAGGTCTTAGCGTCCGTTTTACAAAACTATGAAAAAAAAAACAAAGGTGTAAGTGCAGTCCCCAACCAGCGTGTGGACTATAGCCCAAAAACTCTCGCTCATGAGAGAAGGCCTATGCCCTGCAGTGTGAGGTGTATAATTTAGCTAATAAATATTATATTATATGGGAAAATAAAACAAGGGCCCTTCTGTACATACCTTCGAACCTCGGGCGACGTGGGCAAACTCCTTGATTTCCGACTCTTGGCATTGTGACGTGGGTGCCCTGGACCCGAGCTGGTGTTTCCCATAGCTGATCACTTATTGTCTACTTTCACGGCACATTGTAGTGCATTTACATACGTATAATACTCGTACACTCAATTTTCCACAACACTACGGTTTTTCCTTTTTTTGTTAACACCGTCACGAAACTGAGGTCATTTCAGATGTCTTTCATCGGTAATGGTACTAACACGCAAAATTATGTTAATAACTGGCCATCATGTCAACGATTGAACAACGTAAAATTAGATAAGTGCATAGCATGTATGCTGCGAGGTAAGTAGCGGTAAACTTATTAGAACAATTTTTTATATGAAACTGGAAGCCTTAGTCACTTTTTCCTTCGAATATGACATTTATTTCATTTTAGTGGTAAACTTCATGTAATTAATATGTTGTGCTGCGAGTTCAGTATTCATTTTACGGTTTTAATCCCAAATTGTTTATTTAACACGCTGTTACCTGGGAATATTGCTCACGTTATTATGCCTAAGCTTAGATTATCTTACAGAATACGTACCCAAAGTACCGATTTAAGTATCTTCTCTTAACTCTATTGTTTACTATTTCAATATACCCCAAACTGTATTCTTACTTTGTAAATTGATGACCGCAGTAAACAAACATGCAGTTGGACGCCTGCTGTGCTTAGTTATTTAGTGATTTGGCATTTAGTTAGGTATCTAAAAATTCTGTGACGTTACCTATATATTGCGTCGGTGTAGGCACGTACTACAGTCGGAGTAGAATTTGGCACACCGACCATTTACCTTTAACATTGTATTCAAATTTAACCCTTATTGATATGATTTTAAGGTAGTTTAAAAATTAATCACGTTGAGTAACTTACGAGGGAAAATCGAAATCACAACCGGCCAAAATGCCAACGGTCGCCGAAGCTTCGGACATTGCGAACATTCCTTAGGCGAGTCTCATCGGACCACGGGGACCACGTCGTCATTGGGTTGTATTAAACCACATTTTCAAACAATTTAAAAGGTTCAAGTATTTGATGACGACAAATAAAGAGAGCATTAGTAGGTACGAGTATTTGTTACACTTATTTAAGTAAGTAAATGAAATAAATTGTCATCGTTAACTTTGATCAATCCGGTAATGAATGGATAGAAAAAGGGGATGTGTAATGACGGAATGATTAGTTATTATCGTCGTCGTTCGGCGAACAGGGACAATGGAAAAAAGGACTAATTATGGACGAGTCTTGTGTGAAGGGCCGTCACCGTTCATTAACCTTTATTTTGTGCCTTGGCTCTCATCATTTGTTTATTTTTATTCGAGTGTAGGTTGCGCAAAACTGAAATCAGGATTGTCTTAACTTCTATACAAATTCAAACACTCGATGTGAAAATTCGTAAAAAGTAAATAATACAATCTCAACAAATTCAGAAATACGTTTTAATAAACTCTACAAATTTAGACAGAAATTAATATAAACCTTTTTTGATTATATTTTAATCTTCTTCTTCCTCACGTTATCCCGGCATTTCGCCACGGCTCATGAGAGCCTGGGGTCCGCTTGACAACTAATCCCATGATTTGACGTAGGCACTAGTTTTTACGAAAGCGACTGCCATCTGACCTTCCAACCCAGAGGGTAAACTAGGCCTTATTGGGATTAGTCCGGTTTCCTCACGATGTTTTCCTTCACCGAAAAACGACTGGTAAATATCAAATGATATTTCGTACATAAGTTCAGAAATACTCATTGGTACGAGCCGGGGTTTGAACCCGCGACCTCCAGATTGCAAGTCGCACGCTCTCACCGCTAGGCCACCAGCGCTTCTTATTATTATATTTTAATATCAAATATATTTACCTAAGTGAACTACGGGACCAGGGCAATAAAGATATAGTTATTTCCAGGACAGTGTCACGAAAATTTGAAAATTAAAAATTATTTCTTAACGTGCCTTTGATTTGTTTACGATTGCATTCGTGTACTCGTAGTATTTTCGGGACCTATCGAAATGTCTATACGAATATATTTCAGGGGGCTGGGCAAAGATTGCAGTAATCGGTTGCTCACAACGAGAACAACAGTTGTGTCACATAATCAGAGGCGAGTTGGCCGCTCCGATATCGAATGGGCCGACGTTGGCCATCCACAGGCGATATCTATTCATCCCGGTGCAGTGCATTCCATTATCGAGCTGGAAGTGGCTGGAGCATTCAGATTATAGCACGGGCGCACCCGAGCACTGTTCCGTTGAATCAAAGAGAATTTAGAATTTAGACATATTTCAACACGAATGATTAACACTTTTAGAACACCATTTGACTTTGATCCTCATTTTTTTCACCGATATATGTTAAATGTTAAAAAGTGCCACCATCTACTCGACGATAGGCCAGAGGAATGGGGCCATCTTTTTGATCGATAGATAATATTTCTCTATTTCAAATTCTCTTTGGTCGAACCAATTCAGTGAAACTGGGACTGTTTTTGCTGTATACAGTGGTTTGAATTTAAATTGATAATTCTAAATGTGGAGCATTGTTCGATTTTAATGCGACGATCTTTTTTGAGAAAAGAAATTGTAACCGCTTCTACTTCTAATATTACTTATTGTACAAATCTATTTAATACTCAGAGCAAATTATTGCGAACATGATAGTAACTAAGTGAACATAAGACTGACTTGAGTAAATTCCTTACTGCCTATATTAGTTGGTAACTTAAAAAGACCTCTAACAAAAACAAACAATACACTCGCCAACCCCATGCGGAGCATGAATAACATTTCGAGTGAAATTACTGTATATGAAGGTGTGAATGCGGTTAAATAATTCATGAGCGCTTCACCTAAGCCCCGAGGAGCAAAAGTACGCCTATCTACCCGAATAAGAACAAGCTTTAAGCATATTGTCAATAGACAATTCACATAAAAGGTGCTGGAAACGCTCGTGAGATGTCAAATGTCTCTCGTGAAGGATAAATCTAGATTTGTGGGTGATGCATTATGCCGTACAGGATTTAAACTCATAACATTAATACGCGTCGAGTTTTCGCGTCCCTTACTGGCAGTTATGAATGTTATCGTTAGTGTGCATCTGTGCTGCATTTCAATCCTCTACAAAGAGTTGTAAAATTATTTGAAAATTTTATTCAATAAGCATTCACTGCAAACTATTCAAAGCAGTCAACCAATAAAGCTTAAGCGCAGAGTTGGACTCTTTCATGCAGGATAGCATAAATACTTATTGTTACAGAGATATTTTATATACATAACTAAAGGTTTGAGATTGTTTCAATAAAATTACATTTTAGGCTGTGTACCTACTGTGCTGAAATTAGATGCTGACAAAGGAATTCCAATACATTTATTTATTTACATTATGTACCTATTTATGTCATTATACGTCTCATAATATTTATTACATAATTTTTATATTTATTTTATTTATAGGTATATAATATGAATGGGAAAAAGGCTAAAAGAAACTTACTATAAGACAGCATTTTCCGGAGGTGTTACGGTGGGATAATGGAGTGTTCACATAAAAGCAAATTAATTAAGCTCATACAATAGGTCGCTATTAGTGGTGTTTGCGAAAAAGAGGGTCGCGGAGACGCACAGAAAGGCGGCTCATTGGGCGTGAGAATATCGATTTGTATTTTTACCGTAGTTTTTACATTGAATTTTAATATAAAAATCCTTTCTTTCACTCTCCTAGCGTTATGTTATTTTTTTTCTTACTTTTTTCGTAGTTACCTATATAGGTACATATTTATTTTTGACGACTAATCAAAGTTAATGAATTTCAATTTTCAATAAGTAAAGTAACTGGAAGTCCCCATCACGGCAAGCCACAAATCTTAAAGGATGGTGTTCCTTTTTTATCTCAGCTTTAAAATACCTATAAAACACATAATTTTTTATTATAACTGGGTGTATTTTTAAACTTTATTCTCGTTAAATATATTATTAACATTCCACCCATACAATTGTACATAGTTTTCTTATTTTACAACTGTAAATAGTCAAAGTGCAACTTTTAATAGAATCGTAATGAAAAGTATCTCGTTAAAATAAACAGTGTGGAGTGCGGTGCGGGCAAACGACGGTTTCACTTTACGATGCGCAATTACTTTTGACAGTTAGCTTGCCCAAAACTAAAGTGCTCATCAAATGTTTAAACTAACAAACTTTTTTAACTTTACTGTGTGAAAATAAATTTTATGTTACCTCTAGTTTAACGATTATTACATGAATGTTTAACCTAGGTTTGCAGAGAAAACAAGAATTAATATACAGGGTGATTCAGGAGACGTGAGCAGGACTAACACTGCGCATTTCGTAAATTATAAGCAACTGTTTCCTATCAGTATTAGTGAGGTTACCGTTAATTTTCTAGTCGTGTTGAAAAAAAAAGTCATCAATTTATTTACGACATGGATGGTCACCCTAACATTAGAATACTAAACTACCGATATTCTGTGTCAAATTGAATGTCATCAACGTCATCACGGTCTGGTTACTTTTGAAAACTCGTATCTCACTCAGGTTTGACATTTTATTTTCTTCGTAAAAGAGGTTTTATGTTTATTAATTAGGTCTTGCAGGGGGTGACCATGATTGTAGAGAATTAAATTTGCCCTCACCAAAAAGTTGAAAAATAGGAAAAAGTGTGGTTGTTTCACCTAAATACGACGGTGATCGATCAATTACCAGTTACTGAGTGTGCAGGATTAGTCCTGCTCACGTCTCATGAATCACCCTGTATTACCAATTCAAACACGTATTTGCCATTTGGAGTTCCTAAAAATATAATCTAAACACAATGTTCCCCTTTCATTCTCTAACATACATACCACATACCAATTATGTCGCAATTTCACTTAACAAAGGGAAAATACGGATGGCAACTGCAACTGCATTACTATTGCGACATCACTGCTGCAACCTCGTAACGGGCGCTGTCACTGACAATTTCACCCGTAAAATGAGTGAAATTCGCAGTCATATATTGGAGTGATTAGAACATTCAGTCCGTTAGAGTTAAGCCACGAAAAGTCTGCAGCGATTTTGATAGCCCTCGCAGTGCCAGTGTTATTTATACGTCATAATTTCATAGAAGTTTGACGTTTAAAATAATACATCGAATGCGTGGGCTATCAAATCTGCTGCAGAGTTTTATTGGTCTGACTCTACTCATTTTTTTCAAAGATATTGACAGTGATAGCGCCCGAGTCAAGAACATAAGATTATTTCGGAGTTTATCTATAAGTTTTTGAAACAAATATATTGCAAAATAACTTAAAAAAGGTAACAATGGTCTATCAAAACGTTATAAAATTTTTGTTTGTTGGTACGGAACGCTCCATGAGAGAATTTACTGAATTAAGCATACCTAGGTACCAAATCTTCGCGCAGCATGGGCCCGTATTTAACTATAAGGACAGTAATAAAAAAAAGCGGCCAAGTGCGAGTCGGACATTTGTAATAGGTTTTCCTGTCATCTATAGGTAAAGAACTATTTTCCGTAACTAATAACTTCGAACCTATGTATTGTAAAATTATAATAAAAACATATCAATCTTTGGGTCACCAATTTACATATGTGTATCAAATTTCAATGTAATTGGTCCAGTAGTTTTCGAGAAAATAACCTGTGACAGACGGACAGTTTAGTTTAGTTTATTGATCTCTCAATACAATTTTCATAGTTAATGTAAAAGAATACAGAAGCAATTACTTATCGTATAGCGAGTAGCGACAGACAGACAGACGCACGAGTGATCCTATAAGGGTACCGTTTTTTCTAGAGATGCACCGGATATCCGGTTACTATCCGGTATCCGGCCTAACCGGCTATTATTTTACTATTCGGCCGGATACCGGATATTCACCTGCTATTAGGGCCTGCTCCCGGGAATTCCCGGTTCTCATATTCCCGGGAATTTTATAGTGTCAAAAGAACCGGTACGGAAGACCCGGTACCGGTACTTCCCGGTTCTCATCATATGACTATTTATTCCCATTTAAATAGTAGTAATGTTTTAGTACTTTAGCTCGGGACATTATATAACATTTAATAATGGTGCTATGAAACGGGGGACCCAAATAACCCGACAAACTAACCTAGTATAGTAGGCATTCGTGCAGGCAGGCCGTGCCGTCATAGTGCTGAGTGCATGGACTACGTTACGGCCGGGCAGTGTGGCTCGGCCCAGGCGGAGGCAAAGTATGCCGGTTCATTTCGGCAAATAGGTTGGAACGCCAATTAAGTGTTTGTTTATAATAAAATAAGTCATTTATTAATTCTTATGCAATTATTTATATGAAAATAAGTCATTCATAAAGATTGTGCGCTAACACAAACAATTTCTTAAAAGTAATCAAAAGATGCCTTGAGATCCGGGAAGAACCGGGAATCCCGGTTGCGGCCATGCCCAGAACCGGGAAATGAAATTCTTGGTACCGGGACCGGTACTGCATGCCCTACCTGCTATCGTCCGGATACCGGATAGTAAAATTACTTGATTTCGGAGTAAACAAATTGGATTTAAGAAACAGACACGGTCATAATCGTACTTGTTTATTATTTTAAAATAATTTAATAATTCCATTGACTTGCACGCGCACTCATTTCGAACCTAGAAATGAGTCAGCGCGAACGTTCACTAGGAAACAGGTCAAACCTGCAGAATGCGCACTTGCAAAACCGAAATGTAGCTATAGTTCCGCTGGCCGAATATCCGGCTAAACAACTCTCCGTTGCATCTCTAGTTTTTTCCTTTAAAGGTACGGAACCCTAAAAATTATCAGTAATTACTGTGTGTAATAAATACAAATCTGTCTGAATAAAACTTGCCATATTCAACTGTCGCATGTCAAATTGTTGAAATAGAGTGGGCTGTAACTCCAGCGGATTTCATATATTTTCATTATTAAAGCGAGGGTAGAGAGCAAACAGGTACCAGGCCGCGACGCTAAGTTGGATTTATAACAGCCACTTTTTTGGGGATTTAAATATAATAGTTGATAAATGGTTTTCCTTATTGTATAACATACCTACTTAGGTGTTTTATTTTTATTAATTAGTGACTATTTTGTTACTCAAAAATTATACATTTTTCATAAATTATGGAATAAAGCAATAAATAATAACTTAACTAAAATACCCCATTTCATTATTCCCTTAATATAGGCTACTACTAAATAGGTATTTTTTTTAAATAATTTTCCTTAATATTTACCAACTAAATGTAATAATTCATAATTTTACGAGTATACCGTTAATAGTTAAAAGTTAAAACGCAAACTAAACACATTTTTACTTTTTAGTCCACAAAAAATATAGTGTCGCAAAGGGTCTATAACCTTGCAGCTATGGGTATTATCGATTATTCGTGTGAACTATTGTTGTACTCCGACGGGGGCAGCGCAGAATCCTAGGGGGCCGCCCCCCTCCCTCCCCCGCTCCTTTCGACAGGCCCGAATAAACAAATACTAACACCACAAGTTTCATTTACAGTCACGAGTTTGGGAGTTTCTTCGAAATCACTTCTAAATATTTATTCCACTATTACTACGGGAAATTAAATATTTATTGCATTAATAGTCAACATCCGATACGATCTATTTTGTAAAAATAAAAACACAAAAGTTTTACTTCAAATGTCAAATGTGTGTGTAAAAATAAAACGCAAAATGATTAAAAATCATAATAATGAAAAAATACTATTGGCAAGTATTAAGTACCTAATCCAATAGGTAGGTATTACTGATGTAAGTATGTGTGAATATGCGAAATTGAAAATTATTATTTATTTCATTCAGTTCATAGAATAATGGTTAATTAAAAATAACGTGTATACATAAATAATATCAGTGCAATCAAATTGAATGGTTTTACGATATTTCATACTTTACTAGTTACTATATTGCCTAAATAGGTTTAGGCAGAGCACCGCAAAATAAGCGTACATGCTGCCTCTGAAGTTATCCGATGTTTTATAGGGTCAGAGTGTAATTGTATATATCAGAGAATGTTATAATGCGTTAAGTAATAAAGGAGTTGGTACTTGATTGTAGGAGAGCCTAAGTAGCGACTAGGGTTGCCAACTTTTTTTTGGTGGAATATAGTATTTTCCAGAATAAGGCATCAAAAATATAGTACATTTCCAAAACATATAGTACTTTTTAGATAAAATACTAAACATGAGTGTAATATACGTTTAATAGGAAATATAGTATTTTAGCGTACTATATATTTTTCCAAAAGTATATAGTACAGAGAGCCAAAATATAGTACAATACTATATAATATAGTACGGTTGGCAACCCTAGTAGCGACTAAACTTGCTCCGCAGCGCACCCACTCGCCCGAGACTGGTTTAGGCTGATCAACTGCTCCATAGAATATACGTATTAACAATCATAACATAGACCTTAAGCCAATCAGTTAAGAACTCTATTCGGGTAAATGGTATCTACTCGTATATTAAAGTTTAAAGATTACATAAACGCTCCCGGCGTGCCCACAATCCCACATAGAATACTTGCAAATAGGTCTATGGTAAAAATATCGGTTTATGAAATTGTGGTCTACAATGGTGGTATTTGATGTATATTTACGCGACTGTATGCCACCTTCTAGCATGAATATAATTTTCCTTGACAGTATCTCGCGTAATATTATGTATTAGAAAAAGATGAATGATTAATTATCTCCTAATCAGTCCCGAGTTAAAAGCCCGGCGTCATTGAGTGGGCGTCTTTCCGAGCATCTTTTATTAATGTTAATAGTTGATATATACATATAAACGAAAACCTCCGTAATTATATTCGTATTATACACATACATATGTGGCCAACAAACCACATTGTGGTTTGGCAGAAGGATAAATGTATAATTAGCTGTAAGCACGATTAGTGAATAAATTATTTAATTTGATTAGGTAGGTACCTACATCTGCGGCATAGGAAAACAAAACTACAAATTCAGCGATGCGCAATGAAAACTCAGCTTAAGGACATGGCAGCTCCACGTAAACGGACCGAAATTATTGCACTGCACGTATACAACTATACAGGCACGCCGAGAACAGCAGGAGTTCTGAGTAAATTGTTCACTACAACCTGACGTTGTACGTTACCGCGTACACATAGCACCCACACTCCCTTAGTTTCCAATAAACTGCATCAAGCTGTATATCCTCGTTCAATTTAATTAAATTGCTGTATTAAAACTAAACACGTTGTTGGGTCAGTATATTGATAAGTTTATCTACCGAATTGATTTAGCTGGGTAAACTATTTTGTATGTTTTATAGAAAGTTGCATTGCATTCTTTTTTTAAATATTTCCATGCCAAATACTCTTGGAAAAATAGAACAGTTAATTTTAACTTGAGATGAGAGGATAATTTTATTTTATTATCAATTATCATAAGGTTGGTTACATATTATAGGTAGGTAGTTATAACTGTTAAAAAAAGGTTATTAGAGATTCAATTAAATAGTTTACGATTCGGTCACGATTACTTATAAAATGACCTTCGGAAGGATTTTAAATGATAAATATGTACGGCATGATAGGAGTAAGGGTTACGGTTTGAAAAAACGCATGTAAATAGCTCGCGGCAATAACACCCCTGCTACGCCAGATCAAACGCTTGTTAAAGTAATTTGGCACACAAAGTACTTTATTACATCCCTATATAGCCGTTGCGAGACAATAAAATAAACCACGTAACAAATAAACTTCCTTTGACTGTATGTAGTCGAAAAATTTCATATACGATCCTACACGTTTATATTATTTGTATTAGTACGAATAAATGGTTGGTATCTATCTAGTTATCATTATTCACCCGATAATTATTCCAAAATTATACTTCTCCCTAGCTTACAGGGTCATGCGTATGCGTATTACGAAGCAAATAAGTACATATTAGAATTCATTGATATATGATATCATTGATATCCCATTCCAAATAGAACCATATCGAGGTTGTTAATAGTTACCTACTTTAACTTAACAGTATTAAAATTTGAATGAAGGCATATTTTAATTAACTGAAATAAATTATTTATTCCAAAGTAAAACCTTTACTTTGGAACACCCTGCGGTTCAAACTTGATGATGGATATTTATGACCTCTTAGTTGATAGAGTCGTCTTGGTTGTAAAAGTGATAAACGGTTTAATATTTGTAATAATCCATTTTATAACTTATTTTATAACTCTACGTGTGCTGCATCTGCTCTTACAATACTGCTTAACTTGATCAGAGAGTCTACTGCGAAAATCGAAAAAAGATATATATTCGTACATAGGTATAGAGTTCTAGAGATTAAGTAAACTTGAAAATATGTAAGAAGAAGTATTTCTACTTACAGCATATCAGCAATCTGAAGTTATGTAAACTATAAAGTCGGTGCATTTGGCTCATAGTTAAGTTGCTATTGGGACTGTAAATCTAAGATTTAAGCGCATAGTAAATTATAATACGCGTAGGTGTCGAGCGTAGGCGTCAGGGCGAGATACCGACAAGTCTTTGCGAGCCCGTGGCGGCCAATGGCCATGCAATAAGTAAAATGAAAGATTTACCACGAACAAGCTCCGCGGAGCTCGCCGACGCGGCGCGGGCGCCGGCGCCGGCCACACGGTCTTCGCAACACCGATGTGTGGGCGGTTAAGCTCAACTAATAACACTACAACTTTAGCACCCAAGGCGCCATAGCTCGCATTTATCTGCTATCATTCAATGCTGCACTTAGAAATTAAATAATTGAAGTATTTGTTTACGCGCTCCGTTCACCGCATTGCGTGACTAATAAATACCTCCAGGCTTTAAAAAGTTTGACACTCGAGTTTCAAAGTTTACCGATACTTTCCACGAAGCCAATTTACGGTTCTCGCTTTAACATTCAGTATACGGAAAATAAACGTCGGTTACGGTGAATCACTAGCCAAATAAAAATACTCGCAGCTAGAATTAACTCAAACTGCACAAAATGTAAACATCAAAACCATCTCTCGTTGCGTCCACTGGAACAGCTCCGATTAGGACAGCGCCGTATAAGGGAGCTATAAATAGTCTGTAGCGAGCTTTGCACACCATAAACAATAATTCTTAAGACGATTTGTCACAGTCGCACTGTCGAGCCGATGGTGTGAGGGCACGAAGCGCGACGCGGACAGAGCCGGGCGCGGCGCGAGGCGAGCGCGCGGCAACGGCGGCGCGGGAGCGTGCGCGCGCGACCATTGCATCCGCTCAACAGGACGGAATAGTCGACAAAAGCACCAGGGCCTTCGCCCCTTCCGAATCCGTGATCGCGCGGGATACAGCGAATGTTAAACACTATAGCCAAAGCTATACGTGCCAGTATGAAAAACTAAGCGAGAGTGCCATCTGCGCCAGGGAGGGGCCCTTGCATTAGCGGGATGACATTATGCACTCACAGAAGGGTTCGCGGCTTATCTCGTTAAATCAGCCGTCCCTGCTGCGGTAAAATAATTTACAGCAACGACCGGCGGAAAATAGCTTCCGGGTTGCAAACTACGGTGGGATTACCGTTTGAAACGATTCGACATTCATTAGGTAGGTACTATTCTCTGAACTTGGTCAGGGAAGTTTTACCCAAGAATAGCGTGCCTAATACCTAAAACAAATAAACAAAAATCTTCTCGTAAAGTTTATAAGAAATTTATATTATGTAATTAGGTATTCTTTTCACTCGCTTATTTAAAATTATACCCCAAAAAATGCAGAAGAATAATTAAAATAAAGCTTAGAAGATGATGATATGATGAATAAAAAAAAAATATCTGCCAAAGCAAGTGGATACCTAGTATACCTACTACTAAAATATGGCACCCATTTAAATAAAAATATAGTACTTATACGTGATAAGTCTCTAAAAATAGCGTAGCTGGTTACCTTTCGCATGCGAATAGTTTAGTATTGTAATAATAAGAGGGTGCGTGCTTGCAGCCCGGTCCATGCCATGCCGTTGCGTCATTATGAATTTGAGATATTGATAAGTGGCATCAATATTCATTGTCTCGGTCTTGCATGATATGTAAAAAAATCGCGACAGTTTTCAAAAAACCGGAGTTGCATCTTTTTACTCCTTTGTAATTGTATAATAATACTTTTATATTCATATTATAAAAACCCTAGCCTAAGAAAGATGATGAATGAAGGAATAATAATAATGTATATGTATAATCATCGATTCAACACCATTCATCGGAGTATTGATTATTAATCACCCAAAAAAAATGAACAAAATAAACAATCTCACCTACTTATTTACTAATAAGATGTAGGTAAGTAAATATATTTAATTCTCGACGTGATTTAATAAACTATTTAGCGATCCAAGATGTCTGGCATTTTTTATAATTTCGACCAAGGATATTAATATAAAAATTCACGGTAAGTAAACTCACGAATAAAAGTGAAATTTACTATTTATTTTGTAGCTTAAGCAGAGTACGCAATATTTAGTAATCATGTGTGATAACAGATGCGCCCAGCTTGTAATTTTTTGCAATCGTTATATTCATTATGCTGTTTACGAATTAGATGTGTTTTAAGTGTCTATTGTATATTTAATTATTTAAGTACTGCGGAATGGAGTATCGGGACAAACCATTCTGGTTTAACGATGCTCGTGGATCAAAATGTTATGTAATTGTGATTTATTTCTAATAAAAAGAATAAAAAATATTAATGTACTTTCTGCCAAGTGCAGGGCTAAGTTATTGCGGGCACCCGAATCGAGAAACTAACATTTGTTGCACTGCATTGCAGTTGTTGAGCTGCATTTCACAAAAAGCGTAAGTACCCATTTTATATCGTTGCTGCAATGTATCACATGTACTTGTACAAGTACATCGTGATGGGTGCATAGTAGTTTATATTACTGCTAATAGGTACATTAAACTACAAGGAATAATATACGAGCTTTCATAAGGAGGCAAACGAGCAAAGAATCGCCAAATTGTACCTAAATAATCAATGATTAACAGGGGTCACAAGTGCGTTGGTGGATTTAAGATAGGAGTAGGCACTTTCTTTAAAGCGATATTAGTCCCAAAATAGCGCGGGCAACAATTCTATTATATCTTACTTGCTTCTGCCTGGGATGATAAAATGATAATAGATAAATACTATCTATCCTATGTCCTTCCAAAACTATCTCTATACCAAATTTCATCGAAATCGGTTCAGCGGCTTTAAGCGTGAACAGGGTTATCCTTTATCTGTAAGGGCAGACATTTTATAATATTATATCAGTAGGTATTATATAATTTATATATTATCATTCTGCCTAGGTAACGCTACGTCTTACGTAGGCGAACAACGCGCGAACGCGGTGCGGCGCGGCGCGGCGAAATCAATCCTTTGATGCCCATAGAAGTGTCCTACGTAAGCGATCTCGTTGCGAACGCGGTGCGGCGCGATTTGCACGCGAATGTCAGGCGGCGCGGCGCGGCGCGGCGCGGCGGCGGCCGCTTTCGCCGCGCCGCGCCGCGCCGCGTTCGCGCGTTGTTCGCCTACGTAAGACGTAGCGTAAACCTAAGTACGAGTACCTATACATATTACATATGTAGGTATGATACATTTATCGTGAGTGTATTTTACTCGACAGTCATCGTCGATTCGTGTATAGCTGTGCACAAGCGAGATCTATTCAATTTACTAATGGGAGCTTTCATCAAGGAAACTTACCCATATTACTTTATACAGTGTACATTTGGCTTGTTTGAGGATATGTCCCAACCAGTCGACTGGAATTGCGTTGCTCCATAAACGGGCAACCGAACTTTTCGGAGCCACTGGACCAAAATCCGATTGATTAGACATCTCCATTCCACTGGCACAACCAAATCTGCATATGTACATATCTAACACTTGCATAGTAAACCTCGATGTCTACACCTACTGAATAAAGCTCGAATTTTATGAAATGATGAAACATTTCGTTTGTGGCCTACGCAATATTGGTTGTTATTTGCGTCTACATAAGTAATCGTTGGAGACTTAAATAGCCCGCGAACGGCCATAGATATGTAGGCAATATGTACTTAATTAAAATATGGATAATAGCGTTTTAGTAGGTATGTACTTAAAGGAACATTTCAGCTCATATGTAGTTTTGTCATTGCATTTATTTAGGTACTATAACGTTTGGATGATCGATCATTCAATTACATTGAACCATCTATTGAGCCTATCCACTGCTTTCTTCATGTATCTTGTAAACAACTTTATAGGTTCATAGTTTTCGATCTTTGGAGTGACGGCTAACGTTCTATGGTGCAGGCAATAAAACACTTAAGATTAAGTAAAGCATTGAGCTCTCAAGACGCAATTTACGACGACGTAAAAGTGTAGTTTAAAAGAGGTATTTTCACCAGAGGCCAGTCAAGCGCACGGCAGCCGTCGTAAACTGAACGCGCGCTCCCGACCGCTTTTCTATCAGACAATGGAGGGATGATGCTCAATACCAGAACCTGTTAACATATAAGATAGTAAAACGAAAATAAATCTAGCCTATAAGCCAGCCACCATTCTTTTAAATGAGGAAGTTCATATGTGTTGAGGTTTTAGGATGTTTAGTACATCTAATCTGTTACTGTTCTCCATACAAACGTACCTAGTCCCCATTTTCCTCTATGGATATTAACATTATAAATAAAATAAACATTCCAGTGAGTACATAGTTCACACCACACTAGGTACTTATAATTTACTTGATCAAATGCCAACATTGTTGTTTAATCTTTACGTTAAAAATAGCAGAATACAAAATATAATTAATAATAATTTATTATTATGTAAATATACGAAGCGCGCGATTTACTCGTATAATTATGTTATAAATGTACTTGCTCAACATGATATAGTATGCTCTGGTGGCTCTCAAGCTAATCTTGTTAAGTTTCCTAAGAAACCTAAAATTAGCAACGGCTATTAATAAAGTGTACGAGAGGCAGCGATGAATACTTAGATCAAAAAACCTATGAAAATGCATTGTAGTTTTGAAACAATTATTATTAGTTATACTAAATAAATATTCTGTTTATAGGTGAATACAATTCATTTTTAGTATACGGTGGTCAGTTATTAAACAGTGGCCAGTATTTGACGATTTACCCTATAGGTTATAAAATTATTTGTTTACGAATATCTACAACGACGCTAGCAACTAATACTTAGCATGATGGTTATATTATAACACCCTAACTTTCATAATTGGGTATTGGATAACCGACCGCGGTAACGCGAGACGTGATTCGAAGCAAAAAGTCTTATGTGTTAGGTAGTAAAATTGCGATGTTGTACGTAGGTACTTATGTACCTACATACTTAGTATAATTTATTGTACAGAGTGTCGCGTTTGGTATGGATCACACAAAGGTCAGAAATTCAGAATCTGATGGTAAGAAGAATAATGGAGGATCTAGAGCTACCGATTTGAACCCCATGCATTTCATTAGGAAAAGTTAATGGTTTCACAGAAATCTACGAAAGGAAAGGTTTAGTTAGTTTTTTGTAATCGGTGGTACAAATTACGAAAATCTACTTATAAAAAAGGGACATTTGAAAGTATTACACAAAGTAAGAAAGGAATGTTACTGTTAGTATATACGTATGTAATATATATGTATGTGTAGATACAATTTTTGATATTTTCCTCCCTAGCAACAATACAATTGATATTAAAGATCGTATTGATCGTATCATGTCGCATACAAATCAATGTGTATAATGTGTAGGCTGTAGAATGACATTCGAGTTGCCGGGCCGCCGTGCCCCGTACAAGGAGTGTCCCGGTAAGGAAAGTGGTCCCATTGTGCAGCATGCATCCCCGGTTGTTCACCTATGAGAAAAACTCATGAGATCTCAAACTGGTTTATATTCGTGTCTGATTGCTCTCACTTTTCTTTATCCGAGAAGAGTCTGATACCTGTGACTGCTGACACAGTTCTGCTGAATATTTGTGACAATTTTATATACACCTTACCTAGCAAGGAAAACAGACCACCTTGTACTTATTTGATAAACTCCCTCAAAGGGCCCATTTGTGGGAGTCTGGGTCTGGAATCAATTAGACATACCTACCGCAGCCAGTTGGATGTTTTATACTGGTTAAGGTGTGCAGTATAGGTTCAGCCAGCAGAGTTTTGAAAATCGAAGCGCTTTTTAGATAATAACACGGTTGCCAAAAATATTAATAACAATCATACGGCCTTTCGTTAGTAGGTAAATTCATCGATTTGACTTTCGCTCGACAGAAAAAAAATCACAACAACCATAGGTCTAAACGCACTTGTAACAATTTATGCACAGAAGCTAATGATTTATGAAAGTTCCTTCTAAAATGCGCAACTTTATTTTTGGATTACTTTTTTTAAACTGGTTAAAATGATTAAGGTCAAATACTTATAGAAGAAGGTATAGCTCATGATTGGTAGGTAACAAGTCATGTTAAGTGCTCAACGGTGGCTCGTGCCGCCCATAGCACGCCTCACACGATTGCCTCAGTTAAATTATATGCATAATGCAGGTAGCGGTGCGGTGTACGCACGTGCGTTGGTCTGAGGGCGCCGACCATACCTCACCCTCAAATGAACAAAGGAAGCTCGACTGTGATGCCTCCAGTCACATAGGCTTTTATGCCGGCAAAGACACCGAATGTCACACAATAGCTTGTTAGCCTTTTGTCGTGCGGCGAGTTCGAGACGGGGTGACGTGACGTCGGTATTGTCTGCGTACCTAATCAGAGAAGCTTTGACCGGGAGTCAACAGAGGTAAGAGTTAAGCGCGTCACACCTCTGAAGCCTATCAAATCAACCATAATGGTAGGCACTACCGAATATCATGTTACCTACGTAGAATAAAAAAACCGGGCAAGTGCGAGTCGGACTCGCGCACGAAGGGTTCCGTACCATAGAGCAAAAAAAAACGGAAAAAATGCAAAAAGAAAACGGTCACCCATCCAAGTACTGACCACGCCCGACGTTGCTTAACTTTGGTCAAAAATCACGTTGGCTGTATGGGAGTTTTATTCTGTTTTTAGTTTACATTTAAATCTTTACTTTATTCTGTTTTTAGTATTTGTTGTTATAGCGGCAACAGAAATACATCATCTGTGAAAATTTCAACTGTCTATAGCTATCACGGTTCGTGAGATACAGCCTGGTGACAGACAGACGGACGGACGGACGGACGGACAGCGAAGTCTTAGTAATAGGGTCCCGTTTTACCCTTTGGGTACGGAACCCTAAAAAGCCACATATACAATTAGGTACATTGTAATATATTTTTCTCGTTTAAGCAACTGTTTCATAAATGCTAAATTGCGTTTGGGGAAGTCTTCAATTTGCACTTCGGTCCCCTTTGTTTACAAACATAGAATATGAGTAAACCAGTAACAGCGAGAATCACCTCGGCAACTCGCCAATAGAGGGCGCTTAGTTTAAAAATAGAAGTGTCACCGTACAGCCGTTAGTAGCGCGGCTAGGATTAATTTATAGCCGTCGCGGCGGTAGGCATTTCCGATCTACCGTTTGTATACGCAGCTGTTTTGAACTCACTTTCGATAGATATCACACCCCAGACGCTTTTCTGACAATTCTGACTTCCTAATATGCCTCCATTTATGTTTTTAGGTACTTACCAAATGTTACTAGCAGAAGTATAGATGAATTTGCAGGAATTGTTCATTTTTAGCAATTGTTTTATTTTTCGGTTACCATCACAATATATATTATATATATATTGTAATTTTATATATTATATTATATATGTATGTAGTATAATTTGATGTACAGCATATAATTAAAATTTAGTGATCGCAGCAAATGTGGAGAAGATTGACCAGGAAATCGGACCCTGGCACTAGGCCGGGAAAACGCTAGGTAGAAGAAGAAGTGAGAAAAGAAATGTCGAATTACGAGAGAAGATTTACGAGTCACACGAGTATACATACGTGCTGATTTATTTAAAGAATTTTCTATGAGTTCTATGAGAGACTAGATTTCTCCCGGATCTCATTGATGGCAATAGGACCAATTGTTAAAAAGGTATTACTCATAGATATTGGCTTATACAGCCATGAAAAACGCACCCATGCGGTAGAATGAGATAGCAATATCACTTGCTCTCTCTAACGCATTAATGCGTCCCTTGGAGTGGCTGGCGCTGGCCCATCGTGTAGAGGAGCCATGACACTGTTTGCATAGTCTGCAATAGACTGAAAGGCCTATGAAATGACTCATAGGTAAAATAGCAACTAATACCTAGTACATATTAGATTGAAGATTAGAAGATTGTGAAGAGACCACGTCAAAAACACATCTTAACTGGGAAACCGTATTTACCTATCGTGAATGTAGGTACTGTATCTATAGAAATTAAGTTTCAGGTAAAAAAAATGGCGAATTACGCCGGAAATTTTATTAAATGTTATTATCGTATTAAGTGGGTTCTACTGCATTTAAGCGGGATTTACATTACGAAATTAGTGTCATGCATGTTGAAATCGGTTTCACGAAAGTAGTTTCGATATATGCGGAAGTAATTTTGTGAAATAATTAGTGTCGTGAAATTCACAGTATCGCAGTGACCATGGCCGCATCAGCATCGAAGCTACACGTCCGCAAAGCGCAGACACTTTCGCGACACTAAGTTTTCACGTCGCATTTACACTACGAAATTAGTTGCATGACACTAATTTCACCAAAAAATCGCGCAGAGCACGAAACTGATTTGCATTCGTGAAATTAATGCATGCATTATGAAAGTACTAAATTACACGTGAAACTGTTGGTAAAACTAATGTCACGAAACCAATTTCATGACACTAATTTCGTAATGTAAATTCACCTTTAAATGCAATGGATACACTTTCGTCCGGACACGTCACGTGCTCGGCAATGCCTCTGCTCTGCCGCTCCTTATTATAAACGCGTTAATACATATTACGCGGAACAGGTTTATTTTAGCACGCCTGCTTTGGCTGAACTTAACTTGATTGTAGCAATTTTGCTCTTTCGCAAAGATTATAATGGACCTTAAAAGCAGTTGGCACTTTGTCAATTTATACTTGACTTCAGCCACAGAATAAATAATAGTACTAGGTACAGAAGACTCACTTTCTAACAAAACGCCTCTGTTACGATCAGGACAGATATGGCCGCTAGGTGACGACAGCGCCACGCGCACGGTTTATGGCTAACCACCAAAATTGGTGTGGAACGGATGTACTTTTAGCTACCTGTAGCAAAGCTACGAAATCGCGGAGTGAGCCACGCCTGCTTCAGCTGACAAAGCAAGCGTTCGTTGATACGATAAAGAAGATACTATGTATCTTATCCAAACTACCGTTAGTTGTTAATGTGTAGTAGTGATGTGTTGTTATGCAAAGTTTGACCATCGCGGTTCAACGTGGCAGCGCGACGAGCGTAATGGGCTTCTCTGCATCTGGGGCGCGAAGCGAAATTTGTGGATAAGTAAGTAGTTTTTGTGTTTGTGACTTGTTTGTTAAGGCTAAGCTTTTCGTGATTTTGTAAGTAGATTGTAAGATTTTTGATGTGTATAAATGAATCATATACAATGACCGTACATTTTCCAGCATTTCTGGTGCAGCAGAGTGGTGTTAATGGAATTGGTAAGTATAGATAATTTCAACTGAAATAGTAGGTAAATTAAGGTTAATATTAACGTAATTAACGCTAATTAATCATTAGGGTTGAAATTATTTATACCAATTCCGTTAACACCACTCCGCTGCACCAAAAATGCTGGAAAATGTACGATGTCTGATAATATATGTAGGTAAGTAATTAAATTAACTCAGTATAAAAATTATATCGTCGAAAATTGATATCGCCATAAGTATGTTTTATAGCACCACCCCGATGTCTGCTTATGAGTTGGTCTATCAGTTTTTATCGTTTGATCTTTAGTTTACAGAACCCAACTTTGAAGAGATCATTGATTTTTTTTAATTCTAAGCAATACTTTTCCTTCACTTTCTAATAAAGAGTGAAGTGCAGCGCCATCTGTACTGTTGGACAAGAAACTACATCCGGGTCAACAGCGTTGCTAACGGTTAGTTCGACTACTCGCCGCTAGATGGCGTTAAAATAAAAATTTTCGACACGGTCAGAATTTTGAGTGCAAACGTACTCCTTGGTATTCCTTTATATAAAGTAAATTTTAATTATAATCTTGTTTCTAGAAACCTACCTGTTAGCAGCTAGTGTAGACATGTCGATGTTATTTCCACAGGCTGTTAAAATTTCATCACAACTGCTGCCACCTTTGATGCGTTGAACAGAGCTTAGGGAGACATCTTCGCTTGAGTTTTTCACCACGTTTGTAGCATTGCTGCTAGATGGCGCTGCTCTTTGTTTCGATGCTTGTTTGTGCCGACTTAACGCAAAAAACAAAGCTAGTACAGCTTTTAGTTTTGCGTCACGGATGTCTACAGCTGTGACTTGCTCTAAACCTTGGACATTTTGGGCGTGAAGAAAGTCCAAGCAGCATTGCACGTTTTCCAACTGTAAAAAAAGATAAAGAGAGATTAATAAAAATATTTTTGGGGTAGAGTAGGGGGTAGGTAGGGAATGCAATCCCGCATGAGGAACTCAATCCCGGTATTCCGCGGGATTGCCATTTTAAGTCCCGCGGGATCCCGGTATTTGCGGGATCCCGCATGTTTGTATACAATTTTACGAATTAGTACTAAATTTGAAGGTTGAAAACAAAAAGTAAACTAAAATTAGAAATAGTACATTTTGTATTAAAAGAATGAACGTGTGTAAAGGCTTAATTAACGCGATTTCGTAAGTCCTGTACCACTCGTGGCACACACAATGTTTTTCATCACACCTGTGAGGAAAAAAGAGGGAAAACAATAAAAAAATCTGCCTAATTTCGGACGTACCTACATAACAAAATTCCCTGGGTACAAATTTAAGATTTATTTACGGACCGCGTCGCCTACGTAAAATAACACCTTTTACGAGCAAGTGTGATGAAATAAATAGACAAATTCGGGCAAAATGGTCTTCCGTGTCATTACCCCTTTCCTCCATAGATGCATTTAGGCTCCGTGAAGAATTTTCGCCAGTAGGCACGTGCCCGAGCCTGTGTTCCTTGTAGTAACACGTAAGAACCACGTCGCTCTTCGATCCCGCAAATCCCGCGGGATCCCGCTTAATTTACGAGCGGGATTAATCCCGCAAATTGCATGCGGGATCCCGGTATTTCGGGATCCTGGTATCCCGGTATTGCATTCCCTAGGGGTAGGGGTATACATATTAAGTGGCGCATTAGAAGAGGGGCCTAGATGATGATTACGATGGTGATACTATGATATAGTTCAACATATTCATTATGCTGATGCGGATTTTGAAAATAATGCGGATGTCTCGCGATTGCGGATGCGAATAAATATTCGCAACATCTCTGGTACGTATATTATCTAATCCGTCTCCGTTCCTATGTGGGATTCGTGTATAAAACAAAACAGCTAACGATATGGTACTGATTGTCTCAATCAAATATACAGGGTGATTCATGAGACGTGAGCAGGACTAATCCTACACACTCAGTAACTGATAATTGATCGATCACCGTAGTATTTATGTGAAACAACCACACTTTTTCCTATTTTTTAACTTTTTGGTGAGGGCAAATTTAATTCTCTACAATCTTGGCCACCCTACAAAACTTAATTAATAATCATAAAACCTCTTTTACCGTAATGACAGTATTTTGATTACGAAGAAAATAAACTGTCAAACTTGGTGAGATTTTCAAAAGTAACCAGACCGTGATGACAGTGATGACATTCAATTTGACACAGATATCGGTAGTTTGGTATTCTAATTTTAGGGTGACCATGCATGTCGTAAATAAATTAATAACTTTTTTTTTTCAACACGACTACAAAATTAACGTTAACCTCACTAATACTGATACGAAACAGTTGCTTATAATTTACGAAATGCGCAGTGTTAGTCCTGCTCACGTCTCCTGAATCACCCTGTATGTATAAGTATTAGGTACTTCAGTAACTCTTTTCTACTTGGTATATAGGTATTGTAGTAGTACTTGGTAGTACCTACATAGGTATGTACCAGGTACCACTTGGTGTTGGTTGGTTCAAGTAGTTTATGGCATGAAATAAAGGTTAACTGAAAGTGGCGTTGTGTTGTGAAATCCTCCATTGCGTAAAGCGGTCATTAAGAATAAGGTAAGCTAGTAGGTACCCACTGAGATACATACGATAATTCTGTTGTCCTTTTATCTACCACGGGCGTACGATTTAAAGTGGTATCCATTTTAACAGTCTCAGAGACTTTGTAGGAGATAGCGTTGCACTTTAATTTCTGTACCCTCCTTATTATTTAATATCGCTACTAACAACAATGTAAGGTAGAAGTACTAGTGCTCGACGCTGCACTAGTATTCGACACGGGCACTTTATGTCAAAGTAATATAGGTTAAATTTGAACGGAGAAGATTTTTCTGTATTCAAATTTAATCCTTGTCATTTTGACATAAAATGCCCATGTTGAATACTAGTGCAGCGTCGAGCACTAGTACTTCTACCTTAAGGCACGAAACTTTGTATGCCGATTATCAGTCATTATTGCTTGGCTCTGCCATTAATAATTATATCAGCCAATATTTGCCTGGTTACATAGAGGATGATAGAGGCTCGTTAAAAGAGGAAAAATGACTCAAAGAAACGACATCTTTAGATCTGGTCACAGCTTAATAATCAGTCACCATGCCATTACTATGAAAAGTTGGTGCACCTTTTTCATTTCATAAAGGAACTTAACGAACCCACGAGCTTGATTGCTAGCCAAAAACGAGGTTGCGTGGCTGCGAGAGAGTCGGTAGTAGAACCTGTGCCCTTATGCTACTGGTATCAGGAGTCGCTCCTATAAGGCTCGTCGACCGCGCAAGCCCTGTCGCAACAGGCCTTGCGCAAACCAGAGACCGAGTTTCTGGACACATCAGAAAACTCTAATAGGACCATCCATAACAAAACATTGAATAAAAAAATAAAAAACCGCTTGTGGCGTCTGCTACAGCGCAGGCGTGACCGTCTGGTCAGACACCGAATTTAACCAAGTTTGGTACATACCTAGCACTAAAATAAACATATCAGATTCTCGAGGGAGATGGCATTTTTTTGCAATATCATCATAAAAAGAAAACAACCTTGCCCTTCACAAAGCAGCCGAATTTGAGAAGTTTTACGACCAGACGATTCGTTCCTTCTCATGTTAAAATGAACGCATGAAATATTAAATTTCAGGTGAAGTTGACCTTTCCTTGATAATATCTTAGCCCATTTAGTGTAGGTAGGTGTTTAGCCGACGCGTAACATAAAAACAATAAAAATTATGTTCGCTTGAATGCTAATATCGGCACGAGCTATGCAATTTGCATCGACATACCACTCTCTGGGATTCGACCCGAGTTAACATAGGGACGGATAAGTGTAATTAATTCATACGATCCTTATCCGTAGGACTTAAGGCGCGCACACACGAGTCAGGTCCGACCCGTTATTAGGGCTTAGGTCATGGCGCACGGCCCGATGTGTGTCGAGGCCTTGTCCTACAACTGCAACGCGCAGCGAAACTTCGAAAGGAATACGCGAATAACATATATACCTGTAAACCCAAAATTTTCAAATGTAGTAGGTATATTTTTTGCTATAATTATTAAACGAGCTTTATAAAGAAAAGAGACTAATATTGGTACTTTATACTCATCACCCTTCTTTACACCTACTGAGAATTTATTTTATACAAAGTATATTTTTGTAAACGTTTTATGACTTGTTACGGACATTTAGATTGCGATAACAAGGGGATGGATTGTCAGTGGCACCGGTCACGCACATGATATAGTAGACAGAATAGAACGGGTAGGGTAGTGGGTGAAATATGTCAATAAAATAATTGCATTAATATTAATAAGCTATTCTTCAAGTACATACTTATTTTAGAATAGAATAGAATAGAATGTTTTATTCGTGACAAAACTTATAGATAAAACAACAGGTAATACTACCATGGTCACGAAATGGTCCCGACTCAGCAGGTGCTAGCCTAAAGGCTAGCGCTGGTCTTCCGTCGGGGCCATGGACTATTACGTCTAAATTATAAGAGAACACATTATGACTACAATATTATATAATAAAACTAAAATTACAGTTAATATGACAGTTAAAATGAGTGGCGGTTGTAGAAGAGACGAAAAGCAGTAATACTAGGAATGCGTCAAGGGTGCTTAAATGTAGCTTAATTTACGTTTCCGACTTGATGTGTCCGATCAAATCAACGCTCGAGAATTGAATTGTTACCTTAATAAATATTATATCATAAATATGATGAGTTAAATATACATATATAATTAAATAATACCAGACATAACAAGAAAAAACTGCATAAACTTTATCGATGAAAAATCTTTATCGGACGGACGGAGGATATTGTGAATTGCCGCGTATTTTTCCATGGCATGTTCTGATAAAGTTGTTTTTTTTCTATATGTACTGTTGCTTTGGCGTATGCTGTGATTTTTGTGGACAATGTGTTATTTTGAGGTATTGTACCTTGATAATACATTTTCAGATGAAAGGTCGTCCTTTAATACATCTTGAAGCGTTCAGAGGTAACAATAACGCGACAACTAAGTGCAGACAATTTGATAGCAAGTATGAAGGTAACAGTAGAAAATGGTATTTTAGTACAGCAACGTCTAAAAGTGAGTACGTATTTAATTTTAAATTTAAATAAAGTATACTTAATAGCATTTTAAGAACACCTATTTTAAGAATTACATAAATGTACCTACACACCTCATTGGGTATATACCTAATGAGGTAATTTATTAGGTATTGGTTATTTTGAACGAATTGTATTTAAAATACTTATATAATACTAAGGCTCACAAAAAATCACATTTAGATTTTTTTTTACTTATTAATGGTAATAAGGTCCTCAATTTTCCTCTCCCACTGTGCATTGTGCGGTTTGCACATATTTAATACCAAGTAAAAATTAGGAATTTGTCGAATTTGAATCATCAGTGCTAATACTTACCGCTTAAGGTAGCATTCCTATAGATTCCCTAATTCATACGAGTAATATGGCCCGTTAGCCAGGAGAAAGTAAGCAACTACATTAATAACATTCGTTGCTCTCTGGGCCCAGACTACACCCGGCATACTTACTTAGCGGACACTGGACAGCACTCGTACAGTCGCCAGTCGCCATCAGATATATCGGAGCGGCCAAGGTGTTCACAATATCTTACCTCGCACTCTAACGCCCTAACAATAGAGGTGTGTTCAGATCTTTGTGAGCACCTTGGCCGCTCCGATATATCTGATGGCGACTGTACAACATGCCGGATTATTATAACAAACAATTTAGTAATTACTTACTAAAGTATATACTAGAATGCAACCTTTACTGCCGTAATTCTATTGAATTACGGCTTAATTTGTCTAAAGTATTTTTTATTGTTATTTTAGTTTATTATCTTTATTTATCTTTCTTCTTAGGCTAGGTCATTTATAATATGAATATAAAAGTAAAATATAAAAACACTTACAAAACAATAAAAAATACATATAAACACATAGTTTATTTATTGTTATTTATTATTTATTATTGTAATTAGGATAATTTAGTTTTTAAGTTCTAGATAATAAGTTTTCTGCAATGCCCCACCCGGGTTAAATAATATGACTTGTATATTTTGTACACTTATGTTATTTAGCATGAATATATGAAATGAAATGAAATGAAGTATATGAAACGAAGGTAAAACAAGTACATAAATTATTAGAATAAGTATCTCTTATCACTATGAGATATTTGAAATGTTACAGTAGAGGTAACAAGTACCTACTTACATTAAGCGTTTTAAACGCACCGGTGAACCAAAGTTAAATGATAAGTAATTAATCGATTAGTTACACTTAAAATAAATGTACTATCCAACAAACTTTGACATTATATCCAATGAAAGCTAAAACTGAACATATTGTCATAACTGCATTAAAGATAAGTTTTAAACTTACTATTACTCCTAAAGAAATCCTTTATATTATTATAAAAGGTTTAGACGAGACCTTGACATTGATTTTAATGATGAAATGAAATCGTGCAAAGATTTGCAGTTCCTAGTTGCTGCTTTGGGTTTATTATTTAGTTAATTAATTGCATTTGATAGTATTTTAATTACAAAAAGAATAGTTTTTGTTTATTTATATGGACACGCATCCCGCCCCGACCTTGACCATATTTCGTCCCAACAGCTACCTAATGAAGGGATTCAAAAGTTATGAAATATTCCATTATCGGTCGTTAAGTCAGCGAAGAGGTAGGTCTCGGCCGATTACGACTTTCCCCGCCGTTGCGTGGCCCCACACTTAACCACATACACTGTACCTAAAGAGCGTACAGACTCATAAATCTGTCGGTACAAATTAGCCCACTTTACATTTCGACCGACGCGGTGGATTTGAGCCGCCCGGAACAAATCACAAAAATTCTGACTTGTTTTCTTTTGTGTAAACACATCAACATTGTAAGATCCGAGTGGAGCGGTGGCGTGAGAATGCTTCAGTGTAGCCAGAGCGGGAACATTTCACATTTCACGGCTCTTCAATAACAATGACTTACCCACACTTTGCTCTATAAGCTAAATATGTGCTTTCTTAACATTTATTAGTGCATATTTGATTCACCCAATCTATTCGAACGAATTATTTTACGATTATTGTATTTCTCTAGTCTATTTAATTATGTTTACTTTTAATTAAGTACATGGGTGAGTAAACAAATCGAGTCTGCGCTACAATAGGTTATATCAATGCAATGTCAATGCAATGAAAAATTTAATAGAATACTAAGGAGAATAAGATGATAACTAATCAATTTATCAGTTCTATATAGTTAAATATTGAACTTGAATATTGTACCTAAGTACCTACTCTGGATACGTAACGGGCAGGCCGGTATTTAGCTTTGAACAAAGGTGCAACAGTTGGAGCACCGCGCCGGAAGCCGAAACAATGACCTGGCAAGCCGTGCGGTTTGGTTCTATAAGGTCCAGGCTCCTTGTTGGCATGCCGCGCAATTTAGTGCCCCTTGACATGGCTTGTTGCTAATTGAATTCAAACACGGGTAAAATGGTCGCAGTTAGTAGGAAATTATTTAGCGTTTTGCAGTATCAAACTAAACTGGGTGCTTAATATCCTTAATTTAACTTAAATGCAGGCCATAAGTCAGGCCAAACTTTAAACATTAAATCTCGGTAAAATAGCAGATGATCGAAAATATTAATATTGGCGTTCAAAAGTTTTATCATGATTAGTATATACCCATTCTAGAAAACGGAAAGAATAAATGTAGGTACCAGTACCATATTGCATCGACGTATGGTTGGCCGAAACTTATGATAAAACAGCAGATTTTTTCGTAATATGCGAGTTAGTCATAAAATAGTAAAAATACTACACGTTCTATAGACTAACGAAGTGATCCCATAAGCGTTCCGTGAACAAAGTTTTGTACGGAACACTAATAAAAATTACGCTCTACTCGTATACTTATATGTAATTTATTAGTACTAGTTAAACTTGTGATTGTTGTTGGTAAGTACTACTTTAATAATTTATATCAACTTTTCTTGTTAAACACATATGTACTATACTCGAAACCCAGAACTGAGTATCTATCTATCGTATACAAGCCTAGACTATAAATAATTAACCAGTTCATTACGTGGATTCCTTCGCATCAGAGTGCTCATTGTATAGAAGTAAAGGAATGCTCACTTCGGTCCAAGAGTCCGATCAATCAACGAACCTATTTACACACTTTAATATACTTACATGGACCTACCCTTGTCTATTATTTTATGATGATCATACGTGTGCTAACTCAGGTACGTTCTAGGGATTTCATGGTGATATACATGTACTCCCTGTAAAATCCTAGATTACTATACAGAGGTTTGATATCATGTCTGATATCCAATAAATATTATAGAAAAATCTACCGGTAAGCTGCAGGTCAGTACATGACAAGTTAAAATATAAATCCACTCATAAAAATACATGAAGGCAAGTACAAGTAGGTATCGACAGTTGCTAGTTAGTTATGCCTAGAACCAAGATAATTTACTGAACACTTTGCCCACGGATATAGTAAAAGAGCCCAAAATAAAAAGATTTAAAATCAGTATAACTAAAAAGGTATCAAATCCTAAATACTCTATAGGGGATGTGTAATCCTTTAGAGTATAGTGTATTCATGATATACCTACCTATTTCAACTACAAATGTAAACCTATTCAAATTTTTAAATTTAATTATGTATAGTAGTATACTGAGACTCCACAGTCGTTTTGTGGAGCATTGTATGTAACAAAAAAGTTGTAACTTCTAGTATAATAAATAACTAAATAAAAAAAATCTAATTTATAATAATTAGGTAGCTAATTATAATCTAAGTATATTAAATAAGAGGAAGGTCCATCGTAGAGAACATTTCAGATAGTGTACTACAAAGATGCTGTCATAAATGTAGTTAGGGTAGTTCATTAAAATTATTAATTAAATTGATACTTAACAACAAAAAAAAACTACGTACTCCCTGGAACGCCAAATTGCTTTATCGACTCTATAACGGACCTAGCAGATCATGACGTCAGTTATTGTTTTTAATACTATAGGTATTTGTATAATACTTGATATTAGCGTTAGGTCAAAAATAGGCATTGATTCTTTAATTTAGTATCTATACGAGTTACGATAATCTCGGTATTTTGACTAGGTCCGAGTGCAAATCACAGTATTACAGGCCTATTCGGATCGGATTTCGAGATAATCACAAGATCTAGAGACGATTTAGAGATCAACTAGATCTACATTAGATATCGACTAGATGTGACATGGATATCTAAGTCATAACTTGTCGAAATCGTTCAAGAGGACCTCCAGAATTGCGGAAACGTCAAATTTGACATATCTATCTTACAAATATCTTTAAATTATCCATATCGTAACTTGTTGAAGTCTAGTAGAAATCTAATTCATTTTCCGAATCGAGCCGTTAGTCTTTAAACTCAAGACATTGTTAATAGAGGTCACTGCAAGGTGTCATCTATTGGGCACCATTTATTTTATTAGCATTAGCACTAGGACGCTTACCATAATATGGTGATATTATCTAATCCGTTAGTTTATGTTATCTTTAGGTCTACTGTCTGTTAGCGACGGTGTCGGTTTGATGAAAAACAGGAAGCTAAATTCTGCCTTAACTATAGCAAAGGCTTTGAATTAAACATAGCAAAACATTTACATGTCTTGGGCTTGTTAACATCTTCAATAAGTACGTATAAATACGTATGCGTATGCCTCCCTTATGATTGTGAATTTAATGAGATGTATTGATTATCTTGCGACTAAACCCCATGAATTTACAGGGTGTTACTGACCGTCGGGCTTTAAATCCAGGGCTCGATTCTACTCACTAAACTGAGCTACTTTTACTATGGCACCAACCCCGAAATCCCGAAAAAAATTTTTACGTTTTCATACATTTTGTCTGATCAGATGTCGACGTTTTCTATGGATAAGCCAAAAAAATTTCCCCGATTTTAGGGTTGGTCCCACAGTAAAAGTAGCTCAGTTTAGCGAGTAAAATCAAGCCCCATGGTCAGACACATACTGTATATTTTGTGCTCATTGTGTGACGCAAGCTGCCAATACCTATCTATCAAATCGGCTCACCAGATTGACCTTCAAATCGACAAGTTCAGGCCGCACACATGCTTGCAGACGCATTTTCATGCTAACTAAATCGCTAATACCAAACACATGTTAAGCTTTAGTACTTCGTACGCAATGCACGTTTTGTTTGGTTTTGAGCACTGCGCGTGGGCATGCCATCCTCCTAAGGATACTTTGCGATTTATTAGTGTTATTTTTTATTGTAGAGTAGATAGAGTCAGATTCACCTGTTATAAGGGCTTTCGTTCTTAACAAGTAACTTCTTTTAATTCTAATAATCGAAACGGCATATATGACTGATAACTGATAACAGTGTGTTAACGAAAGAAAGGCATATTTTTACATGTTTAATATTAACAATTAATGTACAGTCAGCAAACAATGTAGAGAGGGGATATGAGAATAGACACAAGTCGAGATTACTATGATATCCATTTTAAATATACCTACACATCCCGCTTAAGGCCTTGCCATGGTAGATGGTAGCATGCTGACTCGCATGTATTAGGATTACCAATAGGAATAGACGTCACTACAATGAACACGCCGGTCTACAGGATGTTATTGAATAAATTCGGCATAACAGTAGACCCAAATTCTTAACAATGGACGATCAATCTAGACCGTATTGGTATTGGTGCTTTTCCGTCCTACTAAAATGGTCCATTCAGTGCATCACAAAGCAGGACACCTACAGATACCTACAGATCATTAAAAAAGAAAGGTTAAGTTCCTATGAAGAAATTTTGCTATGCCCTACAAATTACGAATTTATTTCACTAACTACCAGATTTTGATTAAACACCCTGCTTTTATTATATTTTATGATTTGATTGTTTTTATAATTAAGATATAGGTATGTCACGTCTATAAATAGCTGTGTTGATAAATATTTCCTGAAAGAGGTAAACGTGGCCTATATACTGGCGCTATTGTGATTTGTGTGGGCGAAATAAGATTTCTAGCGGACGTGACAATTGCGCCTGCTACGTGACTTCGCCACATGTGATCTCACCACCAGTTTAAAGGAATTAACTGCAAGTAGAGGGAAACCACCACTATTTCCATTAACAAACCAAATCTATCCTTCAGTCAATTAACAATAGGTATGGTCAGACTGTAGGCATTTTATTAACGTGTTTATGTTAATACCGGTCGTTGGATCTAAATTTGCACGTTCCTTGAATAGGTAGGTATTGTACGAGATGATTTTGTAGCGCCTACGAGAATGTAGGTATACTTCGGTGTTACACCAATGATTCGAGGAATCATTGACTGTAGGTCTCTAATAATAATTGCAACCGGCAAAAACATTGCTAACAATGAGACTTAACAGTAAGTTGAGTAACCAACCGATCGACTAAAGTTTCTGACTCATGCTCCGGTTTTGTGGCTAGACTCAAATTAGACCAAAACAAGGATACAATCCAGAATTGTCGATTTTTTTAGCATTAATTATTGTTACTTACTGCTATTAGCAATGCTAGTCGTATTTATACAAAAGATCATTTGTTGGTATTCACAGAGTGATACAGCTTGAATACATATTAAGTACCTACTTCTTTACTTACAACTTACCTATACAAACAACAGCAGATAACGATTCCAATCATCGCAGTGACATCAAGAATAGGCAAGTGATACTTATCATATCGTATTATGATTATTATGAGACGTATTTACATATAGACGGGTGCCGGTTTCCGAACGGTGACCCGGTTGCTCTAGCAGGGCGCGACAAAAAACGTAAACGGCCGACACGCGTCGCGTCCCACTTGCCGTCTGGATTTTACGTGTTTTAATCTGTTGTATTAGTATGAAAGGGATTGATACAGCTCTTTTAATATAATCGTGAATTAATTATAGGTTCGCTCCACCCGCTCCGGAAATCGATTGAAGGTACAAAAATTTAAGCTGAATACGTGGCAATATCTAACAATCCGAACTGGTGTGCTATTTTTGAAAAGCATGAGAATGTCCAGGAAAACCCATTCGAAATCTGCGCCATTGGTCCTACTGCAAGGACGGATTTCTCCACAAGGGTGTGCCTGCAGCAAGATTGCATATTTTATAAATACTGGTTTAACGTCTGACGAATGATAAGCCGTGCACGTGATAAACGTCGTGTGAAACATAATCGGCTATTGCAAAACAGTACCTTCTTCAAACATACAATCTTACTCTCATCTGGTTAGTTTAATCCGAGTAAATCCTAGGTACTTTTGACACTGGAAATCTCATATAGTCGTACTGATATTATATGCTAGAGCTGTTATTTCTGATTCCATCCAGGATCGACCAAACGCACTATACTTTAAAGTAGGCCACTGACGAGCCTTCCAAATGGATGCCGTTACAATGGATTCATCCAAATGGACGGCATCCTAATATTAAACATTGTACGTTTTTGACATTCATGGACCGATTTTGGATTGCAGCCACGCTATTTGGACTGTTGGAAGGCTCGTCAGTGGCCACCTTAAGATTATTTTTACATTACATTAAAATGTCGGATGCAAGTTTCATTTAAATACCTAACTATAGTTTCATAGGTACACTTGATGTACCTAAATTAATAAGTAATGAATAAAATAAAAATAATGCCAGTGCATCTGGAAGGGAAGAAACATAACGTAAAGTAATTATTCGACGTATCATTATTACAGCTGCACCATCTCACAGTGATTTATCACTGATGCTCAACAAAATATGATAGTAGGTATTGTTTGGTGAGAAAATTATGATTAAGAATTTAATTGTGGTTGATAATGAATTAATGATATAACTTAACTATAAAGAGAGCTCAAACTTATGTTTAATAAGCCAATTGTTTTAGAAGATATATACTAGTATTACAAATAGGTACAACCTACATATTATTTTGTTATTTCACTTCATATTTATTAAGATTGAAATAGATCTTTTTCCTAAGTAATTAACATAATAACAGTTTTCTGTAAACTAAAAGAAATTTAGATAATATATTGGGTATTATTTCTCGTTCGCGGTCGAGTTGCATTAGCGATTATGATATATTTTTTGCTTTTTGATTATTGGTTATCTAGTTCGTATAATTGTAATGTACCCGTTTGATTTATTTTATTGTCCTTGGTTGTAGTTTTTAAACAAATAATACACTTTTGGCTAATTTTCAATACCTACATACATCCTCTTATGTGCCTGGAACTATGTTTAAGTTTAATATTAAAAGGTTGAACGTTTAATATGTATATACATTTTTTTTAACTAAAATTAAGGAAGTACCTACTTGCTTTATAACATATTACAAAAATGTAAAACATATTGAAATACGTGATGCTTTCAGTGGAAATTAAGTAGAAAATTAATCAATTTAGTTTCGTCGCATGGCACCTGAACCGTCCTAACTGAAGTCATCTACAACCCCGAATTAAATCATTGGTTGTCTGCGGCGAGTGGCCAATTGGCCATGGCAATTTCATACGAGTAAGTACCTCCTTGATCTCTAGGTGGTCACAAGTAGATTATAACAATGTGATTCTTCTGATATACCTATCAATTACATCACTCAGAAAAAGTCAGTAATTACATAGCTACAGTAATTTTAATTTTATGTTTGGCTTGTTTTTGTATTATGTTTTATTAAATGGGTTAATATTATTAGCCTTGCTTGCGGTTGGTTTATCATTTCAGCTTATGTTTGTCCCCAGGTGGTGCCTTTGCTTTCACGATCGATCCTGTAGGATTAGCCATAAAAAAATTCACACATAAATTGTTGTTGTCGCATTTAGGTACTTATAATAATAACATACATAAATAATGGGATTTGTAATTGTACTTAATCATTATTTATTACGGATTAATAATTGTGGATTAATATTGCTAAATCATAACTCCTTCAATAATTGGTATAAATTTTAAAACCATATTTATAATAATAGTGGTGATATGACATTAAAGCTCTTCAAGGGGCCTCTACGTGTTGGATCTATATCCCCACGCAAGCCTATCAAAAGACCGGGATTTATAGGCCCGTGAAATCCAAAAGGAGACAAAAAATGGTGATATAATTTAACCCAAAAACAAACGATTTAGAAAATCAACGGACTTACCTACTCATACCTATTAAGATACCTAACTGCTTTTATACAGCGTCCGCTATTCATTACACTAGATGGTAGATACCGTTTTAAATTAACAGCTTTTTTCTCTGCTTCTCCTAATTAAATATACAAAATAAACCAAACCTCTATTACTGCTGTTTAAATTCTTCAAATCAAAGTCCACCAGTATTTAAAAGATAACCGAAACACTGTTGCACGATTACTTCATATAAACGTATCTCACGAATTAACACCACTCACTAAAATCGCGAGATATAATCGTAACTGTCAATTACGTCGAGTTCGTAAAACGAGTTGGGTGTAAGGCTCGACGAGGCCGCCGCCACACAGCGAGGCTGGCGCGCGAATGAGCCGGCCCGAAGACGTGGAGGGCCGCAATCAGACACGACTCGCGGAGGCAGCAGCTACTTGTTAACCTCTGACCTTACTAATATTGAAACTTTAGCAATATTGCTAGTGTATCTTAATAAAATGTTCCCAAAAGTCGTTGGAATTTTAGAATAACCAATCCATACCTACCACAATATTATCTGATTAACTTCTAGACATGCCAGCAGAAAGCGCCATCAGAATCATATTCATGATCCGTCTGATACTAATAAAGTACGCTTAGTCCTTTTGGCTACAGTTCCAGCAGTTCGCTGTTAGACTTGTGCAGCGTCATTCTCCGATCAGATGAGATGTTAATCAGCGCAAAGGTCAGGGCCAGCGCCGACATACGATCCTGTCCTGTCCATCATTCTTATATTGAAGAGTTATTACTGTTTAGCCTGCACAAAACTATACGCTTGACGAAAGTTGACACAATTCCAGTTTTAGTTATGCGATCTGATTCCGATACGATAATAATCTTTCAGTCTCAAAAGTAACGTGTTTGGTTAAAGAAATGACACTTTTGATACTACAGATCAGTATCTAAAACTAAAAGTCGAATCGGCCCGTAGAAGTCTCCTTATTTTTTTTTTCATTGATATTAAGTAGTGGGATGAATTAAGTAGTAGTACCTAGTATAGTAGGCACGTATAAAATTGAGTAATGCGGACTACCAATACGAGTCAGGCCTATAATTCTGCTAGACGAGAAGTAATCAAAACCCGTGTTTGAGTTTTCCAAATTAAAAACGGACGAATTGGATATGCTTATTTTATCCGCAATTATTACAGAATTATCCACTTTGAAAGATAAATAATCAACGACGGATTAAATTAATCCTATTTTAATTGAAGCTGATTTTGTATCAGATATAAACTTTACTGACATAATATTATAACCCTAATATTTTTTATAATAATTAAGAACCTTAATTAAATTTATCTTGACTTAAAATGATCGAAAAAGCTATTTGATTCCTGTAACCACTAATAAAATTGAATTCTCGCACATAACATCGGTAATAAATCACAAGCCTCAGACGAGCAAACAATTCGTTTGTTATGATAGTTAACTTTGAAAACCTCGTAACGCTTATATTTGTATTGTTGCAAAAGCAAACGTGCACAGTGAATATATAAAGTCCATATTTCAGGAGGGTGTTTGAGGAGGTTATGTGTTTATAAAAGTACGCAGCTGATTTGTCAGTTCCCAGTTGTTGGCTAACGATCTATCACGCGAGCTTCGCAAAAAACATCTTAAACTATTTCAACTATTATGTTTTTTGCTGGATTCCTTCGAGGCGATGAAAGGGCACGCTGGGAGGCCGGTACTTAAGTACCTAATTAACTACTAAAAGGATTTTGTTTTGGCTTTTAAAATACCACAAAAACATATACAGAAATATGTCCATACATTGTTACGCAACGAAACATATTAATTTTAAAAAGTTTATAGTTTGGGTTCGTCTGATTGAACATCACGGCCATCGAGACGGTGCGCTACTCGTATCTAATTATGTCAACTTGTTAAACTGTGTTACTAGCATTTTAAAAAGTGTACATGTTGTATTCATTCAACACAATGTTCTATAGGTAAGCACAATATGTAGATTTTAATTAATGTAGTCGGTAGCAACTAGAGCGCAGTCCCTGGACACCGGGCGAGTCCACTGTCTACGTTAAGGGGCTCCCCCACGCCAATGACCTTCGATCTGAATCCCTTAGTTTTCTAATGTTTTTTGTAGCGTATCATAATAACAGCAACGGCTTTAAGCAATATAGTATCCCATATTTACTTTAAAGTTCATTGTCTTCGAGATATTTGGCATCAAAGTTGAACAATTTTAGGCTAAAAAACTGGTTTTCTGGCCATAACTTTTGTGTTAATTAGTTTAAAATTAAAGCCTTGGACACGATTTTCGAGACTTCAAAGACGAATCCAAATATGTAGATTTCGTACATGTAAGATCCTTTACTGCAAACTAGATACGAAAAAAGTGTTTATTTTAGACAATTTTTAAAAAACTCATAAAAAAATAAGTATTCATTTTTTTCAAAATCCGGTGGACAAAACCGGAGATAAAAGATTGAAGAACCTATAACCGTTTGTTTTATAATTCTATCTGTAGTGCAAATAAAGGAGATACGATTCAAAACTTGTCAAAAATCGATGAAAACCTCGGGTAGCCCCTTAAGTCTAGAGGCCGAACAATACGCTAGACACGGCACGATGCTCAATATTCTTAATAACAACACATGGGCCAGTCTTCGAGCACAACAGCTTTTGTTTAATTATGAAGTGTGACTGTCTGTTCTGAGAAATTATTGCAACTGTCTGTCTTATCATACTAGTACCTACCTACATCTACCACCAGTTTGGTACTAACAAAAACGCTAGCGGGAACGTAACTTACTTTCTATGCATCTCGCTCGTATTGGCATATTAGTGCGAGCGAGATGTATAGAACGTAAATTACGTAGACTTTAGGGTACCTGTACGTCAGTGTTGACATTGTCAGTGATTCGTGGTACGGGCACTGATAGGAACTAATTAATTATGTGAAGACATATTAAATGAAAATTACCAGTAAATGGTGGAAGTGTACCTCCACGTCTATATATTATCTACTTTTGTACCATTAAAGTTGATCAATGAGTGTAAACTTTTAAAGTACCTACAATCTTTTACATTTTATTGGTATTTATATTTTTATTCTATGTACCTAGGTAAATACTCGTAACCAATAACTTTGTGGAAATGGTTTTATTACTGAAAAGTCGTGGGAACTTTATTTCAACCAATACCGTTTGTAATTTAGCCTCTCATTTTAATTCGATCGAAGCTACATAAAGATTTGTAATTATAATAAATTATTATTCATTAGTTTACATATTTATAAATTCTTACAAATGTTGACACATGTCTATCTTGCATCATCTACCATAAAAAACCTAAAAACGTATCAGAAAGGGCCGGAAACGCGACCACAACCGGGCGCCGCTCCGCAGTGCCCGCTCTAGCTTTCGAAGCTGACCCGTTTCCATCAGCACCCGCTCAAACAATGGTTTGACTTATGATCCAAATGTACGCACACTGGTTCACACTGCCAATGTGGAATGTACCTATTAGTAAGATTTGAAAAAAAAAAACTAATTATATTTTTTTCTTGCTCATACTTATTAGTTCATTAATAAGAATAGATGTTATCTACCCGTGAGGGCTTGAGCCTCAATACTAAGTTTGTAGGTACAATACCTTGAAATATTTTCGAAGATAATAAAAATAAACAAAATATAAACTTACAAATAGCGAGTTTTTTATTTATAAAGTTGTGACCGCAATGAAACAAATAATGGTCTGCACTCTTACTCGTAATTACACCATTCACACGTTTAATGCAATATTAAATTCCATTCCAAAATTAAATTCCAATATCGACGCATGACGATAACATTTCATAATTTATTCGCATTTCAGATTTATCCAGCTTCAACACTTCGTTTTGTAACACAAAACCTCAATTAAAGTCGGGAAATCGAAATCGCACATTTTCCGCATTCAATAAACTTTCAGCAGTGTATCGAGTTACCTGCAGTTATGCCTCCATTGGGCGGTCGCGTGTTGAACAATATGTCAGGTTATCGTAGGGCATGGTTTACGGGCCATTCCTGCCCGCTACACTGGGCAGCGAGCGCTGCTCGGTTATGGGAACGAGTGCGAAATCAACAGTTTCCGACATCATGAGACTTAAGTGCCTTTCCGTTCTTATTGATATTATAAATGCTAAGGTTGTTCATTGGTTACGCTTTCACGCGTTGACCATTAACCAATTTTATAACACTATATCCAGTTCAAGTTTATTGAATTCTTTTCTTAGTAGTATACGAAGACTTTTTGACTTTGTGCAATATATTTGCAAGTTAATAGTAAATCAGTATTATAAATACATAGGTAAAAACGGTACAAAATAAGCGTAAATATACACAAATGTCACAAATAGGATGGCTGGATCACAACCCTTGTATGAGGGTCCTACATATAACCTAACCTAACCCATAAAATTTGTCTTCTGTGCTAAATAAATTTAAGAATAAAACTTAACCCGGTGTACATAGGGTTGAACTACTTAATCGAACTGTGCTAAAATTGTGGTCATTTTCTACACCAATTTGGTATATAAAATCTTAAAAGAAAAGAAAGATTAGAATAGAAATTTGTGTAAATGAATCATTTAGTTGATTTTAATCTAACGTTTGTCCCTCCAACCTGATCAAGATTAAACGATCTTATCGCGATTGCAAGAGAAATCTAAGGGCCTCAGACACACATACCTAAATACAAATGTACTTAATGTAAAATCTATCTGTGATTAGCTCAAAGGCTATAACGTTCAGAGTGGCTACCGCGAAAACCGAAATTCGCAAATTGCGGGGATCTTTCTCTTTTACTCCAATGAAGGTGTAATTAGAGTGACAGAGAAAAATCCCCGCAATTTGCGAACTTCGATTTTCGCGGTTATAGCCCTGATATCGAATATGTACTACCTATACTATACCTACTGGCTGGCGGATGTGGTCGAGCTAGAGTTCTCGTCGCATGGGTGTCCTCTTACAGGTACGTTTACAACTACAAGGTGAAAAAAATTACGTAACTGCGTGCACATTCAAAGTTTTTCTAGTGCATTAATCATCCTTAGATAACATTCGTTATTTTAGAATGACGCATTGACAACGTAGATATTTTAACATTATTCCTTAGTAACTTTATCTAGATCAGTTTTTATAATTGTAGGTATGCGATTATTTTCTTTATACGATTCTCACCAAGTTTGGTCCCGCCAATCTGTGGGTCCGTATATTTCTATTCTATTCCTTTTTAACATTATCACAAGAATTGGCGCAATCACCAGTTTTTACTTAAGCTTCAATCATCATTTGCTCTTAGATAATAAAAAGGATAAACTTAAATCTTATTTAAATATGACGTTTGTTCTTGATATGAGATATATTAAAGCTAGTTTTTAGTTAGATAGGGCCTGTAACCTCTAGAGAATCAACTTCCAAATCAATATCAGGTAATCTACTAGTATGTCCTCCAGTAGGCTCACCGCAAATAACGCGAAGCGCACTACACACTGGCCTCTGGCCTGACTGGGTTTGTGGGCTATCGTATTTTACCCATTACCCAGCCATGTAAGTACGGCCGCCGTGTGTACCTGCCCCATTGATTTATAAGCCGATAGCTATTTCGGGCGAACGAAATACTCGTGCGCCGCTTTCATTTTTGCCCCTGTTCAATAATAAACAATGCACCGGATATTTGAAGGTGTTTTGTTTTGACGTCTATGAGATTAATAGTATTCTTATGGGAGCGTTAATAGTATGTTTTTATATTTATTACTCTTCAATATACGTATACTGGGAAGTCGGGATTGATTGTATCATGTTACATAACAATAATTTAACTCATGATAAACTTTGGTTAATCTAGGGGTCAAGATGGTAATAGCCAAATTATAAGTAAAAATGTATTAGGATGACAGGTCCTACGAAAAATCACGTGAGTATTTCCAAGTTTTGATTGACATTTTGTATTAATTAACGGTTTGTCACCTTAGTTAGGCCCCTGATCCATCTAGAAACAATAGTTATTTGTTTTACAAGGGGGAAAAATTGTTGTTTAACCTCTCGTGCTTTTCACCACACCAAACCGAAGAAAATATGAACTGTAAGATAAAATACAAAAGAATGTTATTAAATATTTATCATTCAAAATCATAATTTAAAAGTCAATTCTACCATCAGCACGGCGAGCACATGAGTACACGCGGGATAACTTGACATTTGTCCTCGAGACAGCCGGTTGTCGCGCGGATATCATGCTACCGATTCGCGAGAGAGCTCTATGTCGCGGCATTTTTTCGCCTGTCGACTGTCGCGCCCATCATGTGCTAGCCGTGCAGCAAACATGAGAAAACAACTCAAAATTTGCATTTGATTAAGTATACGAGTACGACTATGCCTCACATGTGAATAAAATGCAACTTTGCTATCAGTTTTTGAACAATCAAGAGAGCTTTTACTAGTTGGTGAGATGAAAAAAATAATGTACTTACGCGAATTAGTGATCATTAAAAATAACTAATAAAATTATTATTACACAACCGATAGGTACCTAACTATTATAAAATGAAGGGTCCTACTGGTGTTTATGAATGAAACTGTGCTTACAATCTAAGTACACCAGCACTCCAGTCTACGTTTGTTTGCAACATGAATTCTCAGAATTTTATTTATACGCGCGACATTGCAACTATTATTTTACGACGTCAATAAAATAATATGATCGTCCTAGGACTTAAGTGCCAACAATTTAAAGTAATTTTCCTTTGCCTAAGAGTCATTGTAATTACGAGTTACGAGTAGGTATATTTATTGTATACCTGCCTATATTAAGTACTTATTACAGTTAGGAATATTTTCAATCGCAAAACAATGAAGGTCATGCGTTCGTGACGTTATTGTTAATTAGATTTTGTGGGTAGAAATTAGGATTTCATTTGATTTCACGAACCACAAGTAGTTATGCCAACCATCATCAACAGTCACAATAGAAAGTTTTGAGCCGACCGTAATCAGTGTGGCTACCACCAATTTGGCACTGACATAAACGCTAGCGTGAACGTAACTTACTTTCTATGCATCTCGCTCGTACTGACATATTGTTGACACTATCAATCGACTTACGTATGATATATGTACTCGTACCATCTATTGTCAGTTGCCAAAGCGGACCTCATGCCCCATGAGCCGTGGCAAAAAGCCGGGACAACGCTATTATGAAGATGATGATGATGAATTGATGATATTATGTCTTACTATAACAATGTTCTGATTGTAACGCGCCAGCAAAGAATTACTTATTCCCTTGAGGTGACATATTTGTTAAGTTGGCTACGTGCGACGTGTAGTGTAAGGCACTTAGTAGTAATACATAGTTATGTGTTTTACAAAGGGGGCAAAGTTATTGTCTAACCGCTCGTGCTAATATTGATAACCGGACAAGCGAAATATGTATGTAGTTCGGTACGCCATACAAATTACATATTCCAAAATTGAACCATGTGATGTGCTAGCGAAAATCCTTAGCTTCAAAGTCCATGACTCTTGTAAGGTGCGTAATAAGTCAGTACTACTGACTCCAACCAGTTTTCGTGAGCCCAAACGAAACAATAGATCACTCGCCAACAGCCAATTATGTCACAGCTCTAGAGCCAAAAGACCAGTGACGGATTGCCCTAAGGCTCAGTAAGCCCGGCCTAGGGCGGCAAGATATTAGGGGCGGCAAATTGTGACAAAAAATTTACTGAGGATACCAAGAAAAAACTCAAAATGCACGTAGTCAATATGATGGGTGCGGAGAAAGGGGCGGCTACAGAGCTTGGGGCCTAGGGCGGCTAAAACTGCAAATCCGCTGCATCCACTGCAAAAGACTTACCATTTGTTGGGGGTTCCTCGGCTTGCGGTGTGCGCGCGGCACCTTCAGGCCGGTGACGCCCTCCAGCACGTCCGCCAGCAGCAGGCCGTCGGCGCAGTCGCGCGCCAGCCCGCCGCCGGCGGCGCCCGCGCGGCGCCGCGACCGCGCCCGCTCCAGGTAGTGGTTCGCCCAGTCGGTGTAGATCTGAAAACAATCATACTAAAATTAGTAAAATGCTTCTACTTATAGGTATATAAAACTGCTTCTATAGCGTAGTCGGAGATGCCGCCTACATCGCTGGAGGTCCCGTTTCAATAGTTTTAATAAACATCTACTTATTTAATTCCAGCAATAAGATCAAGTGTAAACTGGTTATTTTGCTTCGAATATATCTGTTTGATGTACCTTAAATCTTTTGGGTTCTACGTTAAAAAATTGTTGCCATTAAGATAAACTGCAAGAAAAACAACCTTGAGGAAGTTACGTAACACATCCAATCGAATTGCACTTCAATTTGCACTGATATGACGATAATCTCTAAGTTAAAAACAAATTAAAATGGCTATTATATTATACTTTCAATGATAATGTGGTAAAACTATGGCCACATACAACACAACAAATTCAACGAAGTCATACTTGTTAGGTACATAGTAAATTCTGGACCTAAATACAAGCGAACACTTGAATCCGGATTAAAGTAATATTCAACAGAAAAGAACGCATAAGTCTGTTAAAATAAAATTAAGCATTCAATAAGGCTCCGTATGACAAAGGACATCTCATCTCATGTAACCTTCAGAATCATCTCACGAAGATAACTTGCTTTTACGGAGATGCCAGTGTCATATAATATGCGTTGCGCGTTGCACAATTTTGACCTCCTCCACTACTTTACCCGCAAGAATTTTCCTCCAAGAAAATATTTCAATCCGGTAATGAGGACTAAAATAATCTTATTTAGACTACTAAGTAATTGTAATAAAAATAAGTTTTTGAATATGCCTGTGTCCACTCATATTTCTATGAGGTTCGTGAGTCATGTTTATATTTTGATGGCTATCATTGTGTTCAAATTGAAGGTACAATGTTTAACGATTTTTTCTCGAACACGAAACGATTTACAGGAACCGTCAGGCATGAGTGATAACTGACCGCCAAAGCAAAGAGTGATGCACTCTTATTTCAATGTCACACAGATTCCCGGAGCCCTGACTCACGCAGAACATCGTAAAAGCTCATCTTTCCTGTGACTTTTTTGGGTTAAATGGTACTTTAAATATGCTTATACTTAACTGTAAATGTGCCAACCCTGCTTAACGAAATTTAAAAACGATTTACGTACCAATATGAAGTTAGAGAGAGCTACACCGACAAGAGTCCAACTCTTAAATTTACGACGACGATGAAGTTAGGACATATACCGTGAAACGAATACGGTGACGTCATACTTCGTTTAACATTCATCACCGTTTTAACACAATTTAATTTCTCGATCGAAAATAACTATTATTCAAAACATGAAAGGAAATTGTGCTTCATCTTAATTGTTTTCAATCACGAGCATCCACCGTAAAAGTTTTTCAACCTCATAAGCATTGTGATAAGTATGAGCGATGTTAGCATTGAATTCTTAAAAGGATTAAGTCATATTCGAGTCAATTTGCCGAAGAATGGGGACAAGTGGCGGGCTCGCGGCGCGACACTCCGTCGCCGACCGGCCTTCTCCGTTGCGCTCAGGACCGATACTGATACGGTTCACATCTTAACTTACTTTAATGGATTTGAAATACCACTTTGATGGCTCCTAACGGCTTTTCGATTACTGGCTGCTAATTATAAGCCGACACATGAATATGCACATGTTATGAATGGTATGAAAATATACAATAGGGATGATGATTGATGAAATGATGACACATGTTGAGTTTAGTAACAAAATCTAGTGAAATAAGAGAAAAGGAGCAATTTATCTCAATAATTTGGACACTTAAAAAATACGTACCTACGGTACGAATAAGTATCTTTTGCAGTGAGCAACTTGAAAATTCGTAGAAACATACAATATTAGAAAACAAGAAAAGTAATTTCAACGTTTCTGTAAATTAATTCCCTGAGGAGGTTAAAATATTGTACCTACCATTTATTTTTTAGTGACAGTCTTCAAATAGTTAATAATAATTATACCTTCATTAAATAAATATGTGAGTATTTTAATGATTGCCTTCATTTAATATAAGCTACCTAACACTATTCGTATACATAACTCTTGTGTTATAACACATACATCATACATGCTGTTTAAATTGTTACATTTTCCCCTAAATCAAGGTGTCTTATCAATTCAAATACCACCAAGTATCAACACTGTAAGTACCCATTATCATAAATTTATATTCAAAGATCATTATCAGATCAATCGAACACTTTAACAGAATAATCATGGCATGACATGATACATTGGAACAAGATTTTTTCCACCCTAGGAGATATACATAGTTAGTCACTCTATCTCAATCGTCACGGTTTGGACGGCTATCACAAGCGAGTTTATTCAAATAGGTCTCGAATAGTTTTCAATTGTCATAAATCTGGTGGTCTGACATGTTTATCGCCCCGTCTCACTGTACGTAGAATGCGTTATATCCGCTACTGAGAACTAACCAATCTTAGGACAGTTATCGTAATAACTAAGTTAGATTATCTAAATATATCCTACAAATAAAAATACTAAAAAGTGTGTATAGTAAATATTTATTGTAATAACTAGTTAGATTATCTAAATATATCCTACAAATAAAAAGACTAATGCAATAAAATATATGAGTATGAGTATGAGTATGAGTCATAGTGTGTACCTATAATAACACAAGACTTTTTAGCAAAATTTAGATTTATAGCGGTGTTCAAAAATGCACACAGGCAGACAAATCTGAGAAATGTTATGAAAAAAATATGTTGTTGTGATGCATATGTTTCACCTGACCGTTGTCTGTCTGTCTGTCTGTCTGTGTGTAATCAAATCTTGCAAGTTAAATTTGATCCACTTCTCGGTTTCCGATTGAGCTGAAATTCGGATTCGTATAAATCGGATGACAATGCAATATTATGGTACCATCGAGCTGATCTGATGATGAAGACAGAAGGTGGCCATAGGAACTCTGTGATAAAACAACGCAACTAATTGTGTTAGGGGTTTTTAGAATTGCCTCGATGTGTATTAGTTGTCTGTCGTAAGAAAAGTACAGTCAGCGATTAAAGCTTGCTTTTGCCAAAAACTTTTATAGGTAGACTTCTTCGTTTCCTAGACTCATCTCTAATTTGTTCTCATCACTTATCTCAAGGACTGCACAGAGTAGGTAATATACACACTCGTGCACAAAGCAATGAGCGCCAAAGGCATTTACCCTCGTGCAGCTTTATTGGTAAAGGCCAGTGCAGCTGAGCTCACCCGTGGATTTAGCTACAACGGAGCTGATACATATTTATCTCTTAATGGATCCATACAAGGAAATCAGAGATAGAAAAAAAAATCAAAACTAAAATATTTAACCAACATACGATAGACAAGTAGTATACACCAATAAAAAATAAATGCAACTCTAGACACCGGGTTAACTTTTTAGTAAAAAAAAAAACAAGATTCATTTATAAAAGTAAAAAGCCAAATCATTTTATGTCGATTAGGGCATCTAAACTTTGTACACCTGAAATGAAAGCTGTATGAATTAACATATTTACATTTTATTTTCGCGAAATGCTTACCAACGTAAATTTTTGTAATCCACGAAAAATAAATTAAAGGTAGGTATTTAAGGTGTATTAAGGACCTTTGTGATTGTAGATTGGCACGATAAACAATGATACAGCCTGGTAACAGATATACAGACGGCCGGACTCTTAGTAATACCGTTAAGGTACCGTTTTTACCCTTTGGGCACGGAACCCTAAAATAGTAATACTCAAACTTTTAGCTGTAAATTTTAAAATATTTTATATGCAATTGCAGCACGATTTAGGTATATGTAGGTATACAGATTTTAGTGTGAATATTGTGCGATGTCGAAAGATTTGACGCCTTTATAAATTATCTGTTAGATTTGATTGATATGTCACGCTCACGACTTAGGTAGATAGGTATTTATATTTCCTGAATTAAGTAATCATTTGAATTTGTTCGTAACGACGAGCATTCTGCACTGACACATGTCCATGTTTTTTTTTAATTATTGAATCTCATACTGTTTCATTTTGATCTTAAGGGGCCCACTGACGGTCAGTCGGAGTCGGAGGCGGACTGATAATCAGTGGGTCCCTTTAAAACAAAAACTATCTGACACGATCGTTCTACCAATAGCTAGTACGTATGTTTCTATAAATATTAAAGTTTGTACCCGTAGTTTGATTATTTACATTATTTTAAAATGTTATTGGCTTAAATCTGTGGCGAAGCAAACTATTAGTAAATATAGGTAGATTTCCGTCAAACTCTTGTGCTAGGTAGCAGCCTAAAAGCGTTAAGTACGGAAGTAGAATGAGGTCGCTTGGCTTTTAATAACGCTGGGCGGGACTCGGGCCGGCGGCTAGTTCCAGGGCTGCTGTTGCCATTGCTCACCAAGCTCCCGCCTCAAGACAACCAATCAGAAAAACGTATCGCAGTTCAAGAGTCCGTTTATGCTCACTCTACACCGACTTTGACAGGACCATTGCAAACTTGATCCGACTCTCTTGAACATCCTATAGAGCTGGAGTTTGCAACTAGGGAGTGCTCTCGGTACTGGTTTTCTATACAAATACAGTACCGGTTCTCACCATACATACTCAGTACCGGGAGCATTCCCTATTTGCAACCTTTTTGATAAAATCACCATGATAAGGCATTTGTAGGTATACGAGTATGTAACTAAACTAAATGTGGTAAATAATGCCGAATCTACGTTAAGACCCGTCTTAATGTAGTTTCTACATTATTTATGGCCACCAGCGTGCGGCACTGTGCGGCACAACATAAGTATTTTTGTACGGTTTGATACAACCAGCCCATTGTGCCTTCGAGATGTACTAAGTACCTACAGAAATGAGCTTATCGGATATCTATCCGCCACATTTTTTTGAAACATGTAAATCTTATACATCTAGGGCCTACACAACGGTTTTTTAGAATAGCAAACCAGCGCAATTGATGCCCTCTCTGGGCGTGTCTGAAATATTCGCTCGCCTGTAGTTGCTAAGCTATGGGAACACCAAGCTGCGCCAGGAGCGCCTGCGCCCGCGCAGGGGACCCGAGGCTAACAATTCAATTGCGTCTCAGAATTGGCATGTCTTGGCTCTAATCAGCGTGTAGATAACTGTCTGACATTGAATCAATTTTAACGCAATGTCTATAAATACAATCAAATAAATTATCACATTTTATATGAAGTGACAAACAAATGAGTGGCGTTTTTAAGATATCCTGATTCCTGATATAGGTATGTATAGGAATTGAAAATATAACGTTGCCATCAAAATAATACATTATATTTAATCTTAGCTAAGTATATTTTTGGATTATTAGCTTTTATATACAGGGTGATTCAGCAGACATGAGCAGGATTAACACTGCGTATTTCGTAAATTATAAGCAATTGTTTCGTATCAGTATTAGTGAGGTTAACGTTAATTTTGTAGTCGTGTTGAAAAAAAAGTTATTAATTTATTTACGACATGCATGGTTACCCTACAATTAGAATACTAAACTACCGATATTCTGTGTCAAATTGAATGTCATCACGGTCTGGTTACTTTTGAAAACTCGTATCTCACTCACGTTTGACAGTTTATTTTCTTCGTAATCATAATGCTGTCATTACGGTTAAAGAGGTTTTATGTTTATTAATTAGGTCTTGTAGGGTGACCATGATTGTAGAGAATTAAATTTGCCCTCGCCAAAAAGTTAAAAATAGGAAAAAGTGTGGTTGTTTCACCTAAATACGACGGTGATCGATCAATTATCAGTTACTGAATGCGCAGGATTAGTCCTGCTCACGTCTCATGAATCACCCTGTATATTTATAATAGTAGGTAAGTCTGATTTATTATCTTTATTATTAACAAAAAAACGTAAACTATGCATTATGCAATAGTAGAGCTTGGTAAAACAATATAAGATTTTAGTACACTTCTATGGTAAGAAAGTACATAGGTACATTACAGGGTGAAATTTTAACCAGTGTTCATACTGTAGGTAGTGACTTAATAGGTCGTACTGAACAACTTCTATTATCTATGGGGCCAATGCCGAAACCGCGAAAACTTTTTGGCTGTTTCATACATTCCGGCTGATGTGATGAAGCTGATTTCTATGGGACAGCAAAATTTTTTTTCGCGATTTCTGCGTAGATCCCGTAGTAAAAGTTGTTCACTGTATGACCTATAAAGTCACTACGCAATGTATAAAGGTGGTTATAATTTCTCCCTGTATGAAAATTCAAAATATTAATGAAGTAAGAAATTATTCTAGTCGATACATAAATATTCAAAATTAAAGTGAAAGGAGCATGTTACCTGAACAATAGAACGCGTTTGCCTGGTGACGTCATCTGTAGAGCCTTGGATGGAGCGGGGGGCTCTTATACACGTGGGTATCATGCTGCTACAGTACCGCCAACTCACTCTTAATTATAATTATAGCCTCCATTGCCAATTAGGCAATAAATTAGTTTTTATAAACACCTGTTAAAGCGAAGCTGTAAGTATGATTTCTATATATAGATAATATAATTTCTGAGCATCAAGTGTTGATTTAACCTATCAAAATTGGGTATTATTATTTCCAAGTTCATATGAATAATGACGTTTATCTCTGATTAAGATATTAATTTAATCCAGTTAAATTAGACCTAATATAGTTTTATTAATAGATGAGTTAGATTACGAGCATAAGCTACTGTCAACAAAACATTCGCCCTCATATATAAGAATAATCCGCCCGTATTTTTCTTCCTCAGCTCGTTCTGCATGGAGATGCGTCGCCACAATGCGTCAGACCAACCAGCTTGGGTTGAGCCGCCACGATCAGTTAGTAAATAGATACACGGGTGACACGTAAGTATTCGGTACGTGTGTCACGGTTCATGAATGAATGGATGCGTGTGTAGTGAAATAAACTCTTCCAGGAATATTTACTCTAGCGATCGGCGCCACATCCCACGCGGCCCTGGCGAGACTGGCTAAACCAAGGAAAGCTTAGTATGTGTTCAAACTATACGAACTGTATTTTTAAACGTTTACAGTAATATCAGACATATAAATGTAAAGCTAGTATGGGTATCAGTCAAATCTGAGTCAGTTATTGAAAACCAATAATAGACCAGTCTCTCTCAGTACTAGAAGAGTGAGTAATAATATGTTAATACCCACTGAGTTTTCAACCCAATTTTGATATAGGCATTGCCGGTTCACAGAAACAGAACGTATGATCTTTGAATGACGTCGTGACTTTACCGATAAATTCGAGAGCTCTTTGCCATCGTACGAAGTTCAGTCACCGTCAGATATATCGACGCAAAGTGCTTTATTGCACGAAACAAGGATAGGCATCCGCAGATACACATATATTATGTATTTACATTAGAAGTTTGCTAAGCATTATTTGAAGATGATTCGGAGATTGCGTACTTAGTCCGATAATGAGCATCCTGTACAAATATGTTTGATTATGACTGAATACTTCATAAATCGGCTATAACTCCAAATAACTGCTCTATCATTGAACCTCTCTACATGACAATGGAGCTACGCGTTACATCAACAAAATTATCAAAACAAATTATTTTAATGTTTGTCCTGTTTGTATAATATATAATTAGTGAATGAGAAAAAACACGAAATCAAATAGTATCGTCTGCCACGCTTGGCAGGCGGGTTGGCGATCGCAGTCGAGTACACCGAATTTGAGGGACGCTGCTGCCCGTCCACCGGTGGTCTTGGACGTAGTTTAAGGACATACCCGGACCCCGGACATACCTGGGTTCAGGATTATATTGTCAACAAATTCAAAACCACATGAATAATTTATGCATCGACGGGAGCCAAGCCAAGTGTGCCTATATTATATATTTACTCATAAGAGTCATAACATAAGCTATGAATTATCCTTGCAAAGTTCCCTTTTTAATTGCTCTTGAGTATATTTATTTTGGCTCAGCTTATAAATGTGATTCATTATTTCTTCAAACGTTCCGTTGCAGGATTTATAAAGAACAACATTGTTGCACTGAGCTGTGCCGTATCGATGTATCTACATAACAAAGTTACACATAGATGTAGGTACATATCGACAATATCTACATAACAAAGTTGAGGTGTAGGCGCTATTGAACGATTATATTGAAATGAAATACATAGTACCAATACGGCTAACTTGAGACAATGACTAAGAACCGTTCAGTGGGAGGGCTTACTAATACTTTTGTCTTTATGCATGTAAGGGCCTGAGGTCAAATACATACGAACCTTACAATATTTTTTCCTAAGTTTCCTTTAAAACAGGTCACATGTGCCTTATTCTAACACTTAGGTAAGAACATATTTTGTAAAGCACAAGTAAGTGCAAGTACTTTTATAATATTCATGTCAGCTTTTAAATCCCTTTATAAACGAACTGGCCATCATGACTGATTTTAGGTAAATAAACTTTTATATCCTACCATATTTACACTATCGAAAATGTATATTATCAACTGATTCTTCATATTGGTAATAGGAGCCAATTGCACCAATCACAGTTATACTGTCAACAGACTGATCAACGTCACGCAGCAGAGATCTATGGAAGTTCCCATACAATCAAATTTAGCGAGCGCTTTAACCGTAACAGACGGTTTGTGACTATCCGACCCTTGGTATGTAAATAAATGAATCCCAAATGAACAACTCATTAGTTACAATATAAAATGTTCGATATATACCTATTCGAAACAGGTATGTAGTTCAATGTTTTCAATTAGTTAAAAACATTATACTACCAAGCATCTTTATGCACGTAATCGATATTAGATCAATGAAAAGGGCGATGTATTGGTAGTAAATGTTGTGCAATATAGGTTGATGGTGTTAGTGTTACGGTGGCTAAGTGGGCCGCGGCGGCGGCGGGCGGCTGCGCGCGCGCTCCTCAACATCCGACTCAGATATTTATTTACACGCTTGTCAAAAGTTCGACACACCGCGTATAAATAGCCACGCGGAAGGTGCGCCGGAGCAACGAACTTGTGTGACATAATCATAAAACACGGCCATTTAAAGCACAATGTGAAACAAAACATCCGTTAAAAGAGTTGAAGATAACGCGGCTACCGTAAAAGGATTTATGTGGCACCGAGATAGGCGCCAATGCGAGTTGCACGAAATAAACAACGATTATAACAGGGCAAAGGCTAGAGTAGAGACAATTATAAGGTAAACGTACTGATGCTCGACGCGGTCCCAATACATGTCATCTTGAAATTTAAGTCATTGTCAGTAGAGGTAACAGCAAGGTGCAAGGTGTCATCTATTGGGCACTAGCGTGTCGAGCACTAGTACGTTTACCTTAGGTAGTAAGAACAACGTGCGTACCGTAGTTTAAGTACCATGGATGGCGTATCTTTGTGTATCGAATACCTACACAGAAAAACAAAACTGGTGCCTTCAGACCCCAAAACTTAAGCACTGAGCTCTAATTTCTAGCAGTAACTTAACTAGCCAAAATCGCCCCCGATATTATTCTAGCCTTTTTCAACAATGTGGGCAATACAGGAATAACCACTTGGAACCAAAGTCTGTTTATGATCCTGAATCTTTTACAGGTTCCATCGGTAGGACAAGACATAATATATGTGTAAGAATATTCATTCAAGCAGGGAATGGCAGGTGTATGCTGGTGTATATATCCAGCTCTTGTTTTATTTGATTTCTCAGATGTACCATTTACCAGAGGCTGCTGTGGATTATGTATGATTCTCTGTACAATTGACGACAATGTGTAAGTATAAATGGGTTCCAAATGTCTAGGTAAAAACAGAACTGTCAATACACGTAGAAATAGGTAGCCAAAATAATGCCAAATTAAAACATTCAGTTAAATACATACAATTTAAAGTCTCGGATATTAGCTAATTATAAATTTGTATTTATCTAGGTAATAAGTAAGTAGGTTATCAAAATCGTTTCAATAATATATTGACAACATTAACTTGAAATATGGGAGCAATATAGCGACTAACACGAGTATCTCAAGTCAAGAAGCCGAAAAAGTCGATAGGTATACGTATTAAGTACGTATTTTCTGTGGTATACCAACAAAGTGGGCCGCTTGATAGCTTCGGTGCATCACGTAGTTGCACTGCGTGGGCGACCGTGGGTTTGTACTATAGACGTGCTTTTCAACAGCTACTGAGACCTGATACGAGTAATGTTCGTCGAATAGGAGGAAGTCATGGCAAACCAATGTTTTCTGATTTTTCGAAGATGGGCGGTCAAATAATCGGTACGCATACCTAGTTATGGTTGTACTTACTGAACTGGCTAGTGAACAAACTATCTGCGCTATATGGCTTAGTAAATTGCTATCGCCAAAAATAGAAACAATACTCTCAAACATACTGACACGTATTTATTGCATAAAAGCTAACTGGTCATTCTACTTTTTATTGCAGATTTTTGTATCCCCAGAAGAAAGTATTCGATTTATATATTTGTAAACTGTGTAATTTTTAAATTGTATTTCTATATAAAGCATTTTAATGCTGCACTAACGATACCTAGTTACAAAGGCGAAAAAATACTTTATCTATTATTATATTTTTTATAAAGTAGATATAACAAAGTTATCATTATGAGTAAAAGAACTTGGACGGTCAACATAGCTGTATATTTGCATACTCCAGGTTATAATATTGAAGCCTATTCTGTGCTTAACATTTTTTAGTAGGCAGCTAGTGTAAGTTAAAACGTATTACGAATATTAAAATTTCAAGAATGTTTGATATCGTATAAACCTGCAGTAAAAAGTAGAATGACCCAACTACGTTCAAATGATTCAATTATATCAGTATGAGACTTATTCCATTAGGTAGGTATATGACTTATAACTATATATATTATATGGTAATAAATTACAACTCGTTTAACGGAAATAAATAATTTTAGCACATCTATTGTTGGGAAAGGGCGTGTCTGAGAAGCTGGCCGCTGATATCAATCATTATTAAAATTATACAACACGCACACAGACATTGTATCGGTATATCGGTATATAATGATGCCGCAACACAGCCGGTCATGTACTTACTGAGAACATTAGAGGAGTGGTTAGATTGATTTATACCTACTGATTAGTTCGAACAGCTATCACTGATTTAGAATACGTGGTAAGTCGCCATCAGATGTATCGGAGCGGCCGAGGTGCTCAAAAATAACTGAACATACATCTCTTGTCAAAGCGTTAAATGGGTGTGCAGATATTTTTCGGCCGCTGCGATATTTCTGCTGGCGACTGCACATCATAAAAGTCAAACGACCGAATGGATTCAACAATAATCATCTTACTGTTAGTAAGAAATAATATTTTGTTCCCTGCTAGAAGGGATCAAAGTAGCACTTTTCTATTTTGAGACATATTATTGCGAAAATACATAATATTATGAAACAATAAGTTCCTAATAGGTGATGTGAAAAGCAGTATACATGTCACATGGTAACAACATTAATTCCACCATTAACACTTGATCCCTCACTACGCTCAGGATTAAATATACGCCCCCGACATAAATATATCATTTTACTCTGCCGTGAGACAATATAGGTACTTACCTACTTTTAACATTATGCGTGGATATTCTAAAATAGGTAGCAAGATAAGTACCAATTCTTTCGGCACCACCGAAGTTGTTTTTGTGGCCAGTTTTTTTTAACATGATGCGATAAATTTAATCCGATAATGATTTGGTAAAAAAGCTATCTACTTATATGTTACAAACTCTGACTATACATATACCTAAGCATGTGTACATTAAGTCTAGGTTATTGGTAGAGAAAAGTTCGCTAAAGCCGCTCTTGCATAGTAGGTATGACAGTAGCACAGAACAGTAGTAGTAAGTAAATTAATTCATATTGACAACTACTTCTGTTTAATCATTAAAAACACATTACTTACATAAAATAATAAAAAATACCTAGGTAAATAATAAGTATGCAAAGGTCATTTACTCAAAAAGGTAACGTCTATCTATCAGAACATCGCACCTAAATAGTTAATAGAAAAAGGTATACATACTTAAGTGCCTACATAAGTTACATATGTTATTTAAGTGAAAACAGTACAAAATAGGATATCTTTATACTATTTTCAGGTAAGTTAGAAACGGAAACAAAAACCGAGAAAATTTAGGTCTTTTATCTATGTGTGTAGGTACAATTTAAAGTTTTTTTTACTGTGTGAATTGTATTCAAAACGTAGTGAATAACGTAAGTAAAAAATGCAATAACCGAGGGTTTTGATAAAGCGATATTAATCAAAATGATCCCTTTGGCCTTGGTTCCAAAACAAAAGCGCATCTCTGTATAAAACAAATTAACCGAAGCCTTTGTAATTGAAACTCAATAGACCAACTAACGATCCGAGTCATAAGGGAACGGTAATTGTAACATTGTTCTCAATTCGTGAGGTAATTGTACTGGTACCGTTGGATTGCCCTTCGAATAAAAACATCCGAAACTGATGCAAAAAAGCGAATGAGGTGTAGTGATAAATCTTAAGCGGTGTGCACTCGCGGGGCGACCTACCTCGGCCACGTATTGTAATTTACTTTTTGCGATTATCATTCGTTTAATTTAGTAAACATGTGAAGGCGAAACATTTCGCAAGTAAACGTCACTATAAACATAAACAACAAACGCACGATATTATCGTAACTCGCTGTATATAAACAACATTTGAGGTTAAATTAACAATCGTGCTCAGAAATAAAAAAAACATGCTGAAAAGTCACACTTGTATACTTCTATCGCAAATTGTCACACGTATCGTGTCGCAGACGGCGTGACACGCGACAGATTTAGCCCGGCGACATGACAGCGCGCAGCGCGCTGACCGACACGCGCGTGGCCGGTGCGCGAGCGCCTCTCTGACTAACAGAGCTTTGTCGAAAGCGCTCCATCTACGAAAGCTCTCGACATTAGAGAGAGACGACGGACGACCTAAAAGCGTGTACTGTGACAAACAAAATAAAAATATTAAGCCGAAATCAAAGGAACGGGGAATTTCGTAACTTATTCATGACATTTTGAAGGTGTACGTTGTGTGGTAGGATATGGCACGCGTGTGATTACGATCCTCATTCAAAATATTAATCATAAAGTAATTATCATTTTACTACCGATTGATACTTTGACCATGCACAGATTTTAAGAAATGGATACTGCAAAAAAAATATTAATTAAGTATGCTTTTAGTTACACTGTTCTATTAATTGGTCTTGCTCCCGTGAGCTAGCAGCAGCCTTAACTAACCCTTAGGTACCTAAAGAGGCAAGATCGAGCGTAAGTGGTCCAAGCCAAAGGGTTCAAAATATTGTTTGCATATGTAGGTATGTTAATAAGGCAAGTTTACAGTTTGGAGACGAAATACGAGGTAGAAAACGGAAGCCTCGCTTGCCATTTAATCCAGGGTTTTCACGTTCAAGTTGAACTTTAAATAAGTATCAACCCTAGTGGCAGGCACTTTCTAGGTGGTAACACATACTTACTCATAGGTCTTGGAAACCAATAACGACCCTACGGAGGTAGATAAAATACTTGTCTATATTTAATCAAATCTGACCATATGCATACTTGCTTAATTTCATTGAAATAATTTGTCTGTAAAAAAACCTAACCTATTCTGATTAGAAGAAAGTACAAAAAAATTGAATCAAACCTTTTTTGGACGAGTCCAAGGCAGGCCGCCTCCCTCCATACAACGCCAAAATTTTTTCGCATCGAAAAATTGTTCTTCTGCTTTATCCTAATCAGATCACGATACCGAATATGTGGATCCCCACTAGTCTAGTTGCACGTTGTAGATACAAAGGCTTCCTTCTCATTAACAACAATTTGAGTGGATGGCATGGGTTAATCAAATGCAATTCGCGCAGCAAAATTTATACAATTCGCCAATGTCGTAAATTTTTCAACATTACTTTTCATTAGTTTGAAGGATCCAGAACATTATACCTATTATAGTGCTTATATACAAATATAGACTTCAGCTTATTAGCATAAGCTGTACTCAAAGACGTAAGTAAGTATCAATAACATTACAATACAACGATGCAACCACGCAAAAAATGTATTAACGAAAACGCTTCATACGGATCCCTAAACCTCAGGTCTTTTGTTACTGTACGGACGCGAAGCCTAACGTCCGGGAAACCGACACTTGACCTACCGACGTATTTAGACCTTTTGTGTGAGGGATAAAGGGGGACGTGACTTATCATCTCAGGCCACAAAAAACCTATGAATACCATTTTATCATTATAACACTCGTTTTGGAATCGTGACAGTGGGATCAGTATGATATCAGTGTCGTTTTATTTTTTTAATTCATATCATGTAACACATGTAACGTGTATCATAGAAGCCCTCTAGTGCTAGAATGTAAATACGGTTCGTTTAATCATTTATTATAGGCTAACAAATATGACACACTTCATAAATGATAAAATGACATTTAATTGCTAATTGCTTTAATGTGCTTCAACAGTTTTGGCATCATATAATTTGCGAAACATTCGGCAATGGTTTTTATTACTAAAATTATATTACGAGTATAACGTTTAATACCCCCGATTCAAGCCAAGAAGTGACATAAATAGAACCCCGTGTGTATAATTTTGTCCGTACTTAGTCATCAAACTGGTCAACCAATTTTCATCTATAAAAAATGTATTATCAAGAGGTATTTGTTTGCATACCATGGACAGTTCTTGATGATGATGATAATGCAATATATATGTCGGCGGCCGATCGTAAGATCAGGCAGATCGTAATGTTCCTGTGTAAAGTTTTGACGATAATCACATTAAACCAATATATAGGTAGGGTAGGCTCGTTAGGTTGCTTCAGATGCCCGAAGGGCAATCTACCCAGAAATAGGAGCCCCGCTTCGCTAAGCGGACCCAGCTCCGTCGACCCAGGGAACGTGCCAAAGATTTTTACGTTTCACGATATGCCTAGGAATTTCACGATATGCCTGTCTTACGATCGGCCGCCGACATATATATATTTAGATATCATAAGTAATTTGTTGGTGCAACGTGTCCCATATGGCCGGTACGGGCAACAGAGGGCCTACCGCGAACCACGTTCGAAGTGTTGTCTCCCTGTCAACCTTAAGGACAAATTTACAAGTGCGATAGAGAGGCAACACGTCGAACGTGGTTCGCGGTAAGCCCTCAGGCACGGGCACGGCACAGGTGAGACAGGAAGCGCGCCGCCGGCTGGCTATTTCGGAGCGCTCCGCCGCGGCCGCGACCGCCCGACGCCGCCCCACATCAATGAACGGTTTGCCACCGCTTGTTTCTCCGCCCTATGACTACGCGAAACTTAACGGACATGTCTTGATGCTTGAATGGTTATTTTTTTGATTTTTCTACAGTCCGTTTTAGCATTAGAATGAACTCCGCAGAAGTAAGCTTGTGGTTCCAAATCCGGCACTTTTAGCGGTAACAATTTGAAGTAAATTACATGTATTGACATGTTACATCAGATAATTCAATAATTATTAACAATTAAAGAGCCTGATAAAAACTGCACGCTTGCTTATGTGGAGTTCTTAATGCTAAAAAAACGAACTATAAAGGGGCCTACAGATTACCAGTTCGCCTTACGATATTAGCCTGTCGGTTGTTTGTAACTGTCCTTTTGTGTTTAACGGACAGGTAATTTGTGGGCACCTTAAATGTGGTATTTTTGTCGATTTACATTATAGTGTACATACATAAACTTAATGTTCCTTAAAACGATTTTACGAAATGAATCAAAAGCTGCAAGGAGAATCTATAACTTAAATAATAAAGAAAAATAACGAGATGTGTCCGAATCATCTCCGAAACTCCAAATGTCTCGGAATTTCGAATATTCATGGTTTCTAATATGACGGAATTAGGTATGCGCGATTTATCGAATTATCGCCTATTCGGAAATAGAGTGATGCAGATTACCCGAACACACCTTAAATAACAATAATAATAAACGATATCAATAGAAGAGATAGCTCTTTAAAAGTTTAAACGATCAAAACCGTTTTCGAAACTTGTATTACGAATATAAATAGATCGGTCTTATTTCTTTTTTACTGCTGTTTTAGTAATAATGGGCAACTTTTTATAATAAATTCTGACTTTATAGTCGTTGGTCGCTCGCGATTGAAGCTCGCAGCAATCGCGTATGTAACATATTTTTACGATATTTTACTTTAGCATCATCGTTTCTCACTGATATGATATCTGCAAATGTGTACTTTATTATCAATGCAACAACGTTGATTTGCAATTACACACGTGAACCAGAAAGTACGTTGAATAAATAGACATTTACGAGCTACTTGTTTATTTTGATGTTGCTTGTTGCATTGCATAATGTAGATGTAATTGGGATGTTTAGGCCGACCCAATATGAAATTAGGCTACCATATGCTGGTTATAAACATTAATATATAAGATAATTTATTCTACTAATTTTAATGTTTAGATTATCACGTTACTGATAAATGCACCTACCAAATATGTAAATAAAATTACAAATTTTTGAGTACATATAGAATTAAACAAGCTCTTAGTTATATAATTTAGGACCTTGGTAGATACTACGATATGTTACTTAATATAAGTATATTCTTAGCTGAAGCTGGGATATGAAAGATAACATTGTAATAGTTTGTAATGGTCCGGGTCCGGGGACGTTTCAGCCGGCGCTGCCCAAAACAAACACTTGTCGGCAGACCAGTACCCCGTACCATGATTCACTGTCAGTGTCAACACTAACATATACCCTAACGTCTACGTAATTTATTTTCTATACATCTCGCACGCACTAATACGTCATGTACGAGCGAGATGCATAATAAGTTGCGTGTCTACGTCTGTAAGTGTTGACACTGTCAGTAACTCGTGGTAAGGGTACAGTACAGAACTAAACTAATGTTTGTCCGGACGAAACACGAAACTTACAATACATCCTGTTTTCTTTGTTTTGTTAATTAACTATATGCGAAGCACATCATTTGCACTTTGGATTTATTTGAAGAGATATTGTAACTAGCAGATATACGTAGTACGTACCTAGTATTGTAGCACCTTGCCAATTATTTTAATTTAAACTTTTCCAAATGTCTGCATATTTAGTAGTTGTTTATTTTTAAGAAGTTCTTGATTTGCTCAATGGCAATCTTATGGCAGGTGTTTTTACTACCGAGCGACAAAGTAATTTCTTTTTCACGATGGTCACTTTTTTCGAGAGCCAGCTTATACTCTAGCAAAATAAGGATCCGAGCCAGGAGCACTTTTATAAAAGCCTGGATAGAATTTTACAGCGCTGCGCACCGGGTAAAATTTACCAAAAAATATTCAACCGAGAAATATTCAACAGTCCCTTCGTAATTCAATATGTCTACTTTACATTTCACGAAAAAATCGTTGTTAAAAACATACTTCACGCTCGTGTTTATATATAAAATGAATATAGAGCGGGTCTATATGTGTAGATTAAACTTATTTAAAAATAATCTTTAGGTTTAGGTACATGTTGGTGGACGGTAGAAATTTGAACTGCCGCTTCCGAAAACGAGGATGGCTCTTAAATAGACTAGTCAGCAGACTAGCGGCCGGTGAGTCACCGCCTGACTCAACACCGAGCCTGATTTAACTGTCCTGTCGCACTGCCATCTACAGGTGTATACAGTGTGTTTTCTGTAACAGGAGCAATACATTACACTGTAGGCTGTACTCCTCAAACCGACCAACATTTGTTCAGCAACTTTTGAAAATAACTCATGGTTTGATTTTTATTACACTTTAAAGTTTATTCTAAGACGCAATGTATTGCAAATTTCGTTATGTTAAAAGCGTGACAAGTAACGTCAAACACACTGTTGTCAGCGTACATTGAAGGCAATATTTATTTTGTATGAAAAAGAGGAAGTCTAAAGGATTCATAATTTTTAAAAGTTGCTGAACAAATGTTGGTTAGTTTGAGGAGTACAGCCTTTAGTTTAATTTATTGCTTCTGTTACAGAAAGCACCCTGTATACTGTTATAAAACCGTAACAATTAATAATACATCGATATTTAAATTATACATAACGTAATAATTTAATACTTTAAGCGGACCCCTGGCTCCTATGTGAGCCGTGGCAAAATGCCGGGATAACGCGAGGAAGAAGAGAGTAATAATTTAATACTTGGTATTTTAGTTTAGTAACGTTTCTAACTTCACAAAACTTCGGATAGGTATTTAATATTTTAAACCTACGCTAATTGAGGCGTAGCGTAGGTTCCGCCTTCGATTGAAAATGTCGTGGCAGAAATGTAAGCTTTCGGGAACGACCTTTCACTATAAAATGTCGGATATGATCCAGGAAACGCTAACATTAGGTTTAGTGAGAATTTTCGTTTTAAGCCTTTATAAGGCAGAGGGAATATATTTCCCACCTGATTTTGCACTTTATTTCAAAGTAATAGGGTTCAATTTTGCATAATTTCTGGCACCCTTATGCCTTATAAAGGGTTAAAAGGACTTCCTTGAATTGCAGAAAAGAAATGTATGTGGGCGAGCTAGCTAGTTCAATAACCAACACCAATTTTTAATAACTCTGTTTGTTATATGTCATATAAAGAGGCATTGTTATGACGTAAAACAAATGATCAAATACCCCGATTACTGAGAACCAGGAGCGAATTTCGTTGGTGTACCTAACTAGATTTAAATAAGATTCCAGCTACGTTAGTTTTCGGGAAAAGAAGAGTCTACTTTTTTTTCTACCCGTATACTGTTTAATGATTTCTTCAACTACACGTTATTATCATATACACTTGCTTCAATAATCCTAAACGAGGGCTAATAAAACTGTCAACAGTAGCGAAGTTAAGACCGCTGTTTAAGTACTGTCAATATTGTCGCCCGGAGCGCGGACCCCGCGTCACTCTTCATCGACTCTGGCACGCTCTGATTCCTATTCATACTGGACGCGTCTTTGAAGACCATCTACCTAATGGCTCCTCTACACGTTGGGCCAGCGCAGGCCACTCCAAGGGACGCAGCCATGCGGTAGAATGAGATAGCAATATCACATGCTCCCTCTAGCGCATAAATGCGTCCCTTGCAGTGGCCGGCGCAGGCCCATCGTGTAGAGGAGCCATAAAACAATTTGCCGAGGAAAAATTACCATTGTAAACCTTTGGTATTGACAGGCTCATTGAGTGGGCATTTGACTGATTTCATTTACTTATTAAAAACCTCAGAATGAGAGATATAATAAACTGAAATTCGTATACACTTTGATTATGGCGTTATAAAAGTTGTCAGAGTGAAATGTCACAAGAATCAGTTTTTTGCGAATATAAAGGTTCTATAGCGCCAATGACATTTATATCTACCGAGATAAATATTATAGAACATAAAATTTAAGACGAGTTATATTGCAAACATTGCATACTTGATATACAATTTTTTAAGATCTATATCGCGCAGGCCGCAGCGGTCAGCCATATTAACCCATACATATGTATACTTTAGGTACTGTAATACTAGTCTAGCCGTGAATCTCGCTAAAATAAAGTTATTGGTAGAAATAAACAAATATAACCGTTTAATATTATATATTGGCTATCACACTACAAATATTTTTTTTCTGCTCTTTATTTTATGGAAATACATGGGGTACTTTGGTTGACTGGACTAAGGTTCGCTTACGTTTGTATGCTCCGCGCGTGTCATTAACGGTTCATTACGTTTTAAGCCAGTTTAATTGGCTTACCGTTGCCCATCGTGCTTTGAATCTGAACTGGGTATTTATGCTAAAATATCATGTTAAGATGAGTAAAAATTCAATGTCACACTTCAAATGTTTTTTTTTTTTAAATATACATATTATTAAGTATGTCCCGTACGTGAGATATTTATTTGGTATTCCTGACATTTAGGAAACGTACACAGAGCCGAAGGCAACACCATGAAAGATGGCTGAGTAAAGGCTTACCATAAGGTCGTGGAACTCAAACTTTTTGTTAAACACTAGTAGGACATAAAGGAGTAGGTAAAGGAGACAGTAAAAAGGAAATAAAAATGCTAGAGCATTATTCGTTGATCAAATAAAACTGCAGTGGATTCAGTCTGAGCTGTGAAGGGAATGAAAGAATTCCTAGATTTTACTCTATTTACTTTCTACTTGTATACTTGCATTGTTCCCATTTTTGTTGATTAGAATCTTGGCAACAGTTAGTAAATTAGCGATAACAACGATCTAGGCAGGTGTGCGTTAATTCCTAGCTCATAAATTCACTTGCATTAATTTAATTAAAATACGACACTTTCGTACAAAACGCGCCATTTCCCGCCTCACCCGTTTAGACCCTTAATTGTTTCCAACGCATCGTATTATTTTGATTTATAGCTTTGTGATTGCTGCAACTCGATTATACAGTCTTTGTTGGTTCTAAATTGAATGAAATGAAAAATAAATTAAGCATTGTAAAGAGTAGGAAAACGGAACGGCTTGTAGGTATAACACAATGACACAGTAAGAGAAAAGTTATGAATATTATAAATAATTCAAAAATATCCAAATTGCGTAAAAATAATTATTCGTATACATAGATTTATAGAATAAGTGGTAAGATCACCTTGTCAATCTTATTCTAAATTATTAATTTAGGACTTTACAAGGGTCATAAGTCATAAGAGTCAAATGATACAAACTTACGTATTACTTATAAAACTATTTCTTAAATGCGTAGTCTTTGTTTGGGTGTCTCTGTCTGTCTGTTACCTCTTCACTCTTAACGCTTAAACCGCTGAATTGATTTGGTTGAAATCTGGTAGTTTGAGTCCCGGGGAAGTAGTACCTCGGACAGGTTTTATCCCTGCAATCATCTCATAAGGGTGTAAAGAGGAAGGGGCGGGGGGTGATATTTAAAAGGGAATCAATAATTTCTTAAAAAAACGAATTCTTTTTTAATTTATATTCGTAAGAAATAAGGAATGTTTATACATTTTGGGAACAGGCATCTCTTTAGTTTAGGGGCTTCTAGTCCAAACCTTTGCTGCTGCTGCTGCTGCTATATGGATAGTACTCGTACTACCCATGACTTCCTCAGAGCTCTTCGCGTAGGAACAAGGAGGAAAATTAGATCGGTTTCAATCAGTGTCATTATTCAAGTTTCAATGATAATATCTATTACATATCTTGCCCGTATCTACAAATGCTGGCGATTAATGCAAATTGCTAATTAACTATAGTCACATGGCACACGGTCGTATCGCGTTACAGTACGGTCCAGTAACTCGGGCGCGTCAATTAAACGTTCGCCCGTCGAATCGTCGCGCGTTCATTTAGATTTATTCGAACTGCTAACGAAATTATTGTTAATAGAGAGTGGGCTGCGCTGATGATATATGGACGCGACGACCAAAACAAACACGACGCTTGAGCGACGCTAACAGTACCTACTCTGGTTAGTTATACGTTGAGCAACAATAAAAATATAACATAATAAATTAAATTATAAGAGATTATTCAAAGGTTACAAAAAAAAATTACGCAAGGTTACAGTTCTGACCTAGTACGATGAGGATAAAGCAAATCATAGAACCCCAAAAGCTATCGATTTGATACCTAAATATGTAAGTATGAGGGAAAATATTATTATTTCAAAGACAATGTTTTGTATAGGATAGCATATTGTATTTCTGATCTTTTCCTTATAAAAAAACGCAATGAAACTGACCAGGCAACTTTAGAGATAAATGGGAACATTCAGCATTCATTTGTGTGCACCAACAAATCTTCATTTCGAAGTTTGTAAAAAACATTAATATTGGTATATATTCTATTTTTGAATAAGCGAGAACGGGCTCACACGGGACGACGCCCAGGATCGCGCAAAGTGGAGGAAAGCAAGTAGGAAAGCGGACCCTGGCAAAGACCGGGATAACGCTAGGTAGAAGAAGAAGATATTCTATTGTTGAAAAGGGTTTCCGCAGCTCCATATTAGGAATCCCCCTGACGACTTGGTGTCAAAATTTCCCAGTACAAAATTAGCTCTGTCATATTGACGAAGAGTCGAAACTGCAATGAGGGCTTATATACGAGTAGGACGCCAGTTATCAGCAGGTTAAACATACAATGGGAAAACATAACATTATTTCCATTCGTCCGTTTGTTTGCGTTAATGCAATAATAACAAAGTCTCCTTTGTTCCCCCTATAAATGCGACGTGGCATTATTTCGGTCATGGCGTGTCTCGTCAGATTAATACGAACCTTAATCAATGTAACTTTACGGTTTAAAACCAAACTCAATCTACGTACTTGATATCATAAAATCAGTGGTATGTCTGCATCAATAGGTTTAACGATTCCATCTCCATAAAAATTGTATCTAATATTATATACGAGAAAAGAGTAACGACTAATATATGTCACCAATGCGCCAAAAAGCTTTTTACAAATGTCATTGGTCGCAGGAAATAATGTAAAAGACTGACAGTAATTATCCTAGATTTAAGGATGTGTAATTAGGTATTCGCGATGCCGCTCCATCAGGCGTATCATGGATGCCTTCATCCACGTGTCAAAATAAATATCAATTTTAAAACCACGTAATTGAAAGAGACAAACACTGTCATTATTACGCTATCACATATAAGTAGTCAAATATGAACATCATAAATATAATAGAATAGAATAGAATGTTTTTATACAGGTAATACTACCACGGTCACGAAATGGTCCCGACTCAGCAGGAATCATAACAAATATAAATAGTGCGCCAATTGACTACTCCACTTTCCAATATTTATATTCTCAATAGTCCAACACCTTAATGCAACACTGACAAATATTATATTCTTCTTTTAAAACCATTGGACATGATGTCAGTTTTAATTAAACTTTGATTTAAAAGCAATTCGGTTAAATTGAGTGATTTTGTAAGTGGTCGTCAAGATGCTGTCAGGGGCAGACAGTTTATCTTCTACCCTCCTCTTCTTCCCCTCTCTATTAAAAATAACATGCAGCTCATATATAATAATTACCTAGGAAATTAAAATTAATACTAAAATAAAATAAACTTACCTATAAAATAAAAACCTAATTATAAAAAGAATACCCCCTCTACCTAGGTACTCTTATATCTTATTAGCGTATTTGTAAGTATTGAAGATTTTATTAAATGTTTAATTGGTAGAAAGAATACTTTTACGTAACATTAGTGCACTTTAATAATTGACGAAACGAAGATTAAACAAAAATGTGATTGACTTAAATCACACAACTAGATTTTTTTTTTCATCGGTAGGTATGCTATTATAGATCACGAATTATAAGATTTATAAGCCGCTTTTCGAACACTTACATAATAAAAATATACAAATACTAGAAAAGAATAAAACTTACCTTGCAAAATCAAATATTAATCTTACAATGTGTTTAGAACCCCTAATCTCACGTTAGGAAGTAAGTATACCTGATATAATGGCAACAATAAATTTCAATCCACAAGCAATCCACATATTACTCGTCTATAATATTAGCACACCACTCTAGCTCAGGCCGGGAAGGGTGCATGGCTGATGTAAAGGCACAATACGACAACCACTATTAGGGGAGGCTGTTAACTCTATATAAATGTTATTTCTTTCCCTCGTCGAGATGAGTAAACTTCACTAATGAAGGAAACGGAAATAGACGTTTCGTATGGGGGGTGCGAAATAGATAGAACATCAGTATTCAGTACCCACGACGGATAACTTGGTACTAAATTTGAATTCATATTGAATCTAAAAATGTATTAACTTTAAAAGTAGCCATAGACTGTGCCATAGATGTCCATAGACTGTGATGTGAATGTGAAGGTCCCAAAATCGCCAAATTATACCAGTATTTATTGTTTATCCAAAAATTTGTATTACAAAATACAAGTATAATCCGATTGAGTAGGTACTTAAGTAAGTATTACCCAATAAAGTTATGCGGTGGTCATCAATCAATTCAGCGCTAATAAACGACGTGGTCTCGGTAACAAACAGTACATTTCAAAAAACCAATTAAATAACAATAACACAAATAACCCTTATGCACAAATATCTTATTGCAGTAAACTTTTATTTAAGATGATAGAGTCTGTGCGGAAAGAGAAGAGTCGTGGAATGTATTGAGCCCCATACATTCCACTCCACGACTCTCCTCTTTCCGCACAGACTCTACATGTTTATTAGACCGTTGTTTTTAAAAGGTGAAACTGCTGCTCCAGCTATATAATAAGTTTTACAAACTATACCTACGGCTACCACAAGTTTGACACTGACATGATCGCTAGCGAGTGCGTAATTTACTTTCAATGCATCTCGCTTGTATTCGCATATTAGAGCAAGCAAGATGTTCCGTACATATCGTTATCGTTATTATAAAAGCTCCTAATTCTTATAATAATAAGAGAAAAATTTATTCAATAACAAAACTTATACAAACTATTATTAAAATTAAGTATAGACTAAATAAATTAAAACTAAAACTAATAAAATAAATAATTAAATAAAACTTACCCACCTACCTTAGATCCCCCAGATCTGTCCCCTGCGGAAGTGTGCCCATAAGGCTGGCTACATTCCCACGCTGAATAGCTATGCCTATTCTTTGGCCTAGGAATGAGCCAGCCCTTATAATAATTAAAAAAATCTAACGAAATCATTGGAATCATTGGAAATCATTGGAATCATTGGAAATGGAATTCCTTGCCGGCGTCTATATTTCCGTGTTCTTATAACCCGGCAACCTTCAAATCAAGAGTGAACAGGCACCTTCTGGGCGAGCTCGCTCCATCGTAGGCCACGTCTACGCCTCGGCTAGTCTGTGGCCATGAGTAAGCCCATTCATAACAAAAAAAAAAAAATCAAAATATTGTAAATAATGTAAATACCCAGAGAAGAAAATGGGAACTGGGTACGTTTGTATGCAAAGGCAGTTTCGGGCGGTCGTCCAGTTTCGTCTTAAGGACGAAAACCCCACATTTGTAGTGTGTTTAGGACTGGTTGGCGTGACAGGCGTCAAACTGGTGCGGGTTTGATTCCGACCTCATAAATATTCAGATTCGGCGGCCGGGGACAGTGGGGACAGCATTGTGTAGTAGGTAATGTAATGTACCCCTCGCGTGTGCAGGTACACAAGTGACCAGGGTCTGCTGACAACAGACGTCTAACATGTAACCACTTGAAATAGGTTAGTACGTAGATAAGAGTAGGTATATTAATACTCAATACTCTATTTTTATTACAAATTCACAAAGTAGTTGTACAGGTGGTAAACTTATAAGCTAGGTCTTTGTGAATTCCGTTGGGCACTGCAATATATCAATGCCGCGAGATGGCTGTGTGCAACCGGGATCGCGGATATCATGTTTTGGAATTGTTATATTCACAAAAAAAGTAATCGATGAGTTAGACTGTTAGACCATAAATAAAATTGAGCATTTTTAGAAGCAACTTAAAACATTATTAAGGTGCGTATTAGAACTCTGTCATTACCGCTCGTTTGGACGCGCTGGCGCATTGTGCCGTCTGTTGTCTGCCCCCCATATACGTATATATGTAGATATATTAGATATATGTACATACATAGTTCCGGGTCCTCCTATCGAACTAATCGAACCACAAACATGCGTATCTACATAAATAGATTCCAACAGCACCCGTAACGCAGCATTACCCTCACATTACTCAGATACTTAACGTGTCGAGCATATATTCCTCGACACTTTTCCGCTAGGTGAGCGGGAAGTAGGAAATAGCAGGAAAAGTCGCGCGCGGTGAGCCAGATAATTCGCGTCATAATATTGCGGCCAAGACGGGACGGGACCGTTGAAAGCCACGATCAATTAACCACTGTGATATACAGTCGACAGGTAGTTTTGATACTTTTACGTGGTTATATTTATTTGTTATTGCCCATATTGGTAATTAATAGTTCAAAATCTTGTAGTATATATGTTCTGTACAATGTGTTATTCTGCTTCCACTTTAAGATGACAGCAGGATAACTTTGGTTGTTGACAGCTAATTTTTTTGTAATTATACTAAACAATTATAATTAATTTCGATTATGGTTCAGAATAGACAAGGTACAAATAGACAATTAAACTATTCATAAGGGTTGTGAGTTATTTAAATGTGGGTAAAATTATCAAATAGATAAACCAACATAAATAAACAAAAACAGAATCTCAATTACGAGTACATATCTAAGAAAGCAGAAAGAATAGCGGGACGTTTTAGCCACCTCGTCACCTGGGGGTGCGGTTAGATTGAAATTTTCATTTATTCTAGAGAAACAACCACCCTTACCGCATCCCTTGCTTCTTTTCCGTGTTGCAAATATTTAATTCTGAAAGGTACCAAGGCACTATTATAAAGAAAAAGTTATTACTTTAAAATAACGTTTGTATTCTTCTACTGTACTTATACAGTTTTAGTTCAAAACATTGTATTAGTTATTCTATTTGTTTTGATAAGATAACATTGCAGTCTTAATCTGATCCATTAAAAAGCAATAATCATTACCTCGACGGTGGTCTTCCCGGAAGCTTGCCATTTCATGAGATGTTCACCCTTGAGAGACCATCCAGGGGCGTAGCTGATAAGCCCCCCGGCCGCGGCCCCCGCGTTGCTAACTGCGTCGCTCGGCGCCTCCGCTTTCGACTTCTTGGGGCTCGTCTGAAGCCGGAAAAAACTGCGCCCGTGAATCTTGCAACTTTTTGAAGGGGAGAAGAAAAATGAGCTCTTCTTAGGCGATTTTTCTTGTTCCTCTGCCGCTTTAGAAGTGGACGCGTTCGACTCGGTGGCATTCTGTATGTCGAGCTCGGTTGTCTCGCTAGCGCCGGGCTTAGGGCCTGAGTGCTCGTCCGCCACAAACAACAACGTCCTCTGCACAAATGGCGTTGCTTTGTTGTAAAACTCGCACTGTTCGGGAACTTTAAAACTGGCCGGAATTGTAGTTCGTTGCGATTTTGAGAATCGTCGCTCCATGTATTTTCTGGCCATATCATTACGTTCAAATTTTTAATTTAATCTTTTTACACGTATAATTTATTACATTTTACCTAATTAATGAAGACAAGAGATTCCAATAGCATTTTATTAAAAATGTATGAATTTAATGTTAAGGTCTTTATTAAATAAGAAGGAAACAACAAAGAAAATAAAAGAAAAATAAACCAAGCAGGATAAATCTATAGGGGTCCCTGGAATTGGTAAAATGGGTGGATATTCGTAAACTATATACCCCATCCTTCCCCACCTGACTGACGACTAGCAATACCTAGCATTAACGTCACTAGAAATGCGCTCGCGAGACATAATTTATAAAACTGATTACCTTAAGAATTGCCCTAGATCTAGGTATGTATGGGCAGATATCAATATAATATATATACCCCACCGCACCCCATCCTTATTCCTCATGTTACACAGGTGTAATATGTATATTAAATTTCTTTGTCGGGTAGTATTACTTTTCTTAGATAGCAGTAAGATCAGCAGCTAATTATCCCAAACTAAGCAAGCCGACGGGAATCAACGTCAATCGATGAGTCTTCATTATTAAATTTATTGACATACATTATATTATATTTAGTACACCAACTATTAAATAAATAATGACATCGTGGATATAATTGAGGGAACTTATTATTATTAAACGCTGAAAACTATTTACATCTAAAACAAAATTTCCATGCTAACTGTAAAATAAATAGGTGTCGCTGCAGCTGTTAATAACTATAAACTTTGAAATGAAGGCTTTTCTATTCCCTTCTAGATATTCTATACAACAATGAAACGCTTCCTGCAACGCTTTGCAATTTTCACGCGGAGGCTCTGCCGGGCCCTATCGATCTGTGCGTGAGTACACACTGCCGCCCCCGCTTATGCGTACAAAGCGACCCGTGCATCCCACCGGTATCTTAACACAACGGCATATGATTTAATTTCGCCTGTGACCCCAGAAGAAAATACAACTAAACTGGCGATTTTCGTACAATGTAGGTACAAACATTCTAACACAAGGAAGCAGGGTTCATATTGGTGAGCTGAATATCTGCCGCCCGCAGAATCATCCACCTTGTCAATATTAGACCTGTATTTTAATTTTGGTTGAGAAATAAATAAAAGTCGGTTTTTTTATGCTGGCATTTGATTAACTAGTAGGTAATCGATTGGGTGCTTTGATGCCATGCATTACAAATTTACCGCATAGTACATATTACTAGTTATTAGAATAAAAATAAGTTAGTAATGTATTTAAAGTCCTATATAGATCACGAATTTTATTTGTCTTTTTAGTATGTAGTTATCTACAGACTTTGCATCAAATGCGACAGTTAACTTACGAGGTATACAATAATATACCTAAAGTGTTATTAATATAGACGCTTTATTGTTTCTGGAATCCATGGAACATTTATACATACATATGTATGTATAAATTACTGTATGCAGTAGGTAGGTAGGTACCTAGTACACTTTTTACAGGTTTGACGTCCGGAACTCTTCTGTACGCTGTGATTAATTTCCAATTAAACTTTCTCGGATATTCCAAACAAAGGAAACTCAACAATAACTCCAGCGAAAGTAAAACATGTTACAAGAGCCCTGTTTGCCGCACGCACGGCGCTCCACGCGACCGGCCCGCTGCTAGCCGGAGAGCTAGCACCGAAAAAGGGTAGATATACAGGATAATGAGAACGACGAAACTTAAGTGTGAAAAATATCCATATTAACAGATTCAGGTTGTTTTATTATTTTTAGAGGGCCGGTTCTAATTTTTTTCTTTACAATCAATAATATTATGCATTATTGCTAAAAACGATAGTATCGGGCGAAGAATATGAATAACGTTTAATGTCATCTGGGGGAATAGCCAAGATAACAATCGTTTGGGCTACGACATCAAAACGCTATCTGTCTCTCTATCACTCTTCCATATTAGTGCGATAGTCGATATGTCGTAATATACAATTGTCATTTTGGATATTAGGCTCCCTAGTTCTTGTTACCCCCAAAAGAAACCCTTAGCACTGCTGTACTCGAATTAAATACATAATTCCCCTTAATACTACACCAAACCTAGAACGTCCTTCAAGTGGCCTGCATTCTGACCCTCGTAAGCTGCCAAACGCCTAGGCGTTGACAGTATGACAAACTGTCAAGTTTGATTGCTGGATGATTTTTCTAGTAGCTAGCTCTTAGACTATGCAGTTCCGTAAGGCTACTGAGTTTGCCAAACTTATTGTCTTTTTATGGTTCGGAGCCTTAACGTGCTAACGGGATTTTATATCTTAACCCAGTGTTTATCATGGACCATGCCCACTTCGACCTTTAATGAACTTTATCTTAAACCGACTTTAATATTAGCGACTTTACTTATTTTATTTTACAGACAAGTGCTTTAATTTCAGCGACAAGTTAATTCATAGAGAAGAAATGCAGCATGCAAAAGTTCTATAGCAATTAAATGATCGCACAAAGGTATCATTCACAAATATCGGTAATTTTCATCGACTTACAACATACCTAAGAGTAGCTACAAAGCGAGCGATATGAAATTATACATCAGAATACGCTATACCGTTTGGCCGAGTCGTGACTCTGATTATCTGTATCGCAGCGCGCGGTCAATCGCCTGCGAGCCGTAAGCCGGACCCGCGTGACCCTGCACTATTGTCCCGGACGTCAATACCAATAAGGCAAGTATGGGAATGTAATTGCTTAAAAATATTTTCTGATATGAATTGTAGCCACCATAGCAATGGTCGATCACATCACATTACAGTTTCTTAAAAGAGTGTAGGGAAGAATTACCGGCGTGGGTAAAGCAAAATTACCTACTACATTTTTTATTATTAGTTTCATTACATTACAGAATAATAATGATATAAACTTATAAACGATTCGGGTCAAAACCTAAACCAGTATTTTTATAGAGTCTAGTAAATAATGAAGACTGACAACTCCCATACCTCGCCGCGAGAATCGTCAATATTGTGGATGTCATTAAATATTATTTTTACACTTATTATAATTATTTGCATATAAAAACTGGCACACGTCTACTATTTATAACTCCGAAACGTTCAGTTGGATATGGCTGACCGCAGTTATAGTCACAAAAGTAGATTTAAAGCATAAATAAAACTGAGTCATTAGAAAAGGTTTTTAAATTTATAAGTCTAGATATTATAAATAATAATATGCCTAAAATACTTTAATTGTAGTTTTGTGCATTTGACAGCGACCACTTTATGCGTATAAAGCTAAAATGGAATAATAGAATAAAGGCAGGCGAGGAATGCAGTGATGTATGGAGGTTGACGGTCTTGAATATTTACTACTCACTGTCTCCACACACTATTTATGAACTTACGTTTCTGTAATGATAAATTTTGAGTGTACTAATAAAAGACAAAGTAAATACACCAAAATATTTCGTCATTTTCCACACAGTATCCTCTATCACTGCCCTAAGCCATTGTTAATAACCCCAAGGAAAATACAACGTTGTCATGAAGGAAGGATCGGTGACACGCACACACCCGCGCGCATGACCTAAAAGGGCTATCGTAAATACTATGAAAGGAAGTCAACATTAACAGAGGGATGGCAATGTGTTATTACAATGTTAATAACTTGAATATGATATAAAATTTAATATGCTGAGCAACATGCTGAGGTGAGACCATTTCGTGGCACTCTCTCTTTTTTATGTTTTCTCTGTTCAGTATAAGTTTTTATTTTGTGTTTGTGCTCACGAATAAAATTATTTCTATTTCTATTCTATTTCTATTAATAAATTACATTGCTGTCTCCACGAGTAGGTAAATGTGGTACTAATATAGTACCAACCAATACACAGCGACGAGCTCTACATTTGTATAATTCTTAAGCTAACAATAAAAACTAAGTTTACACGAAACCTATAACCCCTGTTATTATCGTCACCAGAGTCATCAGCTGCAGTTTTCTCCGCTTTCTATATATTTCCTTCTGCACGACTGAGTTCATGAAAACCTAATATATTTACAATTGGAAAACGCTTAACATTCTTGCCGTGCATCCGAGTTTTCCGGACGATTTAGTTTAACGAATACTTATTACGTTTGGTAGATGTCACTGAACAAAATGAATAGAAATAATGGAGCAACTACTATGCCCGTTCAGAAATAGACGGCGCGCGCACCCCATGCATGCTGCGACTCGCGCGAACTTGACAATCTACTTAGTTATTTTTAAACCTAATTTATAGAAAATATTTGGAAAACAAAGGGATTTAAGACATTAGATAGTCTTAGCACACAGAGATTAGTTTTATTCGAGTATGGGGATAAAGCGCTAACTGATTAATTAAAACGGAAGAACATGTATGTTCTACACCTAAACCCTACTACTTATGTAACATTATTACTATTTACTATATAGGCACAGAATAAGTAATAGTATTATCATACAGAACGGACACGCACCGCCCCGCCCCGACTCGGATTACCTCGCCCCGCGACTGAGTTCTGACGGACTCCTGACGTACGCTCAGTTCGGCTAGCGACGCCGCGACGCGATGACGCAACGTTCAAAATGCCGGTGTATTGTGCGATGTACGGATACCTACTTATTGTAGAAATGAATAATAATATAGTTTTCCAAAGAGACGAAATATGTATCAGTAAATAAGGCTATACTTTTGCGTAAAAATAATAATATCATATGAATTAAAACCCGTTCGTTGAATTTGTGAATGTTAAGCCAACATTTAATATTTAAAGTAACTAAGTAGGTAACTAGACCTTCTACACAGATATTCCTCGTAAATGTTTTATTTTTAGTTTAACACTCTTTTCACAAAAAAGAACTTGTTGGTCGCGGGACATTCGCGTTTGATTTTTAATTTAATTTTAAGAATTTAAGAAATAATTATGTAAGTATGTTATATAAAATAATCAATAATAAGGCATCAACAATAAGGTACATTTAATAATGGCGTGTTGAAAATCCAAGTACGTGCAGGACTATAAACTGACAAAGCCAATTCAACAATTGGAGCGAAATAAAACATAAACCTATATTTTGTTAAACATAAACCTATATTTGGTTTTTTACGTATTTCGGTCGAATTATGCAACGCAGCGGGCCGCTCGTCGTGTCCTTCGGCCGGCCTCGGCAAACCTCGGCTTCGCCTTCCCCGCCGCGCGCCGCACGAGTCAGCCCTAAGCCACTTACTCACACAATGACGCGTGTACAGACGTGCCGTGCACACATATAAACGCAAATGATTTTCGATGTATGGCGTGTCCGCCCTGTGATATAGGTATGTAATATAAATGCACGACATAAAAATAGGATATGACTTTGTACTTCGTTTCCCACAAAACATTGAATACATTTATGATGTGCGTTTACGTGTTGAGCAGATTTTAACACTGACGCTATATAATTACACGTCTTCCAATGGCGCGAGGTGTGATATGCAAGCCGATAGCCGCCTCACACATTACGCTCCTAGATAAGGTGTTGCGCTTTACGCCCTTGCCTCGTACTTGATAATCATATAATTGCCCGGCAACGGCCAGTGGGCGCGAATTTGCATTTTAATCACGCGTTGATTTGAAGTAATACGCCGACGCGCATGCGAAAGCCTTAAACATTTGCACATGCGTTGACTTGACAGGTTGTCGAGAGGTGCTTGTAAGTATAATTCCGCGCCTCATTTACAATAACTAATGACTTCCCAGTAGGTATGAACAGTTGAACCACAGATATAGAAATATTTAGTTGGCCAAAGTAGTTTAGTTGGGCGAACTTGAAGTAATGTGAACTTTTATTAAAATAAACAAAGATCTAAAAGATCTAAAGATGACATAAAAATAAAGAAACTAGCTATTTGTGTATACATGTTATTTTGATAAATAAAATTAGAACACATATAAATAAAAACCCTCTTGTTAATATTTCGTAACTTGCTTCTGACCGTTCGCATTATATATGACGATTTACAAATAGTTTTAACTGCTTTTGGATTTTGATACTTAAATTGATTCTATTCTTGAATTAACTTCCTATTCCTACCCATCACTAAATAAGCAAATATATAAATACTAACGTATTTAAAATTGTCCGAAAACCTAAAATCTTTTAATAGCAAAAAGTAAAACGCATACATTGCATACATTTTTGCCAAAATATGTAACTCTCCGAACGTCTCTAAAGCTTGATCAATTAGAGATTTATGGGCGCTTTTCAGTGGATTAATATTGTAAAGGATTGCCTTTAAAAACAGACGTGAAAATTTAGTTAATCGGTCCAAAGCTGCGGACGGTCAAATACAGCTACGTAGAAGGCTTGTAGTATCAAATATAGTCTGGTTTGTTATTATAAAACCCGAAAATCAACAGCAATTTCCTTTATTCTAATAGTTTTCTCAAAACTCTGTATTTAGACCCTTATGATTGAAGTTTTTAGGATATCAAGGCTGACGAGGCTATATAATCACGATTATCCTACTTACCTAATACCCGAACGATAACTCACGGCAGTAGGTGTCACCGCTACAACATTAACTTATGACAGTTACGACTGTTATTCTCGCCCGGCCCTTCCCCAGGGTTATGTGAAACTTAATTCGGTTCTTGAGGCGACGTCTTAATTAAGTTCCCAGCCCGCGTGGGGTGTACCTTTACCAATAAATATTAAGGAAGAAGTTGTAAGTAACGTGTACGGTGTGAATATAAATTACGGCAGGAGACAGCCTCAACTCCGGACTCCGGTGAGGATCCAGGTGTGTGGTTTCGTGGTTACCACGCGTGACGGGCAAAAAGGGAAAATTGCTAATTGGTATATTTTTGAGTCAGCATATTACGTACCTATATTACGACCTCATTAAAATTAGTGAATACCCAAATATGTCTTACCTAAATATGTTTTATAAACATACATTTAACTTTAGGTGGCATACATTATTTTAGACACAAAAAATCTGTGATTTTACAGTGATTGGGGTTATGATTTTCTGTCAGTAAATAATACTTGAACTGTAGAGATAAATTGATATTACTTTAATTAACAGCAGTCACGTAAATAGACTTAAATAGAGATAGAGTTAGTTTTGTATTAGATATTTCAGAATTAGGCAAGCTTACGTGTAACTTATTCGGTTTAATATAAAAATTATCTAGACGGTTAATAATTATATACATTTCCATGAGAGGCTTAGAGTTTCCTAGTAATACATATGGGATCCATTACGCTACAAGCATCAGCAGGATAATCAGATAAGCCTATTAGAGTTCCACACGCGCTTGGGCACAAAGGTCATTGGAGCGATCAATTTTAAATAGGTACACACTAATCTACAGTCGTATTATATGTATTTCATTTCCCGTTATCATTTAGTTCCATCAATTCACTTTATTAATACAATGTATTTTGACAAGATACGCCTTAGCCTTATCAACATAAAATAAAATTGTCTTCTACTGACCAAGGCCGGAGTTACATTTTTTTGCACTGCAAATGTATCAAAAGACAAGAAAGAGTTGACACCCTACCGATAATTTTTACTCGTCGTCAATTTGCTGCCGTAATTTCAAAGTTACTATAGAAAAGACGTAACTAATGTAAGGAAATAAACGGAATAGTTGCAACAAAATAACGAGGTCTTATCCCTTTAGTCTGGTAAGCTGCTTCTATATTCTATCGCAAATGAAGTTAAAAACACTATATAAATAAATGTGCTCTTCAATTACGAATAGTTGTTTCTTATACATCATCATCATCATCAACAACATCAACATCTAGTTATGGACATACAGTTGCAGCTCTTCAACTCTTTTAGTTTTATTTTAGATTCTTCAATCAAACTAAATGATTTCTACTGTGTTGGTTGTTGTCTTAAAAAGTTTGCTGTTCCCATTACTAGATGGTCTGAGTCTTTCGCTCGCGTGTACTTAGCGCGCGGTGGGAATAACTGCGGGCTCCGCCGCATGGTGCTGTTTCCGACCGACACAGGACTTCCTACTTACAGCGACTGAAATTCTTAATAATAATTTATATAAAATCTACGTTTAATAGGAATTCCCTCGCTGTGAGCTTGCTGCTAATGAAAGTTATAATACAATAGTTGCACGGGAAAGATACAATTACCTGGGTAGCTTAGTGGGATTTGTAATTAAATTTTCTTTGAGATAGGTAATATAATATTTATGGGGTCCCTTTGTTTCCCATAAAGTTTTAAGCCATAATGTATTGATTGTCATATTATCGTTAGTCATAAAACTGAAACCGTTAACTTTTCAGGATTTTCGTAAGGTTATTCTGTAGAAAGGTTAGGTTAGGTTTGTTTTATGGCAATCCTGAACAGTTACGCGTTTTTGAGAAAAAACAATTATGACTAACGAAAATTCGGACAAACAATACATTATGACTTAAAACTATTTGGGAAATAATAGAGACCCAATATTTATGTATGATCCACCTGAGTTAAGTTTTAGTATTCCTTCTTGTCTCTGTTATTAACTTATTAACCGGCGACTCTGGCGAGCGCAAAGCTCAAGCGGAGCGTTTCCCTTATAGGTATACAATTTTGTAGACAAGTTAGATTTTTTTATTTCTTTCACAGGGGTTCGCGAGGTCTATACCTCAGAGCAACGCGGGTTAGTAACGCGACATATTTGATATGCGTCTATGTTAACTAAGTTGCTTAGGCTGAAACGCTGCTAGGCTGCGTGTAAATAAAGTTAAATATTTGACTGACTAGTCAAAGCAGATTCTTTTTTGATCTGTCAAAACGATTTAGTAGCTAGGTACTATGGAAATCATATATACAGTGTGGAAAGATAAGTCGGGCCCTGGAGGGAAACTACCTTAAATCCTTAAGCTGGCTCATTTTACTTAAGGGAGACATTCCTTTATTTTTAAAAGGAAACATAACTGCATTCAAATATTTTCTAAAACTCGCTTGCCTCGCCCGGGACTCGAACCGACTAAAAATTCCAAAAAATAAACACTTGGAGTTTTATTCTACTGCCGGTACAGTTAATGTTAATGATAACATTTATCCAAGAAACATTAGGTCTTACACTCGTCTGTCGTATAAAATATCCATAAAATCTAATATTTAGTACTTATAAGATTTTTTTAGACAAGATAAATTAAAGAAAAAAAAGAAAAATCTGTAATAGCAGTGTTGTTTCTTTTTAAAAATAAAGGAATGTCTCCTTTAAGTAAAATGAGCCAGCTTAAGGTTTTAAGGTAGTTTCCCTCCAGGGCCCGACTTATCTTTCCACACTGTATACACTGTGTTTTTATTGAATTCCGTTAACTTCGGGGTATGGTTAAGTACGTTTAAAAGAACGAAATGGCAAATATATTAAAAAAAAATTTGTTTTTTTTTGAAAAAAAAATAAGGTTAAAAAGTAATTAAATGTAGCATATAGCGTTGTTGTAACACGGGCATTACATTTAACTCAACCAAACAATTGAAATCTGTGACATATCAATGTCATTTCGAACATCGGTCGACCGAGATTGTATACGTACTTAAGTTTAGTAGCAAATGTATGAACTCATTCTTAACACTAATCAATATGTAAACCGGCCCTAAGGCAAGTGTACACGCTTGTAGAGGCCTTATAGGAAACAAATAAATTATTGATTATCTCCGAAATGGAGTTAATTAGAATATCGGTGTCTTGAGAAAGTTACTTGATTTAAGCTCAGGAATGCACCCTTGAAATTAACGGAAATCAAAAAAAACACGGTGTATAACACAGAAAAAGTAAAGTCACGGTAAAGTTACCTCTACTCTTTATAGTTCTATATCTACTCTGCAGAAAAGTACTTTCATAATTAAAACAACGTTCAAAATGCAATTAATTAAAATCAAAAAAAAGAGGAAGGGGTAACATAATGATCTATCAAGTGGCGAGCTTTTTGGCACGCCTGCCGGTGCCCTCGAATACACTTGACGTATTGATTGTAACACCATTAATGCGTCAATTGTGGCAAATTTTATATTATTTTTTTCAGAGGAGGCAGCTTGCAGCAACTATAAGATATAAAAATGCCTAATAAGTAGTCAGTAGAGGTACTTGTAAACTCATATTAACTTAGACGATCTTTAAATTTTGTTGACCTAGATCAATGTCTATGAAATATTTTCAATCGTGGAAATTTTACAGTAGATTTTGTTATCTCCTAAATATCTAATAGCGATTATATCAACAAATCAATATCTAGACTTCTAGAGGAAAACTGTACAATGATTCAGTAAACTGTTAATGAAATAAAACCAATGAAATACCTAACGTTAACAATTAAGTTGATAAACAAAATGGTGTGCGGGCCTTGCGTGTGCGTATCAAGGATTAAGGCAACTGACGTGGTAGAAGAGGGAAGCACGGGATGCGGGGTGGGGGGAGGAGAGGGACTAATCACCTCTGTCAGGTCCCTGATGGAGGCGCCTTTCCTGGCACGGGACATATGCTTTACAATACAATTATAATGGGAATCCAAATTCGTTTTGGGGTCAGTCAGATAACGTATATCAATAAATTGGAAGTTCGTTTGCAGGACATTATGATGTATGGATGGCACAATCAATAGCTAGTAACGCCCGCTTGCACCATTACACTAACCCGGGTTAACCGGTTAAACCTGAAGTTGTCATGGTTAAGGTACCCATACAATTTGACACTAGATAACGGTTTAACTGTTTAACTCCGGATTAGGGGGATGGTGAAAGTGGGCCTAAGTATAATATAGACTGTGCTACAATTACTATGAAAACGCATGGTGCTCATATGTCTTAAGCAATTTTGAATTCCTTAATATTTCAAAATATGTATAAGATTTCATCAGAAATTCACATACATATATAAGTAAACACTCTTATTCAGGAATCAAGCAGCCAAATTGAGATGTGAATATAATTATACTGAAATTGTTGGCTAATACTAGTACAAAACAGGCATCTAACTAATACTTACTAATATTATAAATGCAAAAGTAACTCTGCCTGTCTGTCGGTTACCTCTTCACGCTTAAACTACTGAACCGATTTTGATGAATTCGGTATGGAGATAGTTTGAGTTCCGGGAAATATCATATGATAGTTTTTATCCCAGCAATGATTGTGGCTGATTGAAAGGCGATGGTTGTGGGATTTACTATGAAAGACTATTTCTACGCAGACGAAGAGACGCATAAAGTTATAAGTATGAATATGATGGCGCGACATCAACATCATAGCGTAAAACAATTCCTTTCTTTGTAAATTGCTTACTGATTTCCATCATCACTATCGCGAAAGCATCATTCCTATGATTTAATATACATGAACACACGGTAGGTACACATACAGGACCATTCTAGATACCATACATACTGTTCGTTTTACGAGTGCTATAAAAAATCAGAATATACCTACTTCAAATATAATACTTTCTGGCCGGTTGAACCAAACAGATTAAGCAGCGACTTTCTTGCTTTTAAGATCATAAAACCGTTTTTAGTAAAACGAAGGTACGTAACAAACATAGAGTTGTATACTTTGTTGTTAAGTACATTATTTTCGTATTGTTCATCTAAATTTCAAATCGAATTGATACTATTTTAAAATTACTTACTAACTAACAATGTCTAAAAGCTCTAACAAAAAGTGTTAGGTAGTAGAAATCTAAGTTAACAAAGAAGTTCAAAGATATTTAGTACACATACAATGTGACGAATTAGTTGGCTAATTAATCGCCCCAAAGTCTATAAAAACAAAACAAAAATATGAATAAAATGCCATTGAAATCTTTTGATACCAGCTGCCGACATAAAACAACCTCACTAATGTAATATCAACAAGTCCCAACAGCCTTACGAAGCACAATCAGTCAAACAGTAAACAAACGTAGTATTGAACTTGGCAACGGGTTCACAAATAGATCGCGTATAGAGTTCCCGCCTAAAGGCACGGAGGCTTTCAGGCGTTCGTACAGTGGAGCGGCCGGCACGCGACTGGGGCGGATCGATCCGCCCTGGCGGCACAGCCATGCTCCCGCGGGGATGCAGATGCACACGCGAGAACACGCGCCTCTGGATCTGGCTTTCAAATCCTATCATCCACAAATCAACAACATAGCGGATGAGATTCTGATCAAGGTTACAAATGCATCATGCATGCATCAACATATTAAGATGAGATTCCGTAGATCTTTGAAATTAATTCGAATAAAATGATAACGATAAGTTTGGTTTAAACAGCAACACTTAACTGCCCATCAGTCGACCTTATTACAAAAGGCATAAGGTCGATGTACAGTTAACAGTGTGGGCGATGGTTTTTACACCCCCGTACACAGGAGTTTGATTTTCTTTTCACTTAATTTAATGTAGCGCTATGCTGCAATTTAAAAGAAAAATTTAATTGTCTCAAACTGCGGGTAATCATTTTCGTGACAAAGACAAAAAAAATGTTATGTAAAACATAGAATTGTCAGTTAATGAAATAAAAATTTAAGTGCCGTTTCAGATTATCGAGTATGTACTCGACTCTTCCTGCCACATCCTGTCGCCGCAGCTCTACATCCGCGCGCAAACACAAATTGAATAACTCACAGAAGATCCACGTATTCGAATCTGAAGAACGACGGACCATCTATTCGTGGCGAGTGTCCCTCGGCAAAGTGGGAGCTCAAAGTGTGGCGAGAACCTAACATCTGCAATGTTTCTTTTCGCAGATATATATCTCGTTGTATTTGAACATTTATCTATATTATTTGCAGGCAAGACCTACGTTTTAAATATTTATATCATTATTTCCACGGTATGATGGAAGGTAGGTTCGTCCGTAGAAGTTGGCATGCTCTGGTATTTAGATACGGGTAAAATTGTACCTAATTATTTCACGTAATTTAAATTTTAATAGGGACACCAAGAAAATTGAATATACATATTTGTATTATGTTAATAATAAAATTTTGATAAATGCTGTTTTTCTTTAAAAAAATATCTACTATTAACAAGCCTAAACTAAATGTTATCATAATCAGATCAGCGTGTTACTGTAATATTGTATCGTCACCAAAGTTAATTGGAGACAGGTAAAATGAATAAAAATTAGTATTACTGAATTATTAACAATCCATTTCATTTTTCAATAATTACAAGAAGTTTTTTAAAAAAGAACAATCAAATTGATGAGATACTTATATTCAGTTCAAAAACCATAGACCAGAGCCTAATATACTCGCCGTAATTATTCAGCAGAGCGTAGAATTTCATATAAATCGTAGTTGAATTTATCTAGATCCCGTCGGCAGGGAAGGACGACAGGGGCGATAATTAGTGCGATCGCTATTCTAAGAGAGGAGGCCCGGCCCTTCCTCCGGCGACGGCTAAAAATGGCCCAATCAGTCAAACGAGCGGCGGGAATCACACGTCGGATGTTGTTAGCGATGAACACAGGCTGAAGTGCATCAAACTAACATGACAGAAAATAGCTCGAGATCTTTGAGGAAAACTACTCACGGCCTGTTAAAGTGGTTTATAGACAAATGTTCGATTCTGCACACCACATTGTCGGTTGTCGATAAGGTTGATTTCAAATTGAAGCTATTTGGAAGTAGCGCCTTACTGACAACCGACAATAAGTACCCTTTTGGTCGAAAACGTCACATGTGTATTCCCAATTTTGTTCAATCTAAATTAGTTACATAGAGTTTAGAATAAGTAAACCCAAATAGAAGAGCAATAATGACAACCAACCAACGATTGAAGACATACAGCTATACGCATTAACATTTTCAAAAACTACAATATAGCGTTCACATTGACACTAAAGTATTTATGTAGGTACTTTATGCCAAGATTGCGAAAATGAAGGAAGAAAAGTGACGTACCTAACTGTGAAATCATGCAGCAATCTCGTGAGCGCAAACTGAAACAATCCTTTGGGGGTTTCTGAAGCACCCTCGTATTGCCTGCGCTACGAATAATGAATTACTGTAATGTGTTCTACTTTTTCAGTGTCAGCTTTCGCTACAGTTGCAGCAGATTTACCCTCAAATTGCGATTAGGTAGGAGACAATCTGCCGCCAATTGCTTTATCTAAAATTTGTGAATCAACAAAGCTTATTTCTTTTTTTTTTTTTATGAAATAGGAGGCAAACGAGCAGACGGATCACCTGGTGGTAAGCGATTACCGCCGCCCATGGACACCCGCAACACCAGAAGAGTTGCAAGCGCGTTGCCGGCCTTTTAAGAGTACGCTCTTTTCTTTTATAAACGGACTCGACAAACAGTAAAAACAGCAGATATGTAATTCAATTGTTAAGATTAAGTGCATAATTTTTTCTTCGTTGCCAAAAAATAACAGTCACACATAGTATTAAACCATATTCGTACAAACGTATCTTATGTGAAAAGCAATAAAAACCTAATTGATGGCAGAAGATAATAAGTCGTAAAATGAATATTGAAAATACGCTTTAGACCGTTTATAGAGCCTCAATACCGATTTATAATCTTCTATGGCTTGAATAAATACGACGGTATTTATACAGGAATTTATAATCCCGGATAACGGCGAGATCAGGAATTATCTGTATTAATATTTCACATTGGGAATACCCGAATCTGGGAATAATACACATAATAAATGAATTGATAGATACTTGAAAAACAATTTATGTACACATACTGTATCGTCATCAAATTTCATTAACTAAGTATCCTGAAATTAGAGTAACTGGGAGTTTTCAGAAACTAGTCTACCCAATTAGCGCGTATTGTTTAGAGTTGCATTAAACTTAATAAAAACTTGGTTTGGTGTTCATTTCATTAACTAGAAGCGATAAATAACCCTCCTTTTGCGTTGCCGTAGTCGGGTAAAAAAGGAAAATACATAGTTGATTCCCATAAACACAAACTGACACCGATTAACTTTTCTTAAATACCTACTCACGCTAATTGGGTAATTTACTGAAAACTCCCAACTACCTAACAAACATTACCTGTATGCCTATCAATAGTTAATATTTGTTTTAAGCAACAGTTATTTTTTGTCAGAAGAAGAAGGAGAAAAGTGTTTGGAATATAGTTGTGCATTTCACCATAATTATTCCATATATCCTAAAGTAAAAATAGGCATTTTATAATTTAGAAAAGCAAACTAAAATTATAATGTCACCATTAAAGGCGTAAAACAACGGTCTGTCGGCCGGGCCAGCAATAACTCAGCCCGAAAGAAGATAATTTACGACTCGTAATCCTAACAACCGGAATATATCTCCGACAGGATACGGATATTTTATTGTCCTTTATGTGAGCTGTTAAGTTTTTAAAGTAAACTAATTTAATTTAGTGAGGTTAATTACCGTCGAGATTTAACAATACTTATGGTCTTATATTTCGTATATCATTCATATTATCACATGTTCTCAGCGACATACAGAACCGACCAAATCGTAGGGTAACCTAATCAACGCTATCGTCGGCACCCCACCAACGGATGGTAAAGTGTCATTCTATGGCACTTTCTAACTATGTAAACAAACTGCCATATTAAAATTGTCTCTGAATGTCAATTTACTAGTGACTTTTGTTTACATGGTTAGCAAGTTCCATAGAATGACACTTTAGGACGTTATTGTAAGGCACATCACTCTGCGAATTTATATAAAAACCAATGACTGTGACAGTGTGTAATACAGTTAGATAAGACTGCGATATAATAGCTTTACAAAGTTTTTATATGTTAAAGTTAAAGTATACGAAGGTGACAGATAGTTTTAACGCTATTTGTAGAGATAACTTTATATTTAGGTACAAAAGCATCAGAACGTAGCCAATACTTTTTGTAAACTTTTACAGCTTACCAGTTTTTTTAGCTTTTCAGTGCCATTCTTTGGTTAGTTCAGTATATGTATAAAGCTAAGACCTCACGCACAAGAGGGCACCTGAAGGGTGGTATTTAATAATGCATCACTTTACTTTGCGTATTTGCGGAGAGTCGAGGGGCGGAGGTTGCGCCGACTCATGCTTTATTAAACTAAGAAGAGATATCGACTAGCCACACTCTCTAGCTCGTACTGCACCAAGTCGAATTATTGTAAAAGATACCTTCGTGTGTACAAAAGTAAGTTTCAATTTAAAACCATCGGAGGGCAGTCACATGAGTTGGGTGAAATAATCATTCGATATATTCTCCGCGAGTGATCCGGGCACGAGCTTAAAGATATTTACGGGCCTCGCGACTGATATATGAACCCGCACTTCCGTTCTTACCGTTTGCTTACGGCAAATAGAGACAGTTTTTTACCAAAGGAACCATATCGCTCATATTTCAATCGCTACTGCATAATTTGTACCGGTGCCAGTTTTTCTGAGTAATGGCCTACCTGACGGGTCTACGTACCCCAATAGTGAGATATGTAGGCGGAGATACATGTAAACGCGAATGATAGGTACCTCGGCGCCGCGCCGCCCAGAAATAGGTTCTTTAGAACTTTAGACAGAATTCGGCCGGAAGCCGACTCTTCACGTAATCCCACAGACAACTGAACAGATAGTATTATTTCGTAGGTATGTACTTTAATGTTGGAGCAGATTTGAAAACTACGTACAAAATTATATTTTGTCATTTATATTAAGTGGTTAATAGTCATAGAAAATGGTCTCCTTTTTATGGAAATTATGAACATTATGAAATTCCGAAATTATTCCATGTGAACATTTCCCAAATTTGGAAACTTTCAGACGGCTGGTGAGTACGCGGGGGTTAGTATGCGCGTCTCGTGCGCAGGTCTGCGGGCGGTAATTAGGTTACGGTCCCCACGCACCGCCCGCGGGCTCTCTTTGATTTCACTTCAAAGCCACTCTTCGCAAATGGTCCGACGGGCTGCATCGGTTAGCTGTCTGACGACACCTATACTCTATAAATAGACACAAAAAATACTATAATATAAATTTCATATTATTTTATGAAAATGCTTACAGTAGGTACATTTTAGAAATAATTAAGGTACCTACGAATTAATTTAAATACAGTTGCAAGTAACGCCCCATTTAGAAGGAACAAGAACTTGCATGCAATTTACATTGCGGTAAGGTAAGTACCCCTATTAACGAGCCCATTAAAATCGGCACTGATTACCGCGGTATGTACAAAAAGGCGTTTTATAAGAAAGCCTAGTGACTTCTTAAAAATTGAAGTACATACAAATATAGCTTTCTATATTGAATGTCGAATAAGTATAACACTATTAAAGAAACACAAAGTAAACAATTCGAAAACCGTAAACTAACTCATCGGGGGCGCAGGATTTGAATACTCCATACTAACGCGCAACACCTCAAGAAAGCAAACGCGTATTTTATTTAGTGATTTTCATAGTAATGGTGAATATTACAGAAATACTAAGACTTTATATCAATTCTTAACAATGATATTTATGGTTCCCAAATCCTCAATCTGTAAATATTTGCTTACCAATAGTAAAAAACAGGAAATTAAAAACCTCGGTGTTGGGTTCCATTTTTTGGTGTGGTTCCTAATTTCGAGGTATACCTCGGTAATAGCGGAAACAGTATTTTAAGTTCGAAGGGTTATATATTCATATGTAAATACATATTTCCGTAACTCTTGATGTTATTGAAATATTTAACCATCTATAAAGCTAGAGAGCTATTAACGTGGTATGAAATCTATTCATGAACTCTTAATTTTGACTACAGATTTAAGCACTTAACTGGAGGTTTCCTTAGAAACCATTATATGAGAATCTTGCTTAAATATTGATATAAAAACAAAAGCATGGCTGACAAGTCTGTTTTAAACAATGTTTCGTAATAATTATTATCTTCCATTTTGATTGTGTTCAAAATATACGCAATCGTTATTTATTTTTATTACTCGTAAATGGGTTTTACAAAAATGTGAATTAAACCGTTTAGCGATGGTTACAAAAGACATCACTCGGTAATATGATATATGGGAACCCAATACCGACCCACCTACAACTTTGGTAGGAAATAAATAAGTTCATAATATAATTATTATAAAACCTATTGTATTATTTTAATTAGAACATATAATACACCAACATACAATCGCAATCCAACGCGGCAACGCAGCGAGCGTGATGGGCACCTTTGCGTCGAGGGCAGCCCGGTACGGGTTTCAGTAGGTTGTTTATTTTATACATATTTAAGTTTAGTTTTTAATTAATTTAAAATTATGTTTGGATTATGACTGTGTTATTAATAAAAGATGCAGTAAGTACATCCAATATTAATTTATTTTAATATTTGATTTCACGTATCATTGGATCAATTTAATGTTGATGGGCATTTATTTGTGTGATGAACACATATATTTGTTCCTAAGTCATGGGTGTTTTCTATGTAGGTATATAAGTATGCCCAGCAGTGGGACGTATTGTATAGGCTGAATTATTATTTATATATTATAAATTTGTATTTATCTATATAAGTATGTATATCGTCGCCTAGTATCCATAGTAGAAGCTTTGCATAGTTTGGGGCTATGTCGATCTGTGTAAGATGTCAACTTTATTTATTTTATGTAGATACTTGTATACAGCATATATTTTTGATACGACCACATATATATTATTACCTATAGTTCGTTTTTTTAGCATTAGAAAGAACTTGCAAAAGGTAAGCGATCTTGACATGTCTTTTAATTGAAAAACACTTTTTAAAAATCAAAAACTATTACTTATGAAAGCAGAAGAATATAAATGATTGTATTAGATTCATAATTGTTACATATTTGCCGTAACTTATTTTTAAAATGTGTTTTTCAATTAACCCTTAAATTGGCATTGTGCATCACAGTGTACGTTAGTTAGTAAAAATTCCTGTCGTAAACATATCTAATTTCCTAAGCTTTTATTAACAGAAACTACTTAATAATGATGTTATCAATAGTAATTAAATATGTGATATGGCATAAAATTAAAATTAACGTCGCTATCAAAAAATCTGTTCGAAGCGGCGACGCTCGCCAGTACCTCTAATAAGTTTTATTAAATTTTAACAACTTTTCTGTAGGCAAGTTATGATTATTATGTTTTGTGTTTCATAAGAAAGTGGTAAAGTATATGAATAATTGGTCATTTTGTGTGCATAAGGCATAATAATAAAGATAATCACTGGTAAATTGGAATGTACACCACGGTTACCGTTGACAAGTTTGTAAAGATGTACTTACATTCAACTACGGTAACCACCGTGTACGTTGCCAACCTATCTGTACTTAACTTTTGTTTTTAATCTATCGATTTTACGTGTCCTTGTTTATTTAAAATATTTTTAAACAGAATGGTTTCCTTTCTTTGTCTGTAGTATTTAATACTATGTAGATCGCATAAGATTTTAGCTTTAATTCACGTAAAAAATGTATGTTCCGATTATGAATCAGATTCCGATGAGGAACCAACGCGCATTCAAACAATACTATTCTGACGATAGCCCTGATCCACCTTCTATAAATTCTTCTTTGGAGCGATTAAATTTGCTAGACAGCTTGTCGGACGAGGATGATGTCGATAAATATAATCAAGCACGATTTAATTCCGAAAGCACGTTGATTCTCTTTCGAGCGTATTAGAGTTCTGTAATCTCCATCTACAGTTATTTATGGTGCTTTGCCTACACTACACTTCAACACTCATCGCCATTAACTACATACTAGGGCAACAAGAGGTTCATATAAACACGTGAAATGTACCAGCCTGAAAAAAAAACAGAATTAGATACTGCTTTAGGTTACTTTTAGAACTTCCGGATTGAGCTAACTATTCGAAGGACATTGTAAAGCGACGAAGATTGGTAACCGATGAAATGAAAGTTGAGAAACTGTGCCATAAGAAAAAAAATACAAAAGGCTCTGAAATAGCGTCCTAGAGTTACAGACAGTCTTTGGTTTAACAACATGGGGCATTTTCCTGAGAGTGGACCGTAAAATGTACACTACTACAGGGATAGACAAAATTTTATAGCGTCAAATGCAACATGTTCCTTTGTTTAATTGTCGGAGAAACAAAAACACTAAATTGCTTTTAACAATTTCACACTAAATTATGTTTTTTCATAATAATTTACATTAATTTTTATATAATATTTTACTGGCTTCTTGGCAGCGGTAACCAGCGTGTACATAGAACAATGTTACTTTTCTTGTTATAAAATTGGCAACGTGCATGGTGATGTACATAGATTTTCTGAAAAACCGATAATACTGGATTTTTTCAAACATTTTTCTGTAGACCCCCAGACGGTATTAAATAAAGGTATGCTACTATATCACTTGTTTTTACAAATTTTTACTCTTGCCAATTTAAGGGTTAAAAGACAGATCAAGATTGTTTACCTTATTTCTAATGCTAAAAAAACATACTATAAGGTGTAGTTAGTAGGTGTAAGTAGACTCAAAGGAATTCACATTCATAATTATTATGTTTTACTACAAATCCTCTTATTTTTCCTTATTGAAAAACAAAAAAAAAATATTCATTGTATCATATGATCGGAAATCTGATTAAATATAATACCTACTATTTATTTAACTACTATTGTCAAATAAATAAAAGTAGATATATAAAGAAGGAACTAAAAATGCGACGGGTTTAATATACCCTCGTAAAAAGGAACACTTATCCGCGGTATTTGGGTAGCAATGATCAATTACCACGGTAATAGGCGATTTCGACGTTTTAGGTTTAATAATTATTTTTTTCTATATAATTGGCCAAAACACGTCCATAAACGAATGAAATATAAATTTCGATGTACAAACTATCATAAAAAAATATGTCTTTGTTCATACAGAGCCAGCTTATGCTTCATTTTTGGCTGTCTTTGTAAAAGTTGCTTAACCCCCTCGTTAATAGGGGTACTTACCTTATTTGGTCGATCGACTGAATTAATTGTACTCTGTATTTAGCAATGTATTATCGAATATTACATGCAAGTTCACGCACCGTGTAAAAGTTACTTACCTTTTATAAGATGATTTCTTATGAATCATGATTATTTTATCTACAGAAAGATATTGTTACTATTTATGGAAAACGATTACTAACAATTACCATTTACTACAATAAAATAGGATTTACTACAGTTAAATAGAGGGCAAATTTCCCATATATAATTTTTAAGAAAAAAAAACCGACTTCCATGGGGGCCGATTAAAGATTATTGTAGATGGTACTCGTACACTATGTAGAAAACGAGGTAAAACCACCCACTTTTCTACTAGCATTTCGCTTCTGTATAATGGCTCCTCTACAGGATGGGCCAACGCCGGCCACTCCAAGGGACGCAGCCATGCGGTAGAATGAGATAGCAATATCACTTGCTCCCTCTAACGCATAAATGCATCCCTTGGAGTGGCCGGCGTTGGCCCATCGTGAAGAGGAGCTATGAGGGTCGTAGTTCTAGCCTAACCTAACCCACTCCTCAGATAGCAGTTCGGTTCTGTGCGGATCGCAGTTCGAACCTAATCAAACCCACTTTTCAAGTAGCATTTCGTTTCTGTAAGGCTCGCAGTTCTAACCTAACCTAATCCTTGTTCGGTTCTGTGAGGATCGCAGTTCAAACCTAACCTAATCCACTTAATGGCGCATGCCGTGCGGTGTACGGGGGTTTAAGCGGGAGGGGCTAGTAAGATTGGCATCATCGTACTTTATACCTACATTAATTTTATGGTAGGTAATCATAGTTGTTTATTTAGTTAAGGTACCAATAGTGGTTTTCTGGGTCAAGGTCCGGGTCCGAGTCCGGGTCCGAGTCCGGGTCCGTGTCCGGGTCCGAGACCGGGTCCGAGTCCGGATCCGAGTCCGGGTCCGAGTCCGGTTCCGAGTCCGGGTCCGAATCCGGATCCGAGTCCAAGTCCGGGTCCGAACCGGATCCGGGTATGAGTCCGAGTCCGGGTCCCAGTCCAAGTCAAAATCGAAATTCGTAATCACCAAACGTGTACCATGCGTCATTGAAGAGTTCTGTTCTGGTCATCATCAGCAGTTCCACTTCATCAAATGCGACAGTTTTTAATGTAAATGCTTGATTTTATGATGAAAATACAAAAAAATCTATACGTATGCCTTTAATATTTGAGGAGTTCCCTCGATTCCTTATGGATCCCATCATCAGAACTCGAGCTTGACAAAAATGTGGCTTAAAAACTTAACTTGCTTAACGAACATAACTAAAAGGAAAAATCGCCAAACGTGAACTATGCGTCGTTTAAGAGTTCTGTTCTGATCATCATCAGCAGTTCCACTTCATCAAATGCAACAGTTTTTAATGAAAATGCTTGATTTTCTGATGTAAATACAAAAATCTCTATACGCATGCCTTTAAGATTTGAGGAGTTCCCTTGATTCCTCATGGATCCCATCATCAGAACTCGAGCTTGACAAAAATGTGGCTTAAAAACTTAACTTGCTTAACAAACATAACGAAGAGGACAAATCGCCAACCGTGAACTATGCGTCGTTGAAGAGTTCTGTTCTGATCATCATCAGCAGTTCCACTTCATCAAATGCAACAGTTTTTAATGAAAATGCTTGATTTTCTGATGTAAATACAAAAGTCTCTATACGCATGCCTTTAAGATTTGAGGAGTTCCCATGATTCCTCATGGATCCCATCATCAGAACTCGAGCTTGACCAAAATGTGGCTTAAAAACTTAACTTGCTTAACAAACATAACGAAGAGGACAAATCGCCAACCGTGAACTATGCCTCGTTAAAGAGTTCCGTTCTGATCATCATCAGCAGTTCCACTTCATCAAATGTCACTTTTTTGGGTGTATATGCTTGATTTGTTGATAAAAACCCAAAAATCACTATATGTATGCCTTTAAGATTTGAGGAGTTCCCTCGATTCCTCATGGATCCCATCATCAGAACTGGGTTTTGACAAAAACGGGACCAATCTGTATGCATATACATTCAATCAAAAAAAGAATTTTCAAAATCGATCCAGTAATGACGGAGATATGGAGTAACAAACATAAAAATAAAAAAATAAAAAAATAAATAAAAAAAAACATACAACCGAATTGATAACCTCCTTCTTTGAGATTTGGAAGTCGGTTAAAAACTACAGCATTCATCGCTTTCGTTCTGAAAATGAAGTGCTAAAACATTTGAAGAGGTAAACGTAGGATGCGTGGCGCTCAGCCGCTTACTCTAAGGGCCCTCCGAGACTGAAGTGTTTGCAGATAGATAATAGACAACGCAGCTTTCAGGTGGAAGAGTTTCGTTTTAAAAGTAGAATAGTAAAATAATTCTACAGATTTTTTATATCTCTTGTACGGAATGTTCAGTTTTGGCTATGTAAATATTGGCTTTACCCACCTTGCTAAATCGTATCATTATAGTTATAAAAGGCGGTATCTTAATAACAACGGCGACTGAAAAGTGTCAAGCAAAAGAAAACTAGGTTTAAAAACTGTAATGGTAATAAATGTAACAGAACTTCAATTAAAACGTGATCTGCTAGATATTGATATGCTCATTACGCTCACATTACCACCACGGTGAGTGAGCCAACTTAAGTACATTGCGTCCGAATTTTAATAACAGAAGTTCCATGAGACTTAACTGTTAAATCGGTATATTAAAACGGCTCTTAATATATTCAATCAGACTATCGCGGAGGCTGCGACAGCTGAAGAGACCACAGCTCCGGCTTATAGCTGGGGCCATGACTGGCCATGCACGCCTCATTTAACAAGCACCTTTTAACCCTACGTATAACAGATAGCCCCCTCTGCAGAGCATGCATGTAGGTAGAGGAGACAGCCGCCCACGTCATTCTCGAATGCCCAGGGGTGGCAGAATACCGGGCACAACACCTCGGCTCACCGGGGTCTCTCCCAGAAGTCGTCGGCGACGTCAAGGGTCTGCTAGGCTTCTTGGTAGAGTTGGGTTGGCAAGAATAGTGCCGCCAACCCACCACGCAAAATAGGCGCAATAATATGACGTCGAGTTGCGGAAACCAAGCCCGCGAGAACCTATAACCTATATTCAATAAGAGCCCGAATTGTTTACCAATAATATGCCAACGCAAGTTGTTGCGCCGAGTAACGTAACATCCATTCTTTCTAGATCCATGGTACATTTACTATACCAGCAGTTAGTGCCCGCGGCGCCCCAGAGCGCTCGTTAGTACGTACCCAGATACCCCGAAACAAATCCGGAACAATTCTTGCAAATTTACTGATAAATGTTCGTCTGCTTACATTTCCGCGTCTAGGGGGCCATCGTGGAATGTCTGCGGTATTTACAGGCCTTTTAGAATGTACACTAATATCAGAATTATATTTGAATTTTGGATTATAGCTTTATAATTTCTTCATAGTACCTTAGAAAAGTAACACCGAATTTGGTCAGTGGAACTTCATTTCGTTTTCCAATCTTTTTAGGAAGATTTCCGACACGAATTTTCACGTAGAATGGGCAATTTTTTTTTTCCTCGCGATTTCTCGGCATTTTTGCCACGGCTCATGGGAGCTTGGGTCCGCTTGACATCTAATCCCAAGAATTGGTGTAGGCACTAGTTAGGGTTCCGTATTTTTACGAAAGCGACTGCCATCTGAACTTCCAACCCAGAGAGAGGGTAAACTAGGCCTTATCGGGATTAGTCCGGTTTCATCACGATGTTTTCCTTCACGTAGAATGGGCAATAAAGCACCATTAAGTAAATATTACATATATTATACAACATGAATATTACTGCTGAGTCGGCATAACATCAACTGAGAATCTCATATTTGCGGTATCGTTTTGTGTCGTCCCATTCATTTTTCGTCAAGTTCTTAAATTAGTCCTATTCTGCTTTCGTCACTCATTCTACATTCGTCACAATCGTCGGTGGCTTTCAATGTAGAATGCGTGACGAAAGCAGAATAGGACTAATTTAAGAACTTGACGAAAAACGAATGGGACGACCCAAGACGATACCATATTTCTGATAACTGAGTATTCAGTGAAAATAGAATGAAATTACTTGCTAAGCCGCCAGCTCTTGGTAGGACGTCCCGTCGGTTAGGTCCTGCAATGACATTCCGTCCACGTCGCACTTGTAATCAGGCCCCCGACTTGGATCGACTAGCGATTGCACATTAAATTACAAATAAGAGCACGAACGCATCCTGACCTGACGCCTCTAGGTAGGTAGGTACTCGTATTTATTGGTTGGCGACATTTAGACGCTTTGTGTTTATTTTGAGTGCTATTTGCACTGAATAGTGAGCATCAAAAGTAACGGATACGACTATGCGTCAAAAGTATCTACCATTCTCTAACAGCCTATAAAGAGAGATAAGCCTCTATAAGTCGTTTTCTACCTGAAATGTAGAGATTTATTTTTAGTTGAAAAAGGTTAAATATATATATATATATATATTTATATTATTACCTACTAATTATTACGAAATTAAGCTGATTGTTCTAATTATTCATTATTATTCTAAAAACACCGGCCAAGTGCAAGTCTGAGAAGCGCCCCAAGGGTTTTGTGATCACACTTTTTTTACAAAGTTTATTTTTTTCCTTAGAATCGAATTACGACTGGACCTACCAACTATATTCTGTATTTTTTTTCTTAATATTTGGCGCATTGGTTTTGGGCTATTTTACTAGCGGACACATAGGTACTAAAATCTATAATACCTAGATGACAAAGCTCTGTTATACAATAGAGCTTTAGAGCTTTACAGAGCTTTAATTACTTACACACGCACCTAGTGATTCACCTATAGGTTTTAATGTGAACTTGAACTGAGCAATTATTTTTACTTAATGAGCCTATTCGAAAATAACTGCACGATTGCTTCTGTATAATGTGCTTATAGTTGTATTATATCGGTATATTAATTTTAATATTATAACACGACAATGTAGCAATGCTACAAGTGCGCCATCTTACGATGAATAGCTGAACGTCTGAGTAACTGCACCTTTTCACCCGCGAAAGTGTTTTCAGTTTGTTCCGCTCAACAACAGATGGCGTTGTCTAGTCTAAATATTTTCTTGCCTTGCATACTAACATTTTTTGATTGTATAAAATAGTATGAATTATGTGTCAAAAAGTTATTTAGTACTAAGAGTGCAAATAAAAAAAGGAATGTTTCATGGGAAGCGTGGCGCACCGACGCTTGTAATAGTTGTAATTCCAGGGGTGTCACAAGCACGCTGCCGGTCGTTGAATAAAAACACTAACACTTCCTATTTATAAATATAACCCCTACCTACTATCATCTGAGAGGTGGCACTATATAGGCTCTATTATTTTTTGGTATTTCGTTAAATAACATTTATTTTTTTAATACTCCACAACACTAAACGTAATTAAGTTGGCAGAGTCAATATATGAAGATATGATATGAGTATGCCGGTTAAAGTGGCATTCCACACTTTATTCTTTCAATACCTTATACGAATTGTCTATCTACCTGATTTTTAAGGAGCTACCCGAGGTTTTCATCGATTTTTGACAAGTTTTGAATCGTATCTTCTTTTTTTGCACTACAGATAGAATTATAAGACAAACGGTTATCGGTTCTTCAATCTTTTATCTCCGGTTTTGTCCACCGGATTTTGAAAAAAATGAATACTTATTTTTTTATGAATTTTTTAAACATTGTCTAAAAGAGCACTTTTTTCGTATCTAAGTAGTTTGCAGTGAAGGATCTTACATGTACGAAATCTACATATTTCGGTTCGTCTTTGAAGTCTCAAAAATTGTGTCCAAGGTTTTAATTTTAAACTAATTAACACAAAAGTTATGGCCAGAAAACCAGTTTTTTAGCCTAAAATTGTTCAACTTTGTTGCCAAATATCTCGAAGACAATGAACTTTAAAGTAAATATGGGATACTATATTGCTTAAAGCCGTTGCTATTAATATGATAAGCTACAAAAAACATTAGAAAACTAAGGGATTCAGATCGAAGGTCATTGGCGTGGGGAGCCCCTTAACACAAAATTCAATAAAATAAATCGGACTGTACTACGCAGTGGAAAGGACCCCGCAGTTTTTATGAAGTGCAAATCTCGCAAAAAGAGGTATATACATAATTATTATGTATAATATATATGCAGTATGTATCAGAACGAAAGGCCAAGAAAGAGATCCATTTATGTTTAGGTCATACTGAGCAACTTTTACTATGGGACCAACCTCGAAAACGCGGAAAAAAATTGGAAGTTTCATACATTTTGCTGGTCTGATGTTGAAATTTTCTATGGGATAGTCAATTTTTTTTCCGCATTTTGAGGTTGGTCCCATAGTAAAGGTTGCTCAGTATGACCTAAACATTATTGGGTATCTTTCTTTGCCTTTCGTTCTGACACATACTGTATTATACTCAACGGGTAACAGAGCGGGCGTCGTAGCATGGTGACATGAAAAATTACGCTCGCGAACGGCAGCTAAATTATCGGCAAAAAGAGAAGCAATGATATTTCTCGACTCGCCTTTAGAGTTGGCAGTTTTAATTTGTTTACCCAACTAAAATACATTACTCACCTTAATTTGTTCGACAGCTTTCTTGGCGAGTCCGGGGTCCAATATCTTGATGTCAAGATCCGCTGCGCATCGCTTGGCTGTCTCGCTGAAAGCTGCTGCGTTCGCGTAGTGTGCCGGCGTTTCGTCACTGGTCTCCACTGGCGAATTGGGAGACAGGATGCCACTATCGCTATCACTAATGTTCACTGATTTGCGAGCAACCACCCGCCCTTCACCCGATGGTGACCTGAGCGGTATTCGGGACTTTTCACCGGTAGGAGACTTTACAGGAATACGTGACTTGGAATGCTCTTCTGGTTTAAATCCAGTGGTTGGATCGAATATTACGTAGTTATCCTTATCGCATCTCACTCTATTATTTACAGTCACAGTATATTTCTTATTTGGACTCAGATTTAGAAAAGGATCATCGCTATCGACTGGGCTTTCGGGTATGATAGATTGTATTTTAGGAGTGATTTTTGGAACCGATTTCCCGTCTATAGTTCGCCTCACCACTGTGTCGTTTGTAAACTTTAAACGAACGTATTCATTGGATATGGTTCTTCGTACAGGGGATGACAACAGCGGAGACGATTTCTCTTGTAGATTTCCTTTATTTTGGAAGAAGTTTATTTTTGGTTTCTCCATAGCTCTCGCCGGCGAAAAAGGCAATTTTAATCTAGAAACAACTTTCTTTTTTGTACTGTTAGGGCTTAAATCGAGTTCAGGATTTTGTAGAGTACTTTTATAGATAGGTAAAACACTACATTTTTGATCAGCTTTGAGAGCCTCCTTGGGCGGTTTGGAGGTATTTTTGACAACGTCTAATGACTTTAGTTTTCTAATTGGTGCTGGAGTTCTGAGCTTTTTCTCTCGATTTTTCTTATCAACATGAACTGATTCAACAGTAGTCGCCGCGCCTGCTTCTTTAGTAGGCAAGGATTCTTGTACCTTAATAAAAGTTTTGCTTCGATCACACATGAACGGTTCATTTTGAGTAATTGTAAATAAGTCATTTTCACTTGGATTGGAGAGAATACTGTCGATAACTATATCTATGTCAGAGGATTCGGAATTACTCTTGGATGATCTGTTTTCATTGATGATGCACGATATTCTTTCTTCGACGTGTAGGAGCTGGTCAGAGGCGTCGCTGCCGGCGATGCTGCGGGCCGAGCCACTTCCGGAGTCCAAAGGAGTCTCCACCTCAAGGATGGGGTCACGGGTGCGCACAGGGCCCCTTCGCGAACTTTCCGGGCACGACGACCTCCTTTTGACGGTGCCTGTGTCAGTTGAAGACGAATCCCAATCTAAGCTCGATATTGAACACTGGGCACCACTCTTTTTAGGTCGCCTAGGACTAGTCATTATTGTCAAATCACATTATAATTACCTATTTCACACTATACAAATCATAGTCAACTGATATGTAAGTATGTATTATTATATTATTAACTACACTTAAATTGTATGTCCAATATGTAGAAGGTTATGGAACATCGTACTTATATCGCAGATATTATAAAAAATGTTTGCAGTGTCATGTGATGTTTTTATAGGACATAGCAGACCCAACGAAGTTAGCTACCGGCGGAATCAAACGCGAGCATGTATTGTAGCCGAGCTCGATTGTTATCTAATTACTAACTCGCCACTCGGCCACCGCTGGGACCGTCGATACATTTAGTTACTTCCACTAATGGAACCGTTATTTACTCGCACTGGATGATGCCCCGCGATAAACGAACGTTAACTACTTTAATGGCACATTTTCACATTTAAAGTTACCGTTGTGTCGTTGTGAACGATCGACATAAGTAACAAATAACAACATATCGCTGGCCCAATACTACAGGGTCACATTTCCATGTAACATTTTCAAGGTAGTTGAACTTCGACTTAATATTAATGACAATGTTCAGTTCGTTAAAAGTGGTTAAAAGTGAAACATAGAACCCTTTGATATTGAGCCAGCGAAATTACATATGGATTAAGAAATCATTAACGAATCTAATCGACCTGTATTACTAAGTATCCAAAAATTCTAGTATATATTATTTTGTGTTTTTCAGGAAGTTGAATCACAACAAAAGTGAACAATTAAATAGTAGTTAGGTAGGTACCAATGTGTTTAACTCTCCTTTGTGTCATTTTCATGATATAATTTATAATACGTATATTCAAAAGTATACATTTTCAATCAATTGTACCATTTGTAGGTACCTAATGCCGTATTCACAAATATTTGCAAAACAAAATCCAACGTTGGTATCAATCAACTCTGCCACGCAGCTCCAATATTTGCTATCGATAATAAATTCCGCATTTTCAATCGAATAAAACTGTTGTCGGCGAATACTTTCATGTGAAATTCAACACGAGCGCACGTAACGTGTCTTTGCTCGACGTTCACGTAGGTACCTATTTCACTCAGACGCAGACCGGGGCGGAAGGCAGTTTTTACGTCGACCGACGTGCCGCCGCATCGTTTTGTCGGGTCTACACAAGCGCATACAAACGGTCTAACAGAACAACAAATATGGTAGGTATATTATATGACTTGTTGGTATAAATCGGAGGTTGTCGTGGCTATCGTGGGTTTGAACCTCGGCTCGTACCAATAAGATTCCTGCACTTTATGCTAAAAATATAACTTGATTTTTGTTGAGATTTTGTCCATGCGTTGTATGCGTTGTTATTGTTAGTGCAAATTGAGTTAAGTATCACCGATTGTAATGATTTTAATCAAATTCTAATAATGATCAGTACAGTATAGGATAGCGAGTATTATAAAAAGTGAGGCCAGTTTTAGAAACACATTGCTGGTAATAAATAGATTAAAAAACAAATTGAGCGAAGCACCTTCCTTGTATACGATAATCTATGGCTAGCGCGTACCTATCTCTTAACTCTTCAGTGCGCGCAACACGATGTTTTATAGGGTTTAGCAATAGATTTTCTGGATTATGCCGCCATTGTTATGCAAGAATCCATTGCCTGATACATCGCGAGCGCAATGCGATGTTTCGAGGCATTCTTATTACGAACGTTATGGACAATATTTTCTACGCATGTTTGAGAAAAAGTTATATACCTACCTATTTATTCACGATCACTAGACCAAGTCAGCAAACTCGACGGGCGATTCCGGGGAATTATTCCCAAGTGCCATCGCCGTAACCTAATTACCCAATAAGTAAAGGCCCTAAATATTGCCAACCAATGGGGGAAGCAAATAATGCTGACACACAACAAATTTACAATTCATATTACTTGTATTAGGTACTTATTTGTATGTTTTAAATTCAACAATGTTTTTTTTTTAATAATTTATACGTGAAATTAGCTTTAACGGCTTGCCATGGGTAAACATTCTCGTAGTAAAGCTTAAAACGTAGGTACTATAGAGCTTAAATCTCGTTTAGGCGGCGTTTGGTCCCCAGGCAGCCATTCAACTTTGCCTTACGCCATACTCGTACAATGCGTATTTTACGGAGTTTTAGTAAGTTATACATTATAAACATACCTATTTTACTTAAGCATGTTATTGGGCAACCAAAGGCACAAAGCTCAGTCCTTGCGGTAAAATTGTTGATGTACGTAACTCCAAATTAGTAATCTGCCGTATTGTGTTTAATATTGATGAAATTAGCTTTAGTACTCGAAAATAAAAATCAAACAAAGATAAATCTTACTCAATATGAAATTAATAATATAAAGGTAGGTCACCAAACTTATGAGTTGTTACTGTAGACATGGAGGTAAAGGAATTAATTTCATTACAGCATGCTACTATAACTTAATATCCAGGTGGATAATAAATATACGAGTAAACGGCATGACATTCCAAATTCACAATAAAGCAGCTACTTATAAATGTAGTATGTTGAAATAACATATTTTACTTTTATTCTTTCAGTAAATGTGAACTTTTCACTCCAGGCTATGCACCCCGGTTCGTCTGTGTTAAATGATTTACCGGCGCAGCGCAGCAAATATAGCTTTCGGAATAGGTAAACCTCTTTAATGGCACTAGTAGATTTCCCAAACAAGGGAGATATTCTGCCTCTCTCCAACCCGATATTTAGAACAAGGACGACACAATGGGTTTGTAGGAATCAGAATACAAGACGCGTCGATACCTCCCCGACGATATCCGACTAAATGGGTCAGGAAGGCGAAGTTTACGTCGCAATTTAGCATTAGGGAAACCGAAACGCAATAAAATTCGCGCTATAGAACCGGAATTAGGAAATTATACGGGAGTTCCTCGAATCCACCCCTACTAGATCTTTTAAACGATATTAACTCCATAAAGTACAATAGATTTTAACACGCTTTTATTAGGTCGACCTGTATGTAACTATGTAATGGAATCTAAGGTAACTAATTGAACCATCTTCCAAGGATCGTAGCGTCATGAATCATGAAAGTTGGCAGCTGTATATAGTTCTGATGACAATACAATAATATGGTACTGTCGAACTGATCTGATGATGGAGTCGGAAGATATGAACTGGAACTTCATGATGGAACATCGTATGATAGTCGTGTTTGCACTTGTGAGAAAGGTCACGTAATGGACTTTGAACACGAAGCATGTTTTTCTAGTGTTTTTATACTATTCATTTTATTTAATCGTCGTTAATAATATAATATCTTAAATTATTATTTTTTTGTTTCAGTTAGAGACTCAGATAGGTACTCAGCTTAATAAAGACTTTGTGCAGACACATTAAACATAAATATAAATGAGATTCTCGCGGACATGACGGACTCAGCAAACAAAGCGAGTGGACTCTGTCACCGCTTCATGATTTATGTCTTAATCCAGCGGCTAAACTCCAACCCAACTAATATCAGCTAAGCAAACCGATGCCCTTTTCGTGGCCAATAACGGAGACTAATAAAACACAATGCTGAAAACACACAATGAGGGCGTCTACACATTTTAGCGTGGCATTAACACTAGAATATTTGTCGAAAAGAAATATTAATCCGGCTGCTCAGATTCACAAGCTCATATCTGCATAAGCTTGATTTTCAAATACCGACTCTATTTTGCTTTACGCACTGTTGCTATTGTAATTATTCTGTTAAATGCTTACATAAGAGTTTGTGAAGGCAAATGGACAATATGCATCGAAACGGAAGGGCGCCTCCCCTGGCGACTAGGGAATGCATTCCTGCACTTGCAGTCCCCGTCTACACGTACGCACACGCACACATTGACACCATACACTTCGCATGTCGCTGTGTAAGTAATTATGTATATTTGCTAAACACACAGACCAACCACTAAATACTGTCAAGTTTAATTAAGCAGTTTTGAATGCTTGAGGAATGTGATTGGTTTAAACAAACCAAAGCATTGCTAAAATAGTGATTTGTATAATAAATAATATCACTGTGAAGCTTAATATTTTGTAAATGGATCTCTAATGACATGCTAATGACCGGCGATCGATCTAACGATACTAACCACTTTACCACACGATTAACTGATAAATGAGTGACCTATACTCTACGATTCGTACGCCCGATGATATTTAAGGACAGCTTTGTAAAAAATCTTATCTTATAAGAGGTTCTACTTAAGCTAAACGGGCAGACAAAGTTATAGATGCACAGAAATGGAGTAACTGAAACTTAACGAATTTAATTTATAGTTTAAAACATAAAGCTTGTCAGGTTGACTTTGTAAAAAAAATGTATCGATTAAGCATGCGAGCGTTTTAAACGTAGGTAATGAGAGAACAGATGAACATACATACATACCCACATGCATACCGGTTAAAATCATAACCCTCCTTTTGCTTTGCCGTAGCCGGGTATAAAATAAGCCTGTGTTACAAATGAATGATACTACCAAATATTCGCAATCTTCTGTAAACGCTTAGTATCACACACACACACACACAATCAAACACAAGTGCATTCAACGCTCTCGTGTAGGGGAATTTTCGATTAAATATTTAGATTAGATTTTTCGTGATCCATTTATCATGGTTTAATTGTGCAGGGGCTGGCGCCTTTTACTCAGACGAGAGTAGCGGTCACCGTCTTGTGATCCTTTGATATGGTAATGTAATAAGAAAACAGAGTTTCTGATATCACACCCTTCTGTTTGGAGCGTTATTTAAAATCATTGACTCAGATGCTGCTGCGGGACAGACATTTGTATGCAAATATTAGCGAGTTCGTTTCCGTGATGCGATTGCGATCTACATTCGTTCCTTGTTTGATTCAAATTCGAAATACCTACTTAAATGTATAGAGCGTTAAAGGCAGACTTTTGAAATGAATATGCAATGTAATTTCAATCTAATCAACAACAAAATATTTTGATTTATATTTTTTGCATTTGAGCATTCGTATTCTTGCTGCTTTGTTCACTGAGAGAAAAATCATCACCAGGAATTAAAAAACAGTTCTGTACCGGGGGAAAAAATGAAGTTTTAGTAATAATTATGGATGTTTCACTATTTCTGTAAAGTTTATTTATTTCTACAAACAGCTCAGTAATCCCAAATATAATTTCAACAAACAGATAATAGAAATTGCAAGAACTAATAGAAATTACAAAAGTCAATTAGTTCCTATTAGTTAACTCTCCTTGTCCCCGGATTAAGTTTATTTTTGTACTTCTAAGTGTGTTTTTGTTGTACTTTTCTCTCAGTGTTTCTTTCCCACAAAGCCGTGACAGTTGAACTTATATATAGTGATGTTCGCTATGCGACAAAACCCAATTTACGCTGCGCAGCCCTATAATTATTTTTTCGAGGTCTGGGGTGCACACGTTACGTCCCATTACAGAGGGATCAGTATTGTACGTACGTGTACCGCGTAACATTCGTGAGCTCCGATAGGGTTCACCGTCGTCGGATGAACCATTTGAAGCAATATTAGTTCAAAATTGCTGATGCGATAAAAAAGTTGGTTAAAAAGTTGCGGGTGTATTGTGTTATGGTATAATGATTTTATGTTGTAGACATTTTATTTATCCAATAAATATATTACCTACATTATTTTCCGTTCCTTATAAACTTACTTACTATTCATAACTTGAGTAATTGGACAGTAATAGACTGCTAGTATGCTGTGAGCCGAGCGAGAAATACAGGAGGCCGTATAACTAACTAAATAACTTTGCAACGAGCCTTCGCGCCTGGCCCGCGCCCGCGCTGCTTCAGTAATCCCTTCGATACGAACCTCTTTCCTATTTATATGCAGATTCCATGACCGACCATAAGTTATCCGCTCACGCTACCGGATCATACCCTTAATGACGCCCGGATAAACGGATAAAGTACTCGAATGGGGTGCATTTTTACCATAATAGAACTCTGTCGCCGTATTCGGAGGTTGTAATCAGCGGTGCGGAAATAATTTGTACGAGGGCAGCATGTTGTTTTGAATTATTAGTAAGATTAATCTTGTTAGAGTCTGTGCGGAAAGAGAAGAGTCGTGGCAGAAACGGGAACTAACATTTTAAATTTTATATGGCAATCAAACCTTTGACACCTGTCTTGTAAAAAGTAAACAAACTTCTGTCAATGTATATTTTTATTAACAAAAACCGCAAGTTTAATGTCTAAAATATTTTCAAAACACGATAAAGCCGTACATAAAACCACAAGGAAAATTATATTTAACATTGTTCGGTTTTGTCAGCGGGAAGAAAACGGCTAAAAGCCGTGGAAACTTACAAAAAGTCGCGGAACGTGTTTCCGCTATTCGCGGGTATTGATGTTGTATTTAATATTAAATAATTACCTATTTAATAAGCCCCCTAAGTAACATGTCTCCGGTACATAATCGGTAAGTATATTCATTCAAAATATATTAATTTTCATAAATATGCAGGTCATTCATGATCTTTAAAATAACAGACAAATAGTCTTGATACTTGCCATTTTATGCATATTTATATGTAATTTCTTTTTCAGGATTGTGTAAAAGTACCTACGGTATCTCGAATAAATCCAGTTCAGATGAAGATAGTTCTATGAGTGTCCCTGGTTGTTTTGAAGCTAGCTCAAACATAAGTGACATTGAATATTTTAATTCAGACTTCGATTACAAAGAATAAAACTTTTTCTAATAAAATATTTCTTTATTTTAGGTTCTGTTTACGAAATTATATTTCATATTTAGCAGTGACTTTTCGGCGAAGTAAAATATCGTGAGATGAGAGAACCGGACATATCCCCAATAAGGCCTACCTACTTATGCACTATTTTTATTCATATTCATATTTATTATTAATAATGTACACATAGTACACATACATTACAAGTCAAGTTTACAATGGGTGAAATATATCCCAGATAAAATTACAGTTCTATTGCCCAATTTCTACCCGATCTACCCGGTTTTAATAACTGTTGGACTGCACAGATTAGGCAGTACATAAATGAGACTCGTATCTTGTTTGGTACTAAAATTACAGTTGTATTGGGCATATTCTTAAATAGTTTTAGCAGTTTTGTCAATCGCATTCACTTTTTAGTATCTGAGATATAAAAACAAGTGTATTTTAAAAAGAAAACTAGTGCCTGCGCTAAATCAGAGGATTGAGTTGACGAGCCGACACCACCACCAGGCTCCGTTTCGTAAGCCGTGGTAAAAAACCGGAACAAAAGGGATTCAAGTATCATGACCTTTAGTGTCGTACTATAATCACGTGACCAGTGTTGTCAGCATAGCAAAAATTATAAAATAGCACTGGCGCGCCCTCAAATCCCACGACTCTTCTCTTTCCGCACAGACTCTAGTGATTTCCTCTTTCGTTCGCAACACAATTTTAATAGTAGCGGTAGAGCAGCCGGTTGTTTTAGAGTTAACTTCGATAAAATTTTAATTTTTAAAAAACACTGCACGTAAGTTTTTGGCCTTTTGGCATGTACGAGTAGTAATTTTTGACAATTCGTGGATGAGAGTCGATTTTGTTAGTCAATGCGAAACTGAGTGAAACGAAATCTTGAAGAGGGCAATCTTGAGCGTTGCGAAGATTTCAAGGAGCGAAATTTAAACAAACTTTGCTACCGAGTGTGAATAAAATGCAACTTTCTTATCGGTTTTTGAGGTAGTGTGGTGAAAAAACATTTTTTCTATGGCGAAATTTGCAAGCCATATAAAATGAATTGTATTCGAATTTAAACCCTGTAATATTTTTTAATGCATCATAGCCATTTAACACGAATACCACTGCTTAAGACGTACGTTACGGACCTAGGTGTTCGTTATAAGTAAGACTTAAAAGGTTTTATAGTATATTTTAACGACAGGTCTCAAAGTGAAATGGCGGACTCTATTAAAGTAACAAATTATACCAAGAAATGCTATTAACACGTAAAGGGTAATAATTTACGTTTTCAATATCTGAAAGGAGTAATTATTAATTCTTCTCTGGAAAATTGCGGTTAAAATTGCCTGCAACGTAAGCAAATTTTGATTAAATTAAGCTATATTATGAGGGGAGACGCGTTTGAGCGAAAGTAATGAAAGTATGGTGTACGGGGAGATCGACGACTCTGTTTCAAAATTAACTGATTACAAGGCTTTAGGGCGCGTTTTATCGACCTACTACACAATTCATATTGGTTTTGTAATACACCTAGATACTCATGTAAATACTATCAGTGAGTTTATTTAGGTCATACATACACCTATCACGTATTTTCTCCATACAAACGTACTCGTTAAAATTGTCGATATCTGTGTCGGACCGTTTCGCTTTTTTTGATATTTTTGTTTTTTAAGGCGCTATAGCCCTTCAAAAATGGCCTAACTGACAATGCCGCAATGAGAGACGTAGTATTCAAAACTGATATCAATTAGCCATAAAAGCAAAACGGTCCGACACAGATAATTTCATAATCATTTATTTTTCCAAGTTTGGTTAGGATTGGTTAAGTTTTGGAGGAGGAAACAGTTGAGTACAAAACCTCGATTTATGAGATTTTTACGCAGGATTTTTCGCGTTGTCCTTATCGCACTAGTTTTAGTAGCCGCTTCCGTTAGCGAGACGGGTATATTTACCTAAAATATTTAAAACTCAGCTCCTGTTTCGTCTTAACGATTTTTATAAATTCTAGAATGATGACGTTATGCGACAGTGATATTATTATCCATGTGTTTATCATACTTGTCATTGTTATCAAGCTTCTACCTACGTGTATCGTCGTAGCGCTACGAGCTTTGCAAAGCATTTGAAAAGGCGTAGGTACTCGCCACGTGTATCGTATTATGGATCCACGCAAAAGATTTTGAATTCTAATGAACTATTTATGGAACTCAATGCCTAATAACCGCGTTCCGCGATATGAAAGATTAAACTAATTAATTATAAAAATATTAAACTAATACTATATCAATTTCGGTGCGTCTTGCCAGCGTATAATTTCATCTTTGTTTGACGTTGTCTTTGCTAACTTTGTATGATTAGGGTAAATTTAGTTAAAGTAGCATTGTTTTCATAGGAACGGAAGATGAATAGGCGTGTTAGAATGGAAATGTCTGAGAAGCAGACTATCAATCGCAGCGATAGGTATTTGACCGGCGACGCTTGGCTTCTGGGCGTCTGGCCGTCACTGCTAACTGATGACCCTTCCAGCGCCTCAGGCGTGGCTAGGGTTGCCAGGTGACCACCAGGAAAAATCCCGGGAAAATCTCATACAGTCCGACCACAATCTGAAATTTTCCCGGTATTCTAAATAGTTAAATAGTTAGTAATACGTCTTTTTCCGTACTGAATAAAACTGGGTGATTTTGGGGTGGTGATCCTGAATGGCAAAAACGTGTAAGGCAATCATACTAAACAGATTTTCCCATAGAAATAGGACAAGACATAATATTTTTATCTGATTATAGACATTAAATATCAATTAGAGTTTATTTAATATTCTTGTTAACATTGTCTGACCATGTTTAAGTAGCCATGAAAATGGAACAAGATTAGCGATCACTATTAATTAATACTTAAGTTTTGTATGCGATAGGCAGACACTCATATTGGCACGTCTGTGCATATTGAGTGATCAGCACATTTAATGTGGATCTTGCGCCTCCACTCGATAAGGGATTTCCTCTTCGATCACGTAGAATAAGTATATATAATGTTAGTATAACAAGTATTAGGAGGATTAGAGTGTAGAAGCTGGAAGGTATTACATCTGTCAACCGGTATACTGTGTTTACTAAATCGCCCCTTTCCACCCCGGCGCTCCGCCTATTACATGGCGACCGTGACACGTGAGGACTTTGCGTGAGGATACTGCGGGTATAAGATCATCATGGACGACGACAGTGAAGAGGACTTTGAGGACGAGGCGGCGGCGTCGAACTTATCCAGTGATTTGTCTTGTTAATTGGTAATCAACAGTACCAAAATGAGAGTTCATAAACTGAAGAATGTAGTCATAATAGTGACCGTGGCCAGTATCAACATCGCTTCATTGGCTTCAGCGGGTTTGGATTTGCCGGAGGTCCGAGATGTATGTCGTCGGCTACGCATCTGGGTCTGGTTACGCATTGCTGCCGGGTGCTGGGAGCGTCGCGTCGAGCGAGGTGGAATTTTTTAAGGGTATTTTTCGTGTTTTGTATTTATTTTTTATCTGTGTGAATTATTTTTCTACTTAGTTAACGTTAAGGATTCATTAGAAGTATTGCGTGTTATAAAGGTAGAAATAAGTTATTGACAGGAGATAAGTGTATTTATTAGTTAAAGATAATTGTAAAGAAGTTGCAGCTGTGGATTTTAAAAATCGCGTTAATAACGGTAGGAAGATTTGAGTATTTACCTCTTGGAGATTCAGGGTAATAGTAAGGTCGGATTTTTTTATAAAAGTAATTCTTTCTTTGCATTCTGAAAATGATTGTAACGAATTTATTTTTGCACACTCAAATTATAAGCGCGGTACGATTAGTGCGAATCAGCAAGGTCGAGGACGGGTGTATTTGCGCGTGTAGGCAGAAATCAAACAGTTGTTGTAGGTCAGATGGATAGTGTAATGTCAATGTTATTCAGCACGTGACTTAGATGACAAACGTAATTAATTTGTTTTTTTTGTCTAACGAAGATTATGTAAATATGTGGTCTTATAATACTAGTAATCACGTAGTGGTAACTGGTTCAAATAAGGAATTTATCAGATATGAGTTAAGAGTTGCTAGTTTAGGATTCTAACGGATTTTACTTAAACAAATAAACTGGACACGACACTCTGGTACTACGTCTTTAAAGCTTGGCCAGCCTAGAGTAGTAGATATCATAAATAGGACACAGGGAGATACAGAATTAATAATTTGCGCGAGTAAATAATGACGAGATTGATGGAAGATGCGTAATAGCGAACCGGTAAAAATGATACTGATAATGGTGTTGGTGTGAACTCTACAATGTATATAAATCAAGATTCTCCATGAACGAAAGCACGCTTAGACGTATCGTTACGAGACTTGATTATGTTATGGGAAGGTCCCAATGCAGACATTAGGGTTATGGCTCACTGTGGAAAAGGTTAAATGTAGTAGAGTTGTTATATATTAAAAATGAGCTCAAATAAAAAGTTTGTTACGAGGTGAACTAAGTAAGGTTTTTCGCGCGGGACAAGATGAATTACCTAGGTTATGTATGAATTATTTCGTTGTTAACGAAAATTACCGATCGGGAAATGATTGAAGTTATACTAAAGGATTATTATTGTTACTAACTAGTGGACATGCTGGTAGTACTAAACGGATTGAAGGTATCTAGGAGTACGAGTATTATTGGAAAAACTACATTATATAAAACGATGTATAGATTATCATAAGCAGGATTTTAGCAGTAGACGTTTGTCGAGAGATAATATTTCTATAATTATAGCTACCTATCACAGCTACAACATCTTTTGCGAATCATTTTTTTAGATTACTTGGACTTGGATAAAGCAGACCCAACACTGTGAAACGAAAATTATGATTGTTTGTTATTGTTATTTTATATTGAACTATAATTGTTTTATCACTTGTATAATTTGTATTTTATTCTGACTTGTAAAATGTACTTGTATTTTTACCAATAAAAATCTGTATTCTGTATTCTGCAGGATGTAAGACAAGTATATTATAACTTTGGAATGTGAAATATTAATTGTGAAATGCAATGTTTGTGTTAGAAATAGTTTTTTTAAATCAAAGTATGTAGGTAACATATAAAATACTACATTATAAGTCAAACATTGTTAATTTTAAGATAGGTGATTTAGTATTAGTTAAGAATGAATGTTACAATAAAGTGAATGACCTATATTTAGGACCATATTAAATAAAATAAATGATAGGGTCAAATTTAAAGGTAATTAAAAATAATACAGATTATTTAGTACATAAGAATAGACTAAAGTTGTATCACCGATAGTGTTCTTTTCAGGGGAGGGAACCCCCTACCTTTTCAGGGGAGGTGCGATAGGCAGACACTCATATTGGCACGTCTGTGCATATTGAGTGATCAGCACATTTAATGTAGATCTTGCGCCTCCACTCGATAAGGGATTTCCTCTTCGATCACGTAGAATAAGTATATATAATGTTAGTATAACAAGTATTAGGAGGATTAGAGTGTAGAAGCTGGAAGGTATTACATCTGTCAACCGGTATACTGTGTTTACTAAATCGCCCCTTTCCACCCCGGCGCTCCGCCTATTACATGTATAGTGTGGTCTAATCTATTAGACAAGTATAATCCATATTTTCGGTCTAAAGTAACTTAATCAATCAAAATCTGGCAACCCTGAGCGTATTACGCGCATAGAGTGCTTTTCAGTATAATTACTACTAGAAGTGCTAGGTGTTCAGTCCATAAACTTTGATCTTGATTAATGGTGATGGATAGAGCAGTTAAATGAAATCAACTCACTTATTGATCACATTAAATAGCGTATAGGCATTCATTCGTTCGTATAACTTATTGTATATGTACTTGAAAACCTAATAGTTATTTGATCGATTTACAATATGTATTTAAGTATTGGTCTGACATAATCTAAAGTTCGAGTTAACTGTGAATTTGGATTTTTCTTAGACCGATGGAATAATTTAGGTATGTGTTCGCTACTATGGCTACGCGTTTTCAAAATTTTAACGACCGGAAGCTAACGTGTTCTTTCTGTAATTATTCAACAGCATCGTAAATCAGGAGTCGGGAGGTCAAACGCTTTGTTAATTTATGAGCGCCGGTCAGCGGTCATCCGGGATCACGGTAATACCTGTTGAGTTACAGACGGCTTAGCTGACCTGGCCCGTCCAAGCTTGTTGTTCCCGTCGCATACTGAAGGCAGGCAGTTAAACGGTTTGATAAACAAGTATAACCCCTTTATAACCCCTTAGGGCAAAACGACGCGGCGGGAATTGACTAAATATCAAATATACGTACCCCCACATTGAGTTTTCAATGTGACAGCCACCATGTAATGGCAGTATTCTATATAGGTACACTGCGTGGAAGTTTAAGATAAGGCGTTGCTGCCGATAACGCAAAACTGATCTCGAGGTACACTGTTCATCGGAGAATTCGGCTTGCATGCACTCAACTCATTAAGCAATGGCAGTACACGGACAGTTCTATCACTCCCAAACGTTATGATTGGAGTATGAGTTTGTCCCCGTGTCATACTTACTGGTTAGCTTGTCGAGATTGTTTGATACTTTGTACCTAAATAACACTGAGTTTCGTTAGAAAGGATACCGTAAAATTAGGCAATGGCGGGTTAGGCGGGGTCCGTGCGACGTCATCAATGTGTGAACAAAACTAGGACAGTACGAGTATTTTGTTTAGGTTTGTAAAAAAAAATTAAAAATGTAGACTATAGGTACGTTATTTCGCATGAAATTGTAGACATAAAAGCAGGTAATACTCGTAGCTACATCTCTTGCGCCATTTCTTATGAATCGAGGCGTTAAAGTTTAGTCTTTACGATGTAATTACGATCATCAGTTTGGTATTCAACTTAATGTTACATATAGTTAGTAAAAAAATTAAAATTATACACATATTGCATTGATATCTTAAAAATTGACTAAAGGTATGCGTAAGTATTTAAGTATTAGGTATCTTTACCTACGAAACAGAAGTGTGATGCAGGTATGGTTACCGGTAGCCGAGTTAATCCCCGGGGATTCCTTGGCGGGTAGGCTTCGTGCTAGGATCCAATTAAAGGTGCAATATAATTAAAACCGGATATATTTACGATAGTTAAGACAGCCTGGCGCCAGGGGTGCGTTGATTTACGGTCGTCCTTGATTTTAACCCCATTTTGCCGTAAACTTTACTACGGGGTTATGTCTGACCGAGTTTTGATAATTTATGTACCTAAGGACATATTCAATTTAATTTAAGCAAACATAGCTAATATCCGTATCTCAATTGTATTTCAAAAACAAATTCGTTAGTTTTCCTAGCAGGTCGTTACGAGGCTTCTCTAGAACTTAGCCTAACGTTACAATCTTGATGTCAGCGCAATTTTGCCAGCAGCCAACAGGAGTGGTCATTTTTCCATACAAACGTACTCGACTGTTTCCTCCGTGAGTTTTGATGCTAGAGCAATGATTTTTTCAACACCGATTATTATTGTCTATATATCTGTGTTGTACCGTTTTGCTTTTTTTGATATTTTTGTTATTTAAGGCGCTAGAGCCCTTCAAAAATGGCCAAAATGGCCTCATTGACTATGCCGCAATGAGGTGCGTAGTATTCAAAACTAATATCAATTAGCCAAAAAAGCAAAACGGTCCGACAGAGACAATTTCATAATCATTTAGATTTCCAAATTTGGTTACAATTGATTAAGTTTTGGAGGAGGAAACAGTCGAGTACGAAACCTCGATTTTTGAGATTTTTACGCAGGATGTTTCGCCTCGTCCTTATCGCACTAGTTTCAGGAGCCCCTTCCGTTAGCGAGACGGGTATATTTACCTAAAATATTTAAAACTCAGCTCCTGTTTCATCTTAATACATGTGAGGGCGGTAAAGCTCCGTTGTGCTCAAGCTAACGTAACTCCATCTTCACGTGGACCCAGACAAAGGTAAACACTTCGTAGCGGCGGCACAACGTATCGATTTGCCATCAGGAAAAGCTTACCGTTAATTTTTAACGACATTGCTCCCTAATTCTCTGCGATTACATCTAACTATTTAATAGTTATCATCAAACATCAAAACGCAGCACAGATCTATCCTGCTTCATGGTATTTTGATATTAGGACTAATGCGTAAACGCGCTTTCAATATAAGTAGGTACATATTTGCCAGTTAATAACTTATATCCTCTTATGAAAAGAACACTAATCTTAATAATTATTACAAAGAAACGCGGGACGTTACCAAATAATAGGTGAAACCAATTAAACTACTTAAGAAAAAGACTGTCAAGTAGACAGATTTGTGACTGAAGTAAATGCTGGAATTGCTGGACAAGCCTAGAGTAGGTACGCCAAGCATGTCGCCGGCTGCGGGTGTCCCTTAATAAATAACACCAAAGGGTTCCGCGCGTAACATAATGGGACTTGCTCACGTAATACAAATACCTGTTACAGTACGAATCTAACTTATCTATATATATAAATGCAAGTGTCCTGACTGACTGACTGACTGATTCATCAACGCAGAGCCGAAACTACAAAAGCCAGAAAGTTGAAATTTGCACACCAGATTGCATTTATAGAGTGTACAAGAGATAAGAAGCGATTATGAGAAATTCAACCCCTAAGGGGGTTAAAAAGGGGATGAAAGTTTGTATGGGGTTAAAGTTTTCTTTTAAGCTAGGAATTTGAAACTTCGTAAAAAGATATGTTATTAAAATACAAGAAAACTAATTTCAGCGTTTTTGAAAATTCATCCCCTAAGGTGGTGAAAAAGGGGTTGAAAGTTTGTATGGAAATAAAAAATAATTTCGAGTGGTGGACTTGAATCTTTGTATTTAGGGATATTACTAGAAGACAGGAAAAGTAATTTCAGCGTTTTGTAAAATTCATCCCCTGACAGGGTTAAAAAGGGGTTGAAAATTTAAATCCATTACAAATGCTTTGAAACTTCTTAGAAAGGCATAATACTTAGCCAATTACAAAAAAAAGTGATTGCAACGTTTATGGAAATTCAACCCCCAAGGGGGTTAAAAAGGGGATGAAAGTTCGTCTTCGGGTGCAAATTTTATTTTAAGCTAGGAACTTGAAACTTTGTAAAAATGTATCAAATTTAAATACAAGAAAACTAATTACAGCGTTTTTGGAAATTCATCCCCCAAGGTGGTGAAAAAGGGGTTGAAAATTTGTATGGATATCAAAAATTTTTTCGAGCGCGGGACTTGAATCTTTGTATTTGGAGATATTATTAGAAGACAATAAAAGTGATTTCAGCGTTTTGTAAAATTCATCTCCTAACAGGGTTAAAAAGGGGATGGAAGTTTGTATGGGGTTGAAGTTTTCTTTTGAGCTAGGAATTTGAAACTTCGTTAAAAGATGTATTATTAAAATACAAGAAAAATGATTTCAGCGTTTTTGAAAATTCATCCCCAAAGGTGGTGAAAAAGGGGTTGAAAATTTGTATGGATATCAAAAATTTTTTCGAGCGCGGGACTTGAATCTTTGTATGTTGGGATATTGTTGGAAGGCAATAAAAGTAATTTCAGCGTTTTGTAAAATTCATCCCCTAACAGGGTTAAAATGGGTTTCAAATTTTTAATCCATTACTAATGCTTTGAAAATTCTTAGAAAGGCATAATAGCCGATTACAAAACAAAGCGATTTCAACGTTTTTGGAATTTCAACCCCTAAGGGGGTTAAAAAGGGGATGGAAGTTCGTCTGCGGGTGCAAAGTTTATTTTAAGCAAGGAACTTGAAACTTTGTAAAAACGTTTTAAATTAAAATACAAGAAAACTCATTTCAGCGTTTTTGAAAATTCATCGCCTAAGGTGGTGAAAAAGGGGTTGAAAGTTTGTATGGATATCAAATATTTTTTCGAGCGCGGATTTTGAATCTTTGTATTTGGGGATACTATTAGAAGACAATAAAAGTAATTTCAGCGTTTTGTAAAATTCATCCCCTAACAGGGTTAAAATGGGTTTCAAAGTTTAAATCCATTACAAATGCTTTGAAAATTCTTAGAAAGGCATAATAGCCGATTACAAAAAAAAATGTAATTTCAACGTTCTTGTAAATTCAACCCCTAAGGGGCTTAAAAAGGGGGTTAAAATTCGTCTTCTGGTGCAAATTTTATTTGAAGGTATTATATTAAAATACAAGAAAACTAATTTCAGCGTTTTTGAAAATTCATCCCTATGGTGGTGAAAACGGGGTTGAAAGTTTGTATGGATATCATGCATTTTTTCGAGCGCGGGATTTGAATCTTTGTATTTGGGGATATTATTAAAAGATAATAAAAGTGATTTCAGCGATTTGTAAAATTTACCCCCTAACAGGGTTAAAATGGGGTTCAAAGTTTGAATCCATTACAAATGCTTTGAAACTTCTTAGAAAGACATAATAGCGGATTACAAAAAAAAATAATTGCAACGTTTTTGGAAATTCAATCCCTAAGGGGGCTAAAAAGGGGATGAAAATTCGTCTTGGGATGTAAATTTAATTTTAAGCTAGGAACTTTAACTTTTTGAAAAAAAGGTAATAAATCAAAAAACATGAAAACCAATTCAAGCATTTTTGAAAATCATCCCCCAAGGTGGTGAGAAAGGTGTTGAAAGTTTGTATGAAGATCAGATATTTTGTGAGTGCGGAATGCGGAACTTGAATCTTTGAATAAGGGCATAGGTACCTATTATGAGAATACAATAAGAAAAGTAATTTCAGCAACCAACATCAAAATCTACTTGACTTAAAACTTCATACAACTTGCTAAAAAAGAAAAGTACTTAATTTCAACATTGCTTGGATATGAAAATTATAGGTACTAAAGATGTAAAATGTTGAAGATAAGATTCCACGCGGAACAAGTCGCGGGCAACAGCTAGTATTATCTAATCTACTTAAAACAAGATATTGTCTATGTAAAGAATAAAAACACAAATAGTACAGTTTTTTTAAGAAATGCATTATTAGGTGTACTGCCTATAAAATGTTGTTTAGCAAAAATGAGTCATCCCACATCCATTTTGCAATAAAATGTCAACTTTAAGCGTCAATATTTTGAGTTGACATCTTATTGAAAAATTAATGTGGGTTGACACATTATTGCGTATCAGCATCCGAATACCTTTGTGTCTGTAACTAAGGTAAATAGATTCGCGTTTTATTTTACCACGATGAATATTGTCAACAAAGGAAGGAAGAGTTTGTAGCCTAGCGGTGAGGCGACAGTTTCAAACCGAAAGTCACGGAGGCAGGGCTCGGTTTATTCTAAACTGATGTACAAAACACAATAGTATTTTTAGTGGAAGCCAACCGTGAGAAGTGGGAGTGGTCTACGTACCGGCCTAGCAACCCCTTTGGATTGAAAATTGGTCAATAACAGACGCTTTTGTAATAACTAGTGCCTGTGCCAATTCTTGTGATTAGGGTGTGAAGCCAAGAATTCAAAAGGCTGTACAGAACAGGACATCACTGTAAAAATGCGCATGTAGATAAATTTTAAGGCTCGTTTACTTTGCATCTTGAGCGATTGGGTGTACAGAATGACTCATTCGCGCCGCATTCAGTCTTAATGTAAAGCCATTAGTTTTTTTCTAGATACGTACTTGCCAAAAGCATTATTCATAGAAAATGGGTTTCCTCAAGTAATGGCGCGATGAATGATGATTCACAATTATAAGAATGGCTTTTGGCGTGGCAGTGGTGACAACTAATTCTAAGCCTTCCTTATCTGGTCCACATTAGGTAAGAGGGTAACATACGTAAAAGAATATCTACCAAATTAATTATTACGTGGGAGCATGCATCAAACCGCGATGAGTGGCAGAAGAAAGAGGAGGCCCAGCAGTGGGACACAAAATAGGGTAAACTATTTTTTTTTCATCATATTGGATATTGTTTTTTTTCGTATCCTGTAAAGTGTAAAGGTACTGCAAGGCACCACAAGGATCCGCAGTCCGCACTGTGTTGTGCGTGGTTCAACAATAACTTGGCTGGTTTTTAGAAAAATCAGGGCGATAAAAGCCGTGTTAATTACGTATTAAAATAGACGGTATCAGTCACAGACAAAACATCCTCCAGACTGAGCATAGTCGCGCTACCCCCTCTGCCACGCATACGGCAATTTTACTCCATGTTCGAGTCGAAAGTGTCTTTGTGTGACATCCGTGTCTTTGAACGGACCAATCCCGTTCACCTCGTCCCGCGCACCCCCGCATTTTTGGCATCACCGGTTGCCTGAAATAATTGCTCTAAACTCGGTCTAGAGGATTCCTAGTCTATGGTATCAGTTGATATGAGAGAATAACCGACAGTCGGATCGAGACTAACGCTACTATTTTGTATGCCACTCGGGTGGCTGAGCAATTTTATCCAGCCCGGACCGGCCAGACAGACGGTCTGCCCCCGTTTACCTACGGGTACTTCGTTTTTATTACCCTGTCTTCCTTCTACGATACGAATAAGGAAATGTTACTCGGAATACTTGGATGTCCGTTTAAAATTATTGGAGATATTATAGTAAAAATTCAGTTTATATTATGGTGCATATGTGGTGTCTAAATCGGAGGACCTATACTCCCGTCTCCCGATGTCCGACAAAGGGGTATAAGTAAACATGCAATTTAACAATTTCAAGTTGTGTACAATTTCATCAACAGTGTCAAATGGGAGTTAGCTTTTCACCTCTATATTTCACCATAACCGCACGCTTGTTTCTTGATTTGCCCGAGCGTTTCATTTAATGAAATAAAAGTCAATTTAAAATAAAAACAAAGATAGCTACTTATATTACGTCATTTATAAAAAGAGCAACAGTCACAGCTGAGCCGGCGCGAGGGAGCAATAAAGTGTGAGGACAATTTGTTTAATCAAAAACAAAATGTAGGCCTCCCCGGCGCTCGCCCCCGGCTCCCGTAACACGACACTTTTTGTTTTGTCATTTAGTGAATGAGATTTGTTCAGGAGAAAATCACGAAAAATAAGAATTGTCATATAAGATCAGATAAACACGCCGGAATAATAACGTACGTAAATTGCTTTCACCTTAGTGGCTATAGCTAATCAAATGCACGACTAGTACGGTGTCTTAAGTTTGTAGCAGTTTGTAGAGCGAGTTGCAAAATTGCATGGACACATTATAAATTAAAACATCCATTAAGTGCTTCCAGCAATTTGATTTCAGGACCTTATTTTGAGCGTAATTCATTTTAGAGATAGGTACAGTACACAGATTTTTATTAAAGGTTTATGGTACTTACAATATACGTTTAGTGCGGTATAATCGTGACATCAGAAAGACCGATGAAGCTTTTTTTAATAGGTCTTTTAGGGAGAGGTACGTAGGAGATGACGCTCACGAATAGGCCTCAGGGCCTGGTACGCATAAAACGACTTCGAGTGATTTTGAATTAGAAAACAGAAATGCTAATAAAGAGCACTTATTATAAATAAAGATCCTATATCTCGCGGACGGCAGCAGTTGAAGGTAATATAACGAAACCAGTCCATGTCAGCTGCTAACGTCTATTAGATGGGCGACAATCCGTTACCCAGATGGTGATTAAATATGTGTAATTTACTTTATTTAACTACTTTTATAATGTGTAATTATTTTATTTGTGTAAGTGGCTGAAAACGAAGCCACAGTGAGAGTATCACACGACTAGAATTCCCTAACCACTTTAGATAGCCTCTGTGCTGGATCCGTTACCGACATGTTTGTATCAGTAAAGTGCATTTTATAAGCGGTGGGTACACTTGGCCGATTTGCGAGATGTTTCATTCGTATTCAAGTTCTGAGTTTATCTGCCTGTTTGCGTATCTGCTTACAATACTTAAGATACTTTCCATGCCAATAAATATCAGTGGTTATCCGCAGTCGCTTGTTCAGTTTTTAAAATTAGAGCCCAATTGAAATGATAATAATTAATTAAGCTCCCAAGCTTTGACCCACGCTAGTTGTGCGTCAACATAATGCGGTAGGTACGTCAAATTATAGCTTATAAAAACGTAATAATTTAAAGAAAGTGTTACACACTTTCTGGTTTTCTTATCACAAATTCGATTATATTTTCTCTTCATCCCTCGAATATTACCAACGCGATCCTATACATGTGCAATACACGCCCCACGCTACTCGGCGCACAAATATTGTCTTTGTATTGTTATTCTGCTCACAGCGACTCGGTCACGTCTCCATCTAATAATTCTACACTGACTCATCTCATGCTTGTTACAATTTTCACTTAAGAATAGGTAGAGAGGGTAATGGTGCATTTCGTATAAGTATCGAAGAAAACATAAATAACTTATCACGCGGTTTTTTATGTAAGATAAATAATAACGAAATAGGTATCTAGTTACAAATATTGGGCATTAAGACAATTTTACACAAACCGATCCCTCCTTCAGTGAGTTGCCGTTAAATAAAAAACTGAGTGTTCTAAGTTAGAAGACTCAGTTTCCGCGACCGCGAGCCCTAGTTCTACGTTAGAACTTCTAACGTCATATGCAATTTTTTTTTTCAATTGAACAAAGTGTGTGCTTTTAAAGACACACTGCTACGATTGCAGCACACCAGCACAGTAGACATCGATTTATATCGGTAAAATGTGACGGTTTCATAAAAGAGGTACCTACCTACAATACCTATGTACAGTCGACGTCAAAGATATCTTTACATTTTTCGCCTTATTGCAAAGGAGTAAGGTGCAAAAGTGTAAACATATCTTTGACGTCGACTGTACATCCTACTCATCGTGACATTCGTGACATATTGTCGGTTATCGATAAGCCCATTGCCTAATAGCATTGCCTTGGGCCATGGCAGTAATACTCTTGCTTTAAAATAATAGGTAAGTAGGTACTTATAAATCTTATAATAATATAATTGTGTTCTTAGAACTTTATAAAAAAAAAGTATTGACTCATATCAACAATGAATGACTCACTAAGAGTTTACGCCGCCATCAGGAGGTTAACTTTATACTTTCGTATTGTAGTAGTTTTCATTAAGTTTATTACAACTTTTACACTTTTTGTCAACCTATTATTGCCACAAAGTTAATTACCTTGCAAAATAATCATCATTAACAAACAATCAAAACAGCACGAACTATCCCCTAAAACCTTTACCAGTAGTCTGCATAACCCAAAAAAGCGCAACCGCAAAAGAAAATCCCTTTAGCCTATTAAAGCCGTAAAAAGAAAACGAGGAAAACTCCTTAAAGAAAATATGTTGCACATAAATATCCACGCGAGCGATGTTCCAAAACCTCCAACACGAAGGTGAAAATATCAAATACTTCGCTGATATAAAGTTCCGAAAACTATTTAAAGTTGTGCGCATGCACTGCAAGTTCCTTTAAAATATAGTTTCAGTGTCACTCACACACGTGCACCTCGTTATTGGTAAGAGCGAAGGTGAGTTAGGATCGAGAGTGGCGGTCGCGGTTGAGGCGGCGCGGGCCGGGTGGAGCGAGGTCGGGCGCGCGCGGCGCACTGCCGCGCGGTTAGCCTGCACAGCCTCCGCCCGCCCTCCGCCCGCCACAGATGCGCAATTGCATTTCACACGCATTTTCCTGCTACGAGAATACGGCTCGCGCGACGTCGTAACTTGCGCGGCTAACTTTGGATAAATTTAGGGCAAACTTCCCTACATTACGGTAAATGAAGTTAGTCTGCGATAACATTATGAGTTAGGTAACAAGATTTTCGTATAAGTACCTATACAATTGTTAATAAAGTACCTAAAATTTTATAACCTTCTACAGGAACTGGTGGGAAACGGGTCAAGACCGGGATACGTGGAACACTCTGCCCAGCAGTGGGACACTCTAGGCTCATATAAGTACGCCTGTGTCGCCGATACGCAATACTTAAGTTACGTGCACAGCGTGTAGCGGTTTGTGCGATGCTTTTAACCCCGATGCATTAAGCTCTATAGAGTAGAATATAGGCCGAGTGTTCGAATCGTTTCGAAAAAAAAGGCGGTACAAATGCTGGAAAACAAGTCGGTCACTTGCACTTAGTTTGCATTTTAAAGGTCATAAATGGAATCATTTAGAGTATTAATGTACTTACTGTAATGAATTAAACAATGATATTTTTACTATTATTGTATTATTGAACCACTTTTGAGACACAGCATGTAGTAAAGCGCTCCTGTTTCATGTTTATTTTTTTTACGACAAATCTTCGTAGATACTGATTCATACTGGCCGTATTGTTATTGTTTATGGTATCATAGTTTTTATACGAATGTCTATGTTTTGAATATGTTTAGAATTAGAATTGGATTTGTACTGAAGATGGCTTCCTGAAATAAACAACTGCAATGAATATCCAGGTCTTTCCTTCTTAAATATAAAACATGGTGTCAGAAGATGAATCTGAAAATGAAGAAGAACGCCATGCCAAAGACGTAGCAATAATTGGGTCGATTAAACCGCTAAAAATCGACAGTCAAGTGCCAGAAAAATGGAGAATATGGAAACAGAAATTCGAAATTTATACTGAAGCAAACAAACTCGACGACTTCCCGGAAAATAGAAAAGTAGCCATATTACTGAATTTACTTGGAGACGAAGGCCTCACAATATTTAACTCTTTCTCCATAGACAGAAAAACAGCCACTCTAAAAGACGTAATAGAAAAATTCGACGCCAAATTCAATCCACTGAAAAACCTAACCGTGGAAAGGTATAACTTCTTTTCTAGACAACAAAATTCCGACGAAGATTTCGAAGAGTATGTCACTGTAATAACTAACCTGAGTAACTATTGCGAATTTGGCACATTAAAAGAGAGTCTCATAAAAGACAAATTTGTCATCGGCATATCAGATAAAAAAGTAAAACAAAGACTACTACAAGAAGACAACTTGACAATCGAAAAATGTCTCAAAATTGCAAAAAGCATGAAATTGTCACAGGAACGATCATCTAAAATAAACAATAATGAAAATCAAACAGTTGATTCAGTTTCAAAATCATACCGTCAGCAGCATTGTCGTAATAGCTCAACTGGAAGAAGCATGTCACAGTCTCGAAGAACGTCAACGTCAAACGGAAACAACCACTACCGTCGTGAAAACAGAAGTCCCAGCAATAACTACCGTCGTGAAAACAGAAGTCCCAGCAACACGCGTACGAGCACATGCACACGCTGTGGGCAGATACATCGTTTTAGGTGTCCAGCTAAAGGAGTCACTTGCAGGATTTGTAAGCGTAGTAACCACTACGAAAAGTGCTGTTTCTTCAACAAGAATGTCAACATGGTAAGCATCCGCAGGGATAATGATATCTATATCATAGCAAGCATAGATAACCCTTCCTATAAAAGTAAATGGACAATGAACTTAAAAGTAAACAACAAAACTTTGCCATGTAAGATTGACACAGGTGCTGAAATCAATGTTATTTCTAGATTCGTACTTGAAGACTTGGATAAAAATGTACCTAACATTAGTGCTAATCATAAACTTTATTCTTACACAGGTAACAAAATACCCATTGTTGGAGGATGCTACTTAAAATGCACATTTTCCAACAATGAAACAGCAACGGTCTATTTTGTGGTAGCAGATATTGTAAGTCGAACCATTATTGGACAACAAACCATTGATGAATTTGGGATAGTCAAAAGGGTATTAAACATTGAAGAACAAAAGGTCAGTCAAAATCCTAAAAAGTCGTGTCTAAAATCTTCAAAGTCAAGGTCAGTACCCAATGTCGTTGATAAATATCCAAATTTATTTGAAGGTCTAGGTTGTCTACCAGTAAAAGCTCATTTGGATGTGGATCCTAGTGTCAAACCTAAGATTAGTGCCACTAGAAGAATACCTTTTGCTTTGCAAACGCGTCTAAAAGAAGAATTAAATAAAATGGAAAAATTAAATGTCATTGAAAAAATTGAAAAACCCACTGATTGGGTCAACTCTATTGTCGTAGTCGAAAAAGCAAATGGTACCCTTCGTGTATGTTTAGATCCACGTAGCTTGAATGAAGCTATAAAAAGACCTCACTATACGTTTCCTACTTTTAACGATTTGCGATCAAATATAGCTGGTGCAACAGTTTTCAGCAAGTTAGATGCTAGCTCAGGATTCTGGACGATACCTTTAGACGAGGAAAGTAGCGATTTATGCACATTCAATACCCCATTTGGCAGGTACAAATTCCTTCGTTTACCTTTCGGAATTAATTCAAGTTCTGAAATCTTTCACAGAACTATGGTGCAATTATTTGGTGACTTGCCTGGTGTTCAGATATTTATAGATGATTTATTAGTTTTTGGTAAAACGCAAGCTGAGCATGACGAACGATTAGCCAATCTCTTAAAAAGAGCACAGGAAGTGAACATCAAGTTCAATAGGTCAAAATGTCAATTTAATATGTCTGAAGTGTACTATGTGGGTCATATGTTCAACAAAGATGGCATTTCTCCTGATAAGTCAAAAATAAAAGCCATTACCGAAATGCCTAGTCCAACAAATGTCAAGGAATTGCAACGATTCCTAGGAATGGTAAATTACTTAGGTCAATACATTCCAAATTTAGCTGAGGAAACTAGTATTCTTAGAGATTTGGTAAAGAAAGAAAATATTTGGCAATGGTCAGAATCTCATGAAAAACAATTTGGTAAGCTAAAGTCTTTAATTTGTAAAGCACCAGTCCTTACTCATTTTGATTTAAAGAAGCCCATAAGAATGTCAGTTGATGCTTCAAAGTCTGCCGTCGGTGCTGTGATTTTTCATGGGAGAAATCCAATAGCTTATGCGTCTAAGTCCCTTACCAGGTCCCAAGAAAACTATGCACAAATAGAAAAAGAACTTTTTGCCATCTTATTTGGTGCCAAGAAATTCCATCAGTATTTGTATGGTAACACTGTTCATGTAGAGACCGATCACCAACCGCTGGTGACCTTATTCAAAAAACCATTAGCCGAGGTTCCTGCTAGACTACAACGCATGATGATTGCCTTACAAGCATATCATTTAGTAGTTTCTTATACTAAAGGGTCAGAAATGTATATCTCTGATACCTTATCTCGAGCTCCTGTACAAGATGAGTCTAATTGTGAATTCAATTTCAATGATTTAGAAAAAGATGTAGAAATTCATGTCAATTTATTAACTTCTCATTTGGCTATTACTAAAGACAAGTTGAATAAAATCCTTGAACACACTAATAAAGATGAATCTTTACAAAAACTGAAACTTTACTTCAAAAATGGATGGCCTAATTCTAAAAAGGAAATTGATCCTATTGTCTCTCCATATTGGAACATCAGAGATGAGATTCATGTTATTAATAACTTAGTTTTTAAAGGTCAAAGTGTTGTCATTCCCATGTCTTTGAGATCTGAAATGCTCTCTATTTTACATGAAGGTCATTTAGGTATTGAGAAAACCAAAGGTCAGGCTAGAGGTACAGTCTACTGGCCTAACATCAATAGCGATATAGAGTCAAAGATAAAACAGTGTGAATATTGTCTTATGTTCATGAATAATAAGCCTAAAGATCCAATGATGTCGCATGAACAACCTATATATCCTTGGGAAAAGGTAGCTGCAGATTTGTTTGACTATAAGTCCAAAAAATACTTACTTGTTGTGGATTCTTATTCCAATTATATTGAAGTCGCTCATTTACAGAAAGGCAGTGATAGTAATGCTGTTATTACTAACCTAAAGTCTATCTTTGCTCGACACGGTGTTCCATTACAACTTCTTACCGATAATGGTCCACCATTCAACTCTCAAGCTTTCAAAGCTTTTTCAATCAATTGGGAATTTGAACATATTACCTCAAGTCCATACTTGCCAAGATCTAATGGTCTCGCTGAAGTTAGTGTTAGGATTGTAAAAAATATATTCAAAAAATGTGATGAATCAGGAACAGATCCTTATATTGGTCTACTGCAGTATAGGAATTCCCCAAGAGGAAATCTTAGCTCTCCTGCTCAATTACTTATGTCGCGGCAACTAAGAACAAAACTACCGGCTAAAGCCACTGTTTTAAAGCCCAAAGTAGTAAACTTTAAGGAACATTTGGAACATAAGAAGGTAAATTTAGATAAAACAAGATCTTACTACAATCAACATGCTAGGATGTCTCTCCCTTTGAATGATAATGATTATGTCTATTTCAAGAAAAAACCTACTGATAATAACTGGCATAAAGGTAGAATAGTATCTAAGGCTGATCATCCTCGCTCATATGTCATAAAAGATGGTGATAATGTTTTATATAGACGCAATCTGCAACATATTTACCGTCCACAGAACAGTGAATGTGTAACTCGGACTAATATTAGAGATTTTGAAAATAATGATGATAACTATGATTCTTATCCTTTTGAGTCTGATAGTGAGTGTATAAGTATCAATAATACTAAAGATCATGAAAATAATAACCATGATACTTATGCTTTTAATTCTGATCAAAATCAACATTCGTTTTTATGTTCAACACCAAATGCCAATAGTTCCAAAAGCCAACATTCATTTCATTCTTCAACACCTAATTGTGCACCTAACAGTCCCAATATTCCTAGTTGTGCCAATAGTCCCAATATTCCTAATATTCCTATAACTGACACTGTTATACGTAGAGTACCTACTGGTAACTATACTACTAGAACAGGTAGGCAAGTAATTAAACCAAAACGATTAGATTTATAACTTTAATAGGAATTACAACAATACTGGTTTACTCTATAATCCGTACATCTTATAACATTGCTTTGTCGTCCAATATCAATGGTATTTTACACTTATCACTTTTCCACTGGTGTCATATTTAACTTAACTTGTGTTAACATTTATTCACAGATGTATTTAATTATAAGGATTGTTTCGATAAAAAAATAACTTGTAAAATTTCTGTTTACAGTATGACCAGTCATGTCAAATGTCACCTGTCACGTCAACGTCAATGAGGCGTTTTATTTTTCATTGACAGTGGATAAATCTTTTATTAATAATAACATACATGAATAATTAAGTAAATATAAAACATTAAATTAGCTTACAAATAATAATACAAACTATCTCTAAACTAAATAAACTTAAAATAAAAGCCTATAAATAAAAAACGTCCCCCAAGTCACTGCCGATAGGCAGTGTGCCCAGAAGGCTGGCCGCATTGCCACGTTGTATGGCAATACTTATGCGTTGAGCAAAATACTGGCCAGCCCTCTGGTCTCCTGCGGCATCTATAAGGCGCTCCGCTAAGGCCCTGTACATACGGCGCGCGCTTGGCCCCCACGGCCCCAGCGTTTCGACCCCAAACGCCTCAAAAATATAACTACTGCCAAGGGTGGCATATTTGCGGCGTTTGAGGTCTTCTGCCATGGACGCGGCATGACCAGCATCTCTGCTGGTGCCCGGAAGGTGGGACGGCGCGAGGGTGTCAACACATGTGGCATCCCAGACTAGAGGCCGTCCCATCTTCCAAGGCACCAACGTCATGCCGTCGGGCCTCTTGCCATCGTCCCTAGCCAAACCGACGGGCTCGAGTATGGCCGGGACTTTGACGCTGACAAAGGCCCTTCGGATGATGTCGTTGATGCTGGCGTGTCTGGGTATGCGTCCGGCGCTTCTGCCGCAGGAAAGTCCATGATGTCCAAATTTGTCCACCATGGCACCACAACGGCAGTGATGGGGGACGTTTGTTACAGTCCCTATGCGCAAACAAGTCGCCAGTCTGAAGGTGGTGTTGTCTAATAGGGTCCCTATGGATGGAGAGGGTAGGGCTTGTAGCCACAGACCCGACTCCCACTCCGCAGTGGCAAGGAGACGAGCTCGCTCCGCCGTACTAGTTGACGTATCAACGAGATTATTCCGTACTAGACGGCAGAGCGGCTCGTCCCATTGCCTCTGCGAGCAAGGATTGGCAGGCGGGTCCGTGTTGCTGCAGGTTAGTGACCAAACATTCTTGGCCTCGGTGCAATGTGCTTCATTAAAAAGGGGCATGATTCATACTGGCCGTATTGTTATTGTTTATGGTATCATAGTTTTTATACGAATGTCTATGTTTTGAATATGTTTAGAATTAGAATTGGATTTGTACTGAAGATGGCTTCCTGAAATAAACAACTGCAATGAATATCCAGGTCTTTCCTTCTTAAATATAAAACAGATACGAGTACTTAGTACTTACTACAAATACTTCAATTCCTTTTCAGAGTTTACGAAAATGAATTGTTATGTTGCAAAGTGCGTCGTAGTGCTAAAGTACTATTAGTTAGTGCCTTTTAGTCGTGTTTCGTAGCAGTAACATTGTTCATACAAATACGAGTAGATATTGTTTTACAAAAAGAAATATATAGACGGAAACCCATCTACATTTTTATGTAGGTATAGTAACAGCACCAGTCATGGGACATTTAAGAGGAAATTTGGAGTATTTATGATATTTCCCGTATACATGTAAATGGTCTACCGCTTAGCGTGTTAAAAGATGAAAGTCCTATCCGTCTTTCATGTTTTAGGCGTGTTGTATCAAAGATACAGCAATTAGTTTCCACATATTTAACAAATTAAAACTATGCTTTTTTTCTCCAGTCATGGACACCAAAGCTCCAGTAATGCCCCCGGTAATGGACGTGGATCCAGTAATGGGCCCCCTATAATGGACATTGCTCTATCAGTATAAAATATTGAAATGGGGAATAAGTTACCGCAAAAAAATCAATTTTTTGTATAAGCTTTTATCGCTGAATGTATTTTTCTTTACACAGCCAATTATTATTGTATTAGATCCATCGAGAAAATTCTAATATACCCAAACACAATTAGTTAGGGTTTATTGCGATAAAGTTCCCATGGCCACCTCCTGTCTCCATCATCAGATTAGGTCCATGTTATCATAATATTGCATTATCATCCGATTTGCATACTTAATTACGTACTTACACAAAATTTTAACTGAATCGGAAAGTGTGGCTCAAATTCAGCTACCAAGATTGGACCCACACTAACTAACAGGGCAAGTTAAATAAAAGTTTGGAAAAACGATATTAATTTATCCGAAGTCCGAGAATACCTCTTGATTGACATATTTCGTAACTACATTTTACTTCTGTATTGTTTAAACATGAAATTATGGCGTGGCAAGCATCATTCTGTCAATTGTCCCATCATAGGAGGTACGCAGTTTTACAGCTCCTATAATGGGATTGGGCCAAATACCACTTTTTTTTACATCTGTGGAGTCACAACATAGTGTGTTGTATACCTTATCTCATGGTAAATGCAATTAACAAAACACATTCTAGTTTTCATCAAGTATTAATTAATTGAAATTTAATAAATTAACTCACCTCTCTTAGCGAAGTTGTTAAGAATTCGTAGTGGTATTTTTTTTCAGTGACACGACAACTTTTGGGTTGACGCCAATTTCTTAAAAAGCAACCAAATTGAATGAAACTTCAAACTGAAACAGCTCTAGGACTCTTATTTATGATAATATACAGCCAGTGTTTATAAACTACTTTTAGATACTTATTTTAGAGGAATTATGTTTTTTTGTCCCATTACTGGTTCCACGTCCATTATAGGGTATACTACTATACATAGGTACAAAAAAGGGCTGACTTATCAACAACCATCTATAGGTAATTAAAATGTCTTATTAGATGTTGAACACTAAAAACTTTAACAAATTGGAGTTTATGAAAGCTCAGAAAGCTATCAATCATCTGATTAAGCATGCTAGGAAGGCGAGCTTTTTATTAAAGTTTTATTTCAAATCTAGAAGAAATATAAGACCTAATGGGTTGCCTAGCATGTTTACAATTAATAAAATAACAGCTTTCGTAAGTGACACTAGCGGGACGCGCCTTTAAATATTCCTATGCTTGTCGCATAACAAAACCTTCTAAGACAATATATGTTATGTTATGTTATGTAGATTCTATATGAAACTGTAAAATCTTTCATAAAATATAAAACAATATGGCGGCGAGACGAACATAAAACAAAATAAAGTATACCCGAAGCAAACCAGCAGCGGTCCGGTCACGTAGCCCGCCGTAACTCGGCCTGACAACTTAAAGCGGAGGGAAATGGCTTTTTGATCTTACTGCTCAAGTTTTGAAATCAATAGATAAACTTGTATGCCCTTTCTCTCAACCTTCCTTCTGCCTTCAATAATCTTCACTTTCTTAGTCATCAGTAAAAGGTGGTAGAAAAAATATGATTTTTAATTATTTTGAGACTGGTACATCTTTTAGAATGTACCTATATGTCGCAGGCATTTTGTAAGAATCCACCGTTTAAAATGACGACGCCGTTTGTCAAATTGCCGAAAGGCAAATTTTAAAGAGTTGGCATTTTGTGAAATACCTTACGACATTAACAGCGATGTTTGCGAATTCGTTCTTTAATTTTCCACGAGAGGCGCTGCTCATCAAAACTATAAAAAACGCTGGGGTGTCCAGCAAATCTAGAGTTCGTCGTACTTATTAGGGGCGCGTGGGACGGGGGAGACTTTCGGATCTGGGTGGCTCCAGCGCTGCAGCCCTTCCGCCCTCGCGTGACGAAGCACGGTCACTACGCTGGGCTCCGGAGCTTCGGCTGGCGACCAACCTCAGTCTTCTATCCGCCAATTCTATCCTCAAGTCTTTTATCTATAGACTTCAGAGATAGCACCCGTCAGAGTGTAAGGACTATTGAGTGTTGATGGAATCTAAAATAAACTTGGCTATTGGGTGAAAGCGATGGACTAAATACTGGGCTAGTTATTGTTATTACCTATATTATTTTTTAATTTGCATGTTAAGTTTTTTAAATTGTAATTGTAAATACCGTCGGGTGACAAGCAAAGGTCACTAAGTACCTACTATCAAAAAATTGTAACACGGTTTATTGTCCACTAATTTCAATAGTGTTAGTTAGTGACTTTTGCTTGTCACCCGACGATACTAAAATAGTATTTCTTTGTTTCTGAGATCGGTTTAGTCATAGTTTACACATATTCAAGGTATAATGTCGGTACAGTCGCCATCAGATATATCGATCGGAGCGGCCAAATGCTCACAATCATCTGAACACGCCTCTATAGTCAGGGCGTTAGAGTGCGTGTTCAGATATTGTGAACACCTTGGCCGCTCCGATATATCTGATGGCGACTGTACAAAGACGCAGGCGTCGGCGGCGTGTGGCGGTCATAAATTGGTTGGGTTTGATTAAGGCAGCCCAGCGCCCCGGTGCACTACCGTGCAGTGGTGCAGTGCATACAGGATGCTCTTTTAGTCTGAGCTTAAGACGGCTTCAAAGACATCCAAATGTAATGGTGTCAGTTTGTCATATTATTGGCCCAATTAAAACATCACGGCGGTCACTCAAGTCCAATTTTACGTTTTGAAATTATAATAGAAATAGCGTGGTAATTTTTATACTATACCTACGCATAAAAATAAAATGAAAAAATTAGATTTATTGTAAATGTACAACATTAACGATTCTCGCCACTGTGTATGGGGGTTATCAGTCTTCTTTATTTACTACACTTATAGTATCTTAACGTTTTTTCAAAAGTTACACCCTTGCCTGAAAAGTTACTAATGGTGTGTTGTTAAAATAAATGGTGTTAGAGCACTTAGAATGCATTATTAGCGTTAATATATTCTACGACCCATCTATGAATTATTATTATTATATTGATCATACAAAAATCCTACAAAAAGATAAAACTGAACAACACCGTTGAAGTCCCTCAAACATTACCACTTATTTATAGGTCCCACTGCGTGTATTTCGATGACTGCAATGATAATTAACTATAAAAGTTTAAAACTTATGTATGTATTACTGCTGCGGTTCCTCTTTATTAGCAAATAAGTTTTTGGCAAAAATTTCATTTTTGGTACAAGCTTTTATCGCCGACTGTACTTTTTTTCCACAGGCAACTAATACTCATCGAGACAATTCTAAAAACCCCAAACACAATTAGGTTTCGTTGTTTTATCACAGAGTTCCTATGGCCACCTCCGGTCTCCATCATCAGATCAGCTCGATGACACCATAATATGCATTGTCACCCGATTTACGTATGTTTGCAAAATTTCAGCTCAATCGGAAACCGGGAAGTGGATCAAATTTAACTTGCAAGATTTGATTACCACACAGACAGATAGACAGACAGACAGACAGACAACGGTCAGGTGAAACTAAATAATAAAAAAATAAAAAAAAAGCTTGTAAATAGGTACTTATTGAAGCAGCCTGTATAATACCACACATTGCCATCTACTTTTGGGATTACTATTGTAAGAAGGGGATCGTTCATTTCCTTACGAGTCAGTGGTTTCAAAACTGTGCGGTCCATTTTTATAGGTAGAGGGTTTCGATTTGCCTCTAACATAATCAAAGTTTCTTTTGTGGAGATAAAAAAGGATTGGGCGGTTGGAGAAAACGTCTTTATGACATTAGCCAAAACCGCTGTAAGTTCCTTTTCATTCATAACAGTGTACGCTTTTTCAATAGTTTTCTAATGCTTTAATCACGCACGCTACTTTTCTGTTATATGAATGCTAAGCGATACGGCAATATAGCACATAATATTCACTTAACATTAAAACTAAATCGCAAAGTCTAGCCCTTCTATTTTATAGTAGAAGTAGGTACCTAATAAAAACTCAACATGTAAAGTTTGGAAGCCGCCGTGTGAATAATCGCACTGAGCTATGTTCGGATTTGATGAAAGAATTGGGGAGGGTGGCCCTTGTGACGTCACCGGGTAAGTTCTTAAGGATAACTACACTTATTACTCATTGGCACGTGGGACGCCGGGATAAGAATTAATCGAGATTAATTCGTATAATATTGTTAGTGATTAGTGTGGAATTACACTCAGAGGCAAAATGGCGGAAAAAAGTTATAAATAGCTGTGTATAGTTTTCTAACTACTTATTAGAGCACAGCAAGCAGAACAAATTACCCAGTTTGTAAATACCACCATAAAGTTGTGTAAAATTTTTATAATTTTGTGTAACCTTTAATTGTTAAAACGTCTAAAAACTTTGTATGGTAAAAAAGAAAATGTTTAGTTACACATTGAACAACATATTTGACCGTATATGCGCTCTGCGGATTTCAGTAGCACGCAGCACGCACAGCACAGCTCGTTACAGCGAGGCAGAGCCGCCTGATTTAGTACGGCGCGACGCCCAGATTAACCTTTACACTGATCACCGAGGATTTTAGTCCTAAACATTGCACAATAGTATTATAAGCCGCTCTTTACCTACATGTTTCATAACACATTTGATCGAAGGTATTTGCTTGCAGGTTTCAGTAGCACAATCTTAATATCACTGGTGGCACTGTGAGCTGTGGAACTCGTGAACCCCTACAACTCCGCCATTTATAAATTGTCTTAAATTTAATTGAAAAAAGGAATAGGTACATATATTCAGTTATTGAATCTGCTCACAAAATTTCACGATAATCGGTCGAGAAATGCAACCTGTACATACATATGGACTTACGAAAGAATTTTAACCCAAGCTGAAACGGAGACCATCGTTTCACTCGGTCAATAAGGTTAAGTGCTATATGTATGTGCTATATGTGCACATCATATCATTTTTAGTACAAAACAATATTCTTGCATTTTACTTTCTAAGCTTTTCTTACTTAGTGATATAGATAATATAACAAATATCCTAAAGAGTTCTGAACCTAACTTTTTCCGGATCATCGCGTTTATTTGGACTTAATTATTTGAAATATTGTATTTATGAGCGTAATTGCAAACGTTCTAAGGAAAAAAGTTATGTTTTTTAAGTAACTATCATTCCTAACTCATTATTACTCAATTATACAGGATGTTTCATAATAATGAGGTACAGAGTGAAAATCTAGAACTATACGAAATAAATACGATAATTGACTCTTTGGACTTATGAGACACGTTAAAAAAATACATTCAAACTAACCCAAATGCAAACTCAGCATGTTTATTTGTGAAAAAGTCGGTAGTACAAACAGCTGTTACATATTCCTAGGTACGATATAATTTATCAAGTACGCATTATACTTTTAATTATATATATCTAAAAAATAATTATTTCATTGTAAACGTATTTCTCCGTTGATTGGAGTACTACAACGGTTAATAACGACAAATGGACACCGAACGACTGACTGTCGAATAGGTCGTATGTGCTGAACAAACTAAAATGTACATAAGACCTCTTCAACGAACAAACAACAAATGACTTCTGAATATACACAGGTTCTGAACAATTAAACAAATGACATACGCAGCCCAACCGCGAATTGATGGACTGATGTAAACCGTTTATCATAATTCTGTTCAGCTGGATTAAAATAATGAATGGGCTATTATTTCAGTTTATAATTTATTATAGTAGTGTGTCTACTAAAAAACACAAATAAAAAAGATTAAAAGAATAATTTGATGTGTTCCCTAGTTATATTTATTTAGTTACTCTTGACATTCGTTGCCTTGCCGTTCTTTAGTTGCCGATTACTCTGATATTTTTAACCGGCTCCTCCGGTCCCTGTTGTGGAGTGTCCGCCACAGGGTTGGAGGCTTTATGTAGTTTGGCTGCGAACGCCCTCTAGTTCGGGAATACACCATTAATAGCAAATGAGCATTTTTATTGCCAGTTTCGCTACTGGATACTAGATGGCAGACTTATTTAAATTAGTCAACAAATATTTTATTCTAATAGAGTTAGACCGGCCGAGTCTGATATACATGGATATACTCGTACATGGCAACATAGCTTATATGGTAAAAATATTGCTTATTTTGTAGACATTTCACCTTATAGTGTAACTTGTAATTAAACATGCACTGGGTCTTTCGACTCCATCTCGCATTGAAAGTATTAATTTCAACTAGTAAGAAAATATGTAGAAGAGACTTAAAAGTGAAATCTGTGAAATACATAACAAAAGCTCTTTTAAAAAAAATAAGGAAAGAAACACTACATTAAAGGCGCAATAGAGCAGGACAAAGCAGTATTCCGTAGCGAAGGCTCTAGGGGTCCGAAAATTTGAATTTGGATTGAACGGCCGTTCTACCCGGCCGTAGCCAGCGTTATCGCGTTAATAGGGGCAGCGTACCGGCCACTTAAGCCGGCACGTATATAACGATGTCATTCAATTAATAATACTTTATTTGTAACTTTCTTTATTAGTCTTCTTTATTATGTTTTTTATTATGTCAAATTCATAACTCTACGGATATCGGAAGATCTCTACTGCAACGTGAAAATGGAAAACCTATGTGAAAGTAGTGAAATCGTTTAAAAATTAGTAGGTACCTATCAGTTGAAAAAATGTAAGAAGTGTATTTTTTAGTCTTTGCTGTTTAATCAACTTGCCACATAAAACAAACATGGAACATAAAAAAAAACAACTCACCGATTCTATTTTTCAAAAATACAACACCCCAGGGTCCCCAGGCACCCGAGTATTCTGAACGGCATTAAGTTAAAATGTAATATAAATTGTAGGTACTTGTATGAAGGATGGATAAAAAGCTTACGAAACTCCACTACTCTAGCTACACCAAAGAAAATAATAAAATAAGTAGGTCAATAATATAATAATAATACAAATAGTCAAGTCAAGTCAAGATCTATTTATAATAATACACACACATCAACCACCATATTTTTAGTAAACAAAAATATCTAACATCCCATCGTTGACAGGTACGCGTTACTTCTTTATGCCACTGCCAGCATGTTTTGGGTAAAGCCATTCCCCTGAAATTTCTCTGTATTAGGGGATTGTGTTACAAAGTTGTTGTATACGTTATGCTCTGAAAACCCGGCAAAGGTACAAAGGTTTAGGCGCGGGTACGCGGAAGTAACTATAAAGCGGTAAATTCGATTTTCTGGCCCTCTGATGGCTAAAGGACCTTTCCAACCGGCCTTACGGTATAACGCGGCACATTTCATTTTGACTTATCGCACTTTTATTTTACCTTGCTATGGCAAAAATAGGGTTATCAATTATATAATTTATCGACATAAATCGCAGTGCAGTATTTAATGGAAAAGGGCCATACTCTGCATAGGTATAGGGTATATATAGGAACCTATGTCTACAATACGCTGTTGTCTATATCCATGCTGGCCCAACCCTTGCTGATACTGGTAGGTAGCTAATCTAATTCACTGAGCCAATTTCCTGCCAATTTAGATAACCATAATCAAAATATATAGTCGCCCAGTGTGATAAAAAGACGAACTGCTCAGCCAGTGTGCATTTTCTTCTGCATTTTCACGAAAGAAAGGCAAATATTTTTCAATACACAATTTAATTATCCTACAAGCGGTGAAATAGTTAGGACGGCCCGGATGTTTGTACGGCAGCTAATTAATTCTTGGAGAATAAATTTATGGGGAGAGCTATTTCCTTCCAACTATCGGGATCCGCAAACTTATATGACGGAAAACAACATTCCTACAGAATTATGCTTTACCGGTAACCAAGGGCTCAGAAACAATGACGTGACAATATAAATGTAGTATATTTATACCATCTGTCTGACTAACAAACAAGCCGGCTTACGAAGCTTACGGCGCAACTAACAATCACAAGTGCATTAAGACATCGGCTTGCTGAATGTACGTAGATAGCAGCACCACAGCACGAAGTTTTTATGCCTTCCCAGCGACTATTTAATTCGTTATCCATTACGCGTCGGCCCACTCTCAATATCCCCCGCATAATTGCAAAGGGCCCGCCAAGTTTGCCGGCAGATGTCGGGGCAATGTGGGTCGCGGACTGATAAATGGTCGCGAACCCGGGGGAATATTGTATCTGTGAAATAGCTTCCCACTGTTACATTCCCGTTCCCGCGTAACGAGTACCACTAGAATCAAATTTGAACTTTATTTCTTTAGATTACTGTTACTTTTAGAGTCGCTCTGTTATGGTTTTCGCGATTGAGAAAGTAGAAGGACAAAATAGCTCCACACTGCGAGATAAGGCCAGCCGGAGACGCCTGCCTTACGATTTATGCTATCTCGGCTATAGAATATTTGCGATCAACAATGAAACCTACACATGTACCTAAGAGCGGCTCGTACCATACTCATTTACAGAAATATCGAGTTTAACCCATTTTAAGGACTTCCGTAATAGGTAGGTCAGGTGAGTGCATATCATGAGATGAACCCTGCAGTCAATAATCAACAGTCTTTGTAGTATACTAAAGTAGAAAGTTTTGAAATACATATAAGTAAAATGACACGTCTGTATTGTCTAGGGCACCGTCTAATGCGCGGGGTTAACACAATGTGCGCAATTTAGCCCTTGACCTGGCCACGCGGGAGCACCGTTCGCCGCGGCGGCTAAGCGCTGAGCCCTGTACCACATTAATAAAGGTAAGTGCGCCCGTGACGGCTAATGTGTCGTTATGGCCCGTCCTGAAAAACTTCTCCTATTCCCCTGAAACATGCGTCCCCAAACGAAAACCGTCTCTATCTCAACTTTAACAAGCGTTAATATAATTCGCGCGGTACCAAATCGCGTTTACGGGCCACTGTGAGGAGCCTGCAGTTTTAGCGCTTACCCGCGTGAAACACACCTAATAATGCCTTATTATCCACGCCTTAGAGTTTACATTGTGCTGCTTATGTTGAAATTTCGATCGGCGTGTACAATACACGTATACATATTGTATTTGTATGGTGAGTCTGGGACTGAAAGTGCTTGGCTCGGGTGAAAGTGCTAAAAAGGCGAAACAGTAACTTCGAATTGAATAACGTTTGAATATTTAAATAATAATTTGACTCGAGACAGGCCGTAATATAATAATTAAACGTATGTATTAACGGGGATTACAAGTAAATTAAAGTCATGTTATGTACAGTCATCTGCTATAATACGAGTATCTTGAACCCGTGAATAATATGTGACTAGCACTTACTGCGCTATAAATAAGATCGCGCAGTATTTAATCAAATCAGGGTTAACTTAATACCCCAGCCTCATAACTCATTGTTAATGTAGTGTTTATAAAAATAAGCATTATTATTGTCAGATACCTACTAAAAGAAAACATAGTGAGGTATTCTACTTCTGGGAAGAAACTCAAAGCTGTGTGCTGTGGAGTCCTTGATCCGTTTTGGGCTAGTGTGGGAATTATATAGCCCAAATCTTCTTGTTGTTTGTAACGAGGCGTGTGATCAGCAGACTTCGTACATTTTCCAGTATTTTTGGTGCTGCGGAATAGTGTTAACGGAATTGGTATTAATTAGCGTTAATTATGTTAATATTAACCGTAATTTACCATTTCAGTTGAAATTATCTATACCAATTCCGTTAACACCACTCTGCTGCAGCAAAAATGCTGGAAAATGTACGATCATTGGTGATCAGCATAAGAGCTAGCATACTATTGAAGATATGAGAAAAAGTTACCTGTATAGTCTCATCGTAGGAGTAGTTGCGGGGCGCGGGCGCGGCACTCATATCACCTGCGCGTGCTCGTCGGCGCCCACATCTGAAAAACCCACAAGGGTATATAGTACAGTTAATATCACGGGAACTTATCGGCTGGGGCAGGTGGAGTGAAAAAAGTTCACCTGATTCACTCACAGAGTCTTCACTAAGTACATTATTTATCGATATACCTAATAATTGCAAAGACAGACAAATAATTATTCTTCAATAATTAATTTACTAACACAAACAGTTCCAATAAACTTGAATGTTTGGTAAACATCTTTAAAAAGCAATTACTTTTTAAGACCAAGTAATTTAATTAATTGCAATTCCTAAATATTGTTTTCGTACTTAGAGCGTTCGATCTTATTTTCCTCACGAAAATCCTTTAAATCCGCGAATCCTAAAGAAGCGGCTCCAAATTATTTAACAGAAGCACGCCAGATGTTGGTGGAGAGTTGCTGAAACTTGTCCGGGTCGCTCATGAATAATTATAAGCGGTGATAGCGGTGATAACTCAGTTGGCCGCTGCCGTCGTCCGCGTGACGCCTACCAAGCAAGTCAAAGGAGTGGGCGATATAGTCAGACCGTAAAAAGTCTGCAGCGATTTTGATAGCCCACGCAGTGCAAGTGTCATTTTAAACCTCAAATTCTATGAAATTATGACGTATACATAACACTCACACTGCGTGGACTGTCAAATCCGCTGCAGACTTTGTTTGGTGCGATTATGATTATGATTCATAACAGCGGTGCAATTTCTAGTCAGCTCAGCTATGAGCTACGCATGCACATACAAAGTAAGAAAAGGTACTTTATAAGGTACTTGTATTAAGTTTGTTGTATAATTGTGGTTAAATGTAATTAAACGTGTTTTTTTATCATATATCAAATTTAACAAACAAAAAATAAGTAAGAATAGGTTTGGACAGTAAAGTCAGATTTTTTTAAGATATCCGATTTGTAAGAAGAGCTCTTAAGTAACATTAAAAAATCTTATTAGGTAGGTATCATCACAGACATATTTTTTAAAATAACTGCCGGATACTGTCTAAAGAGTAGGATACTTCCTCTTGTGTAAGTATAAATATATACCCAATACCATTGTATTTTATAAGAGCAGGTTTGGCAAACACTATAGGCTTTGTGCTGTAATTTTATCTACTCTACTACTAACTCACCCAAGTAACTGAGTGCTCTCGGTCCACGTTTCTTGATCACAGATTTAAGTAGGTAACCCAGAGTAGTAACACAGTGATAGCAAATATTTATCTCCTTATTACGTACATAGATACAATACAAATACTCGCGTGTTGCACCGAAAGTACAACATGACAAAAGTTGATTGGTATTCTATGAAAACTCGCTATCAGCTCTTTTCTTAAACCTCTCCTTATTCTGCTTTTGAGGAAACGCCACTTTTTTATGACTTAATTAGCTACATCTCAGGGCAAGGGTCCCGCAGCAACGGCCGTAAGGAAGCATGCATACTTTAATGTTCAACAAGGAATTGGGTTAACAAGGGCTTTATGACTTATAAAATTGTAATTATTATTACGCTGCACAAACTTCTTCATGATAATTATTTACTTGTAGTAGGCGTAATATCATTCAGCCTCTGGCCATGTTAAGTATTCAGAGTACCTAAAATTTTAAAATTTCTCAACGAGAATTCAAAATTTTGTATCAGATTTCTGAACGCATAGTCGCGCCCCCGCGCGCGTGCCGCTTCTGTCGCCCTCATTGACGTTTTTCATGCAGCCGCGGCCATTACGTCCTATTAAAATAAAAAAGTATTTATATCAAATAAAGGACGAAATATGTAAAGAAGAAAATAAAATAGTATATCTTATTTACCAATATTGCGGAATAGAAGATTGGAGAAGATTCAAGAGCATACGCGTTCAAATCCAAATACGGCGTCCTTTCGTTGGAAAAGGCCCAGACGCGTTACATACCGATCGATGGATCATGGTCTTCAACCTATTCTAGGTCTGCAATTCTGCATCATCTAGATCCCTATCTCCGCCAGCGGCGTAGAGAAGTAGATATCGCTCGGTATCCAGATGTAAGCCTCGCTCTCCAATAGTGCCAGCATTCGGTTAATTATTTAATACACATAATATTCCGAAAAGGAACATTAATTATAATCAGGTAAAAAATATGATTTGTTTAAGTTATTTTTATCTGGTGTTAGTGCTGTGCGTTGGAGTGTTATAACTAGCCAACTGGTTGCTGACTGTACTTGGTTATGATGTGCATATGCATTCTGTAGCGCTATTCTCTGTTTCTAACTGCATAAAATGGCTGTGCTAATCATTTTGGAGTGTTAATCTAGACATCTCTGTTTGATATTCGCACTTGGCAACTTTGGCGTACTACACTAGGTGCGTTCACTGCCAATAGCCAGGGGATATTGTCACATATTCCTTGCCAACAACACTGAGACATTGCTCATTTCCTACCTGACAATAGGGTGCATTATAAGCCACCTACAAGTCTTGCTAGATAAACTTACCTACTGGGTTTTGTGGCGTGTTAGACTAGACACCGCTCTTAACCTAATGAGTTAATCATGTGGTACTCGTATGCCAGATTAGGCCGTCTCTTGATATATACTCATCTTCAAGTAGGTGAAATTAAGAAGGTACTTACTTATTCTAATGTCAGCAAGCGAAGAATTAAGCGAGCAAACCTTGACATTGTCGGAGGGATGCACCAGAATTTTGGATATTATAGGAAAAATCCTTATAGGATAGTGTTGTTGTTTGATTACAGATAAATAATTAAGAACATTATAAAAGAAGTATGACCCGGACAAGATTACAAAAAACTACTCTGCGCTGTAAGAAATTATTGGTCCTCCAAAGATGAACCCACAGACTTAACCTGCAGCTGGCGAGATTCTTGCCAGTGGGGAACGAGGCTAAGTATTGAAATGGTAAAAAATAAAGTTTCCTGTTCTCTGACTGTGATGATTTAGCTCTCAAAAATTGTGTACTGTACCAGCTATAAGAAGGTATTGTCACTTCTAAGTGATTCTGTCCATTTTTTGAAATTAAATACTGAATCATAATAAATGGCATAAGAGGTTTATTAAATCTTTTAAACATGCTGTTGACAAGTGATGTTTTAAGAAAATCTAGCAGAAGAAGTTTAAACTCCGGCAGCCCAGCCCGTAAGCCTGGCACTTTAAACTTCAAAGGCTCAAATACCAATCATATTTTCTAACGTATGATTTGCTGTTGTATTTGTTTCATACAATAAAGTATTTATTAAACATAACAATATACAAAAACCCCTGGTCAAAAGCAAGGAAGAGGAAGCAGAGCAAGACTTTCCTCTCTGCAGTCACAATGTGGTCGCCACAGTGGTCGCACACAGCGACATCACAACAGCCTGTGTTCATTTAGAACAAATTCTTAAAAGCTGTGGTTTACTTAATTGTATGTACCTAACCTACCTTTTTTCACATATAAGGATTTTGTCCGGTCTATCTCATACAAAGTTCCTTTTTTATCTGTGCCAACACCTACAAGTATTCCGAAATATGATCACTTCTGTGAAATTTATAGTCGAATACTAGAAAAATATGTGACTGAGGTGTACTGTGTGTACAAATATATGCCTATGATGACCTTATAAAATCATGTTCACTTTATAGGTACCTATAGGCAAGATCCATATATTAATATATAAGCACATTTAGGTAGTGCAACTGAGCGGTTTTAAGTTAACAAGATATTAGAATTGCCAGAAACTAAGAACACAAAATTGTTAAATGAGCACTAGCTCCAAGATGTTTTACTTGATTTCTTGAATGTAGAAAACATATCTGTTTCATGTGGAAAGATGAGATTTCAGTTTTTAGTCTTAACATACCTAGACTATTAAACTAGATATCTCTCTAGCTAGATATATGTGCCAGACCTTTTATGAAGTGTTTAAGATCACATACACACACAGACTGTTTAGATGATAGATATATCTATTGTTGATACTCCTTATAACAAATGTTATACTATGTAGGTACTTATACAGGACACACTTAATTTTAGTCTTGGTACCATTACCTATGTGGAGTTATAATCAAATGGAACTAGCTTCTTAGTACCTCAGAAAGCTGGCTACTATATAGATTTATTTCTTTACCTACTAGGGAAAAAATTCAAAGTTAATCAAAAGATAAAGCCCTTTATAAATTGGTACATTGCTAATATAAATTGGTTGTTTGTATAGTTATAGGATAAGTTTGGCTATCTGTATGTTTACACAAACGCTTTAAGGGTTAAAGAGCTGAAAAGACAAAAATACATACTTAAGTATACTAAATTCAATATATTTTAAGGAAACCTAGTGTGACATTTTTTGGTGGCTCATTAAAATAAAGATTTATAAATATACTTTCTGCAGATATTTACTTACTTACAGTAATAGTTTATTGACACGCTGGGGCGGCAGATTAGAATGAGTTAGCTGTTGGATTATGGAAGGAGTCAAAAAGAATATATATTACATTAAATTTGTTCAGCTTATGGTGGTCTTTTATGTTTAAAGACTTTCTTTCCGGTTTAACAGATTGTGAGATGCTTCTGAGAGCACAGCTTGACAACACAGCTATCGCAATTATTTATAAACCGAATAGGTGAAATTAAATCCTGTATTTTTATGGCTAGGAACATTTTGCAGTGGTGCGAAAAAAGACATTACAATATTCTACTTAGAGTCTGTGCGGAAAGAGAAGAGTCGTGGGATTTGAGGGCGCGCCAGTGCTATTTTATGGTTTTTGCTATGCTGACAACACTGGTCACGTGATTATAGTACGACACTAAAGGTCATGATACTTGAATCCCTTTTGTTCCGGTTTTTTACCACGGCTTACGAAACGGAGCCTGGTGGTGGTGTCGGCTCGTCAACTCAATCCTCTGATTTAGCGCAAGCACTAGTTTTCTTTTTAAAATACACTTGTTTTTATATCTCAGATACTAAAAAGTGACTGCGATTGACAAAACTGCTAAAACTATTTAAGAATCTGCCCAATACAACTGTAATTTTAGTACCAAACAAGATACGAGTCTCATTTATGTACTGCCTAATCTGTGCAGTCCAACAGTTATTAAAACCGGGTAGATCGGGTAGAAATTGGGCAATAGAACTGTAATTTTATCTGGGATATATTTCACCCATTGTAAACTTGACTTGTAATGTATGTATACATTATTAATAATAAATATGAATATGAATATGAATAAAAATAGTGCATAAGTAGGTAGGCCTTATTGGGGATATGTCCGGTTCTCTCATCTCACGATATTTTACTTCGCCGAAAAGTCACTACTAAATATGAAATATAATTTCGTAACTAACAGAACCTACAAATAAAGAAATATATTGTTAGAAAAAGTTTTATTCTTTGTAATCGAAGTCTGTATTAAAATATTCAATGTCACTTATGTTAGAGCTAGCTTCAAAACAACCAGGGACACTCATAGAACTATCTTCATCTGAACTGGATGTGCTTGAATCCGGCACGTAGATTACGAATTCTTGTATATCACCTACTTAGCGGTCTTTTATTCGAGATACCGTAGGTACTTTTACACAATCCTGAAAAAGAAATTACATATAAATATGCATAAAATGGCAAGTATCAAGACTATTTGTCAGTTATTTTAAAGATCATGAATGACCTGCATATTTATGAAAATGAATATATTTTGAATGAATATACTTACCGATTATGTACCGGAGACAAGTTACTTAAGGGGCTTATTAAATAGGTAATTATTTAATATTAAATACAACATCAATACCCGCGAATAGCGGAAACACGTTCCGCGACTTTTTGTAAGTCGATAGTCGGCTCTTAGCCGTTTTCTTCCCGCTGACAAAACCGAACAATGTTAAATATAATTTTCCTTGTGGTTTTATGTACGGTTTTATCGTGTTTTGAAAATATTTTATACATAAAACTTGCGGTTTTTGTTAATAAAAATATACATTGACAGAAGTTTGTTTACTTTTTACAAGACAGGTGTCAAAGGTTTGATTGCCATATAAAATTTAAAATGTTAGTTCCCGTTTCTGCCACGACTCTTCTCTTTCCGCACAGACTCTAAATGATATATTTGTGCTATAAAGCTATTAAGTGATAACTGGGGATTTTAGAGTTAATACAAAGTTTTAATACAAATTTGAAATGTCTTGCAACATTTTGCAACTTCATATACCTATCGAGTTATTGGTAGCCGTGCAGATGAAATATGTGAACGCTATACATATATCCTGGTGAAGTAACCCAGATGTTTTTTCTACATAAGTAGATGCTTTCACGTTTTCATGCATATAAAAATTATTTTATCTATGCTTTTCTTTAATTTGAAATGAAATCTAAGGTATTAAAGTTATAGGAAAACCAGAAGGCACGGTCACTGAAACTACTCAGTTTAACAAAATATTTATGAGTATATGTTACATATAATTGTAAAGAGTAGAGCCCCAGCTCTCAATTAAATAAACTTATTCTATTAACCGATTTCAAGTTTCAACATGGTTATCCCAGTGTTATCCGGGAAGTGTCATCAGCCATCTCTGAACGAGCAGGGAAGAGGAGGAGGAGACAGGAGGAACTTCTGATTGGTGAGGCCAACAGTATGGTGTAATCCCTTGCGCCCAACACCGTCAAGCAACATGATGCCTAAACACTTGAAATACTGGTGTATATTTTGTGAAAATAATTACATTATTTTATGGTATCTGTTCCAGAAGTGCTTGCCGTTTTAATAGCATTACTTATGCTAGGTATAGAAGTGTAATTTTCTGTAAATCTGTTCTTGGGTTTTTATTGGGGAATAGGCTCTCCTCAAATGATACAATTGAACATTTTAGGAAGAACTTTTTTTAGATTACACCCACCTCAACATTAAAGTGTGAGCTGATACCTTAATCAGTCTTAAATTACTTATCAACAATGTCACCAACTAATGAAAATATTTCATTAGGTACAGACAGAAAAAGTAAAAAATTACTTTATTTCTTTTATTAGCCATTGTGATTATACGCAACGTGCAAACCCTCAAATTGATAAAATATGAAACTTTATTCTGATTTTTGATAAAGACCTTTATGGGCTTTATAAATTACAGTAACCTTTGCTACCTTCAAAATTAATTTTTCAAGATAAAACTAAATTGAAATTGAGTAAGGTTGCTTAAGCTAAACATTGGTTAGCTATATATAAATGAATGATAATATTCGTGATGGTAGATTATAAAATTGTTAGTGATTATATATTATTGCCTTCAAAAACCTCATGCAAAATTGCATGTTAACTCCTAATTTCTATAAGTACCTACTACATCTCAAGCAATAAAATTCTATGTCTATTTCAAAGAAAAAATCTCTTCCTAAACGATTTGTAGATGGACTAAGTCCTACTCTTAAAAAATAGTGGTGTTGATATTTTTTAATCCCACCACTCATTTAACCCATTATGCGCAGCCTGACAAGGCTGCTCAGGCTGACAAGCAGCAAAATCGTTTAGGAGTTACAAAAACATTACACTTCTTATAATTTTGCTCAATTTCATAATCATAGTTCCATCTAATTCTAATAATTATATAAAGATATATCCTTACTATCTAGTTAATGAGAAAATAAGTGTTACCAAAGGTTGTAAGCAGCAACACACTATCAAGAGTTGCTTATAGTTGTTGAATTCGTTAAAAATTGCATCTCATGCTAACATTTGATTTCTTTGATAGTCCTATAATAATTGAGTTTTAAGTGGTACTTGGTGCTATTAATGAAATACCTATTAATAAGAAACAAATTAATTTTGTTTCAATTATCATATGACAGGCAGTTTGATGAAATAATGATCTCTATATCTATAATGATCACTAGATCTCTAAATAATGTTCATAACTAAATATACATATATACTGAAAATAGTTGATGATAACTAAAAAGGTACCTACTTTAAAAATGAAATCATAAATCATTGATTTCATTATTGTAAGTAATACAAAGCCAAAACAAACTTTGAATACTTATCTCTAAACATCTACAAGTAAATAATTATCATGAAGAAGTTTGTGCAGCGTAATAATAATTGGAAATTAAACGAACTTACCTGTAAGTGAAGTTCTATTTCAATTATATTAGCTGCACAAACTTCGAAATGATAATCCCTCCCGCCCAGTACCCGCGTTGTCCTGAGACAACCAGGGATTTTAATAGTGAAAAATCCCTGTCAAAGTTTAAGATAATATTGGCTTTGCTGAGTTGCGGGCCAAGCTGTCATATCAGTTGGCATATTCACTGCCAGCGCGAGCTACGAGCGAAGCTGATAATATGCGTTTTCCGCTTTGTAGCGACAAGCGCCTAAGACTAGAGAACCTGCCTAGGTAGCGGGTCACTGGCAGTGAAAGTATTATGTCTTGGCTTGTTACTCTAAACTAAATGAGGGCGACAGAAGCGGCGCGCGCGCGGGGGCGCGACTATGCGTTCAGAAATCTGATACAAAATTTTGAATTCTCGTTGAGAAATTTTAAAATTTTAGGTACTCTGAATACTTCACATGGCCAGAGGCTGAATGATATTACGCCTACTACAAGTAAATAATTATCATTTCGAAGTTTGTGCAGCTAATATAATTGAAATAGAACTTCACTTACAGGTAAGTTCGTTTAATTTCCAAGTATCTGCATCAGCGAACTGATATACATGGAAGTATTCTGTCCGCTCAGTTATGACCCAACGTAAACTATTCGATTGTAGGCGGTGCTTACAAACTATTCGATTCGCAACTTCAGTTCGTCCGAGATGACAGTCAGTGACGGATGACTAAATTGATTTATAAAAACAACGTTTTTTTGTAATTAAAAATGTCTTCATGTGTCGTGAAGTGGTGCAGAAGTTATTTTAGTTCATACCAAGGATAGTGGAATCACTTTTCACTTGTAGTAAACAGATAACTTCAGTAAAATTTTGAATAAACATGACGATTTGTTTTCAATACTACCGTGCTAAGCTAAAACGTAACAACTGCATACGACTTTCATAACAACATACGACTTTTTAAATTGCGAGGATAATAGGGATGGTGTTATGCCAAATGAAGTAGACTATTTTATTAACTTGTGCTTGGTTTAGGTTTTTTCTAGGTATATAATTATAAATGTAGTAATGAATTCTTTCTTACAAATTTGTATTTTCCTTTTTTATTTCATGAGATGGAGCTGTAAAAAAAACTACCTAATTATTCCAAATTAATAATCAAATTTGATATTATCATTTTACATTACTTTCCATTCAGATTCCCACAAGATACTATTCGCAGAGAACTATGGAAAAAAGCTGTCCAATTAGAGAGACATGAAATTAAGTGGATGCCTGGAAAGATATCTAGAATATGTTCTATTCATGAGATATAACTCGTGAGATAATCATACCCGGTCTCCTATATGTAGATATACTTCTACTGAATTAATTTAACAAATACACACATCTGAAAATGTTGATCATTCGAATCCACCCTCTACCGTCACATACATGTAGGTTCTCTCTCAAGCCATTTCCGTCAGTAGAAAAGAGCGGCAAATTTAGAAAATGTAAGCGCGCGAACGGGTGTGGTCCCAAACAAAATTTTAATTTTGCACCTATTTCTACTGACAAACTTACTTGACCGGCTATATACATATAAAATATTTCCATTGGAACTGAAAGTTGGGATTTATTGTGACTCCGCCTATTCAAATATTTTTGACCCGATTCGTGTACCCGTGTAAATTTTGCAGACTGTATAGCCAGTCCGAATTCTAAGATCAAGTTCGCCATACATTTACTATGGCGTACTTGATCTTTGAAAAACGGACAGACTATACCTGAACGTGAAATTGCACTGCCATACAGATTGATAATAAAATATACAAAATACTTATTATAGCGAAATACATTTATACAACAATGATATATTTAAATATGTTGAGTTCGTCTGTCATTTCATAACAATATTTTAACTAGTTATCTTTTAATCTGCATTAAATTATTATACGTGAATTATTTGACTGTTTCTTCAATGTATGGCATAAACCTGTCCCTGTCCAAGTCATATTCTAATCAAATATGAACCGCGAACTCTCAGCGGCCAGTACGTACAGCAAGAAGGTTATTAGCGGATTAATGTCGCTGATTGGTAGTTATTGACATTATATGCATTTCATCTACACTTAGCTATGTACCATTAGTGTAATAAAGATGACTATTATTTCGTTTACCAGCTTTGATTACAGGCTCTGTAAACGCGTCGTCTTATTTGAATGTAGGCGTAATTGTGTATGTGTGCTAATTTGGCCCGAGAATTTGAACGGTAATGTTCCTAAAGGCGGTATCCATGGTTATATATGATCGCAGATCTGCATTCTGCTACTCTTTTAAAACATAGAAAAATCCCTTGTTTTGAATGATAACCCCCGTTATACCCGTACCCGGTGGCCTTAGCTAATTGCTCCTCTACAAGATGGCCCAGCGCCGGCCACTCCAAGGGACGCATTTATGCGTTAGAGGGAGCAAGTGATATTGCTATCTCATTCTACCGCATGGCTGCGTCCCTTGGACTGTCCGTCGCTGGCCCATTGTGTAGAGGAGCCATAAGCTGTCGAGTGAACTGTCGCCTGCGGTAATTCCGGACCGTTACGACATTGAAACTTTGAATAAATGCCGGCCCATCTTAAATGCCGGCAACGCACTTACAACACCTCTGTTGATGCGGGCGTCCATGGGCAACGGTAATTGCTATCAGGCGATCTTCTGCTCATTTGTCTCCTATAGATTCTATAAAAAAAGAAACAAAAAACAATCTTCTTCCTAATCAATATTTAAAATAGATTATGTATTACTTATTTTATTTTTATTGGCACAAGAAAAGCCAAAATCACTAATACATATATTCATCAGTTCTCACTTATAGAAATATAAAAAATAAAAAAATTGTTTCCCAAAATACACTTTCACGTTTCAAGTCTCTCTCTCTCTCTCTCTCTCTCTCTTTCAAGTTTCACTCTTTGAAAGCAAGTACTTGGCTTTTTTGGCCAAGCAATTCGTATAATAGAAGCATTAGGCTTTTTACATTTATATTTTCTTAGCTGGTCACATGTGAGCAAATGACATGTCATAATCATAAAATTAAGTGTCGCAAAGTAGGTCGTACAAATTTGACACACGGGATAAGGCTGTATCACAACGGATCAAAGCCTGGGTGCAAAAAAGCAGCGGGCGAATCGATCGGGAACTTGGCATTCCTATCACGGAGCGGAGGCCTAGTGCGCCGTCGCCATGGCTACCAACGCACCGCCGTCAGTGGATCCTACCGCCAATAATGGATTTGGATGGGTAATGCGATCTGAAACGTAGAAACTACTTAAAATTTAACATTCTTTAATTTTAAGATCGTTTTTCACAATAACACGGGCACTTACCTTTTATTTTATTACATCAACATCAACATCAACATCAACATTTATTCAGCAAATAGGCCACAAGGGCACTTTTACACGTCAACATTGAATTTACATAAAAGCAAAAATAATAACATCAACAATTTTATAAAATAAAACTAACAATTCAATCTAACGTATTACAATTACTAAGAGATGTATATGGTCTCTTAATGTCGAATTACATACAAAATACAGATAAAAAAAACACACACAAAAAAAATCTATAATATTTAGAGGTGTAAATGTCTCTAGGTGTCAGAACTATAAGATTATATAGTTTATCAAGTTATCCTTAGAGATGTATAGGGTCTCCAAGAGTCAATATCCTGTATAATTAATACATTCATTAAAAGAAAAGAAACATACGAGAACAGAATGAGGCGTCTCACTGTAATTAATTAATAAAAGTTACTAAGTATAATAGCTCGTGTTAGCTTAACAGACCAGTCTCCACAAACAGCACCCGTTCACGAGTATGACGCGTATCTCAGCCATCGCCTCCCTCAACCTTCATTCGGGAAAGTGGCGACCCGATCAACAACGCCACCGTAAGCAAAGACTTTTAAGCGAGCATGACATGTTCAAGCTACCGGCCTATATTAATATTAAAATAGTAATAACATGTAGCTGTAAGACACGGCATTTTGTGCTCATATGTTACATAAAAAGACAGTAATATAGCTTCACATAATTACTAGCCTAAGTTGACTTAGAGATGTAAAGGTCTCTAAGTGTCAGAAACATTAAAAATATAGGTAAGTATGTACAATCAAAAATAATAATCAAATAAATAAATATGTACTTAGAGATGTATAAGGTCTCCAAGTGTCCAAAACTAAAATTAAATTAAACAATATAATCAAGCGAGAACATCATTGTCTCATGTGTCAATTCTACTGGACACTAGCATATTTAATTCACAATGTAAAAAAAAAAAACAATATTTATTTAATTCTTATTATACTAATGAAATCAAGCTACCGGCTTAAAAGCATCTCTATCGTTTATAAAATCATTTACAGTGTAGTACGCCTTACGTAACAAGGAGTGCTTAATGTGCGACTTAAATTTGTGAAGTGGTAAATTCGCTACATCAGTGGGGACTTTGTTATAAAAACGTGTACAGTTCCCGACGAAAGACGTACTAACCTTACGGAGGCGGTGGGCGGGCACAGCAAGTTTATGTTTGTTTCTAGTGTTATAGTTATGGATATCACTGTTAACCTTGAATTCGTGGATGTTTTTCCGAACATACATAATATTCTCTAGTATGTATTGAGATGCAACGGTAAGAACGTTAACTTCTTTGAATTTCTCTCTTAGGGATACTCGAGCGCCCAGTCCATAGATGGAACGTACAGCTCGTTTTTGCAGCACAAATATTGTCTGAATATCTGCCGCTTTTCCCCACAACAGAATTCCATAAGACATAACACTATGGAAGTAACTAAAGTATACCAGCCTGGCCGTCTCTACGTTTGTCAGCTGTTTGATTCTCCTCACTGCATAGGCTGCTGAACTAAGTTTTCCGGCTAGAGTGCCTATATGTGCATGCCATTGCAGTTTGGAGTCTAGAGTGACTCCCAGGAAAACAGTTCGGTCCTCAAATTCCAGCGTATCACCTTTTATTTTAATCTTGCTGTTATTTACCTGCTTGACGTTAGGTAGCGTAAACTTGATGCATTTGGTTTTCTTGGCGTTCAAAAGCAAATTGTTTGCCGTAAACCAGTTTACAATGGTAGATAGCGCGTCATTAATGCTCTCGAAGCTATTTTCCTTTCTGTCCACTTTAAATATAAGGGAAGTGTCATCTGCAAATAACACTATATCATGTCTATCTTGCACAACTTTTGGTAAGTCATTAATGTATACCAAAAACAGGAAGGGACCAAGAATTGAACCTTGAGGCACTCCGAGGGCTACCGGGGACCCCGCCGATTGAGTTCCATTAATAACTACTCGCTGAGTTCTATACGAAAGGTACGATGAGACCAGGTCTAGGGCACTAGCTTTTATACCATAGCGGCTTAATTTTCTCTTTAAATTTTCGTGATCAACGCAATCAAATGCCTTTGACAGATCACAGAAAATTCCAACAGCATCTTGAGCTTTTTCCCAAGCATCAAAGATGTGTTTTAGAAGTACCGCACCGGCGTCAGTAGTCGATCGACCTTTGGTGAAACCAAATTGATTGCTATCAAGCAGTTTGTTTCTGTTGAAATGTGACAATAGTTGATTCAGAATAAGTTTCTCGAACACTTTGCTTAATGCCGGTAGTATTGAAATCGGTCTAAAGTTCGTGGGATCTGTTCTCGTTCCTGATTTAAACAGAGGGATAATTTTGCTATGTTTCATAATATCTGGAAAAATTCCAGCATCAATGCATCTGTTGAAAATCTCAGCTAAGTATGGTGTAATTGACTCAATGATGGAATCTAATACTTTGACAGACAGGCCCCAAAGATCTTCTGTTTTCTTTAAATTTAAAGACCTAAAAGTCTTAAGAACTATATTCGATGAGACATACGAAAATTTGAAGATTTCTGTACATTCTGCCACATTTGTCTTCAAAATTTCTTCAGCGACGTCTGGCGATGAATTAAGGGATCTTGTTGTTTCTACCGGGATATTCGAGAAAAACCGCTCAAAATGATCTGCCACTTCACGGTCGGAACTTACTAAAGTGTCAGCAATTCGTAGGTTGTAGTGCGGATCCTTCAGTTTACGTTTTCCAGTTTCATTACTGATAACTTGCCATACAGTTTTGACTTTATCGCTGGAATTTAGGATCTTTTTCGACAAATAATCGGCTTTAGCGGCGACACACAACATTTTAAAAGATTTAGAATAATTTTTGACGTACTCCAGAAATTCCGGTCTTTTATCAATTGCCTTTAAATCATATAAGTCGTAGAGCCGGCGTCTTTTCTCGTGAATATCCGGTGTAGCCCAGTCGCTAAATTTAGTCTTAGCCTTGCCTTGCACCTTTTTCTGAATGAAACAGGCATCAAATTCCTTTTTAATACAATTAAACAACTCGGAACTCAAACAGTCAGGGTTTTCCTGGGTACATGAAAGACAACATAATTGTTTAGTAATATTACGATTGAATAAACCTAGGCGACTTTCGGAAATCGGCCTGCACAAAGTGTCTTGAGGAATTTCTTCAGTTTTCCCGCTGAAAGAAGCTTTTAGTCCACAGTGGTCAGAACTTAGGTTGTTAATAACAGATTTACTAATCGCGTCATTATTACTAAAGATGTTATCTATACATGTAGCACTGGTTGCTGTGACTCGAGTGGGTTCACAAAATAAATTGACTAAATTGAAGGATTTAAAAGTATTTAGTAACCTTCCACATAATGGCGAATTTTCTAGCAAATTAATATTGAAATCACCACATACAATTATATTTTTATGACTTCCAAAAACACTACTAAGTACTTCATCTATGACCGATTCGAATAAGTTATAGTCTGCCGATGGGGGCCTGTACACGCATATAATTATAAATTGTTCCAATTCAACACAAGAAAGTTCTATAAGGCGTTCCACAGACATGTCAACAATGTCTTTACGCTCCTTACTTTTTAAATTATGTTTTACCATTATCAATGACCCGCCGCGATTGCAAGATCTCCTAAAAAATGAACTTACTATACTATGATTATTGAAATTAAACATAAATTCATGACCTTTAAGCCAGTGCTCAGTTATACAGAGAATGTCAATATTCGAGTACTGTATAAACAAATCAATTTCGTGTTCCTTACAGGTAAATCCTTGGATATTTTGATGAACTAAGTTCAAAAAATTGGTTTTACCAAACATACTAGCATCACAGTGATCAATATGAACGGAGCCGGCTGGTGCACACGTTGTCGTAGCGATTAGTTTAAATTCAAATCACCAGGCGGCTCCATCTCAAACCCTACGCTACCAAGGCGTAAAATACTACGCGACTTAAGGCTATTAGACGCCGTGCTAGCCACGACGGGGTCTTCAATATTATATGCTAACAGGTTAGCACACTCTACAAGACATCTTCTCGGTAGGTAGGTCCTCTTATGGGGCATAACAAAATCTTCTATAAATTTATTCGTATCAAAATACGAAATCGTACTACTGTACAAGGAAAGGTTATACAATAAAGAATTGTAATGAAATACCCTCTTATTGACCTTGCTCGACATTCTATAAGGGAATTACTATATCAAACCAAGTATAGGTTATTGTTTACATACATTTATTTTATTTAACCTACTCAAGACTGGACAACCAGTGGCGCCCTCATTGTGGGAATTGTAATTATGTAATTGGAAAAATTTGGATGGTCGATGCAGTCTTAAGAGCCCTTCAACATGCACACTAGCGCCACAGCTAAATAATCGTGATTATTTAAATTTAACGAAATATATTGAAAAAGGGGGCCGCTACGTACCGTATTGTGTATTTAAGTACCTTTTGAATACATCAAACTAGTTTTTATGTTGCTGGTTTCGTCGATCTGGGACCTCAAAACAAAAACGGCCGTTTTATCTTTGGACGCATAGATTGACGAATCCAGCAACATAAAAACTAGTCTATATCTTTCGTTAAATTGAAATAATCACGATTATTTAGCTGTGGCGCTAGTGTGCGCGTTGAAAGGCTCTTTACAGTTTTTTTTATGAATGTTGGACTTAATTTTTTATACTATAAACTGTTTATAAGAGACACACTTTCGTATATTGTATGATTTACCGACACAACTTAAAGTTAACTAGAGGTAATATTTAAAATAATAAAAATAACTTACAGAAGTCTAAGCAAGTTGAATGTAGGTAGAAGTGTTATGGCACGTGACAGAGCCCTCGGCGAGCTTATCGCTGCGATATGCAGATTACTGCTGCGTCTTCGGAACGGCTCTATTATATATATATATATATAAGGACTGTTCAGTTTACTAAGCGGACACTCTTACACCTCTTTTAATCGGCGAATTTAAAATCAATTGACGTACAGCTCATAACAATATAATTAACAATCCCTTATTTATCAATTGCTACATATTTATTCCCATAATAGTCAAATATTTTTCCCGAAGGACCGAACAAATTTGGAACATAGCAAGTTAGTTCTGCAATAAGAATGCACAGGCTAGTATTCACTGCGAAAAATCGTAAATATGTACACATTTTCCAAGTTAAACGTGAATAAAATTATTAAAACATTTGCAGAGCATCATATGCTTGAAGATTTTACAAAATCCCGGCACAGAAGCGGCCCGGCCAATCCAGAAACAAAAGTATTGTCATGCGGCTGTTAAAATCAATAAATTACTTATCGGTTCGCGAAATTCCTAAGACAGCAGGCGTTAGAGTAGGCACAGATTAAAATATAAGAAGTATGTACAATAAATGGACCCATAGAAAGAAAAAAATGGACAAAAGAATTACAGAGCAGCGAAAGCAATCGAAAAAAAGAAGCGTCAAACTGTACTACATTTTACATTAAGATAAATTTCGTAGCATTTTAATGGACAACGGAAAATGCGTAAAATGTTGCTGTAGTACGTTACCAATGGCCCTGATGCTACCATGCCGTTGTAGAAGATCATATATTCGACGAGGAGAGTAACATCAAAATTGACCAATTCATGAAGAAAGTCCTTGTCTGGCAGGCAATTGGTTCCTGTGGCCTTAAAAAGTTTGTTCTATTTTGCGACATGAACTTTGGTTGCGACATTTACAGAAAATAATGCATCTAATAACGAGTACTTTCCGTCTATCAGACGCATAATGTCACCTCTTCATTTCGGCCTGATTTGGCAAGTGCCCACTATGCTGGTCAGAAAGTAAAGCTACTGAATTTGAAAAACATTGATTTCGTTCAAAAACAAGTCAACTCATCTAATTGCCCGGAGCTCCACTCCATCGAGTGGCACTTGACCAATGTGAAGATGCACTTAAAAAAGGGTAGATGAGAAGCTAAAACATTGAAAGAATTCAAACGAATGTTGTTTACAACTTGTCAAAAAGTGTCAAAAATTTATGTGCAGGCACTTGAACGGCGCAACCGTGTAAAAGTACGAAAATCTTACCGATGTTATTATATTATACTATATTTACATTAAAATGTTTTGCGTTGGTTTCCGTTTTTATTATATTTATCTAAATAAAGCGATTCCAGAATTAGAAAAATGTAATTTATACTTTTTTGTGTGTCCGCTTAATAAAATGAACAGTCCTTATATATATATTTCAGATTGTAATTAATTTATATACTCAGAGAGGTACAGCACTACCAGGCGTGGCTCACTCCGCAATTTCGTCGCTTTGCTACAGGTAGTTAAAAGTCCATCCGTTCGACCCCAATTTTGGGGCTTGCCATAAGCCGCGCGTGGCGCTGTCGCCACCTAGCAGCCATGTCTGTGCTGATAGTGACAGACGCGCCACACTCGTGTGCGAATCGCGGGCGAAGCCAGACAGCGAAATCGACTCCACACTCGCGTTCGCGGCTTCGCCCGCGATTCACGCGCATAGTCTGGAGGGGGCTTTAGAGAGTGAGTCTTCTGTACCTAGTACTATTATTTATTCTGTGGTACTACGTAAAAATGACGCAAAGCAAAACTATAATATATAATAAAAAATAAATAAAATTCCTAACAGTGACAAAATAGTAAGTAAAAAAGCACGTGCATATTTGAGAACTGCGGTATATTACCGTTTGTTTCAGTATTCGTCATAGCAATAGAATAAAAAATTAGGTCGATTGCGCACCTAATATCTATTTTTAATTGCATCGATAGACTTTACACGTGTATTCACTTAGAATAAAGTTATATATAACACAGCTTTGTGTTTTGATTTTAATCATAACTCGAATAATTTTCGAAAAACACTGCATTAACTGCAGTATTCAATCTGGCAAGGAATTTGATTAAGGCGGCTATATACACGTTGCAAAAGCGCGGGACGCGCAGTCAGCTTATCTCACTGCGGTATGCAGATGGCCGCCGCGCCGTGTCGACTCAAACTATTAAATTCCCTCAACAAACTTTTTACCTTACCTTAACACTGCATTAACTGCAGTATTCAATCTGGCAAGGAATTTGATTAAGGCGGCTTTATACACGTTGCAAAAGCGCGGGACGCGCAGTCAGCTTATCTCACTGCGGTATGCAGATGGCCGCCGCGCCGTGTCGACTCAAACTATTAAATTCCCTCAATAAACTTTTTACCTTACCTTAACTAACTTCTTCTTCAGTCTGCTTAAATTTGATTTCACGCATGTAAAAATTAAGCTTCGCGATTAGGTTGTGTCTTTATGTTCGGTAATTGGGGCTGTGTTGTTGGAAATGTTGAAGTAATAAGTTTGCGCGTATTTTTTTACCTACACTTTCATTATAAGTTGCATGACTATGATGAAAATTTATGAATTTACGAAAATCAAGGAATTGATCTGTTTTATTTTGTCGACGACTATGGAGAAAAGGGCCGAAATTAGGTACCCTTTTTTCAAAGCGTTTGGTTGGATGCCGTTCATGATACATCTCTCTTAACAAGTTGCCAGATATCACCGAGAAGGAAATGATGGACGCTATTTCTAGGTAGGTACTTGGCCCAAGGTCTTACCTACATGCTTTATGGAAAGGAATCCCTCTTTATTAGTCTCATTTATCAGTTCATTATGTAATTTGTTTCAGATCAAACCTTGTAATTACAATTTAAGCCAGCCCCCGACGGACAATCGAGCTGGAATATAGCATAATACCTTTGTACCGTTAACCGGATGATGGAGACACGGTGGTCTTACGAGTTCGGTAATAAAACAACACAACCTCATTGATTTTTGGGTTTCACATAATCGCCTTATTCACCTTATTGAGTCGAAGTGGATCTGTTGTGTGGAAGTCGAAGTGTTGATTTTTTTTTTCAAATCCTTACCTGTAGGTACTGCCTCTTCCCGCGACGTCCCATTTAATGTGCATGGATAAGTCGCTTTTCACAAGTAGTTTGGTGTTTAATAGGTAGTATTAAGGCAACTATTTAATGGTTGTACCTACATAAATTTAACGTAAGCTGACATTTTCACAAAATTACCTATCATTTAACAACATATTACTATTTACTAAAATAGAAATATGGTAGAAACACAGGGTAGAAATCTCCAGAAGTCAGTTTTGACATTTATTTATTTCGTGAAACTTAGTGTATGAAGGTTGGAAGGTGAGAAATGGCGGGTCACTAAAGAGTTCGTGTAGGTCATTGAAATTTTATTGTTCTTTATTTGTTTGACTTGGCCGGCCCTAGCCAAAGAGCTTATAATCACTACGTTTTACCCTAGCCATCCGTGTTTTTTTGATTTCCGTTAATTTCAAGGGTGCATTCCTGAGTTCAAATCAAGTAACTTTCTCAAAGATACCAATATAGTAACAGCACCAGTCATGGGACATTTAAGAGGAAATTTGGAGTATTTATGATATTTCCCTTATACATGTAAATGGTCTACCGCTTAGCGTGTTAAAAGATGAAAGTCCTATCCGTCTTTCATGTTTTAGGCGTGTTGTATCAAAGATACTGCAATTAGTTTCCACATATTTAACAAATTAAAACTATGCGTTTTTTCTCCAGTCATGGACACCAAAGTTCCAGTAATGGGCCCCCGGTAATGGACGTGGATCCAGTAATGGGCCCCCTATAATGGACATTGCTCTATCAGTATAAAATATTGAAATGGGGAATAAATTACGGCAAAATAAAACAATTTTTGGTGTAAGCTTTTATCGCTGAATGTATTTTTCTTTCCACAGCCAATTATTATTGTATTAGATCCATCGAGACAATTCTAATATACCCAAACACAATTAGTGAGGGTTTATTGCGATAAAGTTCCCATGGCCACCTCCTGTCTCCATCATCAGATCAGGTCCATGTTATCATAATATTGCATTATCATCCGATTTGCATACTTAATTACGTACTTACACAAAATTTCAACTGAATCGGAAATCGAAAAGTGGCTCAAATTCAGCCACCAAGATTGGACCCACACTAACTAACAGGGCAAGTGAAATAAAAGTTAGGAAAAACGATATTAATTTATCCGAAGTCCGAGAATACCTCCTGATTGACATATTTCTTAACTATATTTTATTTCTGTATTGTTTAAACATGAAATTATGGCATAGCAAGCATCACCCAGCAAACATTTTTGGTCGATATTCCGAAAAAGGCACCTATTTTAGGTCGCACAATTTAGGGGACCAAAATGAGGCACGTCGAATCGACGTCGTGGGCACGTCGAGTCGACATAAATGGGGAAAAAACGCACGTGCCGGCGACGTATTTATTGACGGTAAATTAGTGATTACAACCATTAGGTCAACACTAGGTCGTGTTTCCGACGTGGATTCGACGTCGCCACGACGTGCCGCGTAGTGAAAATGTACTAATTTGGTATTCTTTACCACCTTTAGACGTGATGGCGACATATTTTTATCCATATAATTACTCTGCGAGGCAATATTTAGATGAGACGCGATGAAGAGAAAAAGAGACACAAACATTACGCTTATATATTCTTTTCACTCAGAAACAAAATGTCTAACAAGAAAACAACTTTAAGTTGTGCAATGATAATGGCGGCCACTAAGTCATGTAAAATAATTTAGGCCGATTACGCTGATGAAGAACGATGAAATCTAGTGCGCAGAAATTTTTTTCGTGCAGTATGTTAGGTTTACATACAAAACTATCGATGGGCTTTTGAAATATTTAAGTTTTCAACATTTTATAAAATCAAAATGCATATATTTGCTTGTAATTGAGTGTTGTAATTGAATATTTGTGTGTGTGAGTGTATTGACTTGATCAAAAATATTGTTTTATTTTGAATATTAGTACAATGAAGTACCGTGCGATGGCACCATTCAAGATATAACAACTTAAATTATGCAATTTCATATTTAGCATCTCGTTATAATGAAAGAAAATGGCGGCACAACCTTATAGTATTGATAGTACTTTACAAGTGATTTTAACTATATGGTCGCAATTTGGTATCTATTTTAAGTAACATTTACCTAAAATTAGTAGCTAAATCGACATAAAATCGACGACCTAAAGGTCTCCGTATAAGAAATAATTACGTCGCAAATACACCTAAAATGTCTTATTAGTACATTTGACCTATTGGTCAGACTTTTCAGTTAATTTTACCTAATATTTCGACTTATTTTCAACCATTAAGTCCCTGACTTCATGGTCCCCGTATAAGAAATAATTACGTCGCATATACACCTAAAATGCCTTATTAATACATTTGACCTATTGGTCAGGGTTCGAAGTTAATATTACCTAATATTTCGACAGATTTTCAACCATTAAGTCCCTGACTTCATGGTCCCCGTATAAGAAATAATTACGTCGCATATACACCTAAAAGGCCTTATTAGTATATTTGACCTATTGGTCAGGGTACGAAGTTAATTTTACCTATTAATGCGACTTATTTTCAACCATTAAGTCCGTGACTTCATAGTCACCGTATAAGTATAAATTACGTCGCAAATACACCTAAAATACCTTATTAGTAGATTTGACCTATTGGTCAGGGTTTAAGGTTAATTTTACCTAATATTTTGCCTTATTTTCAACCCCTAAGTCCCTGACTTCATGGTGTATTTATGAAGTGAAATTTACGTTTTATTATCCCTATATTTTGACTTGGAAGTAAAAGTGTACAATACGTAAAATAATTGGTGACTTAGGACGTCATTTTCACTTAAATTGGTAAAATCTTCTTCGAGCCTAGGAAAAAATACTTAAAATGTTTGCTGGGCATTCTGTCATTTGTCCCATCATAGGAGGTACGCAGTTTTACAGCTCCTATAATGGGATTGGGCCAAATACCACTATTCTTTTACATCTGTGGAGTCACAACATAGTGTGTTGTATACCTTATCTCATGGTAAATGCAATTAACAAAACACATTCTAGTTTTCATCAAGTATTAATTAATTAATATTTAATAAATTAACTCACCTCTCTTAGCGAAGTTGTTAAGAATTCGTAGTGGTATTTTTTTTCAGTGACACGACAACTTTTAGGTTGACGCCAATTTCTTAAAAAATAACCAAATTTAATAAAACTTCAAACTGAAACAGCTCTAGGACTCTTATTTATGATAATATACAGCCAGTGTTTATAAACTACTTTTAGATACTTTTTTATTTTAGAGGAATTATGTTTTTTTGTCCCATTACTGGTTCCACGTCCATTATAGGGTCCACTACTATATTCTAATTAACTCCATTTCGGAGATAATCAATATTTTTTTTTTCCATATAAGGCCTCTACAAGCGTGTAGGTACACTTGACTTAGGGCCGGTTTACATATTGATTAGTGTTTAGAATGAGTTCATACATTTGCTACTAAACTTAAGTTACGACATTCACAGATTTCAATTGTTTGGTTGAGTTAAATGTAATGCCCGTGTTACAACAACGCCATATGCTACATTTAATTATTATTTTTTAAATTAACTATGCCATTTAGTTCTCTTAAACGTACTTAACCATACCCCGAAGTTAACGGAATTCAATAAAAACACGGTGTATACAGGATGTAGCATTTAAGTGTTTATGGACGATTTTTCTGTTAATATAAAACCTTTCATTAGTATCAAAAACACGTTAGTGTACTCAATGAGTAAAATCATCCAATTTAAATAAAATAAGATATATCCTAAATATTATGTTTAAACGCTCCTATACCTTTATTTTTAGAAGATTGCAGTTTTGTGTGAAAATAATTTTATTTGTTATAATATAGTGGCTGACCGAATGTCCCATAGTCGTTCAGGGTGTTACCTATAGTTTCACAAAGCGTTCGTGGCGTGTTTTTTCGTCGCCACCCCGACTACGGCGCAAGTTATAAATAGCTCGCCTGCCCGGAAACACATCGTCCTGTTCCTTCGTTTATCTAGACTGTGTTCACCATGTTCATGTTCACCTCAAAAAACCGCCAACAGGTAAAACAGAGGGCGACCGCGAAAATAATTAAAAACCTGCTTCTCTAACGCTCGAATGTGAAAAAGTGATAGAGATAAAATTACGATTTTCTATTTTCACGGTAGGTAAATACTTAGGCCCTCAGTCTACCGACCGAGTTACCATTAGCGGCGATTCGGCCAAGGTATTTTACCATAGGCAAACTAGGGCTTCAGAGATAAATCAAAGGTAGGTACTATTTTTTATAATTGATTTATATATATACCTATTTCTATACTTGATTTTCAACTCAATAACGCAGTGGACGAAAACTAGCCCATAGGACGGAAATTAAACCTTCGTTAGCGAAAACCAAAATACCTAACACTACCTACTTTTCCAAAATATATTTATTGCTCGAGTACTTACCTAACAGGTATTAACCTACGGGACAATTTATCGCCAATCTATTAAATTGTCCTATCAAACTAGCCATCCGGACGCACACGTCAATTTGGCTCGCCGATTTCGACCGATAATACAGATAAAATGGAGGTGCGGACGCAAGAATACCATTTTGACACGCTAGTATTTTTATTTAAGGGCATTTTTCTAATTTTGTGGGCTCGAATATCACCATAAATCTAAAATTGCAGATTAACTGGAGATTGACGCCATTGTCATTTCTGATCACATCGGTCGATTTGATCATCCCATGGACTCCACTTTAAAAAGACAAGAGGCTTAAGGGTAGGGACTTCTACAATTTTTGCCGCATTTCTAGGTTGGTAACTCCTATAATTGGAAGAAAACTAACGCACTCTACCCTATGTACCTAATGAATATATGTATATTTTAGAACATTAATAATTTGCATCAATGCATTGCTCAGATAATTAAACTAAGATGATAATTGTTTAACAACATATTTTAAAAATGATTGTTGCTATGTTAATATTTTGACTTTTTACAAGCTTTTATTTAGTTTCACCTGACCGTTGTCTGTCTGTTTGTCGGTCTGTAATCAAATCTTGTCCACTCCACTTCCCGGTTTCCGATTGAGCTGAAATTTTGCATACATACGTAAGTCGGGTGACAATACAATATTATGGTGTCATCGAGCTGATCTCATGATGGAGACCGGAGGTGGCCATAGGAACTCTGTGATAAAACAATGAAACCTAATTGTATTTGGGGTTTTTAGAATTGTCTCGATGAGTATTAGTTGCCTGTGTGAAGAAAAGTACAGTCAGCGATAAAAGCTTGTACCAAAAATTAATTTTTTGCCAAAAATTATTTGGACTTAAAAGCAGTAGTTTAATGAAAAAAGTAGGTAGGTTCACATGGGTTACATTCGTTTAACTAGTAGCACAGAGCTAGTAGGTAACTAATAACGAGGTACTACTGACTAGTGCTGGTCCATAGTGCCTACCATGTACCTACGTACTTCAGCAAAAGCTGATCTACTAATAATGATTTCCGTACCAAAACGTAGGTAGTTAGACTTTGGTGTTCGAATGTTACTGAAGAAAATACCTAAGTAGTTCATAATTTTCGTACACCAACCTACATTTGATTGGTTTTCATTCAAGTTACAAGTTTAAATGATTGGATATGAATATGAATATGATTTGCGCTCGAGTCTTCTTAACCGGCCTCCGGCAAAAGCTTATATGTATATGTTTGAGGTACAATGTAATTATTTACATTAATTGGAATGCTTTAAATTAAACCTTACCCCTGTTGTCATCGCCTGAGAGAACTCCACATCTTTATCTTCACTGACACTTATTACATACAGGATATACATTAAGCAACGATGTCATAAGAGTTATTTTTCATCAAAACTCAAGTTGGATGGCCGTTGACATTAATTAAGTTACACGATACAAGCGGCAACATAATCCTTGTCAGTATTAATTTCAAACAAACTTAATAATAGTGAATCTATGTCAAACCCAAAAACTAAAGTTTGTGTACTGTGTAACTTAAAAATAGTATTGTTTATACTGACAGCTGGTTTACGTAACGTACGAAACACCGCCCTACGACCAGAGAACACGGGAAACTGAATTGACTGAAAAGATGAAAGCACCACACTCTCGCTGCGGACGAAGAAAAGAGAATTTTGATAACAGCGCCACTTAGCGTGGAGTAGTTGAACTTGTGCGATGTTAGCGGCATCTATGTATTTTTATAGATAGCACATGGATATTTTGTTGCCCTGAGAAATAAAGCATTAACAAACATTTAATAATATGACTAAAACAACATTAACCCACATTTTTAAAATCAATGTACGACTAAACATATAGGTAAATTAATTGTTCGCCACATACTAATTTATTTTATTGGGATACATGGCAATATTGAGATCGAACTGTCAAAATCGCAAGTGCTTCATTTGTTTTTACAATATTTAAATTATGACTAAGTAAAAAAAATACCAATAAAACAATTATGATAAAATTGATAAAGTAAAATAAAAACAGCATAAACAAATTATTGTAACTAATAGTTAGCAGGGATTTATACATTATATTTTAAAGCAAAATGGTGAAAATCTGGAAGCTGGGTCTGATGAGCTACGACACGGCCCTAAAGATTCAAAGGGCTATAGTTCGTAAACAACTGGAATCCATGACGGACGGCACAGGCAATTGGGATACTCTCCTATTACTGGAGCACAGGCCTGTATACACTGTCGGTTAGTAGACAAATTTATAATGTAACCTGAGGAACTGCACTAGCAGTGTGTAGCTGTAGAGCTTTAATACAAAAGGGTCTATCTTGTCAGAAAAAAAGCAACCTCTAGAGCAGTGGTCGGCAACCATTTAGCAGCCAAGGGCCACATAATAGTTAAGGAAGTTGACGCGAGCCGCATTTTTGTTAATATGTGCGACTTTATTCGACATTGTTGTTATAACAAATTATATACAAAATAGCCAGGGGGGATCGCGGGCCGCAAGTGACAGGTTCGCGGGCCGCTTGTTGCCGACCGCTGCTCTAGAGTTTGTGCGGATAGAGAAGAATCGTGGAATGTATGGGCCCCAATACATTCCACAACTTCTCTTTGAACAAAAATTTCACTGCTTGCACAATATAACTTAATCTTACAATGTGCTCTAGGGCATTTATAATATAAATAATATATATATACTCATGGACAAATTATGAATCTAGGTGCTGAAGGTGAATTTTGCATTCCTTTAAATTTGAGAATACATTTCTTCTAAATTTTCATTGTTAGTTTTTCATGTAAGATGTATTGATATTGGTGCAATAAAGAATATTTACTTAGTTACCTACTTATATTGGCTGACGGGTACAAATAAGTTGATTTAATCCTCAGACTACTTTCCCACAAGAGATGCTTAGCTGCTAGGCTAGGATATGCATATTTCAACAACATATCATAAGTTGTTTAATTTTGTAGCTTATTTTACCTTAAAAATAAGCTTTACAATTCTCTGGTGGAAAAGTTATAAGCTAAGATTGAAGTATAATTTTAGGAATCAGAGACGAGACATGTAAAGAAGAAGTACAAAGACTGAGTTCCTTGGGAGCAGCATTTAGGAAAACAGACAGAGGTGGTCAGATTACTTTCTATGGCCCCGGCCAGCTAATAGCCTACCCAATCATTAACCTGAGACACTTCAAACCTAGTGTCAAGTGGTATGTCAACAGCTTGGAGGAGACTGTCATAGACCTTTTATCTGAATTAGGTAAGTTTTGGTGTGTTTATTTTTAATATGTGTTTCTTTGTACTGCGTGGGCCCCACTAACGGGAAACGCCGTTGTATATCAGTGTGGCCATATGAAGAGCGTCCATTATTGCGATAACCAATGGTGTTTCCCTTTAGAGTGGCCCGGGCACTATAAATAGTTCAGATAAAATAAGGGACTATTGTGATTTCCAAAGCAAGAGAGCCATGATTTGTTCAACCTTAATCTGTCTCAATGTTGTGTTTAAGTAATATCATTTAGTGCTGCCATGCGAAGGTCTGATAAATCTGTAGGTATAGTTATACGCAGAACTATACAAATCATAGTCACATGTATTATGAGTATTATTACATCCTAATCCTATACATACTTTGATGCATGATATGTTGGGAATTGCACTTTTTTATTATGCCATGCTGCAAAGCTAGTATATTAAAAGAAGAGGAACTATCAACAGCAATGGAACTGAAGGAAAATGGCTTGTACTTATTTTCACATAGTATAATACACTCTAAGATCTTGATCCAAAAGCTACTGGGACGTGAGTTCTATTGCGACTGCTATGCAATGTCAATTGTCTTTGTCACTGTAATGCGAATTCTTGCAGCTGGTCAACTATTACCTAATTTGATATATTTACTTTAATAATTGTAGTAATTGAAAAAATATGTCGCTCGTCGTTGTAACTGGACTTGACGGACGGATTTTGTGTCAATATCCGTCGTTAAAAGCGGTTGGTCGTTATAAACGGAGTCGTGATAAACGGTTGTACTTTCATAGTAGGTTGTACTAAAACCAAACAAGTGCCTATACTTACGTCGCTATAAGCGGTTGGTTGTTATAGGCGAAGACGTATTAGGTACTAACCGGACTTTACTGTACTTTCAACAACAATGATGCTTGATAAAGTGCGAATTACAATACATAACAACAGGGCCATTTTTTTTTAAATATTTTAAAATAAATAAATATTATAGGACATTCTTACACAGATTCCCAAGTCCCACAGTACCTAAGTTCAAGAAGGCTTGTGTTGTGGGTACTCAGACAACGATATATATTATAATACATAAATACTTAAATACATTTAGAAAACAACCATGACTCAGGAACAAATATCTGTGTCATCACACAAATAAATGCCCTTACTGGGATTCGAACCCAGGACCACGGCTTCGCAGGCAGGGTCACTACCCACTAGGCCAGACCGGTCGTCAAGGCCATACGGCCCTTAAAATTTTATTTATACTTTCTTGCACAAAAGAAAAACTCATTGTACAAAAGGCGAACTTAATGCCATGAGGCATTCTTTACCAGTCGACCTTAATTTTCGATCCATTAAATTTTCGTCATAGTTAAATTTAATTTTTGTGCGGTAGAGTAACACCATATGTAATGTACTGTAAGAGTAATTGCAGCTTTACTGCGACAGAGCGTGTGTTTTTTCATTTCAGGGCTGAAAGGTAATAGGTCGCCGCACACAGGCGTGTGGATCGACGACAACAAGGTCGCCGCGATCGGCGTGCGCGCCACGCGGTACGTCACGTCGCACGGCGTCGCGGTCAACTGCGACAACGACCTGTCCTGGTTCGACCACATCGACCCCTGCGGCATCGACGACAATGGCGTCACCTCCTTGTCTAAATCCACTGGCCTACCTTGCACTATAGACAAAATTACCCCCATGTTTATAAAGAGTTTTGACAAGGTGTTCGACTGTAAAAGTGAAAATCTTGAAGTAGACGCGCAGACTGAAATTTTAGATAGTATTTATAATAAGATAGTTGCTACGCAATGAGTGCTCGCGAATGGTATTTATTGTTTATATGGATATTTTTACAATATTTGTGTTTTTTACGCACATGTTAGGTACATGCGTTTTGCCTTGTCGTGCTGCCATAATCTTAGTAGTCCAGATACAAAAATAATAGTTCGAGCTAATTTACTACCTAGTTTTGTTCCTTCCTAATTTGTATTTATTAACAGTTAACACATTTATCTGATAAATGGATGCAATTGAACTAGTATCTAGGCTACTGTCCTTGTCCGTTTGTGTTGTCGATTTTTTGTCAGGTTTTGATAAAATTTGGTGGATATGTAGTATCCTATTTTGTTTTACGAAATTACGTAAACGTATGGTATTTTTGTAACTCAACGGAAAATATAAATAGGTATGTACATTTTTTAACTTCCAAATTTTATCAATATCTGACGAAAAACGGCAGCTAATAAAATAGTACTTAAATTGACTGTTAGAATGAGCAGGTATTTATTAATGAAATTATTGAGTTAAATAAAAAAGAAATAATTTTCTACAAGTTTATTTCATTTGTTAAATAATGAAAAAATAAATAAGTCAATTGATTTAACCTAAATAAATAAAAGATGAAGTCTCAAGTTGGGTTAGGAGAAACGACAAGTCGACGATTTCTGGAAGGCATGTACTCGTACAACTGTTGCGTCGTAGCTCATTTCATCGAAACCCAACTGAAAGTTCGTGGATAGTAACCCGCTGCCTCCGCGGCAGCGGCGTATTTACATACAACGCGTAGCTACACGACACGGCCGCGGCCGCACCCCGGTGGCCCGCTGCTGAGAGGTTCCGGATGACGCCCATCTCCAACACCGGACACCCCCAGGGAAATTTGCTATTTGTTATCATACTTTAGACTACTTTTATATAAATAAACCTAATCGATAAATTCTAGTAAAGAATTATGCTAAAATGTAAAGGTTACAACAATCTACTAAGAGTTACTCGAATTCAGAATAGTCCCCTTGAATGTAATAAAATAAACTAAATACTAGACTTATTTATTTCTATTATTCTCAGGGATTATTCCAAAGGTCTATAATTTAAAACTTTGTTTCCGCCTTAATATTCAAAATTGTACAAACACTGGTCAATCGTTAAAAAAAGTATCAAATACTTAAATTAATAAATGCATTGCTAAAATCACTAATTATATGTATAGGCATAGACCTTAATCTAAGTGTAGCATGAAATTGCTGCCTCTATAATTTGTCGGTGTAACCACCCATAATAGGTACTTCATTGTATAACTACTCGTTAAACTACTTATTATTTAATAAATGCTTATAAATGCAATAAGTTACCGCTAAGGTAAATGCAAAAGGCGCGGTGGTTAAGTACAAAATACTGCGTACAACGGTGCGCATCGAGGTGGACGGAGTTACGACCTGATTACAGTTATTTAGTCTTAATAATTTATGTCGATTTTGTCAGTCATTTGTATCACATGTGCCTCGATGAAGCAAACGGATGTCGGGTCGCATATGGAGGCTGTTGCGCGAGCCTACGAGAGGTGCTTGGGCGGCGCGAGCCACTTGCGCATGTAGTAGCAGAAGACGGTGGCGATGTACAGCAGCACTAGCAGCGCGCACGCCACGCCCAGCAGCAGCACCGAGCCCTTGCTAGGGCACGGCTCCACTATCGTCACAGTTTTTTCTGTAAATAAACGATGCTTGTAAATTAACGTACTCAAGAACGCGGAAAACAAAATCGAGCTACAATTAGCTGCGGTACGTAGCGATACCGATGTCGCCGCATTATGTTATGTGCCTAGAAGAAAATTGCTACTCTATAAGTATAGTTACACTATGCCAAAGATGTGTATGTGTACGTACCACCAAAACTGGTCTCCGACGCAGTGCCGCCGGGCTTGTCGGAACGCAGGAAGTCTGTGCTCTGTCTTTCATCTCCGAAATCAAGTACAAGGATTTCCTGGGAAATGTTCATATCTTCTTCCTGGCTGCGGGCCTCTCCGGTTTCATTGTGAGGCAACGAACGTTTCTTCCTGCCCCATGATTCCAAAGATTCTCTGCCCCATTCGCACACCGCCTGAAATTATATAATTGTTTCATGTTAGGTATTGAATTACCGAATTATAGTTATGACTAAGTGGGTAACTACATGAAAGTCAAATAATTCGTAGACTCACTGGTTCGCAAGGTCCAAGACAGTATTTAACATTGCACTGGAAGATGACTCCATAAGACTCTGTGAACCGGAACGCTTCGTACACGGACTGAAGAGCGTTGCCATCGGGAGTGAAAGCCGGGAAGATGCCAGGGTCCACGGGGCAACTAAAAAGGAACATTTTCTGATTACCTATTCACATTATCTCTTTATCGACCGTGATGTAAAATAAAAATCACGCAAAAGCATACCATTGAGTCACTTACCCTTCATCGTCAATAATCTGGAAAGTGCTCTTCGAGTCCTTGGCCATCGCCACACAGCTGCGGGCGAAGATGCCATACGGAGCTGAAAAAAACACGAAGATATTAGGACCATCTTAATCTCTATTTACATGATTGACTAAAGACGAAAATGCGTGTCTCACTGTCTTCGGGAATCTCGATGCGGAAGGTGAGGCGGTCCCCAATGCGGACGGTCTCGACCTCGCGCTGGCGCGCGTCCAGGATGCGGATACGCGGCGGCGGGGCCTCGGGCGCCGCGGTGATGGAGATCATCTCCGGATCCCTACAAATACACATAGTTGTAAAACACATCAGACAGTCATAACATAACTAACTCGCCTTCGCGCCTCAAATTATACCAATAAAAATTCCATCACGTAAGGATGAAACGCCATATAATATTTAACTTAAATCACGGGAATATATGTTTACATTACAAAGTAGCCAGGCCATTATACTAAGTAGCGGCAATGTGGGCCGGCCCGGCTGCAGTTAAGGTACCTCATTGACAGTAATCACGATCTTTATCGTGCTTCGAGTAACCTCATTAAAATACATACAAAGTCTGGTGAAATTGCGTTTAACGTTGCCGCACACGTCCACACACCGTTTCTCGCTTAAACATAATAATATATGTATAAACCTAATTGTTATGCGTTTACAATACAGAAGCTCAGTGGAATTTTAAAATTCTATTCGCATGGGAATTAGTTCGTGTACCTATACAAAACTGAACAGTATCTTAAGTTCCGTATTAATACGTACATATAAAGTTCTCGCGGTGAAAGGATCGTGTTACTAACCTGATGGGCACCATTCCAAAGGTAATATTCTTGGAGCTCATGTCGTACGTGCACTTGACTTTGTAGATCTTATCCGCCTTGGTCATTACGACACTGTGATGCTGAAGGACGACCGTGTTGGAGTACACACCGGTCTAAAATTAAAACGAATTGTTTACTAACCATCATTAGATATGAACGTATAAATAGTTCCACAATATCATATACATATTTAATATATTAATTACCCTGTAAACGGTAAGCAATATATAGAAGAGAATAAGTTCTCACGCTGAATACCTTCTTTCGCACAAAAGTTGCAATGTATTGAGTGCGGAGTTCTTCGCGCTCATTTGTTTCATTCACCTGCATTCAGAGTTTAAATCTATATGAAGGAGAAGGCCCTACGGCCTACGCCTGTGCCGTATTCCTTCTTAGACATAGTGTTATTGCTGTTAGTTTCTCTGTACAAACTAACACTATCATCATCATCATCATCATATATATAAAATTGAAAAACCAGAACGGGATAAAAAACGAGAGAAGAAGCGAGATGGCGCCTTACAAATTTCTAAAAAAGTTTTTGACACGTTTCTCGAATACGACGCACGTATGATAAGAAAAAACTGTTCCAATCTATTATCTAAATATGAAAATAGAACTAGAATATAAAATTTATCGCTTTCGATGCGTATTTAGTTTACAATAAGCAAATGAAATTTTCATAACATTCTTCATTTTACGACTATCGTCCATTTTCGGAAACTCTCGGTTGATTTCGTTTTGAACTTCAAATAACCAAAATTATGTTTGTTATGTTGGTATGCAGTGATTTCGGCCTTTTTTACTCCAAGTAAAATAAAAAGTGCTGTCAATGTCAACCTTGGTATATGAGTGATTTCTGTCATATTTATGACTTATCATATTTTGTATTAATATATTACTAATAATTTGCATTTCATTGTTTTAAATTTCTTTTCGAGTTATATTATCCAGATTGACTTTTACGGCTTCGGCAACCATTGCCATTCGTCCGGGGAACGGGCTGCCGAGAAAGCCCAAAAAATAAAAAGTTGATACGTTAATATGAAGTCAAGTAAGTTCAAGGGATGACTTTAGAGATATAATCAATTCGGGAACTGTTTTCTCGCGTAATACGAGACGACTCGACCAGGTAAGATTTTTCTTCTTGCTGAAAGTCACCATCAGATATATCGGAGCGGATGAGGTATTCACAAATATCTGAACCATGTAAATTATGTATAATGTAATTAAAGTGTATGTTCAGATATTTTTGAGCGACCTTGCTGGCTACGATATATATCTAATGGCGACTACACATTCATAAAGCAAATGTACAGTCAGTATGAAATAGATAGTGACGGCTAAAGTAGCCAAATATATCGTAATATAACTTTGTTGCCATAGAAATAAGGATGTGTTCCGATATAACTATTTGGCGATATATTTGGGTATTGAAGAGACCAAAGCGGCTGAGCTTCCGTGGCTCGGACACAGAGAGAATGGGAGAGGATCGTGCCGTGAAGAGAGCGTACTTGGGATAACGAAATGAGAGACACCCGATTGGACGTCCTAGGTACCGCAGAAACGACGTCGTTGCTCAAGACCTGCTCAACCTCGGCCATAGCGACTGGCGAGAGCTATTGCAAGACCGAGAAACATGGCGTGATCTGGTGTCAGAGGCCAGGACTCTTTTTGGGTCGTTGCGTCACCGTAGTATTATTAATATCCGGAAAGGAAAATGGGGACTACCTACGTTTGTATGAAAAGGCGAATTATGGGCGGTGGTCGTCCACATTCATCTTAAGGCGGAAATTAATCTAATGAACGTTTTTGCTGACTGGACTGATATGAGCTTATAAAAATAAATAATAATTTAAAAAAATACAATCTTGCCGTTTTTCAAATGACATTATTTATTGAGAAATATGCGAATTAAGTTATCGAAATAACGGTTACAAATAAGAAGTCCCTATTACAGAGTTATGAACCCTGGCAGGGTTGAATACATAATATTAAATGTCGATATTTAACTAAACATAAGACAAACTCTTTATTTCATTTACGCGAGCGGAGCCGCGGGCCCGCCTAGTATGTACTAAGTTACTACTAATTAATAACAATTATAATATGTACAGTCAGCAGCAGAAGTCGCTATACACTCCAGGTGCTCAAAGAGAGGTAAACGTTTAAACTGTCAAAAAGTTGTTGACTGTCATGGTAGTATTTACTTGTGAGCGCTCAACGTGTCACAAATATGTTAACAGTCGCTATTCATTAATTTCCACACTTACAACAAGTCATTGATACCTTAGCTGTCAAAAAACCAATGGTATCTAAGCGGTCAACGTGTCAAATATATCTGAACAATATGGAAAAATAGACTTTAAAGCATACAAGTATGGTCGAATATTGAATAAAAGATAGCCATGCTAATTTCAGGTTTGCGTTTTGACAATCATCGAAAGCAGTACAGTCTTGTCATCACATACATCTATCTCACGTTTTGCCCTTCAACCATTTGACAGGAGCCTCTCGGTCAACTTACTGCAAACTACTGGAGTCAGTTATGTAACGCTGCCATACATGACCCAAAAAAATTTTATTAAGCTATGAGCTTCATCACATCTGATATTTGAGTAATTCTAAGCATTTCTAGCGTGAAGTGGGGGGAGGGTGGGGTACAAAGACGGCCGCCATCCGTCATCTTTAAAAAAAATCTACTCTGATCCTGGTGGGTACTAGGGCAAGTTTGGTATCATTTTCGTATAAACCAAAGACGTAGAATTCATTGCTGATATTTGTTTTTTCAATTTCATAGTAATTTTACAAGAAAAACGTAAAAAGGTGAAAAATTTGGTTGGAGATTTTTGCTACGCGGAGCCGAAACTACAAAAGATAGAAAGTTGAAATTTGCACACTAGATTACATTTATAAAGTGTACAAGAGATAAGAAGCGATTTTGAGAAATTCAACCCCTAAGGGGGTTAAAAAGGGGATGAAAGTTTGTATGGGGTTCAAGTTTTATTTTAAGCTAGGAATTTGAAACTTCGTAAAACGATATATTATTAAAATACAAGAAAACTAATTTCAGCGTTTTTGAAAATTCATCCCCTAAGGTGGTGAAAAAGGAGTTGAAAGTTTGTATGGATATCAAAAAAATTTTTGAACGCGGGACTTGAATCTTTGTATTTGGGGATATTATTAAAAGACAGGAAAAGTAATTTCAGCGTTTTGTAAAATTCATCCCCTAACAGGGTTAAAAAGGGGTTGAAAGTTTGAATCCATTACAAATCCGAGTAGACACACATTTCTTATTGGCTCCCAGGCTTGAAATGCTTAGAATTACTCAAGGAACATATGTGATGAAGCTCATAGCTTAATAAAAAATTTTTGGGTCAACTTTATAACTGCTTCCGCTAAACTATTTCTTTTAACAGAATCGTCAAGACGAATGACACATAGCAAAAGCTAACTGAAGCCGAATTTAGAGCCAATTGTCAAGGCACGTCGTGGTCTCAGTAACAGGCGTTTGCTTTTCAAAGCGGAGACCGCGGGTTCCAATCTCAGTCGTACGCACCTAGAGATTATACAGCTTTTTGGTTTTTTTTTTGGGTTTCATTTCTATTATTAATTTGTGTCTTCTGGTTTTATGTTAATTTCGCATTAGTTTATATAATTTTTGAAGATAATGTCACATGTAGTGTAGGTATGTACGACTTTCTATCAGGACGTTGTAGGTTTGAACCCGCAGTGGGCGTTACTTAGATTACTCCTGTGCGGAATGCCATTTGATATTTACTACTCAAAAATCACGTTTGTTGTATGGGAGCCCCACTTAAATCTTTATTTTATTCTGTTTTCAGTATTTCTTGTTACTTATTATAGCGGCAACAGAAATACATAATTTGTGAGAATTTCAACTGTCTAGCTATCACGGTTCCTGAGATACAGCCTGGTGACAGACGGACGGACGGACGGATGGATTGACAGACGGACGGACAGCAGAGTCTTAGTAATAGGGTCCCGTTTTACCCTTTGGGTACGGAGCCCTAAAAATGCTGGTCTCTTCGAAAACTGACTAAATTAAATTAAAGGATATGAAAACAATGCATTTTATTAATTTCAGACATCATGTTTCATAGTAACATTTATTGCTTAGGACCTACACAATCGATATCTAAATAGAAATAGTCTTAGTTTTATTTTTCAAAACGTTCGGGGTTCGATTCCCGAGCTGAGTACACATTTTTTTTAATGTATGAATGCAGTTTTTCGTGTTACTAAAATCGATGACATGATTCCTAATAAGAGACCGGTGTATATCTTATAGTATCAGATTTTCCCATACTGGCCGATCTAAATGGGCCACCCTGTATAGTATATTTTAGTACAATAAGTAGGCTAAATAAATATATTAACATAGGTATATAATATGATCAACGGTTTGGAAGAACAGCCGCATATGACAGTTAAAATAAAAAAACCGATCATTCTAGTAGAACCTACTTATTTATTGAATAAGTTTGACACTTAACGATAAAATACTTCTTTAAGAAAGGAGGTGTCAATTCGTAGTGCTACAGTATTTATTTTAAAGTTAAACAGATAAAATGTTGATGCTTAGTTACCATTGAAATAACAACTGCTTAGCAACTGGTGGCACCCTGGCTGCTGACGTACGTGATTGGCAGTGCGTGTAGGTATTAATGACAGCAGCTTGAATTTGATTGCTTAGTTACCACTGACTTTTTAACCGTTATTGTAGGGCATGCTCCCGGGAATTCCCGGTTCTTATATTCCCGGGAATTCCCGGGAATTTTATGGTGTTTTAAGAACCGGTACTGAAGACTCGGTACCGGTACTTCCCGGTTCTCATCATATGACTATATTAATGGAATAAATATTCCCATTTCAATAGTAGTAATGTTTTAGTACTTTAGCTCGGGACATTATATAACATTTAATAATGGTGCTATGAAACGGGGGACCCAAATAACCCGACAAACTAACCTAGTAAAGTAGGCATTCGTGCAGGCAGGCCGTGCCGTCATATAGTGCTGAGTGCATGGACTACGCTACGGCCGTGTGGCTCGGCTCAGGCGGAGGCAATGTGTGCCGGTTAATTTCGTAAATTAGGTTGGAACGCCAATTAAGTGTTTGTTTATAATAAAATAAGTCATTTATTAATTCTTATGCAATAATTTTTATGAAAATAAGTTATTCATAAAGATTGTACGCTAACAAAAACAATTTCTTAAAAGTAATCAAAAGATGCCTTGAGAACCGGGAAGAACCGGGAATCCCGGTTCCGGCCACACCCAGAACCGGGAAATGAAATTCTTGGTACCGGGACCGGTACTGCATGCCCTACGTTATTGTCATTGTGATTAAATAAGGGTGTATGTGTTAAAGAAAAACTCAGAAGTTAAGGTATTTGTGACGAACTGAAAGCCTACGTGAAAATGACATCTTAGATGTCCTTATTTTTGTGACGATTGAAGTGTATATGTTTTCTTGGACACCTTGCCCGCTCAGGTATATCTGCTGCTGACTGTATTACATACTCAGTAGTGTAAAGGTTGTGTTTATGTTGACTAGGTTACGAGGCTTACCGGGGGCCGGGAGTTTACAATATTAACCGCGAAAACCTTACCTACATAATTTACCTTACAATGGATCCTTAATTAGGTCGGCAACGCGCATGTGCCTGCGACCCATAGACTTGTCGCGTAACCTCATGCACCTTCAGTGCCACAAGCTAAACATACATATAAGTAGGCATTTTAGAAAAAAAGCTTCGTCCGAGCTGTAGCATGTGACCGATTGCCTCAAAGTAGGTATAGCTAATATAAACTGAGTTTACCTAACGGTCGCCTAGTTCAGCTAAGTTTGTGGGTCATTTGCATACATATTTTACAGCAGCGTTAAAAATAGTGTAGTGTGTATTACTCACACAGACAAGACATCCTCCAGACTGAGCATAGTCGCGCTACCCTCTCTGCCACGCATACGGTAATTTTACTCCATGTTAAATGGAAAGTGTCTTTGTGTGACGTCCGTGTCTTTGAACGGACCAATCACGGCACGGGACTTCGCTCACCTCGTCCCCCGCATTTTTGGCATCATCGGTTGCATGAAATAATTGCTCTAAACTCGGTATAGAGGATTCCTAGTCTATGATTACTCACGACGCTCTGCGTGTTGCAGTCCTGGCCGGCCATGGTGAGGTCGAGGCGGAAGAGGTCGCTGTTGACCACGTCGATGTTGCACGTCTCGGAGCGGCCCAGCGCGTAGATGCGCCCGTTGAAGGGCTTGTTCGTTCTGACCTGCACCGCGATTCGAGTGTCCTTGCACAGTACCGACACTGGGGAAACACCGGGTAAGCTCACATTTATTTTGAACATTTTACAAACTGTAATAGGTACATATTGTAGTCGAGTCTCTCCCATGATTAGGTAATTACACTAATATACACACATTAAAAACCGTTTAAGCTGAAGGGCGTCCTAAAAATAGATAATGTAACATCAACTCGAGAACTATAGCAGAGTTTACTATTTAATTTACAATTTCCTTCCATCTGCCTTAGTCGGGTAGAACTAGTTTTACTTTTATGGTCGAATGAGGCATTTTTTTTTATTTCTCCGCGATATTAGATACGGTTGACAAGTTAAGTGCATATATTTACCATCGTAACAAGTGCCAGTCTTGTCACAGTTAGCGTCGTTTCGTGTCAAGTTGCTGGAAGGGTTAGTGTCCTGCTGGTGGTCGATTGTTACCGGCAGCTCTCCATTAGTGTTGCTGGGTGGCTCTAAAACAAATAGAGAAGAAAAGGTTGTAGGGTCTGGCTCGAATTCCAGCTAATGAGGGCTCTACTGTAATAACAATTGCTCTCTAATAACGCCGAACAAATGTATAAAGCGCACGTACCCGACCATCCGAACCTTTGATTAGGCTTGTTGTAAGTGCGCGCCTCGCGTATCATCATAATCGAACAAGATTGCAGCACCGAGCCGCAGTAGGAGTATCCTAATCAGCAACCGAACTGCCAACTTGCTTTTAAATCAATAGTACACAGACGTGCGTCGATTCCAAAGCGACCAGAAAAGTACTCGGTAACTCTAATAAATATAGTCAATGTTGCAATTCCACAAGACGTTAACGCGACTAACACGTAAACCTGTCGAAAGCACTCATAACACAAGCCGCACTGCTAATGATAAGTGTACTGTGACCGCAGCTCCGCTGCGCGGCGGTAACACGCCGACTGCAATTACCGCGCAGCGCGAACCTGACAACCAAGGGCTATTCTAGATTTTCACACGCAATTGGAAACTACTTGGTCCCATCGAGCCTTGCCTGCTAATCCCCAGAGCGAATGCTCGTTGTTAAAACCTCATGAGTTACAACATAACGTGTCGTTATGCGAGGTACCTACAGCCGCCGCCGCGCATTATTATACTGTTTTGTCAGCGCAATTAGCAGGCAGATGAGTCTATTATGACGGTGCATGTCATTTTATGTATGAACAAACACTGCACATGATCAAACAATGGCCACATTTTTTCACAAAATGGTGAGACAATCATATTGTCATAGAACAAGTTTATCTCATTAACAACCTACGAAACCGAATTATCACTATTCAATATTAGAGATTTTAAATCTATTTTTTGATGTAGGTACCTGTAGGTAGGTGGTATATTTGGTTTCAAGTCCGACATAAGCTGACATTCGTTTCCAAGTTACATTATGGGATTGGACACCAAAATTTATCGCCAATTTTAGACCAAATAATATCAAAACGCTTACTTAAACATAAATTTCCAGATACAATAGCGCACATTGGCTCCGTGAAATCAAAGATAATTAAATAGATCCCATTATTTTCGCTTAATAAAGGAGCCGAAATTACCTACTTGTTTATAATTTAGGTGTCGAAAAAGGCACACAGAAGCCGTTACAAAGCTTAACCAGAAAACAGTAATCAGCTGTCATCGACACTTCATCAAAAAGACCAATAAAAATGCAACAGAGAAGTGGCCAGTGAACTCGTAACCTTGCTTTGGATAATAAATTAATGCTATCGTTTTTATAAAGCTTATAAACAACTTTTCGAAGTAAATATATTATACAATTATGTAATCTGCGTTGTTAACTTTAAAACAATGCATAAGTTGGGTAAAAAAAGTCCGTCTATAAACCAATTACAAATCATGTACCCTTTTCAGGTGCCTAGGCAGTTTGCTTTCCTAATTCGTTATCATATACAGATAAACCTCTATATCGTTAGAACAGTAGGTACCTACCTAATATACCTAGTTTTAGAATTAGGAAATTACGGTAACGGTCGAACTCGCCTTCGTATCCTTAATGACGATAATCTTTAAAAACTGACATTTAGCCGACCTACTGATTAAAAGCGTTTCAATAATAGGTATTTACTTACTCTTTCTGGTCATCCTAGCTGCATTGTTCACTAAACCTTCGTCTTCTCAACAAAACTAAAAATGCGGATTTCTTATTACTTATTAGGTACTCTTATAAGGCTACACTTAACTATTAAGGCTTTTTTATTTTGAACTTTATTGCTTTTAGTCGTAACATAAAATAAAATAACACGTTCCTTTGACGGATGCACTGGAGCGCGCAGTCGCATTAGTAATGCTTTAATTAACGTGTCTATTTTAATTTCCTTTTTCATCATATTTTTCTCTACAGAATCAGTGCTTCTAGAGATAAGACAGAAATAAAAGATACAAAACTAATAAAAAAAACACTTAACTTAAGATGACTGTCGGCCATAACCATAATTAAACAAGATAACAACAAATGACTTCAGAACTGTTGGTTTACATCGCCGCGCTTACAATACGAGTAAAGCTGCTCTCGTGACTGTAACGGTAAAAAAAATATCACTACGCCTTATAAAACAAACACGCGTATTCGGGAAACGAGATAATCACAAGATCTAGAGACGATATAGAGATCAACTAGATTTACATTAGATATCGACTAGATGTGACTTGGATATCTAAGTCATAACTTGTCGAAATCGTTCAAGAGGACCTCCAGAATCGCGAAAACGTCAAATTTGACATATCTATCTTACAAATATCTTTAAATTATCCATATCGTAACTTGATGAGGTCTAGTAGAGATCTAATTCATTTTCAGAATCGAGCCGAAAGTCTCCCGCCGCGTCTGCCTGTTTGTGTGTATGTATGTTCGCGATAAACTCAAAAACTAGGTACTGAACGGATTTTCATGCGGTTTTCATATATGTATCAATAGAGTGATTCGTGAGGAAGGTTTAGATGTATAATTTGTTAAGGTTTTGTGCTAAGCTGGGGCGGGTCGCTAGTGTTATTATAAAGATGAGGAAATTCGTGGAAAAAGTACAGCTCAGAGCCCGGTCATCTAGGGGCTACCGTGAAAATCGGAATTTGCAAATCTTGTATTTCCATCTCTATCACTCTTGTTCAGTTGATGTGACATAGATGGAGATGCACGGACTACGAATTTCAAAGATCGCGTTAAGCTTCCAGCGGAGTTCATCCGAGTCGGTGACACGCGGCAACACCGGGCTGCTCATTCGCAACGCCTCAATGACTTACAAGAAACGAACAACAATTTCTCACGCCAACTTAATTATTTTTCTAAACTATTAACCTAGGTAGTATGTGCCACATACATGAGTAGATGAGAATTTGACTAAACAGCACTTGAATTTATTTATTTTGTTTAAAAGTTTTCTATTTTAGACTTTTCAGAGTATTATACTCTTTTAGTAAAATATATGATTTACCTGTTTTTTAAAAAGGCCATTTTTACTGGCTACTTGTCTATTTACCGGTGCATCTATTAGTGCTCGTCTGAGTGCGCTATTGGAACTACCTATTAAAAATACCGCGAAACTCTAATACTCTAAGATTCAATTCAACTTAAAGCTTCTTTAAATCATACTTATTCCGCATTCTGACTCTATGAATTGATTTTAAAGAATTGTATTGTACCATATCACCACTGTAACTGATTCCATTTAGAAAATTAACCTTTCATGCGATGGCACTGGCAGTCATCATGTTTCGCTAAGTGGGATCCATAAATAACATAATTATCCTTACCTAATAAGAGCGTCTTCAATGATGAATGCCGATTACGATTGGAACATTCCGAAAGACAGGTATTTCATTTAATTTACTGGAAAGACCTGTGTAAAAAGCCGTCAGTATCGCGGTCGGAAGTGTCTGTAAGGCGATAACGGTCCTATTCGGATAGGGTTTGTGAAGGCAATGTTACCTATTACCGGGAGTACCGGGACACCGTTACACTTGCATTCCCTTTTGATGCACAGTGTTATTATTCAATAAGCATTACTTGACTGGTAGATAATGTCTTAAAATATTAAGTTCATTTACATAATCCTTGTACCTATTATTATAATTAATTAAAGTAAATAAATAATCGCCTAGATTGATAGGTATAGCTTACATATCTAGTAGACATATGTATGTCCCATTATACCACATATTCACATGCCAAGTGGACAATTGCCTAAGTGGAAATGTCAAAAGTCGTTTCTACAACTACGCTCGAAGCCAAGTTGCATTTGCAATGGCCGCGTACTAGTCGCGGCCAATGACCTATAACTTAGTGATGGCATAGCAAGGCCGGCCAAGGCCGTTATATTATCGCGAGTAGATTATCGCCGCATATGTCTATTAATATTTAATTTACTAGCATATTCACGCAAATGCGTAAGATATCTATATATTTCTTTAAAAGCTCTGTTATAAATGAGTTTTCATTTCTTTACCGTCTTGTTAGTTTTCAACCAAGGAATCCAATTTTTGGGTTCATAAGGACTCATTTTCAGATATATGTATACATACATATAAGGAAACTTTGATTAAGACACCGTTCTATTTACGCGTGACGTGATTCAATTATAATCAATTTAGGGCTATTTCTATGATGTTTTTTGGTCTATTAAACCAAGACGAAATCGACCTCACGGGCGATGCAAAAAATCCTATTAAAGTCGAGTATGACCACCGTTATGGGCTACCGAAACGGGCGCCACCGCCGCGCCGGCGCTAAGCTACATCCGTACTTGTTTTGTCGCTTTTTGCATCAAATATCCGAATGCAACGTCGAGGGCGTGATACGGCACATTCCGACCCGACCTGGCTGATGGAATTATACAGACAAAACCGAGCCGATATCACTGCGCCTACTGATTGAATTTAAATAGACTGCGGTCATGCTCCACATGCATAAGTCTTTTTGTCTCTTTTGTCAGACACTCGCTTTCATATCATTTATCTTAATGACATTGCAAGTTAAAGAATAGGTTCCAATTATAAAAGCCTACGGGTATATATTTGCTGGTGAGTGTAATTGCATGTGGCATACTACCTTACCGTTACAATTGAATTTTAAAGTTTATGTAAATGCCTGAAATTATAGTTGGTACGTAAACTTATGTAGGAACCTACTGTATGTATATATACAGTGCAGATTCAATTTTGTTGAAACCGTTTCTTTACAGTTTTGATTAAGTTTGACTACGCTGGTAATAGAGATCCCATCAAAAACATTACATGTAAAAAGATGCATAGTCTCGCAATGCAATTCTTCTACTACAAAAAAGTTTTGAGATGTTATGTGTTACCAAGTCGGTTATTTTAGTCAGTGCCCTAGCACAGCCCCTAGGCTGTTAAACCGTATCAATAAGATATCTTTAATTTTTAATACGTATAATGACTTGGCAATCGCAAATTTAAAACGTGACTGATATTGCAATATATTTAGGTTTTCTATGGCTTGATAAGCTGAAAACTACTTAAATGTTTAAAATTTGAAGCTTGTGGGTATGCTAGAAGTACCTTAGAATTATGATGATCGTGAGTGAGTGTCAGTGTCGAAACTAAGGAACTTTGACGTACAATAATTCTTAAACTACAAGTTCAAATTGTATGTTTTTGAGAATATATCTAAAGCATATTAAGCCCTATATGTCACTGAAAATTCAGGGTTCTAGCTTTAGCCAGCACAAAATTACAGGACGTCGAAAATCGCCTGAATCGCTTCGGGAAAAGGATGGTACGGCCGTGCCTTTTCGTTTTGCTCGACTTGGCGGGGGCACTGCCATGCCCCCAGATAATTTACGTTTTCCATTTTAAAGGAGGATATTGAATTTGTGCGTACCTTAATTCCTGGTTTCGTAGATAGGTAAAGGATGATAATTATGATACCTATCGGAGTGGGAGAATTTCTGAATAGTTCATTATATTGTGTACTTTGCGTTATAATGAAGTAGGCTGGAGGATGGATGGCAATATTAATGCCATAACTGCGGTTCTCGTAATGGGGTAGGTAGCTCGTTGTGTGCTTACCGCTCGCCTAACGTACTATTTGAAAGCATTAACCGGAGATGTCGGACAATTTCTCTATTTTGAAATAAAGAAATGATGGGTTCAACAGTAGGTACTATCAGCTGCAGATATAGGGACCCCCCACATCTAGCGTCTTTCGAGCGTCGCCGTCTATAACTCTATGGCCGCTGCTCGACGCAACGTCGACGCAACTGCGCAGCGACGTCATTTTCCATAGCGCTGACCAGACGCCGACGCTCGAAAGACGCTAGATGTGGGGGGGGGGCATAAATTACCTCTCTGCATATAAAACAGAGAAGTTGATGCATCCAGGGGGCGCAACTATTTATGTAGCTGACTGTACATAAATTATGAAACAGTATATTGCCCTTCTGCGTTATAATAGCTTTTAGCGCTCGCTGACGAATACACATTGCCACCGAGTTATTTTTTTAAGAGTCAACATTCTAAATAATAAGACTTATGGATCAAATTATATCAAAACAATATCGCTGAAATCTAGCCCATGATCTAAGATTTACATAAGTTATACTATTTTTATCTTTTCATGTACATAAGTGGATGCCTTTGTAACTTGAGTATTGTAATGCTTTTCAAAATAAATATGTGTGTAATACCTTTACCATTTGTCTACAATGAAACGGTTATCATTGTGTCAATTGTCAATTTAATAAACCGTTTGCTACAGTAGGTACTTATTTTATTTATTCAGCATATTTCTATTGTTCTATTCAGCGATAAATATGTTATTAAACGTCCTGAATGACCACCTCTATAATTTTCTACTCCTTAATTACATACTTTGATCCATTGTGTCGCGACACTATGAATTAAGAATTATGCTCTGACATTCATAACGACCTACGTATGAAATTTATAATACCTTATGACAATATACAAAAAACTATGAAATATTAGACATGTAAACAAAATTTAAACCGTACCGTGTACTGCCAGTCTTACTTCGCATGTAAATTATGCTATTACGGGCAGAACTAGAAGTCTCCAGTCACGGACGGCGTTAATTAGCTCGCATACGCATCTCTAACGAACGTAGCGTGGGTAAAAGCGAAACGAAGTAAACATCAGAAAAGAAAAGAAAATCAACATGTGACCGCACCTGCTGTAACTTCTCGTTTCTTCTTTTCTGATGATTCATCATCAAAAAATTCGCTGAGTCGAGCATCCGGCTCGTTCATATTTCATTTCTTGGAGCTTATATAATAAATATCTTCTCCTATTTACTCATCCCCTTTCGGTGCAGGAAAACATTGTTAGTAAACCAATCTAATAGTAATAAAGTGAATAAATAATAGCTGGCGCGAGATTTGTACTAAACTATCAACGTTTTCATAGAAAATCCGAGCCAGCTTTCGTGAAATGCATGGTAGGTCCTTTTTGACACATGAAGATAAAAAATAACGCTCACACAAATCTTACAGGCTATGGGCATAAATGGACGGCCCCGACACATAATTACTGATTTTACTAGGTTAAGACTTTCGCATTGCACCGATACACAGCGTTGATTTTGAAATCGCATAGCGGTAGAAAAGATAAACCTATTATTAATACTAAGTAACTTTCATCTATAAAAAAAAACTAAACAAATAAGTATGTAACTCAAATGAGTATAGGTATTAACTTTTATGCTTGCTCATTACTTTTTGTCTAATTCATACCTTCTCAGTTAACTTATAAAAAAAAATGTTTATTGTTATTTTAACGCACAACAAGTGTTACGGCAACTTAGGCACATAGCTCAATTTCATCGACTTGGAGTAGTATAATAGCCTTAAACCCGTACAAATCGATCGTAGCGTTAGATATTCCACAGGCGAGAGTTAACCGCGGCCCGGCTCGCGAACAGCCGCGGTATCTGCCATCACTGCCATTGACCCAGGCCCTGGCATCGTGAGAATATTCAAGTGTCCACTTTGACAAAAACTGCTCGACAATACTGGCAGGCGGCAATCAATTGCGGCCTGACTAATCTAGCTATTTAAAAGAATACGACGACAAAACATAGTATTTATTGGGTACGTTTGAATATAGGGGAACGTATCTACATAATATTTTGTGTACCTATAGGTATGGTAAAAAACTTTTATGAATATTACGGATCTTAGCTTAGGCTCCGCTATTTACTACCACTTCCTTCCATTATTATAGCTAAGTTCGTAAGAATATGAACAGTTGGATGACACTTTCAATATCGGGTTTCTTACCTAGCTCAGCTAACTGCACGGCCTAAATCGGTGCGGCTGTCTAGCTCACACAATTCCGTTTCAATATTTAATCTGATGATTATAAGAGCGTAAAAACTGCGATGTATTGTAAGCATTTCTCACGACTCGACAGTGCGCCGGAGACTTTATTCATGTTCGCACCACAGAAGAACCTCTAACAATTAACTTCCGTTGAGAATACCGTGCGCTAATGGCATAATAATTATCAAGATTTATATCGCATATTGTTTTAACTAGCAAGTAATTGGCTTTTAACTTAATCATGGTGAATATTATGCATTATGATTATGACTAAGTCATTTTGATTCGTTTGTATTTGTATTCACTAATAAATACTGTATGATGAAAAAGTATCGTATTATTAACCTGCAGAAGTCAAAAATAAATTGGTTTTTGCCGGTTCCATCAACAATTTGATGAGCAAGAACAACATTCATCAATCATTACGCGTTTATTAAGGCCGGACCCGCCGGTACATATATAGTAGGTTCGTAGCACACCTCTTGCATGTTTACTTTAAAGCGCATTGTAAACAACATCAAATGAGTAGATATATCTACGTTATTTCAAAAAACCTTTTACCTGATACATTACATCCCGTAAATAAGTTGATTTATTTCATTTCTGGTCACAAAAGGGTAGTTAGGTATATTTGTCAGTGCAATTAGTATTCCTTGATCCTGATTCCATAACACAATGTACCATCTTGGTACAGTTAGTAACGGAATCCACATTAAAATAAGGAACCGTAAAACCGACTTCTTTTACAATTCTCAGCGCTGCGAATTAGGTGCAATTTATAAATTTATATACATATGTATAAAAGGGATTGTAAATTGAATTGCCCTTAATAATGTAAACATCTACATGACTTTGTTATTCAATACGTGGCATTTTACCTTAGAAATCATGCTTAGCTGAGCATAAAATAAAATCAAGTAAGTCTTTTAGGAATGCTATAAAATTTGCTTAGAGCACGTGGTTTACTTATAAACATTAAAGAGGTGCCGACTGTAGTAGAGAGGAAAAAAATCGTGCCCCTGAGTTTTACGGCAGAAGTAGATGGAGCTGTAGGTACGGCGCTATATCATATTTTGTGGTATTTGCTTTGACAACATTCATTATATCGAACGCATAAAATATGTATTTTGGAATCGTTTTATTTATACTTAAATATTTAAAGCGTAGCCTATTACCTAGAATTTTGCATCGGCGACAAAAACTGCACGACAGCGCACGTTATCTGGCTTCTGTGCACTGCCACACGAGAGTAGCATTCCACTCACAACTAATGCCTTCACGGCCACTCGACACAATTTTATTTCCCATTAAGTAAGAGCTGGTATTCCTTCTTTCACTTACTTCAAAGCCTCTAGTCGGCCAGTTCTTAAAACTACCCATTCCGTGCCCTATTACAGGAATGTACCTAAGTAGCATCGTTGAAATGACGTAAACGTACGTGATGCTCTCTCCAACTAGTTATATCTGTTTCTCACGATCTTTTAAACTGCATTTCATATGAAGCGTCGGTAGCCATCTAGCCATACAGAGTTAACTGCCTAATAGGAGTAGTTCAATCACGAGTCCGTACAGCAAGCCAGAAAGATATCGTGACATACAAATTACTTTCGCGCCTCGCTAATATGTCATCCGGGACCAGCTTGTAAAAAATACTAATGGTATCCGCATTAGCACTTTAGTAGGCGTCTATTATATTATTCAGTCTTTCAAGGAAGTGTTTGATATCTTTATGACGATTATGCGGACAGCACAATACCTCTTCCATGCGTCCATTAGAATTTTAAATTGTAATGACGAGAATCCAATAGTATTTTTGCATTTTCAGTTTGCAGTTAGCGGTGTGAGGTGAACGTGTTCGGACTACGGTCTATAACGTGTGATTTAAGAACTGGTCGCATGAGTAAATTGTGGTCTGGTAACGAGACACATCATTAGCAAGGTGGACACTTCTCAGCCGTTGTCTCTATTACTTCGCTAACATTTTGTTTTATAACCATCTTATTATTTCGTCGCTATTTATTAGCCCTCTTACCTACTTACCTAACAAACAAAACAGTTCGACTATCAAATGGTAAAAAGTATCAAAGATCCCTTGATTTCTCCGGGATCCAATAATCAAATTTTGACCCGTTGATAGTGGGACCTTTCTACGCCCTTTCAAACAAAGATAAAAATAATTTCCCAAATCGGTCAAACCGTAAATATTTAAAGAAAATATACTTATAATCTAAACAATTTTTTGCGTCGTTTCAATGTTGTAGTAAGTAAACTGTCTAAACTAATAATCACGGTCATAGAAATTAAGTTAAATACTAAGACTTACTTTCACAGAAGTTTTCGAAGTATTTCCCGATGGGCTCGCCGTCGTCAATGAGTGGTCGCTCGGCGTTTAGGTAAGCTGAGGGGCCGTCGGGCAGCGTGTGGTGGTCCAGGTGGTACAGGCGGCAGTTGTAGGCGGCCGAGTGCGGCGCGCCCAGGTACAGGAACGAGCGGCACAGAAACTCCGACTCGATGTCGCACGCCAGCCGGCACGCGGCCTCCGACGTAACCTAAGCACAAAAGAGCCTTGAAACACTTATTGTTTTGTTGTATTGTTGAAACACTAAACTCACGGATTCTAATAATTGCATCTAAAGTAATTTTATAGGGGAGCCATATATGTGTGTCTCACACTCATGATCGGCGTGTCACACGGCCTTCTGCTTCCTTTGCCTAAAACATCCCGTGTTCTTGCGCAGAATAATATTAGGGTCTGACATTTATATTGCTTTGATTGTTATTTAAGAGCGCTCTTACAAGAAAAGTCGAAAAAATGCAAAATTGATGATACTAGTCGACGAAATTCAGCACTTTGTGCTCATTATTAGAAACAATGAGTACGTGTTCCAGTAAAAGCGTCTTCTTATCTTTTTAAATATCGTTGTAAATATTAGAAAAAGGACTTATTAAATTAGTAATGAATTTTTTTCTGATGGTCGTTTCCGAAAAACCCCGTGTAGCACTGAACGGCAAGCTCTTATTTGGAAATGTTGAGAAGTTTACTCTGCTAAACCTGGCTATTTTGTATTACTAATACCCTGTACTTTAGGCATATCAAACGATATTTTTCCTACATACCTTTGAGAAAGAGAAAATCAAAGTAAAACGAACTCAATTTTCTCTCCGAAACAAGTGTCAATTTCTACGAAAATCTACTAAAATCGAAGTCATTTTCATACTCAAGCAATCTGCAACGTTTGCTTATACTATTGGTATACATTAGTGTTTATGAAATTCTACTATAATTTTTTGGCAATTTTTTGAAAACTACTCTATATTACCGATGACGCGCGCTCGCCAGCTCAGTGCCGCGGCAGAGCTTGTACAGGTAGGACGTGTGTCGGTCGGCTCCGCACATTTTCAACGGCGACGACGAGGTTTTTTATCATTGTGTGCGGCGGGCGCCGTGTAAAACGCTATACTGTGTGCGTGTAAACCGCAACGAGAGACTTTGATCCTAGCACTGTTTTTATAGTATTATAATTTATAATGGTACAGTTTAATAAACTACCGGACAGTATTAAAAATATTTGAAACGACCTGACATTCTATATGTATTTATTTGACTCAAGATAGTACTCGGGGTCTGATGATGGAGCCGGAAGGTGGTCACCGGTACCAATCAACCATGCAACTAAACCACTTTGTGTTTAGGCTCGTTTTATTCATCTCAACAAGATCTTTGACACAAGACTGTACTCAGGGTCTGATGATGGAGCCGGAAGGTGGTCACCGGTACCAATCAACCATGCAACTAAACCACTTCGTGTTTGGGCACGTTTGATTCGGCTCAACAAGATCTTTGACTTAAGATAGTACTCAGGGTCTGATGATGGAGCCGGAAGGTGGTCACCAGTACCAAGCAACCATGCAACTAAACTACTTCGTGTTTGGGCTCGTTTGATTCGTCTCAACAAGATCTTTGACACAAGATAGTACTCAGGGTCTGATGATGGAGCCGGAAGGTGGTCACCGGTACCAATCAACCATGCAACTAAAACACTTCGTGTTTGGGCTCGTTTGATTCGGCTCAACAAGATCTTTGACTTAAGATAGTACTCAGGGTCTGATGATAGAGCCGGAAGGTGGTCACCAGTACCAATCAACCATGCAACTAAAACACTTCGTGTTTGGGCTCGTTTGATTCGGCTCAACAAGATCTTTGACTTAAGATAGTACTCAGGGTCTGATGATGGAGCCGGAAGGTGGTCACCAGTACCAATCAACCATGCAACTAAACCACTTCGTGTTTAGGCTCGTTTTATTCGTCTCAACAAGATCTTTGACACAAGATAGTACTCAGGGTCTGATGATGGAGCTGGAAGGTGGTCACCGGTACCAATCAACCATGCAACTAAACCACTTCGTGTTTAGGCTCGTTTTATTACGTACGCTACGTACGTTACGTACTCAGGGTCTGATGATGGAGCCGGAATGTGGTCACCGGTACTAATCAACCATGCAACTAAACCATTTCGTGTTTGGGCTCGTTTGATTCGTCTCAACAAGATCTTTGACACAAGATAGTACTCAGGGTCTGATGATGGAGCTGGAAGGTGGTCACCGGTACCAATCAACCATGCAACTAAACCACTTCGTGTTTAGGCTCGTTTTATTCGTCTCAACAAGATCTTTGACACAAGATAGTACTCAGGGTCTGATGATGGAGCTGGACTGTGGCCACGGGTACCGGTCTACCATGTAACTGAACCACTTCGTGTTTGGGCTCGTTTGATTCGTCGCAACAAGATCTTTGACACAAGATAGTACTCAGGGTCTGATGATGGAGCTCGAAGGTGGCGACGGGTACCAGTCTATCACATAACTGAACCACTTCGTGTTTGGGCTTCGTGTTTGGGCTTCGTGTTTGGGCTTCGTGTTTGGTTTATCACCTAGTGTCAAAGATCTTGTTGAGACGAATCAAACGAGCCTAAACACGAAGTGGTTTAGTTGCATGGTTGATTGGTACCGGTGACCACCTTCCAGCTCCATCATCAGACTCTGAGTATCACCTAGTGTCAAAGATCTTGTTGGGACTAGTCAAACGAGCCTAAACATGAAGTGGTTTAGTTGCATGGTTGATTGGTACCGGTAACCAACTTCCAGCTCCATCATCAGACTCTGAGTATCACCTAGTGTCAAAGATCTTGTTGAGATGAATACAACGAGCCTAAACACGATGTGGTTTAGTTGTATGGTTGATTGGTAATGGTGACCACCTTCCAGCTCCATCATCAGACCCTGAGTACTGTCTTGTGTCAAAGATCTTGTTGAGACGAATCAAACGAGCCCAAACACGAAATTGTTTAGTTACATGAGAGACTGGTACCCGTGGCCTCCTTCCAGCTCCATCATCAGACCCTGTGTATCTTCAGTGTCAAAGATCTTGTTGAGACGAATCAAACGAGCCCAAACACGAAGTGGTTTAGTTACATGATAGACTGGTACCCGTGGCCACCTTCCAGCTCCATCATCAGACCCTGTGTATCTTCAGTTTCTTGTAACTTGTTTCTTGTAAATAAGCGAGTACCTATAATTTCTTTCGAGTAATATACGTTCATAAGTACGAGTATGGGGCCATTCATAAATTACGTCGTTTCAAATGGGAGGAGGGGGGGGGGTCTGGACATCGGATGATGGTAGCATGACGTAGGAGGAAACAGAGTCATCCGAAGCATGATTTTTGGATGATTTGAGGGATGGGGGGGTCAAAAATAGATGACGTAATTTATGAACAGCCCCTATGTACATTTGCACTGCATTTAGTATTTTCGTACTTACCAAATAACAGTTTTAGGACTTTATAAGTTAAGTACAGTTAGTGTTGTTATGGTTGATTTCAATATGCTTCGCGAAGGATCAAGAATGTTTAATCCATCATTGTAGTGCGAGTGTGGTAGAAGGGATCGGAATACTGAGCTCGCACGGCCTGCCGCAGCGCGTAAAATACCTAAACTCGCTCAACCCCGAAATGTAATAGCACTCTTAATTAACGAGAGCCAGATTACTAAAATGCAATTCTTGGCTTAAAAGTGTAATTTTATTTCTAGCGCAATGAAACTTGACAAATAGGTATAGGTATACAGACTTAGTACGAAATACTACATATATCATATTAAAAGCACAAATAAACTTTATTATTTCATTCCAAGACATTTTTTAGAACTAAGAACGTAATCAACTATCACAAACACGATCGTGACTGGATTGCCGAGTGCATCTCGAGCATTAAACTCGAGTGCAAGTGAAAGAATCGCACACAGCAATTTAGCTTTAAAAGTTTAAACTGCTTCTCGGTCATGCAAAAACTCAGCTCGCGGCCAGGTCGTGATTGAAAATGTGAATTCTATAGTTAGAATGGTACCTATCTAGGCATTGTTACCTGCAATTCCTTGTCAGTGTAATAGTGCAGGCCGGCATACTGCGCCACCTTGTCCTCGGCCACGCCCACGCGCGGCGCGGTGAACACCCGCTGTCCCTTGCACGCCTGCGACGCCTTCAGGCACAGGTTCTGCACGAACACGCCACACATACACAACGTGCAATCATACAAATTGCGTACAATAAGAGTACTTCGAATAACCCACAGAGCTTATTTACACAGCGATTTGTTACATAGAAATACTTTTGCTGCACTGTTTTCAATTGTCTATTAAAGTCAAGTAAATGAAATTAAGACGGAGTGTACCAAGACCGATTTGTTGTATTTTCAGTTGAATTTGCTGATAAGCAATCTTCTCATAAGTCTTTCGTTGCTACTTCGGTATTTCATACAGTGACATTATAAAATGATTACACGGTAAAATAAAAGAATACATAGGTACAAGTATATATATATATAGGTAACCAAAAGACGGCTACTTTAATTAATGAAATAAAAATATTATGTATTATAAGTATTAATTAGTTACCTCAAAATAATCCGTCCCAGGGGTGTCGACTAACTGAACGAAGTGCTGTGCTGTGCGTCGGTCCGAGTCGCTCAGAGCACACCGCATGCTTCCGTACTCGTACTCCGCCGATCGGCACGGGAACCGTTTCTGATACAATTTAGCCAGTTACATTTAAATCCTTAATACATACACATAATGTTAAAAGACAATGCCATATCATCACCGTAGCGAACGTGGCTCTGAATTGAACCCCTGCCCACATCAGCTACGGATAAGGGATACAGCGTGGGAAGAAAATTACTCTGATCCTTAGATAGTTAGGTCCCCGTCATTATGATATTATCCTTTATGGTGACGACAGGCGTGGCGTTAGTTAGAATACTTTAGACATAACCGTAGCCATAAAAAATAGTATGTAATACATATTTAAAAACAGTAGTTAATTTTGCTCGGTACACACACACACGGGTGCACTTGTATATACATACTTGTTGTGGCACATAGATATCTCCGCGAAATAGCTAGAAGCAATCGCAAACCACAACCCCCATAACTCGCCTGGATACAATATATATTGAGTGTACTTTGTCTATATCTTGAACAGCAAGTAGGGCGAAACCATAAAATATAAATTGAATAGATAAGCGTTAAAATTGCATTGCGGAGTTACAAAGACGCTGATGGCGCCAGTAAAGGAAGCAAAATGAACTTTACAGTAAATGATACAGTACCTCGTTGAGACAAGCCGCGAGGCAGGCCTCCTTGGTGGAGGTGTAGATGATAGTGTTGTCGAGACCCCGCAGCGACTTGCCCGGCACTCGTTCGAAGGCCCAGGGGCGCAGGCACACGCTCTCTGTTCGGACTTGCAGCTTCACCATGTAGTACGTGTTCACCGAACGCTATCAGAAATATGTTAATTACTTTAAATAGTTTGTGGAGTAAGTATATTTATTTAATTTGTAATACTAAATTATATTACATTTCGTTAAAAAGTAAATGAGGATAACTATGATTGCACATTGCAAGTATCACATAAACTTTATGTTCACTGAGCTCAATAAAGAGAATCTCGATATCAAACGAAGCGCGCCGCATCATCGCTTACCGCATTTTATTAATAAGTACTTACTTAGGTCTGTTCATTAGTCCTGAAAACGTTTAAACTTTCTCGGGTATTGCTTGAACCGTTACAATGCTACCGAGCTTAGATTTTCCTAAGGCTGGCTGACCGATTTAATCTGAATTGTTAATCCGATCGCAGCATCGCCGGGCTAATTGGCAGCGCCTGGAATTCCGGTTACTATCTAACTAAAGATTTATTTGACTATTACCTAGCCCTTTATCAATGCATATCTAACCCCGTAACAGAGCACATTCAATATTATTGCGTATAATACCAACGGTACTACCTGACTAACAATAAAAGTGAATTAGATGTTAGCAAAAGTTGGATAGTTTCAGTTCTCACTAATATCACTAATATCATTATTTATTCAGCTACGTATTATGTTGTGCAAAGTTTAATATAAGCTTTAGTCTAGCGTATGTAAATGCGCAATGACTAGGTACTAACTAGTTCTGTGCTCGGCTATAAATAGGCGGTAGATATACCGTGCCCGTGTAATAGAAACGGACCACGGTACCGATAAGTACACCAACAATATTTTAACTCGCTCGTTGTTTACCATACCGGTGGCCTCAGAAAGCGTCTCATTTGTAAATTCTTCCTCAATGCCTTATACGAAACGACGAGTTTGTTGGGTTAGTTCGCTTTAGTCTAATATAGTCACCGGTATAATACTACAGTATTTGTAACGGAGCATTCGCTTAATGGTGACCTCTTCACAACGGATAATGCTATAACTTATTTGTAAGCAATTCATATATATCAAGCTTAGCCAATTACATATTCAGAACATGTGTTTTTAGTATAAATATTTGAATTGATTTACGGTTTTGTTATTTTGTCATGTTTTTTTCTAATGATCCTATGTAATTAGGTAAATAAAAAACTGTTGACAATTTGATTCGAATATTCAATCCAACCCAAATCCTTTTCAATCTAAGTCAATTTAAAATTAGTTATGGTCGCTTTTTGAAGGATCAAAATGTAATGGTAACAAACCTGCGGAGTGGCCATTGGGTTATTTGCTTGAGTGTCATTCTGCAGCAAGCAACGAGTCTCTTGTACAGGCGTCAGGGGGTTTAGAACGAAGCTGAAACAAACATAATCATATTATTGTAACAAATAGACTATATCAACAATAACATAATTCACGCCTAATATAAGGTTAACTACTCATAATAAACCCAAAAGTTTTTTAACAAATAAAATCCTTAAAAGTTACCTACATCTAAGAATTAAATCGAATGGAAATTTTTCATTTGTTTGTTTGTCTTATTTAATTTCAGTTCAATTATACATACAGTTCTAAATTTTTGCGCGAACAGTCGTAAAAGCGTGTCATCAATTTGTATTCGGAATATAAATAGCTTTATTATATTTGCCAACCGGTAAGATTTCCAAGGAAGAGAATCTTAGTCACATGTCCTAGAATTTATAGAATATAATAGCGACAATTTGGCATATATTAACAATTTCACTTCGTTCCACTTTATTTCTTGCCGTTTTAGGATTTGCATACATGATCGGCATGATAGCATACATAGTTATATTGTATAGACATGAAAGTTTTTCGCCGTATTAATAATGTAAAGCCAAACGTATGCAAGTATGGGATGAAGAAACACAGATACAGGAGAGTATTATTATTGATGTAAGCATCTGTTCTAGCATATATTGACCATCTTTAAGCTCTGAGTTATTATTACCCTTTAATAAGGTACAGATATTTTCTTGCACAACAAACATCTGAAAAAAGTGGAAAACCGTACAATATAATTCAAAAAACCCTCTCGACCAGCTGTAGGAAGTGATCATGTGATGATTGCTTTTCATATGAGGATACTCTTACTTACGAAGGATGAGTGCACATGAAATTGTGTTCCGCGGAATTTAGCTAGGACACGTGGCGCAGGCTGACGAATGCCGGGAATGGACCGCCGAGCGTTGCCCCGGGAAGTGCCTGCTACCGGACTCACAGTGGAGCGAAACTCGATCGAATAACCGCAACTTCGCAAATCAATAGCTCTGCATACGGACACTTACATCTAAATGCAAAGTTATATCAAAGTGAGGGTTGTCAACACTGCCTGAATAATATTTTCTGCGTTACCTGAATAATATTAACGGCGTTAACCCAAATGGCGTGTTGAATGAGAAATTAAGTATCTGTTTTTGGTATGAATTATATTTAAGGTATCCAAGTGATCTACCTCAGCATTTTGTACTGTAAATTCTTTGCCCTGTACGGCCTGTAGGTACCAGAGGTACCTATACTCCCTAATACTTGTACATAACTAGTAATCCCCCTATAGGTCACTTTGCTCTAAGTCTAAAACAGGCTTTGCAGTGTTCTCTTCGGACAGTCTGCGATCAAGGATAAAATATAACTAGCAATATCGGCGACAACCGACGCGACGTAGTCAGCAACGGCGTAGCGACTGCATGTTTCTTAGGAATTAAACGACATTAAAATGGTACGCAGCGCGTTACACAGTTGCTGTCGGATAACGGAGCGGTTTACCGTTTGTCTCGACAATTTGTATTTAATTTAGCTTCACAGGACCTGATCAGAGCGATGAAACATTTGATTAGCATCGCATATTCCTAAGTACCTATAGAGGCAAATACCTACCTGCCACTACCGTACTTTTAATTAGCCCTACCGCTAGACCGCACTTTTAACCCACGTTTAACTCTCCATGTTTAAGTAACTACGAGAAAACTAAAGCTATTTTAAACAAACATTATTTATTTGAACATTATTTGATTTTCTTTGAATATAATTCGCGTTAGACCAGTCTATAATGTGAGTTAATAAAGCGAATAATATGCCTTGAAAAACTATACGGCTCTAAGCATATCTTGAACCGGCTACTTTGGCTTCCCGGAAAAAAATGTTCTAAACGTAAATAATTACTTGTCTCGGGCTAACTTCTATTTCCATTTATGCCCCACGTGACCGCCGCCATAGGTAGGGTTAGACCAAGAAAAGTCTGCAAAGTTTTTGACAGCACACGCAGTGCAGGTGTTAAGTATTTTGAACGTCAAACTTCTATAAAAATTATGGCGTATTTAAATAACACTGGCACTGCGTGTGCGTTCAAAATCTCTGCAGACTTTTCTTGGTCTCACTCTACCTATGGGGTCACGTGGGGCGTGGATAAATGGGAACACACAAGAATAATAATAATAGCGCTATAGCTACAAAAATGTTCACTCCCTTATTTGTATTGGCAAATTTGTGGTGAGGCGATAAGTATGTATGTAAATAGGTACATGCATCAACTAATGAGTAATGATGTAGGAACACTAGAAACGTTGAGTTTCTTTGATTTCACATTTCACAACAACCGTAATAAATCTTACATGCCATGTTTTGCTGCAGGTAAAATAATAATGATAGGGAAGATGCAATAAGCACCCAACTGTCTTGCATTAATACTATACTCGTAAGAATGGTTGGCGCGCAGGTTTGATATATGGTTAGTTAATGATGGATGACGCGTCCAATTTCGATTGCCTTGCCCGTGATGACTTTATCCCAATACGCTATCTCATTCGAATTGTATTGCTCTTAAATGTAATTTTTGTGTCAAATATAATTTACTCCTCAATAATGTAATTCATAAATATGTCTATGTTTTTGTTATATTTGGATGTATTCTAGGGACGTACTTGGGTTCCTGGTAGATCACTTATTTATACTTTTGATTTCAATGGAGCCAAACACTTCAACGGTAAATGGTGCGTATCCGTTTCCTTCAAACACTATTCATTAAGAATGATATCTGTGAGTAATTACTTAAGCGAGCTGCCCAATACTTATAAGAATATTTTAGCAGGCCTACTCTCAGCAACAAGTCAAGCATGATGATGATTTACGGAATTTATTTATTAAAAGCTATCGTCGTACTAATTTGTCATGTTTAGGTTTTTTTGGAATTGTAGGTACCTAGTAAAAATACTACAAGGCTAAAAGCGCCAGTTTATTAAGCATTCTAAATACACGGTGTAACATGAGAAAACCGAATAATTTTAACCACGCATTTCTGAGGTCAAAAGAAGGAATAAATGTAATATGAGTTACGTCAATTTCGCCAAAAAAAAATTTATTTTGTTTTGTTTTTTTTTCAATTTTTTGAATGTATTTGTACATAAAAAATGAATGTTATTGGTAAACTTGTCACTTAAAATTGATTTTTACATATTTTTTTCGTAAAACCTACTTTTTGCAAAGTGTTACTTGCACTGGTTACTTGTCACTTTTAGACATCTATCGATAAGGATATTTAGACTACGTCCCATTGCAGCAACATCACCATCAATAGGGCCTTTTATACTATGTAACAACAAAAACTTGTTTTTTTTTTATTAATATTATCTCTGAAACTAGGTGAATTTCAATAAAGTTTATAGGACATTTTTGTCTCTAAATATGATCAGGAATACGCTGTTAAAATTATTCGGTTTCCTCATGTTACATCGTGTATATTTGCCATCCAATAAATTTTTGGCCAGGCCAACTCAAAAAACTGGGTAGATAATACTGCATTTAGGAACACCTACTTTAAAATGATGTCTAATAGCGTGGAACGACGATATACCTATGTATATTTTGCTTGGTACTGTTTGCGGACTGCAGGCTTCCTGTGCATCTCGCTTAGCAGCTCTGGATTACCGCTATAGTAAATGGACTGAATTATAATACTCGTAAAGTGCAGTGGACGGTGAGTTGAATATTGATCCGCAGCCGATAACGCCGCGGGCGGCCCCGCGGTGGCTGCCGATTCGTTTATTACACTCGATTTCTTGTTAAGAGCCTCCAGCTTTGTAAACATTTGTCATCCTTATCTATTAACTATGATAGCTGCCAATCCACCTCGCCTTGTTATCCAAAATTTTCGCGTAGCGTCTCTTTACTTACTTAGTTTCAATAAGATTCAGCTAAAATATTAATTTTAATCATATATATGAGCCCGATCTCGAAGGGTTTAATTGTAGCAACCGAAGAGTTCGCCACTTCCACTTATCTGTGTTCTGGATCCATCATCAGATCAGCACACTGGTACCAAATTATTGTATTGTCATTCGTAGCATATATACACGGTGGCTAAAATTATACTGCATCTCTGTTGCTAGGCATGTTTTGGGATTATTCACATCACCAGTACAGGTAATAGGTATGAAAAATATTGAGATGTGCAAAAAGTCGTAGACAGGAAGCTTGTAAAAATATAAACTTATTATTCATTAACTTTAATACTGATCTCATTACATTGTATGTACCTATCTTTTATGATTATGGTGAAATTGTCTCAAACAAGTCGCGACGGAGTCGTATACTGTACAACCTCACTTACTAAGTTGTTTCATACCTACACGTTATGCCGCCAACAAGGAGTAACACCTTTCATTGTAATGCTAGATTATTCAAGTCATTACTTAGTCTTTAATTAGTTATTCTAAAAAAACACTTAGCGCCTACAATGCAAAAAGAGAACTCGACCCGAAATGCTTTTGGACGGTTTAATAGGTTTAATATTAGTATTCTTAGACGTCAACAATCACAATTCCATAATCGTCAAAAAATATCAATTAGTAGGATTCCACAGTGAAGGCTAATGCTATCTTTAGAGACTACGACGAAACATTTGCAACAGTTAGGAACAGCGGTCATAAAGAAAAGATATAATCTGTTTCCTGACAGCATCAGATGATCAGTCGAGATACGAGGTCATGATCCCAATAAAAATGTTGTCTCAGGTATACAAACGTAGCAGGAACAATACATTTATCGCTACAGGCCCACCCCCATCTGAAAAGGTTATACCTGTACTTTTCGATACTTCAGAGCTTGTATTTTGTATCATATATGTTACTTATATAAGCATCATATTGTTTGTTAAGAAACTGTAATTTTCACATAGACATAAATGTACAACGGTTGCTGGTAACCCAATTTTATTCTCAGTGTTTCTTTAGGGCTTTTCTTTGGGTAGGCAGCTAGTAACAATGATAAATATATTAGCTCGAGAAATTTCACACAGTTAATAGGATACCGAATTGATTTTCAATCGATCTGGTTTAAATGGATTTCGAGTAATCTAACGAGCGCTGTTATACTGTTACACGGTTCGCGTTAATTAATTAAGACTAATGCAATTTATTTTTTAACCGATTTCAAAAAAGGAAACTGTTCACCGCAAGTTACTGTATGCATATTGTTTATACTTATTGATTTTGGTAAAAAAATATGATTAATGTTAAACTTATTACCAATATGTTAAAAACGGTATTCAAAGAGTTACCAAGAACAGTGCCATATCAACCAAGCGCTCAGCAACTCCGTCCGTCCGTAAATGATTACAATAACTAATAAGTAGTGCCTTATGCGGTTATCATTACATTGGATAATAATAGGTTTTATAGTAATGGAAACTGAAGAGAGCTGCAATAATCTATTGAAAACGTATGCGATCACTTTTACTGTTATCCAATTTGGAGCGCGGCGAGGTTGGTTTCCGCTTTTACACGGTTTGTTGCCAACGGTTCTCGAGGCACATTGTTATTAGCCAAGAGCGTGTCATTGGAATGCCTGAACCGCGGAGGACGTGCGGCAGAGTGACACACATTCCGAGCTCCGACCTTAGCTGTGACCAACCAATGACCGCAACTAATTGACTCATATGTTTATACGTATTTTTATCAATTCTAGATACATACCACTTAACATAATTAAAATGAGCGATACTTAAGCCAAAATATCAAGTTCGAGTGGGACTGACAGTTGGAAGTGCCAAAATTAATTTAAAAGTAATTTTGTACATACACAGCGCAAACATAACTTCTGTGGCTCAAACGTTTATTCGGTTTTAAAAATATTTTATTTTCTCAAAAAGTATAACAGCAATTCACTTACCTACATGAGAAACGTGCACTTATTAATATAAACTTAAGTATAGACTTCACTTAAGTAGTAGTAGCGAGTGCATTATTTTCGTTGTTGATTATGATTTCTCCGTTCATTTATCAGAAATGCAACCAAGTTACCTTGAGATAAATAAATGCTGTTATACTGCTTTAGTCGTCAAATGCGATTATTATAGTTATCTAGGATTGCTTGGTTTTAGATCTGAGCTTACTGTTACCGAAGCTCAGTGAATTAGTGAACATTCATGTTCGTCCGATCTGTTATCTGAGACATTTGGGTTAGGGTCGTGTCCGAATCACTGACACGTCAGTTTATACATTTTCGTGATCGGCAGTTAAGGAATGACGAGTCATGGCTTTGATCAGATGTGATGCGTTTTGTTCGATTAAAGATTAGTCTCACTGGGTCAGATCAAGAGTTCGACGTTCTGATGCTGATGGTTCAATTATTTAATTGAATATCATAACGTCAAATCTTTAAAACAAAATGAAAGTAACAATTATAAACATCATAATAATGACGATCGATAAATTAAGAACCGTTTAATATTGCTTTACTCTCTAAGCCGATGGCGGCAGTATTAAGATTGTTTTTTATTAATTGCATCAACATTTTAAATTAACTCACTGGGAGATAAAAAAACTGTAGGTATATATGTTATACTTTGTATATGTTAGAAAGTCACATATATTAAATTATGTTTTAAGTAATTGAAATTTACTTGCATACTTGTTTTAATAAGGTCACGGTCGATGGGAGGTTTAATAGAATTAGTATTTTGTAGCAATCGGCATGCGAGCTCAGAATAAGCGCATTTAACGGTAAGATTCGATTAAATTCCTGAAATGATGGTTAATTTACATTAAGAGCTAAATGAAAATCTACTCGTAAATAGTGCATCTGGCACGGTTACACAAAGTGAAATGAAGATTGTAACATGCTAGTAAATTAGACACGGGCTAAAGTCGATTTTTCAGGGTGAATTTTCAGACAGGTTTTGAGATCACTTTTGCTTGCAATAAGTATGCTTGCAATCTTAAACGTCATACTTCTATGAGAATATGACGTGTATCCATTGCACGTCTAGGTGCTATAAAAATCGCTGCGGAGTTATTTTGGTCTGACTCTAGCTGCTCTTACCATGGCTCTTACTGAGAAATATGAAAATATTCAACCTTTTTTTATTTACTTGAATACTCTTTGCTTCTTAGTTATACGATAAGCATATAGTCGTAAAGTCTGTTTTTTTACCTCCTATCATAAGCAAAAGAACGCGACTGACGGCTTTTCCTTTTATCGAATGCGGAACATCCATTTCGATTGTTTTCCACCGTGTCCCATGAACTTGCAGTACAATACAATTAGCAAAAAAGTCCGAAGCCGTTGTTGTTGCCGCTACTATGCCTAGTCACTTCTGTTACTGGCTATATTCTGAACTATAATAAAGACTTAAGTATGTCTTTTTAGTTAATCAAGTTTACAAATTGTCAGTGAACATCGTGTACAATCACTATACCTTAAATAGGGATGTTTCCTGTACTTAAAATAAATTATTTCAAACCGTGCACGAAATAGAGCATCAGATAATTATTAGAAAAACATAGATAGCAGCTATTTTCAAACACAATTTGTATTTAATAAATCGGATTGAAATATAAAAAGTAGGTGAGTTTACCGTGACGTCACTACATTAGTTTTCATATAAATTCCATATTAGAAAATCGTTTTGACAGTTCTAAAAAAGAAGCTGATTTGACTAGTAGGAATGTAGCCTATAAAACATAATCCCCGCCGTGTCTATTTGTATGTACCTATGTTACGATCAGGACAGAATAGATATGGCCGCTAGGCGGCGACAGCGCCACGTGCGGCTAATGGGTAGCCACCAAAATTGGTGTGGAACAGATGTACTTGTAGCTACCTGTTGCAAAGCGACGAAATCGCGGAGTCACGCCTGGTTTTGTGTAACTTGTGAGGGCGGGTCGCTAGTGTTATCTATAGGCGTTAGCGATAGTAGGTACTGACCTGAAGGAAGCGGCGAGACAGTCGGGCTCCTCGCGACACCAGCCTTGGCACTCGTACAGGGACAGGTTGCGCACCGTGTAATACGCCGTGCCCGTGAAGTCAACGTCCGTAAGTTTCTCGAACGCGATTCGGCCTGTTAACAAACGATTATTATCAATTAGCCTAAAAACCTTCGACGGATAAGAAATACATAATAAGGATTTAGTTGTACCATAATTACAGGAAAGTTTCCAAAATTGCGAAAGGTCCACTTGCCTAATTTTGAATTTTTCATATTTTGTGAATATATACATACTTACAAATATTATAATTTATTGTACCTAGTTTATTGTAAAGTGAGTATTACAAATGATTCTAAAATGTTACACAAAGTGCGTCACTGTCATCCATTGTTTATTGGCGATAGGCTATGAACAGTATAAGAATCCAAATTTTTCATTACCAAAATGAAACTTTCCTGTGATGCCTTTGATGTATAATGTGTAATGCAATTAAAAATCCCAAGTTCACACTTCGAAAACCAAATACTAACGATATAATAATCTGCCGGCGTATTATGGATGGCTTTATCCATCTTTATCCACGTGATAAAACAACTGTCACTTTTTAACATCATGGGATAGAAAGTGACGGACACCGTTTTATCACGCTGTCACGTAGACAAGAACGACCATCATATCCGCACTGATTTAACCAAATTCTGGTTACTTACCACCAGTATGTCAGGCAATTCTACGTACATACAGAAATCTAATACATTTAAGTAGATAAAAAGAAAACGAATGTCTTTAAAGGGGAGAGGGATAAAGTTAATCAGCGTAGCGAGTAAAACTAGATAAAAGAAAGACGACGATAACAACAAAAACTATCTACAATGGTGAACTAAGACTGTATAAGTAACGCTTATATGGAACTTATCATGATTTAACTAAAAACAATCGCCTTAAAGTAGCAGTGTCGAGTGTGCACCTAGGGTTGGATATGCTCAACCTTATATGATTGTGTTACCTTCTTTAGTAACAGTTATTCTCGTTAATTACACCAAGTGTTACTTATTTACCCCATCACATTTTGCCAATAATAATTGAACTTGTGTCACAGAATAAATAATAAGGTACAGAAGACTCACTCTCTAACAAAACGCGTCTGTTACGATCAGCACAGATATGGCCGCTAGGTGGCGACAGCGCCACGCGCGGCTTATGGCAAACCCCAAAATTGGGGTCGAACGGATGTACTTTTAGCTACCTGTAGCAAAGCGACGAAATCGCGGAGTGACCAACGCCTGCTTGTGTTTACGGAAGTATTTTGTAAATATAATCGGTACTCACTAAGCACGAAGGAAACCTGCAGGGCTAACAGCACCAGCTGCGGCAGCCGCAGCGCTCCGCCCTTCATGCTGCCGAGTCAACGCCTGGGAACAATACAATGCATTTAATATAACTATGTTAAGTAATCTAAAACGGAGTAAAAATTATAGTAACGAGAAACAATTATTATGGAAACTACCTTTAACATAAGCTGTATAAGTATCAAGGGCAATGTATTAATGAAAAGAATCTATCGATTGATAAGATCCATTATAAACATTGCGATGAAGGTGCTAATACACTCTAGAAAGTAAACTCGGCCGCCTTCAGCAGAATAACACGATAGGAATTAATAAAAACAAGAATACTTCGTAGAAAGTCTGGCAAAAAGTTCATACTACGTTCCGACATAGTTCTGATCTGAAGCTCACCGTCCTAATTCCTTAAGTTGTGTGTACAATGCGATGGTATTGTTATCATGTATTTTACAATGAGTAAAATCGAAAGGCCGCGGCTGTTGTACAGTCAGCATGAAATGTAGCGGATTTAACAAAGCGTCAAAGGTCGATATTAAACTTTCGTGAACATGTCGCCAATAGCGACTAAAAATTCAAGTAAGTGAAACCGTTGTCGTCTAAACAGCGTCAAAGGTATTATAAAGTATAAAGTATTCTGTAACAGCTTAAGAAAAAGTGACGTCTCTATATGTAGAACTGTAAAAGATATACTTTTGAACGCGAATATTTGAGATTTATCTATATCCGGGATGGCAGACACATTTGGCTTGTTGTTAAATTCGCTACTAATGCTGACAGTACTTGCAATTCTCTGTTACTTATTTAAATTTCTCTTTGCGATTAAGTTTGAGAATATCAACATACAATAGGTACATACCTAATTAATTTACTAGATAATTACTATTAAGGCAACAGGACACCCTCTCGCTGGCAGCTTTCTAGCGCAAAGACTTGCTATCGCGATACAGTGCGGGACCTAGGGTTAGAGGGTAGTCTTCTTTTAGATAGGTCTATATTTATTTAATGTAATTGTTATTTATGTTTATCAAGTATCAAATGTAGTAGAAGTGTAAAAGCAATGCAATAAAAAGATCGTTTGTTTGCCGGCCGCAGGCATAGCAGAAGTTCTAAGGTCCTGTTTTCTAAGGGGACCTTGCATTTTGGAGACAAAGCAAACCGCTTGGAACAGGTGTTTCTGGGGGTGATCTGAGCCGATTAAGCCCGGTTGCCAAGAGGTTCCACCCAGCAGGTGGGCAGGGGAGGGGGGGCAAATGTGGCTCCGGCGCGCCTCACTCTAAGCTATATATCTGCATACATCTAGCAACTATATCAAGTTTGGTGTCTTTTTCGTGTAATTCGAGGATGAAGAATTCATTTCTGTGACTAAATTTTCACTCTTCCATACAAAAAAATCGAGAAATTAAAAATTCCAAAAAAATCTTTTCACTTTTTATTTCGAAAATCCTCTACAAAATTAAAACTATGAGGATTTGCTCTAGAAAAAAAATACCTGTGAATAGCCCAGTTATCCTACTATATAGAATAGTAAACTTGTTAAACATTTTTTTTTCATAACTCTGATAAAAAAAAAGTTTTGTGTCGCGCGGCGTACCTGCATTGTAAGAGCGGTATGCAGCGTTTAGGATTTTTAAGTATGTTTCGATGGTTTCTGATAAGTTGTTATTCTTCTGGTTGTAGAAAATTACTTCTGGACGTGATATATATACAAATATAAATTAAACGTATAAATATAGATGTTGGGAAAACTTTCGCCAATAGAGTTATTATAAATGTGATAAAATTAACAAAGCAGATGTTTGATTAAAATGCGGGTTAAAATACGAGTAAGATATATATTGTTCGCAATTGCCACTACATGCCCATGGGTCCGTGCATTTTAGTTTTTTCTTAACGCAGTTGCACCTCCCTGCCCATTTTGTTTTGCAGCGGCAACGAATAAGCTCTAAACAAGCAGCAGCCGCCGCAGGTAGGCTTGTACATATGGGCTCCCAATAACCATTTTGTTTGGACCAGCTCCAGTCAGCAGGACATGGAAGCTGTTGCTGAGGGGCTATAATCTGTCCCCAAACATAGCCTCCTTGGTAAACTGCACGGAGAAATATGTTTACGTGGGTAGGGCATCTTCCATTGGATGCAGATTCTCTAACTGAAGATTTTTTTTTGTAAAAAGTACTTTTCGGCACTCTTTTGCACTCGTACTTGTACCTGATGTACTCGTAAAATCAGTAACAAAATACTATGCATTTTGTTAAAATAACGTCTAGGGGCCAATTCACACCTCGTAATTCAAATCTGTCCATACTTACTATTGTAAGACTCTTACTTGCCATACAAGACAATAACAATTTTTATCAATATTGGCAATGCCTGCTCAATATTGCCTTGTTTGCCGTATTTAAACCCCTCCGTTACGGCAGGATATGCGCTCCAAGCTTGAAATACGCTTTTTTCCCTGTCCATACAGAAAAGAAACAGTGTCGCAACCTGAAAAGGTGTGGAAGAATGACAAGACTTCTGACCTTTCTGGTCCTGTAAAATAAATTATATATCTATGCGTTACAAATAAAATCATATATTTAAAGAAAGTTTGCAGCACTTGACCAATTGCCCTGGTGAGCTGTCTCGTATACTGCGGTGACATATTTATTTTATTTACAATTAATGGAGGATTGGCACAGGAAAGAATCACCTGTTCCTCTCGTGCCATGCTATTGCATTTTCTTAAGCTAACGTTTGTAGTTCTTCCATTAATTGTAAATAAAATAAATAAATATGTCACCGCAATAAGAGACAGGTCAACTGGGCTAATGGTCACGTGCTGCAAACATTCTTTAAATATATGATTTTATTTGTAACTCATAGATATATGATTTATTTTACAGGACCAGAAAGGATAGTAGTCTTGCCATTCTTCCACGCCTTTTCAGGTTACAACACAGTTTCTTTTGTGTGTGGAAAGGGAAAAAAAGCGTATTTCAAGCTTAAAGCGCATATCCTGCTGTAACGGAGGGCCTTCTTCTTCGTTACACTCTTGATAGAGTGGTCGTGGCCATTATGAAAACTTTTGAGCGACACATTTAACGACACGTCGCCATTCCTCCCGTAGAGCTGCTTTCCGTAAGCATTCGCTTACTGTGACCGACACACTGATTTGGTTTGGTCAGTACATCTCATTAGAGATCTTCCCCTAGCCCTGTCACTTCCTACTCTTTCTTGCACAACTAGACGTTCTGTCGAGGTTCCGTCTCGACGAGACACGTGTCGAAAGAAGTTGAGTACCGAGTTTTGCCCGTAGAAAGCAACCGCTCTTTAATGCCAAGCTCCTCAATAATTGATGCTCAGTCCATGATATGCCCAGCATTCGTCTCCAGCACCACATCTCTAGTGCATTCACTTTCTGTTTTTCGGATGCCCTTAGTGTCCATGTGAGACATACAGCATACAGAAAAGTGGGAAATATGAGGGATCTGACAATCCTGGTTTTAGTGGTCCTTGTAATGTTCCGGAGGGATTTAAATACGGTAAACAAAACAACATTGAGCAGCCAATTTTGGAAAAAAATGTTATTGTCTTGTATGACAAGTAAGAGTCTTACAATATTAAATCTGAACAGATTTGAATTACGAGATGTGAATTGGTCCTTAGACATTATTTTGATACTATGCATTGTGTTACAGTGTTCGGATCAGGTACAAGTACAAGTGTAAAAGAGTGCCGAAAAGTACTTTTTACAAAAAATAATCTTCAGTTAGAGAATCTGCCTCCAATGGAAGATGCGCTACCTACGTAAACATATTCTCCGTGCAGTTTACCAAGGAGGCTATGTTTGGGGACAGATTATAGCCCCTCAGCAACAGCTTCCATGTCCTGCTCACTGGAGCTGGTCCAAACAAAATGGTTATTGGGAGCCCATATGTACAAGCCTACATACCTGCGGCGGCTGCTGCTTGTTTAGAGCTTATTCGTTGCCGCTGCAAAACAAAATGCGCAGGGAGGTGCAACTGCGTTAAGAAAAAACTAAAATGCACGGACCCATGGGCATGTAGTGGCAATTGCGAACAATATATATCTTACTCGTATTTTAACCCGCATTTTAATCAAATATCTGCTTTGTTAATTTTATCACATTTATAATAACTCTATTGGCGAAAGTTTTCCCAACATCTATATTTATACATTTAATTTATATTTGTATATATATCACGTCCAGAAGTAATTTTCTACAACCAGAAGAATAACAACTTATCAGAAACCATCGAAACATACTTAAAAATCCTAAACGCTGCATACCGCTCTTACAATGCAGGTACGCCGCGCGACACAAAACATTTTTTTTATCAGAGTTATGAAAAAAAAATGTTTAACAAGTTTACTATTCTATATAGTAGGATAACTGGGCTATTCACAGGTATTTTTTTTCTAGAGCAAATCCTCATAGTTTTAATTTTGTAGAGGATTTTCGAAATAAAAAGTGAAAAGATTTTTTTGGAATTTTTAATTTCTCGATTTTTTTGTATGGAAGAGTGAAAATTTAGTCACAGAAATGAATTTTTCATCCTCGAATTACACGAAAAAGACACCAAACTTGATATACTTGCTAGATGTATGCAGATATATAGCTTAGAGTGAGGCGCGCCGGAGCCACTTTTGCCCCCCCTCCCCTGCCCACCTGCTGGGTGGAACCTCTTGGCAACCGGGCTTAATCGGCTCAGATCATCCCCAGGAACACCTGTTCCAAGCGGTTTGCTTTGTCTCCAAAATGCAAGGTGGTGGACCTTAGAACCCCAGCTAGCAGGGAGTAAGCAATATTTAAGCATCACGCGCACGGACCGGCGGCGCGGCGGCGGCACATTAGCCTGATGAGGCCGCCCATCACCAGCTGAAACTCACTTCCGGTGATTTGCAACTCGAATGCGGGTCAAGATCACCGCGGTTGCAAGCACGAAAGCTAATAGGAAAGTCAGTGACACGAATTTTCATTTACTTTTTTGCATCGCAATATCGCTTTCACTAGTCTTTTTATTAAGCCGAATGAATGATCATTTGTAAACGTGAAAGTAAGGCGATTGTTGTATGTACTATCTATTTAGAAACGAAATGAAATATTTTATACATAGTTAATGATTTGAACAGCTTTCCACTATTCTATAACGTTATGCACGATCTGATATGTTCAATAGCAAGGCTAAATTGAGTACACATTGAAAACAACTCAATACCTACCACATTTTAGACGTTCATTCAGGTAGTGCAATGAGCATAAATCTGCATTTCTTTGCTCAATTAAAAAACGTCAGAAATAAATTAGAGGTACTTACTCCAACACGTTACCGCTACACGAATCAATCACAAGTAAAAGTAACGACTTTTGATCTTTGTGAATTTGTTATTTGCGTCAGTTTTACATAAAAAGGTTATCAATGCGGTCTAGCAAGTATGCAGAAGAGATTTGTTTCCTAACAGGAATTTACTCAAAGATACAATTTATGATAGCGTTTCTAACGCAAACTTGATATTTACTCGCCTTGTACGGCTTGTGCGTCGTGCCGGGAGCCGCTGGAACAGTTACCTCGCCTCTGACACCAGCCCCGGCGACTTAGCCGAGATATTCTCCCAGCGTTACCTTACACATCATACTTATTGATACACATTCGCACTAACACAACCACGCCATTGCAAGAGGCTATTCTTTCCGGAATGACACACATATTCCGGGTCAATTGACCCGGCCAGTTGGCTGAGGTACTCATTTTTACGGTTTCGTACCCAAAGAGTAAAACGGGACCCTATTACTAAGACTTCGCTGTCCGTCCGTCCGTCCGTCTGTCACCAGGCTGAATCTCATGAACCGTGATAGCTAGACAGTTGAAATTTTCACAGATGATGTATTTCTGTTGCCGCTATAACAAAAAATACTAAAAACAATAAAATAAAGATTTAAGTGGGGCTCCCATACAACAAACGTGATTTTTGACCAAAGTTAAGCAACGTCGAGCGGGATCAGTACTTGGATGGGTGACCGTTTTTTTTTTTGTCGTTTTTTGCATTATGGTACGGAACCCTTCGTGCGCGAGTCCGACTCGTACTTGCCCGGTTTTGCTTAAAGGCATTATAACAATCCACTTGTTGCATGATTTACTTATAATTTTATACTAAAATCTAACGTGACACGTTTTGTAACCGATTAGCCTAGCAGCTCATAGATCTGATACGAGTAGGCAAATGCAAAAGAGATCGTACCTAGGTAATTTTGCTTTCCCTCAAATAATTTTTTACTCATCCTCGTAAACCCCAATTTCATAAAATCAAGGAAATTGACTGAGCAGTTACTGATTATACAAATATATACACAAATACCTTTTTATATAGGTACTTAACCACAAAAATCGGGACAGATTTTAGTGCCCTGAAACGAGTGCCAAATTTAGTCTTAATTAATGTTTGTATGTAAGGATAGCATTAAGTTTTGCATGGGAACCCTAACGCTCAGCATTTAATAAAACATGTGAAAGTTTGTTCATCACATTGCTTATAAATGCTTACCTACCTTGGTGCTTACTATATGTTATTGTAGTTGTATCAGAAATACATGCTTTATTTTCCACCTCTAAATATTTATGTACGTAATCTCTAGAATAAATATACCACCTAGGTACTTATTATTGGACCGGCGTCGACCAAATGAGTTAAGAACTAAATATTTCAAAAACTAGACGTCCAATCTGTTAAAGCGTTAAATTATGAAACACCTACCTATCAATAAAACAAACTTCCCATTAACGAGGCAATTTTGAAATCAATTTGACTGTTAGTTATTAATCGCGCTACAAACCGGAGCTTTAATGCTGTGTGAACTAACGAGATAAATATTATAATCACAAACGGGACGTAGGAAGCAGTTAAATTCCGAACGGCATCAGAACAGTAACTACGGCATACCGTATGCAGATCGCAATTAACGTACAAGCAGAAGAACACGGTGATGTGATTCATATGTCACATAATGATTGTAACAGTTATATCACGATGCGCAAGAGCGTATCGCGGAGGCGCGCACAGTGTAACCACCGCTGCGCACAAGATGCGTACACAAATAGCCCAATTTAACGGTTAAACCTACTTACTTCCGACGTCGCCGGTAGATCATAGCCACAGTTTGCTAACTCGAAAACTAAAAGCATTTCACGTTATAACAGTGAACTAGAGCGTCACGTTAACAACGTAATGCCACATGAATATCATAATGACATGCCACTGTAATATATTTCTTTACTTCACACGGTCGTCTTTGTCATAACTTCGTATCATAACATTGTTCAGCAGTATTAGGAATTATGATAATCTATATATATATATAATCAATTATAAAATTTAAACAAATAACTACTACTTATAGTACAAATACTGGTGGAGAACATCGAACAATGCAGAATATTTGAATAAACCAAAGCCAATCATCATATCATATCTAATAATCAAGTAATCAACGTAACTTTATATTATGCATGAAGCCGATTTTCATTAAACATACAATAGCTTCGCGTTCCCATGCCGCCTCCAAATGGATTAGTAGTAGGTAATTTTAATATGGATGCGCTACTATCTGACCTGTGTAATTATTTACCACGGTGCTTCGTACAATGAAATTACAGTTCATATTTCCTGTTAGCTGTCTCTGCCTACACTTACACACAGTGGGGTTACGTCTTAATGCTATGTGAAAAGAAAGGGTTATCAAGTCCACGTATTGCGATCCACACAATGGAACTGTTAAACAAGAAATAAAATTACTTTGCAATTGCAACGAAGCATGCCCATCCATTATTCTGCCTTATTTATCGGCAAAGACGTATCGTTGGAAATAATGTAGCTATATGTAAAATAAAATAGAAAGCAAAACCTGACCTAAAAATATGAACTGACCAATCATCACTGTAATTAGTGACCGTGACTGTCGATCGCGGCCATAAGAGGTAGTAAGCCGTAACAGCGTTCCGGTATGCCACGACTTGTCATTAATTTAGTTAATAGCACCTATTAAAATTGAATTTATCTTGTTTCAATTCTATAATTTAACCTCGTTTTTAGGCGTGTTTGCATTTCTTTTACTTTAAGTAGCCATTAACAATTCACACATGCTCCAATATTGAGCATTAGTATCTAATGTCTTTTTTTTTATGGATTAAAAGAATAGCAGCTAGCTGACACTAATATGTGACAACTTAATTGCTAATGTGCGATGTAGAAGGAACCCATACATAGTAAGGTTTTAGACGTTTATTAAATATATTAAGAACGGGACACAAACGTGTTTCAAGTCGAAAAACGCTCGACATGTTTCACGCCGTACCGAGGAGTGTCATCAGGACTCGTCTTTAATATGCCTGTGTCTCACGGAAGTTTTGTTTTACAAGTTACTGTCAATAATAGTAATTATCATTTATGAATAAGTAACATCAGATAAAAGCCACACTCGATGTTTTCCATCAGAATTTGTTTAGCCACACATTCTGATCACCTTTATTTATTTGTCGCCAAAATTCGTCACCAAAAAATCACCAAAAATCCCTAGAATGTTTCTACTTTATGCAAATATAAAAGTACTGAGTTAAGCTAGGAAAAAGGTTGTAAAGTAAAGAACTGATAGGTACTTAGTTATTATTGATATCCCTTAAAGTTTGCTGTCACACACCACACACGTGATAAAACAACTTAATGTGACGACGAGTTCACTGTGGAGTGCCTTTGACAACGCCGACGGGGGTTCCGTTCAACCAGTTTTGATAAAAACTTCATATGCTTAGGCATGCACAAGCGCGGTCATGAAAATGTTCTTACTTATTAACATTTCCTTCTTACTCGAAAAACGTTTAAAGGTAAAAAAAGTACCTATACATCATCGGGTATATGTTTTTTTTTTTAATAAATACCACATTCATCCAGCAACATAAAAACTAGTTTGATGTATTCAAAAGGTACTTAAATACACAATACGGTACGTAGCGGCCCCCTTTTTTAGATATCTGTCGCCAGCCTAAGGGAGGTAGGTACTCTAACTAAAGAATATTTTTCTAATTATCATTAGGTATATTTTTACGTTACTATAACTATGTTAGTACATGCAATTAATATTTGGTAGACATAATTGCGATCACACCAGTGAGGACACTCCTTACTTCGGCCAAACTCGGCTCCATTCGGCTCAGCATTGCTCCGCGTGCACGACCACAGATAAGATAATCACTTGAGTTTTGACAACCCTAACTAGCCAAAAGGGATAGAGCATACATTCGTAAGGGATAGCACGATTCGACCCTGAATCGCTGTCAAACTTTGGTTTTGTAGGAAGTGTCCTTTCTGTACGGTAGTACTATTAATTATTCTGTGATCACACCATTGCAGCGAGTGCTTTTTGAACGTTGAGCCGAGGTCGTATGTCACAGGCATCACGGCTCCACGGCAGTAGCCACAATGAGCCGAACTTGACCGCGGTAACGGTACTGCGCGCGCGCACCTCGCCACAGAACACTGCCTCACAGACACTGCATGACGCATTTACTCGCTTTACAAGTAACTATGAAGACTAAACTGAAAATCGTAGTTCAAGACCAAAAAAAGTAAGGCAATGTTGCCACTGCAATAAATTGTTTGTAAATTGTAAATTCCTTTTTTATAAATAAACACGCTAAGATAATTTATTTATTGGTAATTTTACTCCAACGATTTAAAAAAGTACTTTTATTTACTTACTTCTACATAAATACAAGACGCGCTACTAAAAAGTGGCAACATTGTCTTACTTTTTTTGGTCTTGAACTAAGATTTTCAGTTTACAAGCGCATAGGTGCTGTTGTTGTTTATATTTATAGGAAATCTAGGCAAGCCAATTGACGGTTGAGCTCTCACACTGAATTAATATGGAGCGCCAATATGTCTTAGGGCTGATTTCGACGGTGCGTGAACTCGCATGCGATTTTAGTTACATAGCGGACTGTTGTTGGTTACGTCCAATTCAACCGACCGACCAAAAACCGCAATGTAATGAGTCTCGCATGCGAGTACGAGCCCCGATGCATATGTTTTCGTCAGGTGACCCCATTTTTTGAGGTTCTCGCGTTTGTTCAAAACTAATGTTTTTGTTTAATAATTACTAATATTTAATGCTTATACTAATGTAATTTAATTTTATATGGTAATACTCTGCAATAATTAAATCCAAATACAAGAAATACCGTTTGTACTGAAAGAAAAAAAATAATGATTTTATATATTTTTTTTGACGGGTAGGATTACAACATATGTGAAAAGGGCTATTACCAGGGAAAACAATAAGGCTCTGCCAATGTACTGACAATTTTGTTTCGAGCCCATGCATGCAGCAGTGCTGTAAGAGAGGACAATATGATTTGGACAACGTTTTTGAAAAGTCCTTTTTTTCAGCAATAAAAGTCTTATGCAATTTTATTATCCGATCAAAATAAACTACATTAAACATTGCTATTATGGTTCCCATTACTGGGTCATTATATGTTCGTGTGTAAAATTTATTAAAATAAACAAAATTGTTGCGCGGAACTAGACGAAAACATATGCATCGGGGCTCGTACTCGCACCGTCTAAATGAGGCCTTATATGCTTATATGTATTCAAAGTGATCTGTGGCGCAAAACAATGCTCGAGCGTACGAGCGGCAGGTTACTCGGCTGACCCAATTATCTTCACAACTGGGCCATATGTTTTCGAACGCGTGTGAAATTTTGCGTTGTACTACCACATACTTTCACATTACTGAGGGTATATGAGTACATGAGAATTGTAATTTAGTTTATTGTCCGTATGTAAAAGCTACCTACCCGTTAAGAAATAGATTAGGCTCCTAAGGTTACGATCTCAATATTTACAGAATCACCTATTTCTATTTGTAGATAATTCTGAAATGAGTAGGTCTTGTTTTTTGTAAGTATATTCAATATATGTACATTGAACATATGAATAACGGAAAGAAATTGCAATACTTAAACACTATAATTTAAATGAAGTGGCATGAAACAGCTATAAATAAATAAACACAACATATTTTTGTCCCAAAGAACGTGCATGGGTGTTGCAAGATCCATACCAACATCGCTCAAATCACTGAGTCGAGCAACTCTAGAGTTAAACCACGAAAAGTCTGCAGCGATTTTGATAGCCCTCGCAGTGCCAGTGTCCTTAGGATTTTTTTTAGGATTTTGTTTAGAATGGATGTCATAATTTTATAGAAGTTTGACGTTTAAAATAATACTTGCACTGCGTGGGCTATCAAATCCGCTGCAGACTTTTCTTGGTCTGACTCTAGCAAATAACAATAAAATCTTACACTCACTACTGCTGTCAAAAGATTTCGACTGAAGAACAGGGTCCCCTGCTATTAAGACCGTCTGTAACGTCCAGGAGTAGGTATCCCCAGTGTTAGTTTATGCTATACCAGTATGGAATACGGGTAAACCAAGTTATTATAAGTACCCTACAGTATTAAGTATTGCATAAACACGCTCCAAGCCTAAGACATTATTTGTCGTTGATGTTTCAAATTTCTATCTGCAGTCATTTAAAAAATGAGCCCTAACTGGCTATCACAACGCCGCATTACAGCAGTGCCCCTGCATTCTTCTCGTGAACTGTATAATTAAATGCATTTATTCGTTTCTTCGGGATGGTGTGGTTATCTAGAAACCCCGGTCAGAATGCAGCCTGCAGAGCGGTCGCGGCGACCAATCGTGGCGCAAGTGCAAACTTTAATGCAAACTTAATTATTTTTTTAAGCAAACTCTCCTAAATACTCGTATTATTCAGCTGGATTTCGCATTTAGGGATATAAACATTGACAAGTTACATCACCGTATTTTTTAGACGTGACAACTTTAGGATGTTGAATTAAGTACCTACTTTTTGTACCTATTAAATAGAAATTGTGCCGATCAATCACTGTATTGTCCGATCTTTAATAACGTAATGCTTTTTTGTGTAATAATTTATTTTTACTTTTGGAATGAAACATGCAATGCATGTAACACATTGGGGAACACCGATCTGGCAATATTCTCTTCTTTGAATAATGTTTTCTGCCGATTTGCCAATGTAGGCTTGGCAACATTAAAATTTCCCCCCTTATTCATAAAACTATACGTTTTATCTCTTTCTACAGATACCTAAGTCAAAATGCCAGATAAGGACAAACGATTATTAGCTAATTGAGGTTTGTAGCGCGTTTATGAATAAGGGGGTTTATCTTTAACGCCATTTGTTTTTAGCTTGTTCCAAGCAGTGATGAATGCACCACGACTTCGTTAACAGCCGCCTTGGACTTGTGCGGGGCAGTCGTGAACCGGCCACAGATACATCGATACAAGCGCCGGAGGAAACCTAGCCTTTGTGAGACTAGCCGCGGATTCCTATTGTTATGCACAACGGAGGCGACCGCTCCAGCGAACCAACAAATAACATTGAGAGTAGACAGAACTAAATACAGAGCTTGATTGTGTATTGACACTGATTGCCTTTATGGATTTGCATGCTGTTTGTACACAGCTGAAAAGGTGAAACATAATACTGTATAACAATAAGACCTGTAATTACCCTTTTTTGCAAATAAATAAATAAATTGTTTGTTTGTTTGATTATATTCAGATCTGATGGTTATGGCACGCGGAACTGTCAGGTGGAACGGATTCCTTGACTATAGACTTGGATCAGAATTTATTCAGAACCGTTAACATCAGATCTGAATTCGTTAAAGCTTTAGACAGTTTAGACAATCAGACTCTGAATTCTGATGTGTCCATGGGCGATTTACTGAAGAACCTTCGCCGAGCATGAATTATTTGGTGATTTTGACATATTACAAAATAAGCTGTGCATGATGCTGCTGTAGGATGACAATATACTTAATTGTGAGCACAATATTTCGTTCTTGGCGACGACCCTTCTTAGAACGGAGAAAATTCGTATTAATTCGATTAGCCATTCGACTCGCCTATGCTTCGTAATAGGAATGGAATAACACCTCTGCCTACGCAAGAAAGCCGGCCAGTTTTGCATAGCCTCTCCGAGTTTAATACTTTGATTACTAATGAAATCGCAACTCGTAAAGCCGGATATCTAGACTCTAATTAAGCTTGTTTTGATTGCCTTATCTCGTGTTTCCTGGGTTTACTTAACCAAGTTTAGCAGGTTTAGTTAACATTCCGTTTGCCCCGATTTGTAAGTATTTAACCGATTAATTACTATATTTTGCATTAAAACAGTACTTACAAATATTTAAACGTTTTAAAACCGGCGGGTTAATAAATGACCCCCATAAAATGAACGTTTAGCTTTAAAATCGAAATAGTTAAATAGTACAGTCAGCAGCAGAAGTTGCTAAGCGCGCGAGGTATTCAAAATTACCTTGACTCGCACTTATTCTCTTGACAATAAAGTCTCGTCAAGATCATTTTGAACACCTCCGCTTAGCAACTTCTGCTGCTGACTGTACTCGTACTTACTACCGTACTTTAAATACTCCTTAGGAATATTTTTACTAAAACTTTAACTCTTTCCCGACACTGATATTTCAGTTCTAAAACAATAAATTTAAGAAAATAATTTGATTTGTTCCCTAGTTGTACTAAACCATTTTATATTACGATTTAGTCCTTTTCAAGACTAGTACGAAATGAACGCCTTTATATGTCGATAATAAACGCCAGTGCGTTAGCCTGCGGGCAATACAATTATAGTTATTACTAAACTGCATTCAGCCTGACAATAAATACTTGCAACTGAGACAGATTAGACATATAAATAAAGATATGTAAGTAAAGTAATTATACTCTCTTTAGAATTTATATGTAATTGAGCAGGTAATTTATGCTCAACTCAAATGACTTTTAATTATCAGTTTTGAAAGTGAATTTTTAGTAGAGTTTTTAGGATTTTGTTTAGAATGGATGCCTACGTGACCCGTTCATTCGAATTACATTCGAATGGTGACCAGCAACGTTACTGTTGCGCCCTTACTTCTGCAATATTAAACGGAGAGTGTAAAACTATTTTTTTCTTTAAATATAAATCATATAATTTTTCAGGCTTATTTATAGATGAAATATGGTGAACGGTGCCTTAAAAGTCTTACCAAGTCATCGAATAGTAAATTTATTCGCTTTCCCCAGTATCAACAAAAAAAGAATTTTCGATATCAATGTACTTATCTGACAAATTTAAATGTATAGAAGGTTCTTCAGACACAATCTAATCGAAAGAGCTTCTAAAAGTGTTCTAAAGCTGCATAACGACATCAAAAGACTGGCTACATAATTTAAACTCGATAAGTGTTAAAAGCTTTATAGTGAAACCGCCGATTACATGTAATAGCTCGAATGAGTAGTTTACGTGTATTTTGCTCTCATTATTCTGAGTGCATTTTACAAGCAGTTCAATGTCAATATCGACGTCCACCATTATACTGCATTAGACGGACAATTGACAGTAAACATTTCATCGGAATCGATAGTTATAGTTACATTAGCTGAATAGCTCGCACCCGCGGCAAGACAACCACCGTGCCGTGTTGCCGGATAGTGACTCGCATGTTGTTCGTTAGTCTGTGCGGAAAGAGAAGAGTCGTGGAATGTATGGGGTCCAATACATTCCACGACTATTCTCTTTCTACAGAGACTCTATATGACTATAGATACTTATTAAGCCTTCGATCCGGGTAAAATAATTTAGTGTGAAAAAAAACATACTTCAGCCCTGGTTTTACTTTCTGCATATTTAAATTACTGAAAATAAGAACTTGTCTCATAAACATAGTTACATAGAACTATGTTTATGAGACAAGTTCTTATTTTCAGTTATACCTATGTTTTTTTCTATAGTTCTCATCGTAGCCTTCAATGAGTACGTAGGTGGGTTAAATTTGAAATGAACACTGACAAAAAAGTACGATATGGAGAAAAAATATTATATGTATAAGTAAGTAGATACCCCCTTACTAAATACCCCAAACACAATTAGATGTCGTTGTTTTATTACATAGTTCCTATGGCCACCTCCGGTCTCCATCATCAGATCAGCTCGATGACACCATAATATTGCATTGTCACCCGACTTACGTATGTATGGAAAATTTCAGCTCAATTGGAAACCGGAAAGTAGATCAAATTTAACTTGCAAGATTTGATTACACACAGACAGACAGACAACGGTCAGGTGAAACTAAATAAAAGCTTGTAAAATGTAATAGATTAAAGTAACGTACTCGTAAAAGGCAAACCAGTGCATTCATGCGTCGTCATTTATTACAAGACATGCAATCACGTCGGTAAGTCGAACGCGAGACAAAAAGCGGCACCGGACCGAGTTCAGTCGCATCCCACGGACTATTGTTGCCATGTATACCACCGTGTCAGGTAGCTCTCTAACACTTCTGTGCTAGTGTAGCGCCTCCTGACCATGAGCCACAATAGTTATTTTCTTTTACAGAAACTGACACCTAAAATTTGGGCTCAGAAAAGTTCGTAATTTCTCATTTTTAACCGACTTCCATTTCATAGAAGGAGGAGGTTCTGTATTCGGTTGTGGCTATTTTTTTTTTCTATGTACGTTCACCGATTACTCCGACATCCGTAGTCCGATTTGAGTAATTCTTTTTTTGTTTGAAAGGAGCTACCTCCGAGTTGGTCCCATTTTAATTTAGTTCTGTTCTGATGATGGGATCCATGAGGAATTGAGGGAACTCCTCAATTTTTAAAGGCACATGCATGGTGATTTGGGTGTTTTCTTAAGCTACTCGAGCATTTTCTCCCGAAAACCACCACTTTGATGAAGTAGACCTGATGATGATGATTGTTTTGATGATAATGATGATGATTTTTTAAATGTAATATGTTCAGCTATTACTCCGGCACCTGTGATCCGATTTGAGTAATTCTTTTTTTGTTTGGAAGGAGTTCCCTCCAAGGTGTCTCCGTATTATTTTTGGTTCTGGTCTGATGATGGAATCCATGAGGAATTGAGGGAACTCCTCAGTTTTTAAAGGCACGTGTAAAGTGATTTCGGTGTTTTCTAAAGTAACTCGAGCATTTGCTGCCGAAAACCGCCAATTTGATGTAATGCAAGTGTAGCCTTACCACGAGTTTGACATTGACATATTCGCTAAGTTAGCGACGCTAACGTCTTCGTAACTTACTTTTTATGCATCCCGCTCGCACTATATGCCAGTACGAGCGAGATGCAAAGAAAGTAAGTTACACACACGCTAGCGAATAAATCAATGTCAATCTCTTGGTAAGTTGGTAAGGCTACTGATCGGGGGTTAGGGTTAGGAGTTAAGGGGTCGGGGAATGGCGGTTGAATGGCTGCTGGTTCAGGGTCGAGGGGTTCATGTATCAGGGGTTGATGCGCTGTGAGGTAGAGTGATCGGGGGGTTGAGGGATTGGGTCAGTGGCGGGGCGGAGGATGGATTTAGTGTAGTGACAGGAACTATAATTTCCCAGACGGACTCGAGAAAATTAATGATTACATATTAACGTTGTATTTGACCATCGTACCTGATACCTGACTTAATTTTTTTTTGTTTGACCTTGCTATGTGTATCATTATTTCCGATCTGTATTGTTGTGATATCTGTGTTTTAAAAAATTGTATTTGCATGCATTTCTATGTGTTTTTATGCAAATAAATGATTGAATATGAATATGAATATATGAATATTAAAGTAGGTACTACACGAATTTAGTGTTAATCATGATGTTGTTTTTCATTCATGCGTCGCGCTCTTAACAATGCGTTAAAACTAAAAATTGAAAAATAAAAACTTTTTACAAAAAAAGAAAACCGACTTCAAAAAGGATGAAATAAAATATTATCCTTTTTAAGTCTATGCGTTACCAACTGATATGTTTGAAGTCGGTGCCAAGCCAAGTAGTAACAATACCCGTCAAAAATAATCAGCTTTATGACTATAAATCCCATTATAACTGTACTAATAACTATTATAAATGTGTAAGTAATTCTGTCTGCCTCTTTGTCGCCTTTTCATGGCTAAACAACTGAACCGCTTTAGGTGAAATTTGGCAAGAACGTAAATTCCTTGAATTGTTTTATATTTTGAAATGTAGTGCTCTGAATAAGGGACGGGAAATAACTCAGTCCCAATCCCACGCTTGCGTGCCGACTAACATGGTTCGGACTCTTAGGTACTCTCGGTTCTTAGGTACAGTCGACGCCAAAGATATGTTTACACTTTTGCACCTTACTCCTTTGTAATAAGACGAAAAGTGTAAACATATTTTTAACGTCGACTGTACCTACAGAAAGTACGTTCATTGTCATCGTGTAAGGCAATCCAACGTACATCCTTATCGAATCGCACCAAAATCATGGTATGCTTCAAAAGTTGGCTTGGCACCGACTTCAAACATATCAGTTGGTAACGCATAGACTTAAAAAGGATAATATTTTATTTCATCCTTTTTGAAGTCGGTTTTCTTTTTTTTGTAAAAAGTTTTTATTACCATTAGGATGTACCTACTGCTGATCAAGTCGACTCAAACTTTATATATTAATAATATAACTAACGAACAAACCCAAAGTCCACAGACGGAATTAAAAATTCACGCTACCTTTAAACAAGTTGCATCCAGTAAACTTACTTAATTAAGCTAAAGTAAGTAAAGTAAAATATTTTTTGCCTCCCTGTATTTATTTCCCGGCCAGTATTAATCATGACCAGTTAAATCTATAATTATCAGACACTATAAATGGTAAATAATCACCTGTGTAGAAGACGTTCGCTCTCTGGTTCTTTTTCCTGTAACAATAATGAACAATACATTAATACTCGTAAAAAGAACACAGCAAGGGGACTTAGATTACAAAAGTTAATAACCTTCCGCTTAAACAAAGTTTACAGTGAGCATGTACTAGTAATTGGTGAGAAATTCCACATGACACTGCTTTCTACTGTTCTAGATAAAGTCGTTACCGCAAAATATCCGTGACGTGAAGTGCTAACCATTGTCGGGCGTGCCAATGCCAACTCCAACCACAACTTTGCTTCTATATGATATTCTGGGGTTCAAAGTGCCAATATTTAGGACGTGGTCTTGTTTGTTTAACATAAAGAAAAAATAGTAACAGTAATTTACATAATACCGTGATTTCATTGATCTTACTTTTAAAGACTGACTTTAGAAAAATTGCTATTAAAAACGACACCCATAAATTGATTTACTTAAACATGCCCCAGAATGTTAGCAAAATAATATCGATTTCGTTTCTAGTAGGTCCTATTCACTGGGGCAATACAATAAACCAGAGACTCGCTAGTTAACAATAAAACTTTTAATGTGCAGCCGTAAATAAACTAAGTAATAAAACATTGAATTCGGTTCGGTTGTAACTAATCTCATCTCGCTAGTACCTATAATATAAGATGAATTGGATCAGGTACCAATAACTATTACCAGGAGCTGGATGGATTTAGTTAACGAGTTTTCAGATCAAACTATACGTACAACTGCCACATTTCTACCCTCGGGGGATATTTTCCGTAAGAATGTATGTTAGTAGTGTCTATTACGTTTAAATCAAGTCAATCTATCGTCTCAAATCGTCTAATCTAAAGCCGACACGTAACTTGATATGGATCTAACAATATTTATAAATAATAAAATAACGCCAGGTACTTAATAAGGATAGAGCGTTTAAAAAATACTAAGTTACCGGGTGGAAAGGAAAGAATGAACTAACGGCTAAACTCTGGAAACCTCTTCGATATAAGTGGAGCTGATGCTCTCTAATAGTTCTCCCCGAGCTGCGCTGTGTGGAATCAGTGAGCGATGAAGTCATTACATCTCTACGCCTTAATATAATATTACTGGTAGGATTTTCTAATGAATTCCTAAGTTCTTATGAGGATTGGAAATTAATGAACATGTTTCCTCATTTTCTAGAACACAAATGTCCCAGAAAAATAGCAGCACATGATAATCTTTGGAATATCGTTGTGGGTCGTTCACAGTTTCGCACAGTTACGGCATGCCAACGTATTTGTCACATCTCCGAAATTGGACAAATATGTTAATTTGGCAAGTCGGTCAAATAGCTTTATGTCTTCAATTTATTGCGCTGTTATGCAGTAAATTGTGGTTTTTACACGTTATCTGTTCATCCAATGCCAACCGCAGCATTCACTTTATTTCCATCGTTTACGCCATAATAACGGTTAAGTAGGAAATTTAACCCTACATTCTGCATCAAATCACGTGTATTTTGAATATTGTACAATGTACATATTACATGAATTAGAGCAAGGTTGATGGGAAACGAAAAAAAACATCTACCTACATGTAGGTTCTCAACCGTGCTGGGGACTGGGCCTGGTATCTCAGCGCAAGCATCTCGGGTAGGTAAGTACTAGTCAGCGTGGGCAACGTAAATAAACCACGACGGGTTTCAAATGGTCCTTTTCTCGTACAGTGCTTAGAAAATGGCGTTAGAGCGAGGAACAATATCGCCCGCGGCGCTCGCGCATTGCAGGCCAATGTTGAGGCAAAACGGAAAAATAAAAGGAGTTCGCATTGAAATGGTTCCTATCGCCTCTCGGTTTGGTCGCTTCCCCTTTATCCGCAGCTGATCGCGCTAGACAATGCGATGGTGGGCAATGGAGGCGCGGGCGCCGGGAGCGGCCCGCGCGGGGCGGGGGTGCGCATGACCGCTGAGGGCGCAACGACCTTGCGCGCACATTCCGCCCGCTCTTTTGAAGGCTCCGCGTCCCCTATGTCGCGCTATCTAACCACGCGATATTCCTAGGGCGGGTAACTCGACTAATAAAACAACCATTCTTTCAAACGCTATTACAATACAGTCGTGTCACATAATCAGTATTTAATTTCGCTTTTCAATGCCATTACGTAACATAACTTAAATATACATACGTCGACTTTTTGAGTTCAATGTTAGCATACGCCCACTAACGAAAATCAGATGAAACTAGGCCAATAACCTTTTGAAACATGCAGCAAACAATCTCGACAAACAAAGACTAAGTTTACTATTAAGCAATTTTCTCAGTGTTTCCTTCCTTCAGTTGTCGTAACTGCTGTGTCTATATGTTTATAAACGAGGTTTGTCTTGGTATTTAAATTTCATTCCATTTTTTATTTGAACATTATTTAGGTGACAACAACAATATTCGAATGTTACTTTAGGTGGTTAGGTGCTAAGTTGAAACGGCAATTATACACCTATTTGAAGACTAACGGCATCGAATGGGTAACGGAGATTTGACCAAACTATCAGAAACCGCTTGAATTGGGAATTACACTTAATCTTGTGCCGACGCACGCTCAACCAGAAGTGCTAACCTGACAAAACATGTAAGTACCTAATTAGGAAATACAAATTTTGAAAGTAAATTATATTTTAACCTATGCGCTTTAATTATGGGAAACACATTTGCTTGGATTGCTGCTTCCTTTTATCACTCTTGGAATCTGATTTAAATCCGACCGCCAATTCATTCTAACACATAGTGTAACTATTTATAACTACATTGAGAGCGACATTTCAATTTCCAGCGTTATGTAAGAGTATAAATCACATAAATGTAAATATTGTTCTTTTATGGTCAATAAGTTACAACACAATTTCAATTACTATCCCATAAACATATACTCAATAGAAACATAATACTAGCCATTTCAATGTATCACATTAACTACAAAATAAACTAAATTGTAAAGTATCGTGAATAGAAACGCGAGGATTATAGCATAAAAGCCTATCACTTTATTTATATACCGGCGGCAAGATCACTGACACCGCGAGTCGTGACCGGTACAATATTAAACAGGCATACCAATTTCTTATTAGGTGGGTACAGAATTAACTTTTTGTGCTTCGCTGTGACATTGCTAGTTTTCCTTTCAAACGTAGGTACTGTAGCTTACTGTCGGTAAATAGTAAGGTTTGTTACACCGCGCAAGATTACCTACTGGCAAAAAACGACGAATTTTCGAGTACTTTTGGCACAATAACTTTTGTGAAAAGCATCTTAAACCTGGTCCATACCTTACGTTATAAGTTTACGATAAACTTTATTAAATGTACTTCTCTTTCTATATAGAGCTATTTTTAATCCACTTCCAAAAATGAGGAGATTATCAATTCGACCGTATTTTTTTGTATGTAATGTTACCTCAGATCTCTGTCATTTCTGAAGCGATTAGGAAATTTATTTTTTTGTTTGAATGTGTATATGTGTATATGTAGTCCCAAGTTGATCCCGTTTTTTGTTCACTCTGTATGAAACGTTCAAATTATTCTTTAAGGCCCGGGTCTCCTATAAACGTCATCGGCAGCTTACAGCGTCTGCGTCACGATGCTTACTATAGAGATGTACTGTTGTGGTCTGTTTTAGACGTCGACGTCAGCGTCTTTTTTGTTCAAAAACGTTGACGCTGACGCCAGACGCCGCGTACAGCATAAAATAGGAGACCAGGGCCTAAAGGTACACATCTGCCATAGGTCTACCGTTTAACTGAGGCGATTAGTAAAAAGCGTTTATGATCAACTGCATAATAGTTGTAAATACTTGTCAACTAGTCTAAGATTAAGATTAGATTCTATTAATATTTTACGTATATATTACATACATCTAATTAATGCCTTAGATGCTTAAAATTTATATACCTATAATTTTCCATTTATTTTATACCCACCATCATAATATTCATAATTAATCCATGCGCTCCTAACATTACCTAGGTAGTATTCGCTTGTTTTTAGTTGAACAATATCGTAAACTTTAACACATTCACTGCCCCCAACGCACATGTGCGTTCACCGTCATACAAGTTTGTTCCTAGGCCACGCCCCCTGGCAGTGAATGCGTTAAAAGACCAGTTGATGTGAGAGGCGGCAAATTACTCTTTTTGGGAGATGACTATCCTAGTTCTCGAAATGATGTAGCGGCGCGCGATACCATCGCGCCGGTGTGTGTTGACGCTCAAACATGGAGCTGGCCCGTTAATGTCTCGCAAAATAACAAACGTACACTTTACTGTTTCTTCTAATCTCTTTGTGTCATCGAAAAAAGTTTTTATTTTTGAGTCGCGGTTCAAGTTTAATACTTAAGTAATACTAATTATAAGTAAGTATATATTTTATTCGACCTAAAAGGCCAATCAACAACAAAACTTTTAAAATGTTTTTAATATGTGCTACAAAATCATAATTGTTTATAACTTACATAGTAATAAATAAATATTATTATGCGTAGTATTGTGTAGGTACGTGGAACTTGCACATAATACTTTAGACATCAACGCGTTGAGCTGTGAAATTATTTTTTGATCTGCGTTTCGTAAATAACTTTAGTCTACTAGTAAGTAGATTCGCATTTAACACGTGAAGAAAGATAATAATTACTCGCACACTTATGTAACGTTACAATGTGTTCATGGCCTTAGCACACATCAGAAAACAACCGCGAAATGACTACGGTGATGAACACAATTTGAGCAAACTCAAGATCAGGAGACTGGAACCCTCGCCGTTAAAATAGGTATTCTCGTGTGTTCAATGCGTTCACGGATCAAGATTTCTTAGCGGGATTTTCGTCACGCAGTTAAACGGCCAAATCGGCACGTGAACATTCCGAAACTCCCAATTTCATTGCTAAGACAATGCCGCTTTCTATCGGTGATTACTTTTTAATAGAATAACTATAGAAAGTGCTGTTAAAGCAATAACGTGACACCAAAGTGACTTATTTAGATGATAATTGGTGCCGGCAGCGGTTCCGTTTAACTTCCATTGATGATGATTTCTCTCTATCAGCGGCATATCGTATTGTGGTAACTACAACACTCCGAGCTTAAGTATATTTTTTTTAACGTTCTTTATTTTAAGCTGTCATCAACTGGGGCATTTAACGCGGTAGTGTCGAATGTGAGACGTCCAAATTTTTCAGTTTTACCTACATAGACAAACAGTTTGAGTGTGCAAGTGACGTAACCATATTTTTAAAGAATTTTGCTTTGATATCTATGTAATATGCATGTCTCCTGTGTTAGTACTTCCCGGTATCTTTTGGTGATTATATTTCAAGATAGGAACTACCGGTATGTTACCACGAGTAGGTTATTTTTCTATGAGTTCCTCACAGCTTCGACTCCCAATCGGCCGAGGCGGGAGAGGGACGGGGGGTCGCCGACCGCAGTGCACGACGTCCCCACGATTATTATATAATAAAAAATAATAGATGCGGCTTCGGACTCGGTCGGCGCCGTAGATTGCAAGGGCCGGCGTCGTGACGTACGACTAGCGCCTCCCTCGACCTGAACTAGATTATCTACACGTAACTCTGTTCTCTAGAGGGTAAGAACTAATTTGCCACAACACATCTAAAACGCTTTCTGTAGCCAATGTAACTTATATCAGCCCCAATTTTAAGAATGACTCACGTTAGACCGGGCCGTGTCCAGGCCACAGCTTCCGGCGCATAGGACTTTCTATGGAAAGCATCATGTGATCGCCTGTCATGTCATAGAAAAGTAAGCGCCGGAAGGTCCGGCTCGGACACGGTTCGGTCTATCGTGAGTCATCCTTTAGGCGAACATTGATAGCCGGCATGGTGTATTCGTAACATTATGCTAAAAATTAAGTTGTAAACCAAGACTTAATCCAAACAAAATTGGATCTCTGAGGGGGTTTCATTTTTCTCGGGTGCGAAATCCGCAAGACGACCTTTAAACAGAGGTAATATTGAATAAAGATATTTGTTCCTGAGTCATGGGTGTTTTCTATGTATTTAAGTATTTGTATATTATATATATCGTTGTCTGAGTACCCACAACACAAGCCTTCTTGAGCTTACTGTGGGACTTAGTCAATCTGTGTAAGAATGTCCTATAAAAAAAAAAAAAAGACTCGCTCCTGATCCAGTTACAAGAAACTGCAAAGACCGATGGTATTTGTAAGCTTGAAATGGCGATCATATGATAAGTATAGAACGCACCAACGTAGCCGGAGGAACTGTTAAATTTAGATTTAAACCCCATCGGTTATAGAAAGCTTTGCATATAGTAAATTGCGAGACATCACGCACAAGTCAGTGTTTGGTATTATGAAGCTCTTTAATAATCAAAGATGAGCTCTGAAGACATCCTGCCTTATTCGAACTTCAAGATATTCACAAGAGACGACACGTACTAGATCCATTCTAGATACGTTATAGTTTAGATATCAACTACTTAGTTCTCTTTTGCAGCATAATTCGGGCAACCAATGTCACTTTTACGTTAGATAGAGTAAGATATCTATTAGATGTGAATTGGATCTCTAAGTCATATCCAGTGGAAATCGTTCAAGGGTATCTCCAGAATCGCTCAAATGTCAAATTTGACAGGTTAGATCTTAAACATATCGTTATCGTATCTTGGTGATGTCTAAAAGATATCTAATAGATGTCTATTTCAAAATCCGAATCGGGCCCATCGTCTCGACCTTCTATTATACAGGTTTTCTTTAAAGACTCGACTTCGCCAAAATTGTTCTTGAAACTTTGTGAATATACGTCACAGATGATTACCCGAAACAAAAGTATAACGGAGCCTGCACCGCCTATGTACCTCCCGTTCCGCCTCATTTACATCTCAAGATAAAAACTGTTATGCTCTCTTACGTCACAATACTATTAGCTTACGTAACAGACACATTGAAATTAATCTGCTCATTTCATTCACGGTCGTGTTTGATATGTTTGACGGGCCATTTGCTATGCGATGACTACTGGCTCGATTGGGCACCGCGATAGGCTTTGTCGGTCATATTATCTATAGTTTGTCGACTCTATTTTTATTGTACGCTACAAGTCATCTTGTATATCGATCTGTCACTGTTATTTGTGCACCGTAAGATTATAGTCAGTAAATCAGGGCGGAGATACTCGTATATGTATTTGTAATGAATTTTAAATTTTTCATTGACTCATTGTATGGTTACTTGACGTATCTCTTGGCATGAAAACTTAGCTTGGTCCGACTGTAATAACTCAAATAACTGTTGGTAAAATGCGTAAATATCAATATATTTTATGTTGAGTAAGAATGCCAGGGGAAGTCTTTGCCCAGCAGTGGGACGCAATATAGGCTACTAAAAAAAAGAATGTGTAGGTAATAGACTTATTTAAAAGAGAAACTTCTTTAATCAAAGGTAAGAATTAAAGTTTTGAAAGTTTTTTGTCATTATTCCTTTTAGTCATAAGCCCGAAAGTAAATACCTCTACCTCTCTTTACAAACAAGTAGAAATAAAAAGCTTCTAACAAATATATCGAAACAGGGGGCCGATTTTTGAATTTCGTTCACTCGATTTCGTCACTCGAAAATCGGTGGAAAACGACGAAATGCTAATTTTTGAAATACGAGCGATCGAAACTTGGAATCTAGTGGTATTGACCACTCGATTTCAATTCTATTAGTAGAATTTAAACGCCTAGTAGTGGAGATATCATTTAACGAAATACACGAAATCGAGTGGTCGAATTTCAAAAATCGGCCCCCAGGAGCATTCCATGAAATTGTCTACCATTGTCCCGTACAAACGCGAAGTTTCTGAAGATTTAAAGCTATAAGATTTTTCTTTTCTATGACAAATGGTCAAAAATATGCACAGAAAAATAATCGCCTGTTTTAAATGCCGAGAAAAAAGTAGCAACACAAGAAATAAAATGCGTCTGTACGGGACAGCCCGTGGAATGCTCCAACAAACGACCACCGGGCAAATCTCGGTCATGTCACACGGTCTACGTGCGAAATTGTCCGTCAAACAATGTCATGCGAACTCGTTCACTAGCAGAGGCTTCAGTTGTGTATCGGCAGGGTCAGTGGCCGCCACGCTCCACCGGCGGCGGTGATGGGCGCGGGAAGAACTGGGTCGACGGAGACCGAGGGTGGCGCGCTCATGCCGGCGACGCCACGCGCCACTAACTCCCCCTCCCCCCACACAGCCGGATGCACCGAGGATGCGACTTCACATTGACACGGCATTGACATACTAAAATATAGATGGTCAAGCAAATCATGTCAGTAGAAAAAGGCTCGAAATTCAAATTTTCTATGAAGACGATATCCCTTCGCACCTACATTTTTCTAATTTGCCGCCGTTTTCTACTGACAAGATCTGCTTGACCAATTTTACGTCTCAAAAGCCACTTAAGAGCTTTGTATCCACTATACAAGCCAATGGTATGCGTAGTGACAGGTTTATAGTATTATTAATAAGCTTTAGCATATCGTCGTATTGGGTTGACACTCAAACTTGATAAATAATTTCGTATGGAGAATAGGGGTAGTGACAAGTCCTGTGCGCATAAAGCATCTAATAGATATTTACGATACAAGTGCGGAAAAGAGGAAATTCGAAACGAGTGGCGATAAATTAAAACCCAACCGAAGGAAGTGTTTTAAATCGACACAAGTTGCGAATTACCTATTCGCACGTGTATCGTACAACGTTTTACAGTACATATGGCCCTTTAAACTTTTGACATACGCACGAAAAGTGTTATTTTACGCACTAGTGCGGGAAAATAGGACCATATGTACTGTAATTTACTCAGGGCGCTAAGAAGAGATCTACACAGTGCGTGTCGCTTTTAATAAGGCTAATGATAAAGGACTTTAAGAACTACCGATTCGACCCGTATGTATGTTCAGCGTAAATTATTGTTACGATAATATCATCGATTTTGAGTTCTTCGTGATCCGTGCTAACCAAACTTTATTTAACAAATTTTTGTGTGTAAGTCGAATATGCCCTAACAAAATTATAGTCACGAGACCAAAATCTACAATTAAGGTAAAAGTACGCTCCACCGAACGCTCTGAATCCGTCCGTATCACCGAATTTCTTCTATTTTAGGCTATAAGTCGATTACTTACAGCTGATATTTACTTGCGTATTTTTTTTTCACGAGTTAAATACCTGTCCCTTCCATTAGGCCTCAGAGTCGGCCAATTTGTGCCGCAGTTGGGACGTTGATCAAAACAGGTCGTCGCTGCCGATTGCCACTTTGTATGGGCAACCTTAAAGAAATCGTTTGAAGTTGCGTATATTTCTTAAGGCCATAAAACCTTTTAAATTTATTTCTGTGTTTCAAAGTATGGTTTTACAGTGTGATTACCTAATTAGTTTGTGTATTTTAGTAAATTTAATTAATTTAGTGCAGTCATATTATCAGAAATTAAGCTTAATGTGAGTTCGGTGATGAGTACACCGACAATTTAATTGGAAGGTATTATCGAACAGCGTCCGGAATCAGGAAAAGCGTATGTTATTGAAATTATTTTTCTAGTGGTTGATTACGAACTATTTAGATTAACTACCTAATTTCACAAATAAATTAATGTATTTGTAATTTTATGAGCAATTGCCGAACAACAATAACCTATTTAGATTATTATAAAACTGCGTTTGAAATGTTCATGTTTTACGACTTTTTGGCATCAAAATAAGGTTTTTGGCAAGACTATTATCAAACAATAATTTTAGATATTATACGCCAGTATTAGCGAGAATTGTATACATGTACGGTTTAGTAATGGATTCACGTATTAAATTAATTGATAGATTTGTAGTTATACCATATTGATTACGATTTAAATACTATTTTCAAAATCTGTTCGCGAAATAGGTTCCTCATATTTTCCATGTTCCGTTCACCGAACGGCTGTTTGGTGAATGGTACCCATGGTCTCTGCTACCGAACTCACGTTTGCGTTGACCATGTTTCTATTCGACGTTCATTAGAATATCATCCTTATTATTATAACGACTAGGTCTATATTTATATGTTTATTTTTTGTGACCATTATTTCAATGCCAGCCAAACTTTAGACATACTTATTGGACGCCTGATAATAGTCTCGGAATGTGGACAAAAAAACTCAATCTGATAATAAAAATAATAAAGCAATAATATTTTATACTGGATGGTCCAAACCTAGATGTCCAACATTTTTTTTAGATTCGTCTCGTCGTCGTCGTCATCTCGTCGTCGTGGGGCGATTTAAACTTGACTTTTTAAACTTCAAACTTTTGTTATTTAACCTTCCCTAGAAAATGGACGAGATTAAATGCATAAAACAGCCAAATTTTTTTATACATATACGTACATGTTTGATAATTGTTGCATACCTACCTATTTGGGATGACTTATTTTTCAAAAGTATTTTTCAATAAAAAAGACACGTCAAGATCGCTTACCCCCTTTCTAATGCTAAAAAACAAAGTATAGTAGGGATTTAATACTGAACTACTAAAGTTTGGGCACCACTCAACACCATATTTTCATACAATTATTTCCTAGTTCGGTAATGCGGCCTCCCTATTCGGTATAATGTGCAAATCACCTTTCTTAGTTCGGTAAATGGTACAATCAAGGAAACTGGAAGAAATTATTTTAAAAATATTTTTAATATACGTCCAATCATTTCAGTAATTTATAGTATTTTATTTATTGATAAAAACAAAGAAAGGAATAAACAAACATAATAAAACTTACAAAACTAAAGATAAAAAATTTGCCCCAGGTCGCCGTCAACGGGCAAGGTGCCCAGAAGGCTGGCCGTATTTCCCCGCTGTATAGCGATGCTAATACGCTATTTATAGTTATGTTTAAATGAGGACAAATTTATCTAAGTTTCAATTTTAGTATTGAACATATTCGTATGCAAATACCAGAACTAATTAAAAAAAGAAACGTAAGTCTAGGTCTTAAGCATTCGGTGAAGCGTACTTTTACCTTATGGTTACATTGTATGGTATCTAATTGGTACATTTTATGGACTTTAATATGATGTAAACTTGATACTCTATAAAAACCGTCAGTAAAGTTTATCAGTGAAGAACTGTGTTTAGTTTTTAAATATTATCATCTTACACTTACAAAGCATGCTGTAAAGGGACAACCATATGCCAGTATGATCGAAGAAGCCGGGGAACCGTACCAAAGACGCGCCCACGGCTAGTGTGCGTTACCGACGCAATCGCGTCTGTCAACGACTACGGCGGAATGTCGAAAATTTTGTGTAACTGTTCTTTTAAGTTCAGTCGCGACTGAGAGATGCGCCGATAGAACTCCAAGCTTCTTAACACTTCGTCGCCAGATGATAACGAGTCAGTCTACGAATCTAAAATGCAGTACCGGCTTGATAGTTGGGTTTACTCGTCGGTCGTCGCTATCAACTTTGATCATGTATTTCCGGTTCTGGCGTGGTTAAGAGCCATTAGTATATTATTTTTCTCATGTGCGACTTTTTTCTAACGTGTGCGTCAATGTCGTGAACTCGTAATGTGGGAAGTTTCTGATTAGAAAATGGTTTTTAATTAATCGTAGAGGCACATCTCGTGCTTGCAGACAACATACTAGTTTTCAATCTATGTTTACTTCTCGGTGTCAATGTTCAACAGCAGTTTGCAAAATAAAAATATGTCCGCCTCAATTATGTTATGGTATACAAATCAATGATCAATGTTCTTCGGCTCAGTCACGTCGGTTTTCTATTAGTCGTTTCTTTGCCTCGGCTTATTGTGTTATAAAGCATATGTTTTGTTCTTTTATCTGACATGAATATTGAAATACTGTCGAGCGAATTACACGGTCTATTGTGCGGATAGAGCGCCGCCGCACGTGACTGGCGGCCCATGCAATGATCCCCGGCGACCCGCAATCAAGTGTACGACTGCCGCGAATTATGCGCAAGTATTAACCCCGTTCCTATTATTACGAACCAGCTTACCTGTCCTATTAGATTTTACGTTGTCTCCAAAGCTTTGAATTTAATCAGGCCGATTGATATTAATAAATTGCTGATTAAAAGAATCGGTCAATTAATTAATTATATTTCTCACAAGTAACTTTAAAATAGTGCTAAGAATATTGAATACTTCTTTGAGTAGGTAGCCTAAACTTAAAATTCGTTTATAAACGAATCAAATTAAACACTCAAAAGAGTCATAAGTAATTGTGAGTGTGGCATTATTTGATAGATAGTACAAACATGTTTTGACATATCTTTCGTGTGAAACTGTCGTTACAAAGAATTAAAACCAACTTATGAATACTGACGGACAGTTGGAAACCGGCCCTAAATGTACAAATTATCCTACCGGTCGGCAGTTCGGCGGTGATGTCACTACGCACGCCCGCTGCGGCCTGCCTACGTCAAGAGGGTATTATAACTGTACCGGGGACGTTTAACGAGCTACAGTGATTCTTAAATAAAATGTAAGACATTATGGAATTGTAGGACGACGGGTCGGAACACAGTCGGTGCAGAGAGGGCACTGGGTCGGGGGAAAGTAGTGGGGCTTGCGCGGTGCATGCAACGCATAGCCGCGTACCATGCACTCGCGCTGCCTTTCTACGGCGAGGATACTCCGTACTGCAGACGCGGTTTGGGGTCAAAACAATGGTATGCCTGGTTGATTCCTTGCCGCTGGCGTTTGTATCGCCTGACATTGTTACCCTGGGGATATTAAACACTCACATCTAAGAGAGCATCGGAGTGAAATAAAGCGCTAACGAAATCGAAAATACATAGAAATTGAATATGTATAGGTATGTATTAACTAACTTTTTACTGCTTATTGCATTCATTCATATGGGGACGAAAGCCACGGCGCTGAACCTGGACTAATAAAGTGGATCATGAACATGCTAAATCAAAGGACAATAAGGTATGTAGGTGAACCGCAGGCCGTAGCGGCGGTGCGAGGATGCCCTCAAGGGGGAGTTCTCTCACCTCTGTTGTGGAACCTAGTAGTCAACAACCTCATAACCAAACTGAACGAGGAACACTTCTACACAATAGGCTACGCTGATGATCTGGCAATATTAATATCAGGTAAATTTGCCAGTACAGTATGCGACCTCACCCAGGCAGCTCTTCGGATCGTAGAACGCTGGTGTAGAGATTTTGACCTATCAGTTAACCCCACCAAAACAGAAATGGTAATGTTCACCAATAAAAGGGCACTTGGCAACTTTACCAGACCAACACTCTTCCAGACTGAGCTACAGCTGACCGACGAAGTTAAGTACTTAGGGCTAACGCTCGACAGTAAACTCAACTGGAACAATCACATCAACAAACGCATAGACAAGGCGGGAGTAGTCTTCTGGCAGTGCAGAAGGATGATTGGTAAGAGGTGGGGACTCAACCCGAAAATTACCCTTTGGCTCTATAAGACTATAATCCGCCCCCTACTCTGCTACGGTGCTCTGGTTTTGGTGGCCAAGAACAAACCTAGGCAACGTACGAGACAAGCTACAAAGACTCCAGAGGCTCGCATGCGCGGCCACCACTGGCTGCACGAGGTCCACTCCGACTGCAGCCATGGAGGTCATGCTAAACCTTTCACCGCTGCACCTACACATACAACAAGAGGCCAGTCTCTCAGCGGTAAGGTTACGAACCCTCAATATATGGTCTAACACCACAGGAGCTCTTCACACAGCATGCCTGGAAAAAGTATACAGCGAATTTCCAGTGCTCATGGCGGGCACGGATCGAATTCACAAACAAGCCATCTTTGACAAAAGGTACAAAATACAATTATTTGAGGACGACAACTACGAAGGACTCAATCCCCGGGAGCTGAGAATCTTCACTGATGGGTCCAAAACAGACAGCGGATCAGGCTCTGGAACCTTTTCAGAAGACCTGAACATGTCAATCACCACTCCGCTAGGAGCCCATAACTCGGTATTCCAGGCTGAGTGCATGGGCATCATTAACGCGGCGGCTGCCATCACTGCAAGGAAGGTAGTAGGATCCTCCATCCGCATACTCTCCGACAGCAGAGCAGTCTTAATGGCCCTAAAAAGCCATATAGTCACATCCAAACTTATACACGAATGCCACGAACGACTAATGGAGGTATGTCAGAACAATAAGATCACCTTACAATGGATCAAAGGACACAGTGGATCCCGAGGTAACGACGCCGCGGACGAGCTCGCCAGACAAGGATCGAGTGCGGGGGCGATAGGCCCGGAACCGATCCTCCCGATACCGTTTAGTAAGGTACGCTCAATGCTGCTGGCACGTACAGGGAAACTACACACAGAACACTGGCTAAACCAAACTGGATGCAGACAGGCCAAGCAGGCCATGCCTAGCATGAACGGTAAGCTCACAAGGGCGCTCCTTCAACTAGGAAAGGTTCGACTGAGTATGGTAACCAGTGTCATAACAGGTCATGGACTTTTTAACAAACATCTTTTTATAACAGGTGTCACAGACAGTCCCCTATGCCGTGGATGCATGGAGGAAGAAGAAACAGCCTCTCACGTGGTGTTGGAATGCAGCGGATTGGCCCCATACAGGGCAAAACATCTCGGATCCCCGAGTGACCTCCCCGAGGTCCTACTCAACATCAAAGGTTTGATAGGATTCCTCGAGGAGCTGGGCTGGCAAGACTAGCCCACCCCCTATCACGCAAAATAGGCGCAAGACGTCGAGTTGCGGAAAATCGCCCGAGCTACAATACAATACAATGGGGACGAATAGGAAAGTAAAACAAAAGATGTGATATAAGAAATTATCAGGTACGTAAGTCTAATTCCCGGTTTTTATCCCTATTCACCCCGCCATCCCTGTTGGTAGACGGTACCTTTACGTTTCTCTCTTTGTAAAGTTGAACTAGTGTACTTATTTAAGTAGGTATAGTAGTGGACCCTATAATGGACGTGGAACCAGTAATGGGACAAAAAAACATAATTCCTCTAAAATAAGTATCTAAAAGTAGTTTATAAACACTGGCTGTATATTATCATAAATAAGAGTCCTAGAGCTGTTTCAGTTTGAAGTTTTATTAAATTTGGTTGTTTTTTAAGAAATTGGCGTCAACCCAAAAGTTGTCGTGTCACTGAAAAAAAATACCACTACGAATTCTTAACAACTTTGCTAAGAGAGATGAGTTCATTTATTAAATTTTAATTAATTAATACTTGATGAAAACTAGAATGTGTTTTGTTAATTGCATTTACCATGAGATAAGGTATACAACACACTATGTTGTGACTCCACAGATGTAAAAAAATAGTGGTATTTGGCCCAATCCCATTATAGGAGCTGTAAAACTGCGTACCTCCTATGATGGGACAAATGACAGAATGATGCTTGCCATGCCATAATTTCATGTTTAAACAATACAGAAGTAAAATGTATTTACGAAATATGTCAATCAGGAGGTATTCTCGGACTTCGGATAAATTAATATTGTTTTTCCAAACTTTTATTTAACTTGCCCTGTTAGTTAGTGTGGGTCCAGTCTTGGTAGCTGAATTTAAGCCACTTTTCGATTTCCGATTCAGTTGAAATTTTGTGTAAGTACGTAATTAAGTATGCAAATCGGATGATAATGCAATATTATGATAACATGGACCTGATCTGATGATGGAGACAGGAGGTGGCCATGGGAACTTTATCGCAATAAACCCTCACTAATTGTGTTTGGGTATATTAGAATTGTCTCGATGGATCTAATACAATAATAATTGGCTGTGGAAAGAAAAATACATTCAGCGATAAAAGCTTATACCAAAAATTGTTTTGTTTTGCCGTAACTTATTCCCCATTTCAATATTTTATACTGATAGAGCAATGTCCATTATAGGGGGCCCATTACTGGATCCACGTCCATTACCGGGGGCCCATTACTGGAACTTTGGTGTCCATGACTGGAGAAAAAAAGCATAGTTTTATTTTGTTAAATATGTGGAAACTAATTGCAGTATCTTTGATACAACACGCCTAAAACATGAAAGACGGATAGGACTTTCATCTTTTAACACGCTAAGCGGTAGGCCATTTACATGTATAAGGGAAATATCATAAATACTCCAAATTTCCTCTTAAATGTCCCATGACTGGTGCTGTTACTATACGCCTACCTAGATCTACCTCGCAGCAATTTAATAAAACAGTCAAGGTGCGTGTCGGGCCACACATAACGTAGGGTTCCGTACGTTCATACAATACAAAAAGACATTCAAGTAATAGACATATCTTCGCGGCATTTAGGTACGTCGTTTTAATAACATAATAGTTTTTTCCAAAAACTATATTTCAACCTCAACTGATCATATTCCAAATTTTTTTTGGAAAGTACTTATAATATTATAGCTACTCAGTTATAGGGTAGTATTACGCATTTACTCTCTATCATTCTTCCATATTAATTTGCAATGGTGCGTTTTAGACCTATGTCGTATATTTTTTTCAATGGGTTTCGAATCGATTAAGTTAGTAAAGAAAGGTGTCAAGATTGCTATTCATATTTTTTGCCAACCGTAATCATAATCATAATCATTTATTCGATGCAATCCATGGTGTTTATGATCTAAAAAAAACGCTACATTTTAATAACTCTACTGGCTGAACTATTTACATCGTATTAACCATATTTAACTATAGCTTACAAGTGTAAACGTAAGCTCAAATCTAAAAAAAAGTGGAAAAAAGTGTAATATATTTTTTTAATTTTTTGACTATTATAAGAGTTAGGAGAGAAAACCTAATTCCATTCAAATTTTTAAAAGCTACTACGTTAAGTACTTAATTCTCGTAATAATACAAAAATTAGAAAGTAATGAAAAGGCATAGAAATTGTCTTCCTAAATTAATATTCAGAGAAGACGAAGAAGAGGTCACGTGACTTCGTCCCCTCAACAGTTAGGTAAGTTCAGATATTAAAATACATTATTTTAAAAAACCGGGCAAGAGCATGTTGGCACTTTGTGTAGGGTTCCGTAATTCCCGTCCGTCCGTCACAATAGGCTGCCTTGAACGTGTATCATGTACGAGTACGGAATAACAAGCAAAAGAGAGTAACTTCACACCATTCTCTGGCATATCTTACATATTAGTCATTAGAAAGGATGGTTTCGTCTTCTTGATAACTTTCCGTGTAGTTTTTATTACAATATTTTCTAAGCTTTAATTTAACAATTGTTTAATATTTTTTGGACTTAAAGTTCAAAAGTTTGAGGGAGGAGTGGGAGGACAAAATTTGTTTATTCATTTGAGGCGATTATTTGCGAAATCTGCTTTATCAATAAATCTGTGGCTCTAGTGGAACAGCATACAAGTCTCGCGCAGCCTAGGTGTAAGGTTGGGTGGAACTTACACCCTTATACACCTGCGCTGCCCGAGACTTGTACCTACCCTTATTCAATAGAGCCACAGAAATGTTCATCGCCACTTTTTGAGTAGGGAAGGTACCATATTTTTTCCAGTTTTTGGCGTTCTCCATGGCAAATTGCAGCTTCTAGCACAAAAGGGGTCCAAAGATAACCAGTTCACCGGACGATATCAGCCTGAGTTCCAGTTGTTTGTCACTGTCTGTGGGCCCCTAAACGATCACGGAGAAAAGCCGAGGACGGACGGATAGACAAATAGATGAACATGGCGAAACTATGAGGGTTCCTAGTTGACTACAGAACCTCAAAAAAGTACCAATCAACGATAAATAATACACAGAGTCTTCGACAGATAGTAATAAAGTTGTTGACGTTCACATTCAACACACCGATACATCAATGTTATGCTGATTGATAGCCTCGAAATGACATATCAATTTATCTTTCTGCCCTGTTAGGACGAGATGACTAAGCTACCAGCTACTACTGGACAAAGATTGCTAAAGATATTGGTAAAACACACTCTAAATTCTACTATTTGTGTATGTTAATGTCTTGAGTGTTAACTGTAACCTGACTCAATATTTTCGTAGAGCATGCCGTTGTAGTCAAGTGCAAAAAGTGGGTGCACTCATAATACTCAAAAATATGACCCATAGCTCTTATAGCAGCGAATTAAGAACTATGGGACATATCTTTGAGTAAGTTGTATGCACACATATTTTTTACACTTGACTGTACAAGTAGTTTCACAACGTAAAATGTGGAGTAACACGAAACCCACCTGAGAACCTACTAAGGATGTGTAAGTACCAAAATATTTGGCCACTTTAGACGTCACTATATAATTGATGCTGGCTTTTTTTATTATAACTGTTGGTAGTGCGTAGTGCCAACGGCCCTCGCTTCGGATACCGGCGACCATTGGACATTACAACTGAACATAAAAGCCTTTCAGTTAAATCAATGTTTATTTTTACGGCTGTATTATTTTCATTACCGTGTTCAATACAATAATAGCAACAGTACTAGCTGCGTTAAACTTTACAATAATATATTCATGATATGTGTTTTGTTACAAATCTGTTTACATTATCCCATATTTTTTGTAATTGATACTGTACCATAACGTGAGGTGTAACTGTCGTAACTGACTTAGTTTTTCAATCCATTACTTAGAACAAATAGCAATAAACTAGGTATAATTAATACGTATAGTAATTTACTTCAGGGTGAGGGACATTGTACAATGACGTAGCCTGATAAGGGTTCCGTTTTTTGCCATTTGGCTACGGAACCCTAAAAACGATTAGGGCGGAATGACACTAAGGGCCGTTGCTAACAAGCTACTTAATGATATTTCGATAAGTATATAGCCCATCGTCCGACTAGTTAAGCCCGTGCCTAAGGTTCGGCTTTATAAAAACCCGTTATACTTGACAGACAGATCTAATATCAGCAGTTCAGTAAATATTTACATCACTCGAAGTAGAGTTTAGAGTTAGTAGATTATAGCGAACATGTAGGCATTTTAACAATGTCATTGTTTCGAGCTAAGAAAGTCGGATTAACGTACGTATCTTAAAATATGTATACAAACTAGTGGCCCTAACTGCCATATCGTTGGCTATCAAGTAACATGCGAGACTTGACAAAAATATGTGCAAATGACACTGTAATTTTGAATAAAACGACATATAGGGCCCGATTCGGATTTTGAAATAGACATCTATTTGATATATCTTAGACATCACCAAGATACGATAACGATATGTTTAAGATCTAACCTGTCAAATTTGACATTTGCGCGATTCTAGAGATACTCTTGAACGATTTCCACAGGATATGACTTAGAGATCCAATTCATATCTAATAGATATCTTACTCTATCTCTTACGTAACGTGACATCGATTGCTCGAATTGCGCTGCAAAAGAGAACTATATAATGATATCTAAACTATAACGTATCTACCTATAGAATGGATCTAGTACGTGTCGTCTCTTGTGAATATCTTGAAGTTCGAATACGGCAGATAGACTGATATTAGGTCAAATCAAATTGCTCAAAATAAATTGGTCCAAACCGAATATTATTTTTGTTCGACAAGGCAATCGCGGTACGGCTACAGGAGCAAAAAAACACTATTGAAGCGCGATGAAATTGCAAGTGTATCGTGCGATGTATATTTGTAATATGCACGGGCGAACTGCATGGCACACATCAAGTGTCGACAGTTTGTGTCGCGTCGCGTTTCAATGGTGTGTTTCCACCTTTAGTAGCCGCGTTTGGGCGGAGAGCACCCGGTCAAGGCCGCGTGCACTTGCCCGCAAAAAACGTCCAACTGGTTACCATTACCACGCGTGGTTATCGTATCGTTTTTTGCGTCGCCTTACGACATAACGATACATGAATTGGTAGTTTAATAAACGAGTCAAGTTGATATTAAATCAACTCCCACTTAAGATGTTTTTGGGATCGCTCCGTCCAAGTGTTGGACAAGTAATAATCGTTTTTTGTGCAACTATTATCACCGACTGGTTTTATTTGGTTCTATAGAATCAGTTGTTTTTGTCATTGTAAGTTTTTTCGCGTAATTTGTTAGGATGATATGTCACTGTCAATTGTTTTTAATCATATGATTAGAATAAATATCAATAGCATTAACGGATGTGAACAACCTTATTGGCATGATTGCATACTAAGGTTGCCTCCAAAATCTCGCGAACTAAATTGACAGGTCAATGTGCACAAATGATACCAGAGTTTGGCCAGTGCTGTTCATATCGATATTTTCAAAAAAGTTTGATTTAGAGAATTTCGCGAAAATTCACCGCTAGCGGCGCTACTGTTGCGCGGTCAGTTAAAATGTATCTTTAAGTAATTTAAGTTATTTCACAAATGTTACTTGGTATTTCGAAAATTTTACAATTTTATAGTAATAGATACAAGGATATTGGATAAACATATTGTAGGTAATTAAATAAATATGTTATTACATTTATTATATTTTATTTGTTAGGAAAACTTACAGCTAGAGTAACAAGTTGCAGGTCACAACATAGAAACAGTGAATTTGGCTCTGAATACAAAAAAAGGCGGACCCAGACGGGGAAGTAAGATAAGATTTCTCATTTAATTTGTGTGGTATGGACGTAAAAATTAAATCGTCTCGGTGATCCCTATTGCTTCGATTGTCTCTAAACTGAACATTCAAGTTGACAATTAGGTCAGAATTTAAATACAGATAGACCAAAAAAGTCTGCAGTGATTTTGATAACCCACGCAGTGCAAGTATTATTTTAAACGTCAAACTTCTATGAGTATTACTTATTAAATAAGTAAATAACAGTCGCACTGCGTGGACTATCAAAATCGCTGCAGACTTTTCTTGGTCTAACTTTAATTATCGATCAATCTCATCTACCGGCCACATTGTATAAAATTAAATCACCAATTTTAGATTTATGGCGACAACCGCGGGCTCTTGAAATAAATAACTTGCCCCCAAACCTGCATACTACTAACATTGAAATTTGTCTGTTTCGCATCCGCACCTCCTGATTTGATCGTTAACGTCACAATCTTACAATCGAATCAACCACTTTTCTCGTCACATTCATACAAATCGAAATCGCTTGTGACCCCTTTATAATTATTACTTGGGTAGTAAGTGCAATATCTTACTTATCGATATTGTTTTATCGACATATACCCCTGACTATTTTTTCTTTGCTATTCGTGGTATCATTTTATTTGTCAAACTCGTGTCAATTTAGTTCGTGAGTTTCTGGAGGCAACTGTAGGTTACGTTTGGAATATTGTATTTATCAGGGAATAAATTATGATATTTACCCATAAGTTTATTTGCAACGCAATCGAGGGACGAGGTAATCGCTTATTTGCTATGTATTCAAAATTCATAATTGCTAATACATAATTACAGAAGGAGATGAAGAAGAAGAGATTTCCCTAATAAAAATACAATGCGTATGAACGACACTAACGACAGACCCGAGTTATTTTCCGGAATAACAGGAATAACCTACCATACATTCATACAAACATACATATACATACATACTGACATGTTACTGACACTTAGTTATCGTTTGTCTCGCCCGCGCCAATACATATAAGGACAAGTACATCAGTCATCTCATCTGCAATTATATATTAAACAATGAAGGCTGCAAAAATATCCGACACGACCTTATTTGTAAAGCCTTAAGAGCGTGCCATGTGTAAAAATTTGAAAAAAAAATCGTACTTGTAAAGTAAGTAAAATGCTCTAGTGCAGAAACGTATAACTTTCTGCACACTTTGTAGAACAAAAATGACCTTCTACAGAGCATGAGAAATGAAAACTTAATAAATTCAATAATATTTCAACGGCATCTGTAGCCTGATCGGTTTGGCAATTGGCATTATTCATAAACACGCTACAGTCTTTAATTACACATTAATCGTATGTCTCTGTGATTTTGACTCCTAGGTATATTAATTAGTAAGAAAGGAAAAAAACGATATTAAGTATATTGGTGCTAGTAAATAGATATAGGGAACAGCCGGCCTAGCCAAGGTTACAATCGCTATCGCTTCGACAACGAAAAGCTTTATGTCTCTCTATCACTCTTCCATATTAGTGCGACAGTGACAGTTGCGTTTCGATCGCTACGGAGCGTAAGCGATTGGCATCTTGGCTACGCGGCCAGTATGCTTATAATAAATTAATATGCGTACTTAGTACAAAAAAAATTTATAGGTGGAACCTATTTCAAATCAATGGCCATGTGATTTGAGAAATTCTTACAAAATGTCGAAATGTTCGAGGAAGCAGCACAAGTAAAGTGATTAGGGGCTGTCCATAAATTACGTCATCGATTTTTGACCCTGAAGATTACGCCTGCTCCTACTTTAAAATTGTATGGAGTGGTGACGATTTGTATTTTATACATAATTTCAAAAGTTTAAAACCTGCATAATGCGATTACTAATATAAATTGAGCAAACTAATTTTGAAAACATTAGTAGCATCTTAAATTAAATAAATGTTTCAGGTTTTTAGGGAAAAAATGCACAATCAAAGCTAACATGGTGTGCAACTCGTTTATCATCAGGTTAAATTAATTAAATCGTAGGAGCAACAACGAATTGTTGAATACTTAGGTACTTACATATAATATATCTTCAAATAATAAAAATGAATAATAAAACAACCTCATTATTGGAGTTTTCTTGAAATTTAGTTAATAGTTTTAACCCTTTACTCTAAATTTTTTTCACTCGCCTATTATGCTGTCTGACACTGCAGAGCTGCCGGGCAAAGGCCTCTCCCCTTGTCTTCCACTACTCCCAACATAGTGCCTCTTCCGGCCAGTTTTTAAGAAAGGTGTTTAGGTCCTAACCTATTAACTTCAACTTAAATAACTTTTAGACCATTTATGCTGTAACTCCGCGGAGATACCGTTTTTGGTGGCTAAAAGACAGATGCGAGAGCGACATGTTTTACCGCAAGCTTGACTAGAAGACATTTCCGGAAAATGGCACTGCAGAGCCTATCAAGTGCCATCAACGTACACCTAACGCCACTGCTAATCCAACAAATTTATTCATAAACATTATTGGTAGGTACATTCAATGTCAATCTTAAAATCTATAAAAAATGTCAAAGATTACAATACAATACAATTCAACACAAATCCAAAAATCACTAATTTCACAACCTAAACTAATAACTAAACTTATATTTAAATAACAACACTTAATTACAAACTACAAATTACATAACATAACAGACTAAGGCATACTGCTAATTAATCGTGATTTTAAGTTTAACGACAGGTATTTAAAAAAGGGAGCCGCTACGTACTGTATTGTGTGTTCAGTACCTTTTGTATACATCAGACTAGTTTTTATGTTGCTGGATTCCTCAATCTATGCGTCCAAAGTCAAAGCGGCCGTTTTTCTTTTGAGGACTAGAACGAAGCAGCGGCGCTAGTGTGCACATTGATGGGTTCTGAAATACCTTGTCGTCATTTTTGTCTATTGTCAGCGAGTGCGCCAATTTCAAGCGAGTTTAAAAGTTTAATTAGACTATTTTCGACAGTGCATACCTAAATTAAAAAAAATCGTCACACGGGCAACATCTTTGTTGGCAGTTCTTAAAGCACAAAAGTTTCGCATAAAATCTTACTTCTTGATCTCATCGGTTATATACCGATGAATTCAAGAAAAAATATAATGAAACTAAAAGTTTTACACGCAATATAATATACCTGCCTACCTATTGATAATGATATTTATGAATAGTGAAATATCACCTGATAAGATACTCGTACCAATAGGTAGAGCCGGGGCAACTAGAATACCTATGCAAAAAATGAGGCCTTGTAAGGTAAACGTACTAGTGATCGACATGCTAATGCCCAATAGATGACACCTTGCTGTCACCTCTATTGACAATGAATGACTTAAGTTTCACGATGACATGTACTGGGACCGCGTAGAGCACCAGTATACGTATTTAAGTACAACAATCTCTTAAGAACTCCTGGTTACGGAAAAAAAGTATACAATCCAAATTAAATAAAATAAATATACATATGTACTTAGAAATAACACATTCACCACTTAACAAAGTTACTAATTTCGCTTGGCTGGCAGAAATATAGGTTACCAATTTAACAATAAAGTACGGCCAATTAACATTTTCATAAATCATAAAGAGACTTTTGTTATGTCTTACATGTAACACTAGCAGCGAGACTTATTTCCGGCCAAACCTGAAATATACCTCACTTGTTCCTGTTTACTGCTTAACCATTAAATTTTAAATACCTCATAACTTATATCGTTTTTTAATAATTAATTATAAAAATACATTTCATGATCATTATCGGGTAAGGCTTTAAAACATAATTATGCATAATGTAGGGAAGCCATATCTTACATGCATACATTTAAGCTTTTATGATTTCCTTTCAAGTCGGTTAGCACTATGTATATAAGGGTAGGTATTTAGTTAATGTTAAAAGCTCCTTGACCACAGTTCGCTAAATTTGGATGCCGATGTTTCAAAAATAAATAAATAAATATCTCAATTTAAGCGCATTAAAGCTCGTATATATAATGATAATGATAAGATATAATTAGTGATTTTATTTACCTGAAGCTGACGGCACCCGCACTTTCTTCAATTATATCACGACAAATGTTCAAGTTCACACGAACTGATCTGAGTACAGAAACGCGCGAGCACTGGACCGTGGACGAGCAAGTGAACCGACTAATGGAAGTAATGGGGAGTGAACAAAAGGTGCTCGGAGTCACGGGCGCGGAGCGGAATACGGACGCGGCGGACAGGGCACGCGGCCGGCCAGGCGTCTCAAACGGAATGAAATACTGAAGAAGACGACGCGGTCTTATATAGACGTGACCGTAACCTGACGCCGGATAACGGGCTCACGCCGCCGCGCCGAACAAACCATTTTCAATTCTAATGCAAGATGTATTAAGATGCATAATGCACTCCTAATCAAACCCCTTCTCACCGGAACAGATAAATTTTCAATAAAGCGCCCGAAGCTGAATACTGCAATTCGCTAACACTATGTATTTAATGCTCGTGAACCTAAAGGCACGGCTATTGGTCAATGCCTCATTTAAAGTTATAAAGTGCTTAACAACATCACTTCCCTATTTTATAAAATTGGGTTAGGTATGCAAAGTGTGCCTCTGGATCGGTTCCTGAAAAATATAACTACATAGAATTGCAGATTTTTCATCACCTCTATACTGCACGTTAACCATTGCATGTATGTATGCACTATGTACCTACTCAATTAGTGCATGATTTCAAACGAATATAACAGAGTTATTTACAATAAGTCCAATTACCAGTGAGGTGTTTACCATATAACTTTGTTTGAAGGTTTGAGCGAGTTTCCGATACTGCAGCCTTGTTAAAAGCACTCACAAAGTCTTCACAAACAAAGTAACCATGCAGCAGGCTCGAATTTCAGTATGACATGTCGTCCGTGCTCTGCAGCTCTCTAATGGTCCTCGTAAAGCCGTTAACTAAATCCCTTGCTGCACCTGGCCATGTATTCCCACCACTTGCCGAGACTGCCTCAGTTAAACCAATAGGTACATTTTAAGAGCGACCTCGAGGTTAATTTCAACTTTGTGAAAGTGCAGACCACATTAATACTTACTCAACTTACTCGTACATTAGGGAATAGATATGAAGACGGAGCGCTAAAAACCGCCCAAATAAGAGTTGGGATCATTTGCGAGAACTCGCATGTGAGTTTCATTTCATTACATTGGGGTTTTTGATCGGTTGATTGAATTGGATGTAACCAACAGTCCGCAATGTAACTAAAATCGCATGCGAGTTCGCGCGCCATCTAAATGAGCCCTAAATCTACTAACAACACTTTAATTAATCCCTAATTTTTAAATGCTGAATTATACCATACAGCCGCCTGTCCAAAGTCGAAAAGGACTATACATAGTTGCACCAAACAAAGTGTGCAGCGGATAGCCCAAGCAGTGTACGTGTTATGTATACGTCATAATTTCATAGAAGTTTGACGTTTAAAATTACACTTGTACTGCGTGGGCTGTCAGAATCGCTGTAGACTTTTTACGGTCTGACTATAGGAAAGCTCGCTATCTAATTGTCATATGGGAGAATGTGCTAATGTGCCGTCTGGTATGATACATATAAATACATATGATAAAACTAGTTGCTGCATTTTATGCCTGTTATAGCTGGGAAACTCTAAATAAACGTTACGTTACCAAAAATATTGAGTGGGCGCTTTCGAACCACATTACTTACAAGAATGTACCAAATTATAGCTTTAACTGATACGAATGATCCCAATTCATCTTATTAAATAAATATATTTTAAGTACATATATCCACAAACGTTTAGCCCTAGTCCCATTAACTTCTGTTTGGAAATAGAGAAGAGTCGTGGAATGTATTTGGCCCCATACATTCCACGACTCTTCTCTTTTCGCACAGACTCTATAACGAGCGTACGATAAAAAACTGAACATAGGGTGACAAGGAGATACTATGATTGCAGTTCTGACACTTTTACGTACTCATACCTATTGTATTGTTAAAGAAGGGACGCTTTCCACCTTCGTATAGATTTTCGTACATTGACCCGCCTGTTGCTATCTCTATTGCACGCGCATAATTATATTGCTGTCCCACCCGTGATGCCGGTCAATTTCACTGTGCGACATCGAGTTGACAGCAATAAAATTATGGACGTGCAATAGAGATAGCCATAGGCGGGTCAAAGTACGAAAATCTATACGAAGGTGGAAAGCGTCCCTTCTTAAGCGTAAGCATACCGTAAAAGTATAAAACTTTGCCCTTTAACATAACTTTGACGATCATAATGTAAGTTCATATAGATAAGCGTAAGAATAATTTATAAATACTGTATTTTATCATTATGAAATAAATAAACTAAACTAAACTAAACTTTGCCCACCGCGTCATAGTTCAGTAAAAGCGAAATAACTTAATTTTGCTAAATAAATGTAAGGTAGAAGTACTAGTGCTCGACGCTGCACTAGTATTCGACATGGGCACTTTATGTCAAAGTAATATAGGTTAAATATGAACGGCGAACATTTTTCTGTATTCAAATTTAATCCTTGTCACTTTGCCATAAAGTGCCCATGTCAACTAGTGCAGCGTCGAGCACTAGTACTTCTGCCCTAGTACCTATAAAAATATATGTAGCAAAACGCACGAATACATGACCTACACGACCGTACATATTCGTGAGATTGCTGTTTCAGTAGCGAAGTAATAAACCGCGAGTAGAATATTGACATGCGGATAATGTGCTTCCTGTGGTTTCCCAAAGGGGGCTTTAAGGCCAGCCCCGAGTTGATCCATCAGTGAAAGTTAATGTGTTGATTCGCACTGCCACTCATTATCTGCCCGATGAAAATCTTAAATTGCGCCGCGGCACGTCTCAGTGTTTTTGTGTACGAGATTCAATTACTAAGATCTAGATACGTATGAAGGCTGGTCAAGAAACAAAAACATCTCAAGTCTAATGAGAGGTGGCGTCACGTCAGTCGTAAGTAAAAATAAAAACAATCTGTCGTCTTAAGATGAGGCTAAATAAACATGCTCAATAGCCTCAGGCAGTTTTTTAAAAGCTCTAGCGCAAGAAGACGTGTGTTCGTGCAAGTGATTGACTGGTAATCGAGCATATCTAGTAGTTATTGTATAATTAGCACTGTTGGTAGGTTTCTTGCACAAATATTTAGGTATTATCCTCGTCACTGTTACCACGGGTAGACTAGAAGCCCTTACGTTTTGACTTTTTTCGATTATTAGTTACCTATTATAAAGTGAACGAAATATTTTCTATTGTTAATATCCAGAGAGGAAAACGGGGGCTACGTTTGTATATACTTATTGCATTGCATATAGGGAGAAGCGGTCGTCTACTTTTCTTTTAACCGTTTATTATGTAAATCGTATCCCAGCAGTTAACGTCTGCCAAGGGTCAGTTTTTAAGATTGAGAAGATTGAAAGATAAGATTGCCGTGAGAATAGGCAGCGTGAAGTGGATGACAGTCACAAATCTCAGGCTTTCATCAGATTTCCACGCAACACAGACGCCCAACCTAGAGAGAGGTACCAGGGGGGCAATTTTTGAAATTCGATCGTTCGATTTCGTCACTCGAAAATTGGTGGAAAACGGCTAAATGCAAATTTTTGAAATACGAGCGATCGAAATTTGGAATCTAGTGGTATTGACCACTCGATTTCAATTCTATTAGTAGCATTTAAACGCCTAGTAGTGGAGATATCATTTAACGAAATACACGAAATCGAGTGGTCGAATTTCAAAAATCGGCCCCCTGATAATTAATTTGTTACCAGAAAATTCAATACCTGGCAAAACGGTAATCAATTGATTGATAACTTACAGACCTGTTTTTCGACCAGTGGAGCGGAGCAAGTAAAAGTATCGTACTTGAGTATACTTCACTTACTTAAGTGTATTTCATTCATAACAATGAAAGACCGGAATACAAAGCATACCACAGCCTTATTCTTGCGTCTGAACTATGACTCGAGATCAAAATGACGATGAACATATGCTGTACCATGGTCTACAAGTTTTTTTACACTAAAGCGATTTCCCGAGTCACTTTAATGTACATGATGTGGGTCATTGTGTTAATGTTTGGGGCACTTAATCCATTACGAGACGATCTGAGTCACTCACGCGCTGCTACTCTAGTCACATAGGAAGTTAATATTACCGAAAGTTAACTTAATAAAAATTACATTAAGCCTAGACTTTGGTTTAGCTTCTTTTAAATGCACGTGTTTGCTTTATAAAAATGCGTGCGAAAATTCGTGACAAACGAATGTAAGTGTGTTTTTGTCGATCAGGGTATTCAGGGTAGAAGGAAGCCACGGCGTCGCCGCCGCGCCGCCGGGCAGCCACGCGCGGTGCGCATCTCTCTGCCCTGCCGGCCTAGCCGAGGTTACAATCGCTATCGCTTCGACAACGAAAACCATTATGTCTCTCTATCACACTTCCATATTAGTGCGACAGTGACAGTTGCGTTTCGATCGCTACGGAGCGTAAGCGATCGGCATCTTGGCTACGCGGCCTGGCGCGTTCCGCCTAACTTTTATCGGATTCACTTCGCTTTCGCACCTTTTATTTGGTGTTTGTGCGATAAATGTTTTTGCGCTGGCACTCTAGGTGTCAGTTAAACAACCAATCTAGGTCACTCGTCCAAACATTTATAAAACACTTCACTTTTCCTTAGAGGACGACAGTAGGTATAGGTACTTACTTATAATTTAACAAACATTAATTAGGTGCATACTATAGTTATATTGATGGCATTTTGACGATTGAACTTTTTTTCACTTGAGCATTTTAACACACGAACTTTTTGACACTAGATTAGAATAGATATTGTAACACTTGGCCCAGTTAATAACATATACTAATCTATGACTTGGCCTTTCTGGCTACTACCAGAAATGCCTTACTAGGCATTATAACAGTTTGACTTAATGACAAAAGGCATTACTACACCAAATTTTTCTGGCATTGGGTACGACGTACGGACACTTGGACATAGATGATGCTCCTAAAGGACCAAAAGCATACATGGTACACACGTACCCATGTATAACCGAGGTGACTTTGTCAGAGATTCCATTCCGCTATTCGCTGCATCTAGATACAATTTCCTGGTGCTATTAAGTCTCATTCTTAAGAGCAAAACACATTAAACGTTTTGAGTGGAAATATAAACGGTATGCTTAAGAATTAAAGTGCGCAACGCAAGGAAGAAACATTGATGTTGTAACGCAGTTATGTTGATGACAAGTGCGTTGGCGCGGCGGCGCGGCGCGCGTGCGCGGTAATCGCCGCGTAACGGAGCCAACTGTAAAGCACGCCACGGCCCGCGGGCCTCGTGCTAAATTTGCCGAAACAGCGCTCTGTAGCGAGAAAAACTTGAATCACCCTAATTTGTGTCAATCTACCTACTTATTTAGGAAAATGATAATTAATAATGTTTGGTGTCCGCTACGAATGTGCGTCAATTTGACGAAACGAAACTTGAATTCGACGTTTTGAATATGTTTTGCTTTTTACAAGCTTTTATTTAGTTTCACTTGACCGTTGTCTGTCTGTCTGTCTGTGTGTAATCAAACCTTGCAAGTTAAATTTGATCCACTTCCCGGTTTCCGATTGAGCTGAAATTTTGCATACATACGTAAGTCGGGTGACAATGCAATATTATGGTGTCATCGAGCTGATCTGATGATGGAGACCGGAGGTGGCCATATGAACTCTGTGATAAAACAACGAAACCTAATTGTGTTTAGGGTTTTTAGAATTGTCTCGATGAGTATTAGTTGCCTGTGGAAAAAAGAAGTACAGTCGGCGATAAAAGCTTGTACCAAACATGAAATTTTTGCTAAAAACTTATTGTTTGGTTAGTTTATATATAATATGTATATCATATATGACAAATGACCAAGTGTATGCTGGTAGATATTTACGCTGTGTCCTGCAAAAAAATGTTTGGGTGCATCGGAAAATAATCTATGCTTACGTTACCGCTATACGTGGGCAGATACGGCTAAAATGGACAAATGTATCGGATTTTTATTCTAATTTCTATGAAAACAAAGACACCATATAGTGGTGTCACATTATATTTGGCAACTCCGTAAATATCTATTTGACGCTCTACCTTACTTTTAATGCTGTACCTACAGATTCCCGACACACTGTTGTCGAGCATCTCAATCCGGATTCCCGATTGCAATATAATAACATTAGGTAATGAAGAAAATCCGGTCTCATAGCGAACTATCACATATTAATTAAGCGGGATTGCGTGTAAACAACGGAGTGGCGCGGGACCGCAACAATGGGGGAACATGGCGGGCGCAGCGATTCAATCACAGCGCCGTGAAAACTATGAGACTTATCCCATTACGGTACTCTTTGATAGACATGATCTAATCACGCAAACTGGCACCCACGTATATAGGTACCCTAAGGTATGTAGTCTCTTACTGAATTATGCAAAATAAGAACCGTGTAACTGCATACATTACGTTTATACTGAGCCAGCGTTTGAGCATTTCTATTTGATTTGACCACTATAGGCATATGTAGATAGTTATTAGATAGATATCAGATATATATTTTTGTATAGCTACGAAAAAAAATACTGTGCGGACTTTTATTTAAATTGGATAATGATGATACATTATTGGTTTACCTACTTGTTATGAACAGTGTTAAAGTTCTACAGTTTCTCAGAAGTTTAATTGGTTGACTGTACCTACTGAGAATATGCGAGTACTTAAAACATGTAGATACCTAATCATAAACCAATATTTACACTTAATCACTTAAGTATGTTTAACTAAAATTGAACTAAAATTCATACGATACGGTTTAATAATTTATGCGATAACTTTACGAAAAGAGGCGTGGTAATCAACCCTATCACTAGGAACAACTTTAAAACACCTACTTACTGTCAACACTTTCAAAGTAAGTAAATACCTAATTAATATTGGAGTCGTTTTGTGGGTATATAAGTGAGGTGGAGGCACTAAAATTATTTATTACAAGCATAGTCCGAGAGTAATCATGAGCACTAAAGCGGAAGCGAGACGCGAAATAGGGGCAACCTTATCCCTATGCATATCTTGCATGAAGTGCATAGGGCTTTCGTTTGAGCGACCAGACGGCACTGCCCGGCTTCTTCGCCAGAAGCTGATGTTCGTAGCGTCGGTTTGCACCATTGTCTATCACGTCTTCAGTGAAATCGTTTACATTGGCCTCACGTTATCTAATTCGCCACGAGTCGAAGACGTTGTTCCGCTTTTTCATACTTTTGGCTACGGCGCTTTAAGTAAGTCGAGTACGAGTTTAGCGAGACGATATAGATTAAAGGCCTACATTTGAATTATTTGTGGCATTGAAATATTTATGTTTCCCGTATCATTAAGTTATTGTGTATTTTTAGGCATCGCGAAGGTGTTTGCCCTGTGGTCTAAAAAGAACGTGTTCGCCGAACATTTAGACGAACTGTCGGGCATATGGCCCATGGAGCCGCTCGATGAAAACGCACGAAACATCAAGGAGAAGAGCGTGGCTGCACTACGCCTAGTTCATCAAAGTAAATTTTAAATTATCGTATTACACTTACCGGTTATTTTCTAAAAACTTTATGTCGCGATCTTCAAATAAATACATTTAGACACAAAAATCCAATGATTCTCTAATAGAATCACGAGAAGATGGACCTAATATTACCTAGGATTAATGTTGCGCAGGTTACTTCTTAATGAACGTCGGAGGCGTGTTGTTCTACAACGTGACGCCCATATGCGTTTACCTGTACCAACTGTGGCAGGGGCAGGACGCGGCGGTGGGCTTCGTCTGGGTGTCCTGGTACCCGTTTGACAAATATAAGCCAATCAACCACGTTTTTGTTTACATATTTGAAATGTTTGCTGGTGAGTTTCGTTTCGACTAAATTTCTTCTTTTTATTTTTGATCGGTATCGTCTTTGGTCGTCCCATTCGTTTTTCGTCAAGTTCTTAAATTAGTCCTATTCTGCTTTCGTCACTCATTCTACATTGAAAGCCACCGACGATTGTGACGAATGTAGAATGAGTGACGAAAGCAGAATAGGACTAATTTAAGAACTTGACGAAAAACGAATGGGACGACCCAAGAGGATACCTTTCGATCTCTTAATTGAGAATAATAATAAGTGAAAGCCATAATATATAATGACAGTAACAAATGTCGATTTAACAATTATCACATTGAGAACAAGTAGAACACGCTATTGTTCAGAAGCAAGTAACAATTAATTCCAACGTTTTGATTGCCTGCCTATACACACTATTAACTATCTAAAAAACGATACAGCGCAATTTGCTATTGCGAGATGTGCTCAAAACAAACATCATTTCACTTTCTTTGCTTAATCCACTTTCGACAGTTTAAAATTGGTGTAGAGTCGTCCTCACGCAATGTTACTCTGTCAGACAATAATTGTTTTTGAGGCAATTTACTATGTATACATCTGTCATATATCTAGATCATTTTTTGTCTGTTAAATAGTAAGAACAAAAGTAATAGTCATCGTGTCTCATAAGTAAATACATACACCTGTATTCATTGCTATATGTACATTCGTTTAAGTAATCCCACACAGTATACATTTACGTAATACTATTTTAGTCAAATAGGTACTTACAATTGGTGGGTTGCAATTGTATTTGACTAACAACGCATCTGTCATTTAATCCTTTTTATAGAAGTGTCAATCTGTCCTTAGAGAAATAACATCGGCAGTTGGTGATACCGACCCTTAATACAACTGTTAACTGATACCTGCAACAGTGTCCAGTGTCCACGACATCAGATGGCGTGCGTGCACTCAACCGAGCTAACATTCCCGTATTCCAGGTCAGACTTGTGTGTGGATAATGATCTGCACGGACCTGCTGTTCTCGGGGCTCGCGAGCCACATCGCCATGTTGTTGCGGCTGCTACATAAGCGACTGGAGAAGTTAGCCGAAACTGAAAAGTCACAGGAGGAATATTATCAAGAGATTGTCGCTAACATTAAACTGCATCAACGACTTATAAGGCTTGTACAACTCATTCTGTAGATTAGCGCGCTTTGGGCAAACAAATGGACATTCATGAGCTTCATGTCTTCATAAAATATTACACGTGCCTCTTACCCTTCTTGCCAACCCGTGACACTCCTTTAGAGGGGCTCTGGATGAGTTGGCTCCTGCTCTAGATATTTCAGTTTTTAGACCGAAGGCCAAAACATGGATGTATCCATGAAAACGTATTCTTGTTTCTTTATCTACGTAAGTTGCAGCAAAAAAGACAGCAATCATTAATATTAATATGAGAGTATTTCCTGATACGTAGTAATTTAATTATAATTATCAGGCAATTTAACATTGGTTTATAATTTACAGATACTGTAACGACCTGGAAGAGGCGTTCACGATAGTGAATCTCATTAACGTCGTATTCAGTTCATTGAATATATGTTGTGTCGTATTCGTTATTGTGGTTAGTATACATGTATGTTTATGACCCAATATATTTAAGCGTAAAGTTATATTAAAATAGCAGTGCCACCAAATAATTACAAAGTGTTACTGTTGATATAGTGTTGATATATCTCGCTGCTGAAAGATATAACACGAATGTAGAATTATGAAAAGACTATAATAAGACCTACATGCCTATATTAAGATATAAGAGGATATAGCGAGGCACATACGTACTCGTGCGTGACTACCTGCGAACTTGTACCTAATCATTATAATCAGATCACATTCCTAAACTTTTTTTAGTTTGACAGTAATCTACGAGCAAGCTACACTTACGCTTTTGCATTTCGAATTTCATTTTTAAACGTTTTATGTATTTTAATTTTGGTCTACCACAAATTAGTAAAATAGTTTTATGACTGTTCCGCAAAAAATCCTATACTACTGTTTTTTTTTCAGCTCCTTGAACCATTTATGGCTGTGAGCAATAAGCTATTTTTGGGATCTGCACTCATTCAAATAGGAATGCTTTGTTGGTACGCTGATGATATTTTCCATTGTGTGAGTATTGCTAGTTTCACAAAACATAATTTACATAAACCACAGGTTTCGCAATCTTCAGCGTGAGAAATATGGAGAAATTATTATGGAGTTGAAAATTCGAAATTTAATGCTGAAGAGGATGGAAAAGCAACAATCCTGACAGTGACACTATTTGGGTTAACGTTCATCATACTTATATATGCTCGTCTGTCATGCTCATAGATCCAACGCACCAAAATAGGAATTTCCTGGGAACATTCTCACTGTTGCATGAAAAAGGCTTGTTATAAATAATAGTACATTGTTTGCAGAACGCGGACGTGGCGCTAGCGGTGTATAACAGTGGGTGGTACCGTACAGACCCTCGGTGTCGCCGCGCCCTCATTTTCCTTATTCGGAGGTCGGTCTGACACTGTAATAACCGCAAAAAATGTAAACGCACTACAATTGCTACTTTCCACTCTCCGTCAGACAGAATAGAATGCTCAGCGGCCAGTCTACAGATTCAATCATTTGCTATCGATCAGTCTTATTTTACACATCGATAATAAGTAGGTAGTTGTAAATTCAACTGTCCATCATCGCCAGTCGGTTTACCTTTCAATCGTCGTTTACTGTATAGATACCTAATTCGTTAATTCAACGTTTTAATCACGATACAAAAGCGTAATGGGTACATTGGGCACCATGCAACAGGCGGACCTGCTAGATGGGTGTTCATTTTATGATTTCATTTAAGTTAATTTACGTTCTTTTTATGTATTTGTTATAGTACAAAAGTTTTATGAACTGGTCTTATGACCAAGCAGTTATACAGTACCTAATTATTTTCATCCTTATTGACTTTCACATTTCATGGTACGTTCACATTTCAGAGCCCAAAAACCAGTGGCGTTCACTGCCATGAAATTCACGAATCTGTCTCTGGTCACCTATTCATCGGTGAGTTGAGTTGTTGTACAAGTAACTGCTAAATCATTTAGAAGTTTTGTAATATGCACTGATAATTACCCGGGACCCGGGTATGTCCTTAAACTACGTCCAAGACCACCGGTGGACGGGCAGCAGCGTCCCTCAAATTCGGTGTACTCGACTGCGATCGCCAACCCGCCTGCCAAGCGTGGCGATTATGGCATACACCCCCCAAAAGGGGGAGGCCTATGTTCAGCAGTGGACGTCTTATGGCTGAGATGATGATGATGATGACTGATAATATGATTAGAAATTAAATTATACAAAGTTTAAGCTTGGAAATAAATTAAAAGTAGACAAATTTCCTGTCGTAGGCTAGTCCCGTGACACTGGATCTAGTTTAGGTACGCACTGTAAACTCAGCTACTGAGACCTCACCCGACGAAAGCGAATATTTATATTTAATTTATTTCTAAGCTTAATCGCATTTTAAATAAGTAGATAAAAAAAAAGTTGGTTGGTTCGATATTGTAAATTATAATTGATATAGCTGAATTAAGATTAACTGATATAACTAGCAGCTTTTTGTTTCAGATCCTGACGAGGTCCTATTCCTACTTCGCTTTATTATACACCATGTACAATGACAGCTATTAAAGACAAGAAAATGAAATGATGAAATACTGTTGAAACATGTATTTACCCATATGTTATTTATCTACCTACTAAAAACAAACAGTGGAATCTAATACCAGTTTGCAAAGAGAACATAGAACGGAGCATTCATAATACATAAGTATATCATGCAGACTGTGATGCAGACTAAGTATTCCTAGTGCCATTTAAAAACTGTGAAATGAATGTAATACGAGTAAGTAGTTTGACATGTTTCCAGGGTGTGAAATCTTGATTAAATAGTAAAGCTTCAAGTATTTTATTTATGATATCCAATACTCTTGATTATAAATATTATAATATATGTGTAAGTAAATACCTAGTCGCATCAATGATCTTTTGTTGCATTAGGTTCAAAGCAAGGGTAACTTGCGTCCCTCTTTTACCTACTCATTTGTGAGGGAGCGTACGCACCCAGGCTAGAAGTCGTTACTTTATTTTTATCATATTGGATATGCACTTATTTTTTTAAATAAAATTATATAAGTATATTAATAAGTCGTGTATTATTACAATATTTGGACCATGACGGTATTGAACAATGATCGTAATACTATTCTAATATTCTAATAATAATTGATAATAATTACAATATAATTACTGAAGATTCTCTCGATTGACTTTTAAGTGTCATCAAAGAGATTTACCATAGAGTAACTTTCAACTTTGCTCTATATCTCTACATCACTGTACATTTTGCTGTACATCTTCTCTAAATGTAAATACATACTTATGCGAATAAAACTACATAAGATTTTTTTTTCTGATAACTTTTTCTGTCAGGCCCTCGTCACTCTCGTCAGCTCTTTGGTTATTGAAGTTGTCTTGAAGTTGACAAGGTATTACATTACCTGTCACGTTGTTTTGCGTATATTCATAAATAACACTAAATTAAAAATAATTAATAGTTTTCTAGTTGGAATTCTGCAGTACAGAATCATTGAGGTTTTTGAATTAAAACAATGAAAACATCAAAAACAGATTCTATAGAACAACAAAGCCTACCTAGTGTGCCGGCTTTAGGTAAAACACCAATACACAAAAAGAATAGGTACTAAAATAACAACATATCTCACAGTACACTTTTATATACTTTTTTTTCTTTCAGAGAGTAGTAATTCTTTTAAACACGCGCTACATCACATTCGCACAGCTTACCCTAATGTATCGCTAGTGAGCGTCACCACTAACGAACCAATTTCGAGTGAAGACAGTGGAACGAGCAAAAAATGTAATAACCATAGCTTTAGAAACAAATGGGATCGTCAATATCAAACACTTGACTCGGCAAGTACTTTTATAGATTAATTTCTACTTAATAACTTAATAATTACGATAATTGTTTTGATTATTTTAACGGGACTTAATACCGTTTATGTATTTATCCGCAATTAATGAATCTTTTTATAAGCTTTAAATTACTTTAGTGACTTTGCTTTCATGTTAAGAGAAAAGAAGAAGGTACTCACCTAGCTAAAAAGGAGAGTGTTACATTACCCGAGCTACTGCCGAATGAGCTTGAATTCCTTCAACTGGTGTCTGACGACAACGTCCCTGCTGTGCGGGCCTACTGCTTGTCACACCCATCCCTCGACATAAACTGCGTCGATTTCCAGGTCAGACATATCTATTAGCGATTATGACATGAGATATCCATATCGCCATAGTTAAAAGACAATATATTGACTAGTTTATTGACTCTTGTGTTTTACGCCGGGTATCGTTAAGAATTCTCCAGAGACTCCTTTAAAAGTTTTGAAATTATTTCCTTTAAGTATTTCCGAGGGAAACCGTTGCGTGTAGGACAGTTCTGCGCATAACCGATTTCATGAGTTTTATGACGATAGTTTAAGTCACTGACTAAGAATAAATATGCTTTTAAACAGCCGTGGCTTTAAAAAATATCGGTACCTACCTATCTCTTAATATCAACGGCATACATTTAAACGGGCTTTTTACTTATTAATATGTTATAGTTACCGTGTACGCATTAATTAATGAAGTAACACGATTTTAATGTGTTGAATATAGGGCACCTCAGCACTTCACATAGCTGTAAAAAACCGATCGGAAGCAATGGTCGAATTTCTCTTAACGCAGCCAAATATAGAAATCGGTGACACGATAATGCACGCCGTTCGAGAGAATACCATAAAAATACTTGGTAATGACGTTCAATATGATTTCAAACAAAAAGTAAAATTTCTTTTTCATATGACCTAATTTGTATACTGACATATGTTTATAGTCAAACTGCTCGAAACCCGAAAGGAGATATGCCCTGGTTTGGAGTTTGTAGGCAGCACTCACTCGCCAGATTTTCCGGAATACGTTACGCCTCTGATGCTCGCCGCGCACTCCGGGAACTACGAAATAGTAGCGCTTCTGGTTAATCGAGGCCACACGATATCTCAACCGCACTCACCGAATTGCCTTTGCGGGGAATGCAAGTCAGTAAATTCTACGGTAATGGCTGGGATCTTACCAGCCCACCGCATTTAAATTACAGACCCCAATACATTTTACAACTTCACTGAACGATCGGGTTTAGCAGAACACTTTTATTTTGCCACGTTACTCTCAATCGAAACTTTACGCATTCCCGATGGTTCTATAGTACCTATAAGGTATAGGTAGCAACAACGAGGCGAGGTCCATTTTTTTGCTGAGTAGGTACCTACAGGGACAGACTCTAACAACGGATTATTATCCGGGATAGCTAACGACTATCATTTGTTAATTCTACTACTTTATTAACTTGCTTGAAAGGGAGTCCCGCGAGACGGACGCTCTACGGGCAAGCAACGTCCGGCTGGCTTCGTACCGTGCTATGTGCGCGCCCGAGTACCTGGTCCATGTGGCTGCGGACCCCATACTGGCGGCGTTCCGTTTGGCGAGGGTGCTGAGCGCGCATGCTGACGCCAGCCGCCACCAAGCTGCCGCCTACTTACAGCTAAGGAATCAAGTCAGCGAGTTCGCTGTGAATCTTATAGGTTAAACATACCAAAAATAGTTTTCTAGGATAAAACTTATCGAATGCACGTGTACAGTCGAGTAAATAACGAAGTTAGCAAAATATTTAAAGAATGAAAATGATTTTTAAAAGCCCTAATTAAATATGGAATTCAATGACGATCATCACTATCATCAGTGCTCGGATAGTTTTCGGTGTGTTAGTGACGTACCTGCATGATATTACCTAATAGTAATTAAGAATTCTCTAGGGTTTTTGGGATAGGAACATATTATATATATGTTTCTACTATTTATAGAAATAGCTTTAACAGTATAACAGCTTTAATAATGAACCGCCTATTTCATTCGGCACAGTATCTGTCAGTCCCTCCATGTTAATACAAATTCGGATCATATCCACACCAAATAACAAAAATAAAATTGATATATGATGTATTATTTAAGTACGAGTATTTGCTTAAACTTAAAAAGCTTTGCTGATTAATTATCTACGTCAGAGTAGTTACAGTAAGTTCAGGGTTTGCTTGTGTAAAGCATTCCACCTCATTAGCGGCTTTAATCCAGAATTAGCCTTTAGCTTTTACTGCCTCTTAAGTATTCCGTTAACCTTACTGTTTCAATAAATTGACAGTAAATTACACGTGTCAGTCACATCATACAACCTGAAATAACAGCATTAAGCTCACTCCGAATGACATCAATTTAGCCACAAGTTTATTCTCCGCAAGTATGCTAAATATCAAATCGTTGGCCTTTGGTACAAACCGTTAGTCCGCCATGGGATGTGGTTTGCCCTTTTGTTAGCCACTACTTTAATGGGAAACCGAGCAATAATAAAACTATAGTGTCTATAGGTAGTATGCATCAGTTAATAATAGGTACCTAATATAATTTTAACTCCAAGTGGTAAACTCCATAAATATGAGTAAACGTTTAATTTACTTATGTTAACCCTATTCCCATTCATTTTGTTAAAAATATTACTTCAAATTCTTTGCTAATTTAAGTTATAATAATTACTTAAGTACTTTGGCCTAATGGCCAAGTTATTCTTCGTATTCCTTTTTAAAGGTATCCTTTGTGTTTTAATGGCTAAATCTGTGAGCAGGTGTCAGTTTAACATATTATCTTTTATAGTTTAAGTGCAGTAGCGGTATTATGTTATGAAGAGCCTGGCAATAATTTACATTTAACGACCTATGTTTGACATTCTTTAATGTGCACAAATAACACGCAAATTCACCTCCTGTAAATGCATTTACGACGTCTATTTTACGATCGCTGTGGGTCTATCTATGCTATACTTGTAATTTGCAACTCGCGGTAATTGAAAATTGGAATTTCGATAGTTGCCTCTCTACCACTCTTATATTTTAGATTTACGCGAATTTGTTATTGATATGTTAGTTACTCGCTTCCCTAATATAAAGGTACAAGTGTCATGACATCAATTTATAAATTATAATCTGTCTCGTACAGTCGCCATCAGATACCTTATATCGGAGCGGCCAGGGTGCTCACAAATATCTGAACACGCCTCTATTGTCAGGGCGTTAGAGAGCGTGTTCAGATATTGTGATCACCTTGACCGCTCCTATATATCTGATGGCGACTGTACCTACAGGGTGTTGCCGAACGTCAGCAGAGGTGGAAGTACTATTGAAGCAAACGTGCTGCCAGAGCCTCACGTCGTTCAAACTGCCGCGCCTTCTGATGGCCGTGGACTATAAACAGAAGGAGTTTGTCGCGCATCCTAACACGCAACTGGTAACTGCCTTGGATATCTAATACAGGCTTTCTTAAAAAAGAGGTTATTCCACTGAAACATACAGTTAGTGCTGCCTAGGTAGGCAGCAGTACTATTAACAAGATATAGGAGACTTAGCGAAACAGCACGGGACCATGTAGCTTCCCTCAGTATCCTATTTAAAAATCCACCATATATGTTTACTCCTCTTTATTAAGACTAGCACGAGGTCTCAAGCAATAAAATGAATAATGAACACGTAAAGGCTTCGCTGGAAATTTTATTTACAGCAGTATGAGATTCTAGCGCTATTTTAATTGGCGCCAGGCCTCGCATCCCATCGCGTGCTATTATTAAGGTGTCTTGGGGTTATTCCAATAGGATTATGAACGAGATACAAGTAATTTTTGTCAGTTACAACAATAACAATTTTCGAAAGTTACAACTTACAAAAGATTCCTTAAACTGATGGCATTATTATTAATTTGGATATAGGTAGTAGGTATAGGTACATTATATTGGTCTACGCTTCATGAAAGTTATGTTAAAAATATGACTCATGGTAGGCCTTCACATTACAAACGACAGTTGAGCATTTGAGAACAGTTTACATAGGTACACCTAATATATGGAACCGGAGCGAACGCAAAAACTGGCTCAGATACTTAAAAAGACAAAAAATGTTTATTTCGGTGTTTTTCGAGATTACACAACTACCTATCCCTTTACTGAATAACCCCGTTACACCTTAACAGTATCCTATCCGCCACTTCGTTTCCAGGTTCTGCAATCCTATTGGCTGGAAAACTGGTCGAGTTGGGAGACCAAGTCAACGGTATGCAAAGGACTCATAATAGCGAGCCGGATTTTCATTACACCTCTCATTCTATTTATGTGCCTGGTAAGTGTACGACATTTCCGCCGGATATTAAGTATGTTTAATAGCTAGGCGTCTATTAGCCCCTTGGTTAGCCATCAGTTAGTACCTAAACATGGATATTAGGAACCATTTATGGACAGCAAATTTGATTCTAATTTGACAAATCGATCGTATACCTATTCGCCAACCGGCAATAATTCACTTGGTCGTTAAATACATGTACCTATTAGGTACTCGTAAATATTTGCACGAACATGGTACAATTAAAACTTACTTACATATATAAATGAGTTTCCAGCTACGTAATAGTAAATTTTTATTTCACATACCTATTTAGTACCTATCAGTCATTTGTGCTCAAAATACCACCTGTTTTGGTCACAGTGTTGCCTAAACATATGATATAGCATGCACTCTAACGCACTTCAAAACGTACTCGTACAAATGAACTGTACTACAAAACCCTTAAGAGCCCTTCAACGTGCACACTAGCGCCACAGCTAAATAATCGTGATTATTTAAATTTTACGAAAGATATTGAAAAAAGGGGCCGCTACGCACTGTGTTGTGTATTTAAATACCTTTTGAATACATCAAACTAGTTTTTATGTTGCGATCTAGGAACTCAAAACTAAAACGGCCGTTTTAACTTTGCACGCATAGTTTGACGAATCTAGCAACATATAAACTAGTATGATGTATTCAAAAGGTACTTAAATACACAATAAGTACAGTACACCAGTAGTAGCGGCTCCCTTTTTTGAATATCTTTCGTTAAATTTAAATAATCACCACTATTTAGCTGTGGCGCTAGTGTGCACGTTGATGTATTCTTAAGAGCTGAAAACATTAATATTACATATTAGAATATGTAGGATTAGTAGGCAAGTGATCTGTGCCCCCCGCGCCCAGACGAGCGCAGCGATACATTCAGCACATATTTCGGTACAAACGGCGCACGTTCCAGGTAGCCCCGTGCCACCGTCTCGTTAGCCACTACCAGATACCGTTGAACAAGCTGATTACCCACGCCACCGCCTACTTCGTATTCCTGGCCCTAGTCTTCTATATATCTAATCAAGATAAAGCGAAACAGAAACGAGGACCGCCGAATACGGGTTCGAGCTTTATTCACTCTCTCTAAGATTACGATGATGAGATTTTTTGCCAAGATTATCACAATTAATTGTTAGGAACATTGTAGGTCAACGATTAGCGTTTGAGTTAGTACTGTTAGCGTTACTCGTCAAAATCGATTTAAGTTATCATAACTTATTTATTTGGTTCTTACCTACAGGTACCTAAAAAACTTTGTTTACCTACAAAATAAAAACTTTTTACAAAAAAAGAAAACCGACTTCAAAAAGGATGAAATAAAATATTATCCTTTTTTAATGATTCGGTCAAATTGTGTTTTTTTAAAAACTAATTATAGCCAGCCTTTTATGAATGTAGTATGATACCTTAGGGTATGGTGCTTTACGCACACTAGTGTCCCTTCCCCTCCCCCTGACGCAACCCCCCCTTTTTGCATGAAATATGTCCCGGTTCACAGTTTTTTACATTTTTTGAGGAAAGTATACATTTTAGGAAAAAAGTGTATATGAAAGAAATAATCCTTAATAAATTCTTAATAAAAAAGGTCATATTCATTTTTTTATATGATGTACCATATTCATGTATTAGCTTGTTAAAATTCGAAATAACATAGTTTTTACTTAGGGTTCGAAACTCATTTATTATACACGGTGTAACATGAGGAAACCGAATAATTTTATCAGCATATTCCTGATCATATTTAGAGACAAAAATGTCCTATAAACTTTTTTGAAATTCGCCTTGTTTCACAGTTAAAACTTTTTTTCTTGTTTGTTTTTTTTTTTCTATTTTTTGAATATATTTGTACATAAAAAGTAAATGTTATTGGTGACTTTGTCACTTCATGTGGATTTTTACTTTTTTTTTGTAAAACTTAGTTTTTGCAAAGTGTTACTTTCACTTTTTGACATCTATCAATAAGGATATTTAGACTAAATCCCATAGTAGCAACATCGTCATCTAAAAGGCGTTTTGCACTATGTAACAATAAAAACTAGTTTTTTCGTTAAATTGGTATTAACTCTGAAACAAGACGAATTTCAAAAAAGTTTATAGGACATTTTTGTCTCTTAATATGATCAGGAATACGCTGATAAAATTATTCGGTTTCCTCATGTTACACCGTGTGTAATAAATGAGTTTCGAGCCCTAAGTAAAAACTACGTTATTTCGAATTTTAACATGCTAATACATGAATATGGTGCATCATATAAAAAAAATGAATATGACCTTTTTTATTAAGAATTAATTAAGGATTATTTCTTTCATAGACACTTTTTTCCTAAAATGTATACTTTCCTCAAAAAATGTAAAAAACTGTGAACCGGGACATATTTCATGCAAAAAGGGGGGGTTGCGTCAGGGGGAGGGGAAGGGACGCTAGTGTGCGTAAAGCACCATACCCTAAGGTATCATACTACATTCATAAAAGGCTGGCTATAATTAGTTTTTCTTCCCCATACATTAGAACACAATTTATCCGAATCATAAGTAAGTAAGATATGTTTGAAGTCGGTGCTAAGTTTTTTAGATATATACGTACTTATACATACTCAGTATTTTATTACCCTTACTCAGTATTTTATTACCGATACGTCCCTCTTTCTGTTTCCAGGTGCAGAGACGCCGCTAATGCTCTTCGTGCTAGGCTACGCTTGGTCTGCGCTGCGCAAGTGCGTGTTGCTGGGCGCGCGACGTTATTTTTCTTACGCTTGGAACATCTTCGACCTCACCATGCTCTTGCTCTTTGGCCTTACTTTTGCTTTTTGGGTTGCTGCCATGTTAGAAACTGTTAATGATTATGAGGAAGTGGGTAAGTAAACCAGGACCATAATACTGATGGATCTACCCTTTAAGTTTATTATCTATGATCAGGGTCAGGTATCTACTTATATGCAGCTGCTTGTAAGGTGTGTAAAGTGAAGTTTGGACTAATTTCAAAGTTGCCTTACGTGGGTGTTTTTTTTAAATAATCATGTCTTTAATAATGCAGGAATTTTACAATTAATTTCCTTATTTTATTTATTATGGGATTCGCTAATAACCCAAACATATTTTTTTGTTATTATAAATTATATGTTTTCTATAGTAAGTATCATCAATAGTCTCATGGCTGAGGACACTCTTCACTATTCCTCTCCAAGCTGCTCTATCTATCTAGGGTCCGGTGTATTCTGAATTGAATTGAAATAACCTTTACTCGTATTCCTTGTGAATACCTACTGGCTTCAATACGCAGCTTTGGCCATCTATGCTCTTTTGGACACCTCTTGGTCGCAGTCGCCATTGTCCCGTATTTGAGAACCCTAATACACAAAAATGTATACCACCTCATAATCTTGCAACTCCTTAATTATCTGCTTTTACCAGCTGCGATTCTTACAAGAATAATAACCTTACAATTTTTTTTGTAACCTATGTTAATAATGTGTTACTGTAGTAGGTACTTAATAATATGCAAAAGATGAATGTAAAACTTTATCCAGGTAAACGGAGTCTTATCAACTTGTTGTTGACAGAACGAAAATATTGGAACCAACATGATCCAACCTTACTGGCGGAGGGCACCTTCTGCCTTGCAACCATTTTTGCTTTCTTCCGACTCTTGTCATTTTGCCAACTTAACTACCATCTCGGACCACTTCAAGTAAGTGAAGCTTACTGAAGCATATGCAAGAATGATCTTAATAACCGCAATAAGTAGGTCTGTGCGGCAAACTAAGTTTATTTGAAATACCTACACTTTTAATTATGGTGACAAACAAGTGTGCGATCCGATTGGCTAATCTACATTACCTAAGTACAACAAATTGATGTACTTAGGTAATGTAGATTGATGTCATCAATATTTCACAGGTGTCTCTAGGAAAGATGACTGTTGATATCTACCAGTATTTAAAAGTGTACGCAATAATAATAAGCGCATTTGCAGTGGGTTTGGCTCACTTTTATCAATATTACGATGGCATGGTTTATGTGGACGAAGCTGGGATGAAAACTGTACAGGTTCCTTATTTAATTTATATATTTTATTCATCTTTCTTTATTACTATCGTGTTCATCACATCAAATACAAGTGTTTTCACATAATGACATAATTGGTACTAGTACTAGGTACTTAAAGTAGCATTCCTTCTTATATCCTGTGTGAACCTCCGAGTCTGTGAAAGTGTTGTCTTGTTATATAATATCGTGTATGGTAGAAACAGGTTTTAATCGACCGGAAAACCGATGACAGGATAGCTAACAACATTATACGTAGGATGGAAAATATGAAGTAGAGATGGCAGTCAAACTTTGGGAATGGATTCGAACATAGACTGATTAATAGGAATAACATATTATAATGCACAGGCGTCATCATTCATAAGCTTACCGGACACCCTAAAAACATTGTTCTGGGCGTTGTTCTGTCTGTCGCCCCTGGAGAGTGCCGACGTGGTACTCGACAACCGAAACTCTTCGGACAGGCTTCCCCTGGCACAGCACACGTACACTGAACGCATCGGATACATTTGTTTCGGATGTAAGTCTTAACTAATTAACCCTTTAGTCCGTAGCGGCAACACAATTGCCATCATACTTAAAACAAAAACGCATTTCCACTATAAGAATTACGGTTCGAAATCGAATGAATAGAAAGGAATGTCAAATGGTTAAAGGGTTGTTTCGGATGTGAGTTTTAACTAATTAATTGATTATAATTATAGCAACAAACAGTGCAGAGTAAATCCAACTTACGAAAAGTTTAATATAATGGGGAGCATCAAGCAAACTTAGGTACCTAGGTATGTAAATACTTATAAAATATACATAAAGTTTTAATTTTTCGCCATATTAGTTGGTCAATTGGTCAAAAATAACGCTTAGTTTTATAGATAACTTCCCAACATACCTTACTTAATACGGAATAATAATGCTAAAAAAAGAAAATACGTACCTACTCTCGATAGACACTAGACAGAATTGTTCCGGATGAAGGTTCCCACTTTTTCGCCCAGATAAGAAATAAGAAACTGTATATTTACAGAAGTAATGTAATATGATGCATCGATTAAGTTAATTTAATTTAATTGACCTACATTACCAGGACCACAACCCGCGTTGGTTATTACCGTGTTTAGTAAGTATATTTTAATTTATATAATGGGCATAACTTATCCGTAACGGATAATTAAGTATGGCGATAAGCACGAAAGCAGGAACTCTTAACTTAACATTAAACAACTTTTTACTTAGTATGAAAACTGAACGAACATAAAGATAGGCACCCATAAAATCTAAAATTAGCACGGTACACAGCATCAAGCTGGTATTACACACTCGCAACTGTTAAATCATTTTTCGAAAAGTTAATGAGTGCTATTAATAAGTATGAAGTGCAGTCACATTTATTTTTTGTACCATACAAGATAACGTTATTATTATTACTTTATATTTTACTTAACAAAGTGTTTGACATTTTTGGTAGGTAGATAAATGCGGACATTCCCGTGGCGGTAAATATGAGCTATGTTCGAAAATGTACCGTGTTCACTTTACACATGGACACATGATTTATAGGGATTTGTATCCGGTCATGTTCTGTTAAAGGGTTAATGACAGAACTTTCTCGAAAAATCAAAGAAACGAACTTCGAAGAAACAGATTCGTCTGCACTTTCCCGTGTTACAGTAAAGCAATGTAGGCATGTGGCACGTGGTTCTAAAACTTGTCTAAGAAATATGTCAACATAGTAGAGCTTTTTTGGAAGCTTGTTAATTGAAGAATCAAATTAGTTAAATTCTTCGTACTGTTACATAAGTAACATCCCGTTAACCCTGTGGTTTTGCTTACTTGAGCTGCTGAGGTAAAAAGACTAGATTTTTTTCTTAAAACTTATTGCTTGCAGGTTTCGAAGTGATATCCGTGATAGTAGTGCTAAACATGCTGATAGCGACTATGTCTAACACATACCAGCGCGTCATAGACAACGTCGCCACCGAGTGGACCTTTGGGAAAACTGAGGTAAGTTTAATTGGGGTAACTTCAAAACCGGGGTAGATTTGAAAATTGCTAAAATCTAGGTACTAAACAAGAAGCGTTTTCTAACCATGGTCTTACCACTGATCTCAATCTTTTTTGTGACAACATTAGTAAAAATACCCGGATGATTAAGGAGTGGGTTCAATTTAAGCTTAAATATCTCTTGAGACCGAGCTTTACTCGAAAAACCTATAAAAACAAAAAATACGAGTTTTCCCAGAGATAAGACCTAGCTAGATCGATTTATCGACCCCGAAACCCCCATATACCAAATTTAATCGAAATCGTTAGAGCCGTTTCCGAGATACCCGAAACCGATATATGTATATTAGATAGATAATTAGGTTTATGAGTTACCTATGTTAGCACTTTTAAGGTGTCCGAATCGTAGGAAAAAATTCGAATACTTTAATTAACGAATTCTAAATACACCAGTAACTAAATTAAGGTACAACTTGGTGGTACTGTGAATAGCCCAAGAAGAAATGGTGTGTGCATTAGGTACTATATGTATTTATCAACAGTCGAGTAAAATGAAGATCAATTGCAGATGTATCTGAATTACATGTACGAGACCACGCTGCCGTCTCCATACAACCTCGTCCCGACTCCGGGCGGCATACGGGCAGCAGCGGACTGGCTGCTCGTCAAAATATGCTGCAATAAGCCGACAGTCACGTGCTGTGCAAGCTACTGCAATATTGTGAATATACAATTACAATATCTACAGGGTTATTCAATACCTACATGGCGGTTAAAAAATAACTGCATACCCGTTGCCAGGGAAATTTTAGCATTATACTGAGCAACTTTTACTATTTGGCTGGTCCATTTTCTATAGGAGGGTAAATTTTGTTTTTTTTTCGCAATTTCGGAGTTAGTCCAGGTGGCGTAGCTCGGCCGCCTGTTTATCCATTGTCACCATGCCTGTCACGTTCTAACAAGTATGTAAGTGCGAACGGGACGCGCATAGTGATAGTCGATAAAAATGGAACCGTGCTGCGCCCGCAGGTGGTTGTCATCAGGGTTAAGGGAGCAATTGCAAAAGGCATACCTATGTCTCGAAGCTTTGGATAACGGTTTTGAATTGGTGTAGGTATCGTCAATAGCAGCTGCTGCACTCAAGAAGCTTGGCTTGGCCTAATAAGGCTTGATTTCCTCCTACGCTGACATCGGTCGCTGAAGTCGGTCGAGCACAATGTTCTATGGGCCAGCGATGTTGACGTCAGTTTTACATATTGCTAACACAGTATTTTGGTCTGCAGGAGTGTGGCAACGACACACACATGAACACCGAATACGCTGCATTGATGACAGTTCTGGTTCAAAGATACTTTAGGGAGAAGCGCTTAGTGCTCCAGAGCGAAGACCGAGCGAGCGGACGAGATCTGGATACGCTGCACCGCGAGTTGTCCTCTATAAAATCATTACTCGAAAACTTGCAACCGCCGGGTACCAGCGATAAAAATTAATAGGTACTTATTAAATAAGCTAACCAATTGTTGTATTTATTCTTTCCCTAATGACTCTTGCCTTATTTTCGCCAATCATTGGCAACTCCGATAATCCGAAGTGCCAGGCCACCTATTTATAGCCTGCAATTCATACACGAGTACCTAATACGCATGTATGTATAACCATAGTAAAACATAGGTACCTATGAGTTTAAGTAGTAGGTACATGCGTTCTCAAATATATTTATAAATAAATAATAATTAATAATAATATTGAGTGACACAATGAACTGTGACACTAACGAGGACAAAGTATACTAAATATATGTATGAGGAAATATGAATCGATTAAGTAGTAATTGATTGGCGTCCGTGAAATATATCGGTAAGTTATATTTATTATACATTATGTGCTCTTCTATTTATAGCTCAATAGTGGGACCGGATTTTTGCACTATAAGTTTTGATAATTCTAAAGTTGAAAAAGTGATACTTATCTGATATGGGACATATTTTTAAGCATATTTGCAATATATGATGAAAAGTTAGAACGAGCGTTAGATATAAATTAGGTATTTATATATTTTTAGTAATGATTTTTTAATATTGAATTAAAGTGCAATGTTTAAGTTCCATTGTTTATAATATGTATGACGCTTTATAATGTAAAATTATTAGAATTTTTTTTAACGTGCTTCTTTATCAAACTACAATTAGCTTATTATTTTGTCGATATTGAATTAAAGTTTAATAAATCCACAACAACATATCTCATTTTTTAAGTTAATAGGCAAGCTAAAAAGCTAGAAGAATAAGATATATGCTCTAGAATTAATATGCGTTTTTTGTCCTATAAGATCTAATATTGAATTAGAGTCTGTAAAAATAAGTCTATTACTATAAAATAATATACGCAGCCATATTATGGAAAGTAAGAAATTTCTGCGTGTAGCTTGCATTGTAATAGTAAAATCTAGTTAAAAAGGCGCGAAATTCATACATACGCTGCGCTGGTCCGTCAGTCGCCGGCGCGGCGCTCGAGAGCCTATCATAGCCTACCTATACTTCGCCCCTCGCCCCACCTCCCGCTCAGTAACACTGTCTGTCTTTTCTTATCATTCATTTGTTTGTTTACCGTGCACATGTATAAATTAGATGCGGACATTACGTGAAATTAAAATATCTTATTACGTAAAAATACCTACAGCTGGTCAATCAGATCTTGGCAGTAGAAAGAGGCGGCAAATTTGAAAAATGTAGGCGCGAAGGGATATCGTCCCATAGAAAATTTGTGTTTCGCGCCTTTTTTTAGTGACAAGATTTGATTGACCAGCTATATTTCATTATCTTGACTAATATTGTAATAAAAATGTACAAGATATTCACAACTATTTTTTACTATACATAGTTTGTAAAAAGAACGTCTCATTTCAAACATAGACAGAGAGAATCATCATACTATCTTTGACTTACACTAGTACTAGCACCCAAAAAAAAGGATGAATATAGTTTTTTGTTTTTATTTACTGACAAATGGTTTGACCAACTATACCTATTTCTGGTTCCTATTGTCATGTCCTGTCCTATTCAAGGTCAATATCATAATATGTATATTATAAACCAACTGCTCAATATTACACGGTATACATCCTGAATATACAATAAGGTAAGTGAGGCCACTTACCTTATTGTATATTCCGTGTGAGCCGTATATGCCTATATACAGCCCACCTTAAATTAAAATGGTTTTTTTTAATAAACAGGATATGAAGTATGAAAAACTCACTCAAATAGGTTTCTCATTTATTTAAGTTTCTTCATTATACCAAAATAGTTATAAAAATATTACGATACTCTTGGAAAATATACCTTAAAAGTCCTATTATGGGCCTTATTGAACACTAGCAGTGTATTACTTAATCCCGCAAAAAATAATCATTTTGACAGTAGGTAATAACAGATTTTATTGTTTTTAACTTAAGAGTTATACATATACAAATAACAATATTTGATACTTCATAACAGGAGGATTTATTTATAATAAGTGAAAATAATTATTTTGGGCCTTAATAACTAAAGATATAAAAATTGTCTAGTTTACGCGAAAATAGTAGGTAACTAAACATAAATCTTTATTAGTTATAGTAGTATCATCTTTTAACATCTGGGGGCACGGCAGTGCCCCTGCCAAGACGAGCAAAGCGCAAGGGCACTATCTACCTTTTCTCGAAGCGCTTCGTCGTTTTTTGGAACCCTCATAACTTGGGGTTGGATTATACCAGATAAACAAAGTTCTCGGACTTATTAAGCATATCAATTGCATAGCTCTTATACTTTAGATTTTATTCATATCTAAAAACTTCGATTTCGTCACTGACTCACTCACTTGATGATCAACAATACCGGGTACTTCCTGAAGTCCTCTAAGAAGCTGAAATTTGGTATGTAAGATAGTTTTAGTACCCCCCATGCCCCCAGATACTTATTTCAGGATTTTTAATAGTAAATCACCCCCAACCCTTTAAATTAGGGCATGGAAGATTGTCATAAGCAACTTAAAAAAAGAAGTGAAATCCCACCAAAAACATTTTGATGTAAAATGTTGCCCAAACGAAACCATAAGGCTCGCACTGTCAAAAAGTTATCAGATCTCTTGCCAAGCTTCTAACTCTACAAGCCCTCTAACTTTACTAGCCCTACACCAAAAGTATGTGGCTTGGCCGTTTCATTTTTACAAGAACTACTGTAAGTATAATACAAAAACCGCCCAAATGCGAATCGGACTCGCGTTCCAAGGGTTCCGTACATTACACAATTTTAACAATATATATTTTTTTTAGAGAAAAGTGAGTAAAATGTCATTAAAAAACCCGTAGGGATCGGAAAACTAGGTACTTAAGTCCGACTCACGCTTGACTGCACATTTCTAATAGGTTTTTCTGGCATCTATAGGAAAAGAGCTAATATGTGTATTTTTTTCATAATTTTAGACCCAGTAGTTTCGGAGATAAGGGGGGGGGGGGGGGAATGGTCATTTTTTGCGTATTTTCTTAAATAACTTCTAAACTATTTATTTTAAAATTATGAAAAAATATATCTGAGGTTCTCACAATGAGCCCCTTAATTTGATATATAACAAGATATAGTGTTTTTTTCTTCTATTTATCATTCATCTCAAAAGTGACCCCTTTATTTGTGACGTCCCACGGTCAAAGGTACCTTATGGCGGGTATGGAGTTATGCATACCCCAGTAATCTACAATAAATAAGCTATCGATAATACAAAAGAAGAGATATGATTTTTTGAAAATAATGTTGTGAAATGAGCAACTTTACGATACAGAAGTTTTAAGTTTAGCCGCCTAAAAAACTATGTTCCTGAAGTAAGTTACATAGTTGACTACAAATAATAATACCTTATATATCTGAGATTTAAAAAATGTTGCGACTTGTTCTGTAATGCAAATAGAAACCTTTGATATCGACTGATTTATGTGTATACTAACCAGTCTCTTGAAAATAAAGTTTTATTTCATTTTCACGATTTATTGCAATGAGCTCTCTAGATTTAAATTTTATCTATTAGAAAACGACACTGAGAGACAGTTTAAGCAAAAAACAATACCGATTTAGAGGTGAAAATGTATTTTCTGACTTTTTCATATAAAATCAGATAATTGAATATTTTTACTTTTAATGTAACACACAATCAATTTTTCTGAGCACATAATATGAAAGAAATTCAGTCATTCAAATGAAATAAATCCTAAAACCCCAACTAAATACTATATTTAACCCCTTATGCCACTTTAAACTTACATAACAATAACAGTATTTGCTCCATACATTTACGAAAAGGTACCTTATGGAAATAAATCTAATAATACATCACTACAAAACATCAATCACATTGAAGCTTTTATCTTTTATGAATAGAAAATATTAATTTACATTAAACTGCCACAAATTTAATTGGTTCTTCGTCATAATAATCTTAAAAAAGACCAATAATTTGTATGTAATGAAAAGGTACCTTGTGGTTAAGTTACATGATGAGGCATGATGATGATGGAACGGTTAGGATAAACTAATAATATTTTGGGGTAAAGATATTATAAATCGTCTATTTCTTATCAATAATATATTTTGGTTGCCATTGAAGACAAGCGGCATTGAGGTTCAATGACCTTAGATATTCCATAAGGTAATGCGTCGGGTATTGGCATTTTTCAGCAAACCAATGGCTGATTTATTGCATGCGACCAAACCAAATGAAGATTATTCTAGTTAAGGTGGTTCGCCTAGGTTACTCAAAACTTAACTCTCGCTAGATGGCACCACTTCTGCAAAATTTCAGATTTAATTTTTTTGTGAAATGGTCTTGGTATTTGTATACTTAAAAGTATGTTTCGCGCACTCTTTAAGTAAATATTGAACTATTAAATAAAACATTGAATACTTCATTGTGCAAAAACCACCTTTTTAATTTGACGGAGTGTTGCTGTCACGCTTTTTCCTACTATTACTCACACATGCAAACAGTGTTTCCGTGATCCTTGTAGTAGACAATTTCACACAACGTAAGTATGTTGCAATAGTGTAACGGTATGTTCGTGGAAATACGTGCAAGAGGATTGGGGTTCAAGACTGGTGCGAGTAGGTAATTTCTTTTTGTTTCTCCTTTGTGTTATCTTACCTTTAAACGAGCAATTATTAGATATATAATTATTTATTTATATATTTGGATGGTATCAGAAACGGCTCTAACGATTTCGATGAAATTTGCTATAAGGGGTTTGATCTCTTAGCTAGGTCTATGAGAAAACGCGCATTTTTGAGTTTTTATGTTTTGTAAGCTTTGGTCGGTCTCCCAGATATTCAATCTCCGCTTGGCAACTAATCCCAGAATTGGCATGCGCACTAGTTTTTACGAAAGCGACTGCCCTGACCTTCCAACCCAGAGAGTAAACTTATTTGGATTAGTCCGGTTTCCTCACATTGTTTTCTTTCACCGAAAAATAGGTATCGGTGTATAAATAGGTAGGTATCAAATGCTATTTCGTACAAAAGTTCGAAAAATCATTGGTACGAGCCGGGGTTAGAACCCGCGACCTCCGAATTGCTTTCCGCTAGGCCAGCAGCGCTTCCCCCACATACTCAGTGTTATCAGGTTTTTCAAAATCAAAAACGATTACTTATGAAAGCAGAAGAATATAAATGATCGTATTAGATTTATAATTGTTACATATTTGACGTAACTTATTTTTAAAATGTGTTTTTCAATTAAAAGACACGTCAAGATTGTTTACCTTATTTCTAATGCTAAAAAAAACAAACTATAAGGTAAAAGTACGCTCCACCGAACGCTCAATATCCGTCCGTATCACCGAATTTCTTCTATTTTAGGCTATAAGTCGATTATTTACAGCTGATATTTACTTGCGTATTTTTTTTCCACGAGTTAAATACCTATCCCTTCAACTATGCCTCAGAGTCGGCCAATTTGTCCCGCAGTTGGGACGTGGCAACTGATCGAAACGGATCGTTGCTCCCGATTGCCACTTTGTATGGGCAACCTTAAAGAAATCGGTAAGAAGTTGCGTATATTTCTTAAGGTCATAAAACCTTTTAAATTTATTTCTGTGTTTCAAAGTATGGTTTTTCAGTGTGACTACTTAATTAGTTTGTGTATTTTAGTAAATTTAATTAATTTAGTGCAGTCATATTATCAGAAATTAAGCTTAATGTGAGTTCGGTGATGAGTACATCGACAATTTGATTGGAAGGTATTATCGAACAGCGTCCGAAATCAGGGAAAGCGTATGTTTTTGAAATTATTTTTTTAATGGTTGATTACGAACTATTTAGATTAACTACCTAATTTCACAAATAACTTAATGTATTTGTAATTTTATGAGCAATTGCCGAACAACAATAACCTATATAGATTATTATAAAACTGCGTTTGAAATGTTCATGTTTTACGACTTTTTGGCATCAAAATAAGGTTTTTGGCAAGACTATTATCAAATAATAATTTTAGATATTTTACGTCAGTATTAACAAGAACTTTATACATGTACGGTTTTGTAATGGATTCAAGTATTAAATTTAATGATAGATTTGTAGTTATACCACATTGATTACGATTAAAATACTATTTTCAAAATCCGTTCGCGAAATAGGTTCCACATATTTTCCATGTTTCGTTCACCGAACGGCCGTTCGGCGAATGGTACCCATGGTCTCTGCTACCGAACTCATGTTTGCGTTGGCCATGTTTCTATTCGACGTTCATGAGAATATCATCCTTATTACGATAACGGCTAGGTCGATATTTATATGTTTATTTTTTGCGACCATTATTTCAATGCCAGCGCTTTTCAAACTTTAGACATACTTATTGGACGCCTGATAATAGTCTTGGAATGTGGACAAAAAAACTGAATAGGATAATAAAAATAATGAAGCATGATGTTCAAAAAATTTTTTTAGATTCCTCTCGTCGTGGGCGATTGTGATTTTTTAAACTTTTATCTTTTGTTATGAAATTCCGGGGTTCACATACAGGGTGGCTAAAAATTAACTACATTCCCATTCCCAGGGAGGTTTTGGGATTATACTGAGCAACTTTTACTATGGGACCAACTCCGAAATCGTGAAAAAAAATTTACCCTTCCATAGAAAATGGACCAGCCAAAATTTATGAAACAGCCAAATTATTTTATACATATGCGTACATGTTTTATAATTGTTGCGTACCTTACTTACTGACTTATTTTTCAAAAGAATTATTTCAATAAAAAAGACACGTCAAGATCGCTTACCATCTTTATAATGCTAAAAAACGAAGCATAGTAGGGATTTAATAGTGAACTACTGAAGTTTGAGCACCACTCAACACCATATTTTCATACAATTATTTCCTAGTTCGGTAATGCGGGCTCCCTATTCGGTATAATGTGCAAATCACGTTTCTTAGTTCGGTAAACGGTACAAACAAGGAAATTGGAAGAAATGACTTTAAAAATGTTTTTAATACACGTCCAATCATTTCAGTAATTTATAGGTATGTTTAAATGAGGACAAATTTATCTATGTTTCTATTTTAGTATTGAACATATTCGTAAGAAAATATCAGAACGAATAAAAAAATTAAACGTAAGTCTAGGGCTTAAGCATTCGGTGAAGCGTACATTTACCTTAGTAATAATTGTGTTTTTCATTTATAGACAAAATCCATTATTTTTAACCACAGGAAATTTTATACACTTCTTTTTAGGGTTTCGTACCCAAAGGGTAAAACGGGACCCTATTACTAAGACTTCGCTGTCCGGCCGTCCGTCCGTCCGTCTGTCTGTCACCAGGCTGTATCTCACGAACCGTAATAGCTAGACAGTTGAAATTTTCACAGATGATGTATTTCTGTTGCCGCTATAACAACAAATACTAAAAACAGAATAAAATAAAGATTTGAATGGGGCTCCCGTGATACAACAAACGTGATTTTTGACCAAAGTTAAGCAACGTCGGGAGTGGTCAGTACTTGGATGGGTGACCGTTTTTTTTTTTGCTTTTTTTGGTTTTTTTTTGCATTATGGCACGGAACCCTTCGTGCGCGAGTCCGACTCGCACTTGCCCGGTTTTTATTGCAGTGAGGATGTCCTGATTGTAAAAATCAGAGAGATTAGGAAGAGTATAATTTCTAATTATCTTTGTAAAAATTAAAGAATACGTGTAGCCTATACTTAATAATCGATTTATGATAATAAGAAAAATTAAATAAAAATAAAAAACAATACGAAATGTAGGTGTAACAAAAATACAAAAAGTTATGTTCCAGCATACAATGACTGGGGATCGAACCGGGAATCTTCCGTTTGCAAGCAAAAAAGTGACTGTTTGCATAACACGCCATGATAGTTCTTAGCTAAGCTGACGAACTTCTCGCTTAGGTCAATTAACTACCTGTCAAATATCAGTGTCAACAAAATTGCACTAAACATGACGGCACTCCAAATTCGAGCCGTGGTCAGCCCGGCAACGTCGGAAATGGTATGGCAACGTCGCAAATGTATCTGTACACGACATTTGTGACACACACATACGTAAAATTGATGAAAAGTTAACTATGATTTTTGCATGATTTCTGTATGAAACATTGTTTTCCTGTTAATTTCGCGCAAACGAATATTCGAAAGAAGATAAATGCGGAAATATTTGTGTACTAATACTGTGTAGTTACTTAATGAGATTTGATTGAATTTTGTATGGAAAGACTTGACGAGAGTAACTTTAGTATAATAGCAGGCTACTTGGATTTATAATGTCGGTCGATGTACGGTTATAATATTTGCTAGGCGCCCCAACCAGAACTGAAATTATCAAATTAGTTTTGCAGAATGCTAATACAGTTCTCTACCAAACTTCTTTTCCCGTATTGACTAGTTTTTTTGGAAATTTTCAACCTTTTTTCCATAAGGTACCTTTTTACTAAACTCTGAGACGACGTTACTAGGCTTATAACTAACTTATAACAAAAATAAAAACAGGTAAACAAACGTTACGCATTAAGGTTTGAGATCACACAATAAAAAAAAATTGAGCATTTTTTCACCTCTTTACAAAACATTTCATAACTCCGAAACTAGAAACCCTCATAAGGTACCTTTTCCCGTGGAACGTCACATTTGAATTTCTATTATTTACTTTACATGTATGTTCTTGGGTTATAGACTTACATGTGTATACCAAATTTCAACTTATTGGTGCAGTAGTTACGGAGCAAATAGGCTGTGACAGACAGACAGCCAGACACACGAGTGATCCTATAAGGGTTCAGTATTTTTCCTTTTGAGGTACGGAACCCTAAAAATAATGAATTTAATAAATTTTTCACCTTATGCCCATGTGGCGGTAGCGAAACAGCCAAGCCACATATTTTGACTAAGGTGTAGAGTTAGTGAAGTTAGGGCTTGTAGAGTTTGAAGCTTGGCTCGACAAGAGATCTGACAACTTTTTGACAGTGCGAGTCTTATGGTTTCGTCTTAGCAACAATTTACATGAAAATGTGTTTGGTGGGATAATTTTTTACAGTATAAATATTTATTCGTAACAAATAAGTATTATATTAACATAATTTTGACAGTACATCTGGTGCTACATTACGACACCGGTGCTATAATAAGCACATTAAAACACTCCCTTTGGCCGTGTGTTAAAATTTGTCACTCGTTGCAAAATATCTATTTTTCGCACTTCTATCGTAAATACCTACCTATGTATTAACAAAAAAAGTCACTTGTAAATAGTTACTGCCTCTAAAAAGTATAAGTGCCGCAATGTTATTAGACTTTTTGATCTATAAACGTCTTTAGGTCAATAAAGCAAGTGATAAATTATTAGAGTTAGACCAAGAAAAAGTCTGCAGCAATTTTGACAGCCCACGCAGTGCAAGTGTTATTTATAAGTCATAATTTTATAGAAGTTTCTTCAAATCGACCTTATTAATAAGAGATTAAAAATATTCAAAATTATCTTAAAATATTTTAATCTAATATTTCATCTCATATGTTCAATAAGGCCCGGGACTGGACCTTTTTACCTGCACTGACAGTGGGCCTTCTTAGCAACAAGTACAAATTCAGAATAATTGGGAATAATAGGGAGCAACTGTTATTTTTGAATGCTGGGCCTTGTTACCCGCCGGGCCTGATATGCCTGCACTTCACCTACCTTATTTGTTTTACAAGGGGAAAAGTTGTTGATTAACCGCTCGTGCTAATATTGATACCCAAACAAGCGAAACATTTTTTTTATTAAATAGGAGGCAAACGAGCAGACGGATCACCTGGTGGTTAGCGATTACCGCCGCCCATGGACACCCGCAACACCAGAAGGGTTGCAAGCGCGTTGCCGACCTTTAAGATGGGGGTCTTTTAAGGTTTGAAGGTCGTATCGGACAGTTCATTCCACAGTTTGGCTGTGCGAGGCAGGAAGTACATTCACAAATTCAAACATTCTAAAATTGAAGCACGAGCGTAGCGAGTGGTTCGTAAAATTGAACCTTGAGCGTAGTGAAGGTTTCGAGGGACGAAGGTTAAATAAAATTTTCATCACATCAGCTCGTAAAGGCCCTCTTGATTTTTCGAAACGGATAAGAAAAGTGGCATTTAATTTGATGCAAATTTTGAGTTGTTTCCGTAGGTAAATTGGATCAGTTGGTTGGTAATATTGACTTTAAAATGATAAATATTGAATAACGTTAGTTTGAAATTGATTTTATGATAAAGTAAATATTATCGGAGATGATCGCTCTTAAAAAATATGTCGCTAGTCATTTATAACCTAAAAGCGCCAAATTACGCAAAATTATATTGAAATGACACCTGTGTATTGAATTTGAAGAATACTTTAACAAGGGTAGTTATCTGTATGACAATGCACCTAAAATAATTTTCAAATGTATCTATTATTTCTATACTTAACACGATAACGAATTCTACGTAAACGAAACCGCGGGCAATCCCTAGTACATATAGAAATAAATAAGGGAAGGTAAGTTTCCATTAGTGTACTGTGTAAAATAACTATTTACCATTGATAATAATTTTATAAACGCTTTGCGTATTTTAAGGTCACCGCGCTAACCGCTAGCCCGCGACCGTCGATCGCTGCCTCCTGCCCCGGCGCACAGCGCGGCGCGCGAAAACGCCGCGCGTTTGAAATATAAGCTCGGAATGCATACTTACGTATCAGTATTTAGTGTCGCCGTGATTTTATATTTCTAATCTTTTGTGTGAGAAGTAAGATCTTTATTATGACCGTGTAATATTAACTCTACAGACTTTAATTCAATATTGGCTATACTGCTTAACCAGAAATCAATATCTAGACAAGCACATTGTCTACATTTCTAACTTTTTACATGTATACTAAGTTGATAGGTAATATCGTAATTTTGCAATATCAGCTACTCTAATTCTGTATTTACATAATAATTCGTGTTTTTACGTTCACCAGAAAGCAGCTGTTCCAGATTTCTAAAAACCGAATATTGTGAATAAATTAAAGTGTTATTGAATATGTTAAAGTTTTTTGTAACTTTAATTTTATATTTACATAGTTATTTAGCAAAAATTGAAATATTTAAATATGGCCGAACGCTCCACCTAAAATTTTCTAACTTTTTACATGAACGTTATTTAACATGCTTACAATAACATATCAAAAAAGAAAAAACTTTAATGTTATCAAAACCCATTTTTGTTCCACCGCTGGTCTATTATTAATCTATGACTATTGATAACAGATTAATTTTTACATTTTGCAAACACTCATTCTTGCCAGGAAAATTCTGTCTGATCAGGCCGCGTAGCCAAGATGCCGATCGCTTACGCTCCGTAGCGATCGAAACGCAACTGTCACTGTCGCACTAATATGGAAGAGTGATAGAGAGACATAATGGTTTTCGTTGTCGAAGCGATAGCGATTGTAACCTTGGCTAGGCCGGCAGTTATCAAAGGCAAAGTATCTACAGTGTCATATATGTCACGGTGTCTGCATACGTGAGATTGAGTTTTCTCTTGCTAGGTTTAGGCTAGGTACCAATTCATCGTTAGATCGGGAGATCGAACCAATACCCTATTCTTTATTTGGACTCTCCGGTGAGGGTAAAGTAAAACGAGAGTTAAGTTATAAAACCGTTATAATTAGCAATTTACATAGTTTTTGCAAACGAAAGAATACAAATCATTCGTGCCTACAAAATCCATCATCATTATTGGCCTTCAAGTCTATTACTGACTATACATGCAGTGTCAAGCCTCCTCCACACTCGTGCGCGAATCGCGGCGCGAAGCCGCGAACGTGAGTGTGGCGTCGATTTTCGCAGACAGCGAAATCGACTCCAAACTCGCGTTCGCAACTTCGCCCGCGATTCACGCGCATAGTCTGGAGGGGGCTTCAGATATGGCGACGACAAATCCATATGAAGATACATCTAGATATGTATCTTGACGCCTAGTGTAAAAAGTTGACATTAAGTTTATTGTAGAATAAGTACTACGTTCGGATATATTGTATAACATTCACCTTATGATTACATAATATGTTGATCTAAATTAAATAACACTATAATAATCAACAAGTACATGAAAATTGCATATTTATACTTTCCATCTACATACAATATTGATATCTATCCATGAAAGTGAAAATCTCTCGCTCGCCAGTCGTAGGTATCATAAAATTGTGTATCTCTAACAATTACAAAATGTCAAAATGACGGATGATTATCGACAACTTGGTAGATCTAACAGACGTTTACAAAATTACTCAAATCAGTAGAGCTGACCAAGACTGAATCGCACCTTTGAATTATAAATGAACTTACCCGCGTAACTTACTTGACTAATACATTTATTTTCAGATGTAAAATTATTTCTATTGATACGCTCAAAATATCTTAACCTCTATTTTATTTCAGTAACATACAGGTAGAATTATATTTATATGAACTTTAACATCAATCATTTTACATCTGACTAACCACCGTTGGGTTGTGGATTAGGCTTTAAATAACAGCCTTTTTACAAAATGGAGCTCCAATCGCCGTCACGGTTTATACAATTTTCCTAATTATAAGTATAAAAAGACCGCTCCGTTCCGTTTCAGGCTAACGGCCTGGCCACGAGATTGGTCTAAATCTAAAGCGACTGGCGGGGCGGCTGGCGGCGCGGCATACTGTTAACGCGGTTATAAGTTACATCATTTACCTTACAATTTCACAAAACACGATGGACATCGTCGACCCGCCCCGTGCATCCCTGCTGGCACGAATTATATTACTATATCTACGAGTATAACTCGATATCTAAACGTATGACGCCAAGAGACTGCCGGCGTGCCATGTCCATATGTACATAGATTAATGGGCGAATAGCAGGCAAATAGACCTTTACTAGCCAAGCCAAAGCGAAACATAACATATTAATAGCTTAGAAATTACATTTAGTTTAAGGCTGAGTGGACGCTTGGGTTGGGCGTGCAGCGGGGCGGGGAGTGCGGCGTGCATGTTAAACAAATGCAAACATTTAGGAGCGGCCTTAGTGCGCGCTGCTTAAATCACTTGTGAGCCCGACGCCACGCTGCACGCCCCGCCGAACGCTCCGCTCCGAGCGTCCACTCAAGCCACACTTACACTTAGGAGCCACGCCAGGTCCGGGTTGGGTTCTCATCACATTCGCACGTTGAACTTGTCCGCCTTAGTGATGTACTTGACGTTAATGAACGGCTCAACTTGCTCGACTTGTATATGTCGCTTAACTTCAAACTCGGGTAAATTTTCATATGTCAGATTATGCGATATTGGTATTAAGAGTATTAAGGTATTAAGAAAAGGTAAGTTTGAAGTTAACCTTTTCGACGCAGTGTCAAACACAAAAGCTGTCACGCTGATGCCACGTCACCGAAGTGTCAAAACTGAAATTAAACTTTATGCATATGCACGTATGTCTATGTTGCTTTGTGGTCTGTGACCGATGCGCATACGGTGCGCACATATCGGTAATTGGCGTCCAAAAGGTTAAGCGACATATACAAAGGATACTAGCAGGTTCATACTCGTTTAGTCGGGTCACAGCAACCTGAGGAAGAGCCACGCCAGGTCCGGGTTGGGTTCGCATCACATGCGCACGTGGAACTTGCCCGCCTTGGTGACGTACTTGACGCCCTTGAACGGCTTGTACTTGGCGCCGTACATGTCCAGCCGCGAGACGCGCAGCCCGGACACGGCCAGCTGCGGTATCGTGAAGTGGACGTTCACGCTGGGCGTCGCGCCTGTCGTGTCCGCGCCTGACGCTACTGACACCTGATACAGAAACAGATGGTTAATTAGTAGTATTAGTACATTACGATACGTGTAACGTGACAAGTAGGAAATTTGCACGTGTATTGTACAACGTTCTACAGTATAGTATATATAATTTTTGACATAGGCACGTATTGTCCTTAATCCTTCGTATGTCTAAGCACTGATCAGTGCGAACGAATTTAAACCTATTGTATTAAACAAAGGATTTTAATTCGTGCGTACTGATCAGTGCTATAGACAGACGAAAGGTTGTGCTATGTAAATTAGCACAATATGTATGTACTGTAAAAATAGTATCGCGGTGGACTCACGTTATAGTTAAAAAAAGAACCGGCAATATAATTTAAAAAAACAAAGCAAATCCTGTCGGAATAATGACGCAATAAACATGTCTAATCGTATAACCCCCTTATTCATAAAACTTTACTTATGTATTGATGTGTTGTAATGTTTATGTGTACGCTTTTTTTTTGTTCGTCTTTTTTATCTGTTAAGAATTAAACTACGTCTATTCTATTCAAAATTTGGTTTTATCCCTTTCTTGCAAATATATAAGTCAAAATGACAGACAAAGACATACGATTCAGGCCAATAATTCGTTTATGAATAACGCCATTGTATGCAGCTTCAATAATGACTTATAGGTTCATTTATTTATGTGACGTTCCACGGCAAAAGGTACCTTATGGGGGCTGGCGCTTACGTCGCAAAGCGCCGCAATAATATTGGAGCGGCGTTAATAATAGCGTAAGCGCCAGCCGCCATAAGGTACCTTTACCCGTGGGGCGTCACTTATAGGTATCATTAGTTGTAATTGTTACTCACAGTTCCTCTAATATTAGGCAACTTCGGTAGCTCTATACGCCCGACGTCCCACAGCAGCACCTTGCTGACCGGGTCGTACGAGTACTTGCCCTGGTTAGCGGTCAGCGAGCAGTTCAGAACGCACTTCGGCATGCAGATTTCTAATGCCACATCTGAAATTGACATACAACGAATAAGAAAACACTAGATTTTTTTATTAGCCTACATTGGTGTCCCACTGCTGGGCAAACGACTCGATTTTTTTTGAAAAGTACCTACTACAAAAGAGTAAGTATAGTAAGCTGCAGAGGTTATTGACCCCCCTGTAAACAAATTCCTATGCAGGGGGGTTAGTTATCACTGCAGATATTATACAAGAAAAAAATGTATTATTTTGGTATTACATATCTGGTTTGAACTGGTAGATATTTATTACTAATATTGCCGTATTTGCGTGAATTGAATACGATTCTACATCTCTTTGCATTCCTATATTTTTAAGAGAACAGAGTTTTCTTTTACAAATGAACGTGCATTACATGTAGGTACTACACATAGTAGTTCCATGAAATCGCTATATTCAAAAGCTAGGAAACCTAAGAACATGTAAACTTTATATCAATTGGCTACGGGCGCGACTGTGTCATCTACCTGTTAGTTATGGGCCACATTCATTATTTAGCAGTCTGAATATGTGAGTTAGCATGAATGTTTGATATGTTTTTAGAACTTCGAACGTGAATCTAAAATGTTAGGAGATAAATTACTGTATTATCCTATATTTCGATTTTTTTAGGATTAGAAAGAAGGTAAACAATCTTGACGTGTCTTTTTATTTAAACATATTGAAAAACGCTTTAATAAATTAGTTTATATTACTTATGAAAGCAAAAGAATGTAAAAGATCGTATATAATTTATAATTCTAACATATTTGCTGTGACTTATTTTTCAATGGTGATTTTTAATAAAAAGACATGTTAAGATCGCTTACCTTCTATCTAATGCTAAAAAAATAGAACTATACACTTTGATTAAATGATACACAATATACACATACTCTCTAAAGTTCTGCCCATCGTCTGTTTAGGTCCGACGGTCAGGTCGAGCCGCCCGTGGTCCCCGTTGGAGCGAAGCATCAAGTTGTGCCGCACGTATATGGGTATGGCCACCACACTCTGGGACCCGATGTGGTACGACATCAGACGGAAGTTGCCGTCCGGAGGGATGAACGATAAGATTCTTTCAGACTGTAATAACAAATATAAATTATTTTTATAAGGTCCTTTCGAATCAAGATCCATTCAATAAGCTCGAGAACTATACCCTCCTATGGCCCTAAGACCTACCTATAGTACTTCTTCAGTTCAATGAAATTTCAATTATATTCAATTGGAACAGAGTCGCTTTTGGATTGTTTCGTTCGATTTTCATGGAACGCAAAATCAACTGTTTCTTATACTGTTGGTTCAAATTTCAGTGGCAAATTATGGATTTTAAATTTGTATGGCTGGGCCTTAGGAGGATACTACTTTTTAAAAGAGGAGTTAATTATAATTTGTACAGTTGTTAATGTTATAAAATATGCAATTTGATTTATGGCATAGAAAATATTATCAGGAATAAATATTGCTCCAGTTAGGTTTTCTTTTGTGGAAATAGGGATTGTGTAAAGATTTGATAGAGGAAGGAGGAACTGTAACATCAGATATTTGAAATGTCGTACCTCCCATCGTTTAAATCTCACGCAAGGGTGAAACGAGACGTCATCGAACAGGCGCGGGTTTACGAAAGTGAGCGTCAAATCGGGCATGCCACTTAATTTGATGCAGCAGTCAATCTGGAATAGTAAACAATTAATTTCTTAAATAAAAATTCCACTAATATTTTTTTTTATATTTCATGCAATGCACATTTTGGTAGCCAAATTAGCTATACCTACCCAAAACATTTGTTTCAGCTCAGTGTCGCTTACCTAAGACTATTCTTTTAACAGTTTTACCTGCTAGGAAACAAATTGTTACTTTGATCATATTTCAAGATGTGGCTTTAAAATTTAATGGTGTCAGACCAAAAATGTGAACTAAAGTAGGTAAAGCATTTAATAAGCACACACCATTGAAATACTCTAGCAACCTTTTAAGTACCAAAAACGTACACAACAACACCTATTGACTAAATATATCGCAACACATCCTTATTCCGGTGGTAAGTAACAAACTAAACAAAAGGTGGTATTCGAAGGTAATATTCGACCACTTTAGTTGCCACTTTCTATTTGATTTTAACTGGATACAGTTACAGTGTAAACAATACATGCACGTACATAGCCTTGTATCTCAGCGGAGACGGTGGCGCCACTCTTGTCTATGATGGCGTCCACCTCCTCGACGACGTCGAAGTAAGCCTCGTTGTTGGCGTACTTCACGCCAGACCGACGCCACGGCACGTTGGACAACTGGCCGGATGGTAGGATCGACGAAACGCTGTCAAAATTATCAAGTAGCGTATTATTTAGCAAGAGTCACTTGTTAATTCAGTATTCAGTTCATATACTTATTTGAGAGAGTAAATATAATAACTTTTATGTCTTTTACTTATTCACTATTATCATTATCACCCAAAAATATATTTTATTAATTCTACTACTTGGGACAAAACTGGTTAGCTATAAGTTATATTAAGCCACATAATACTATTACTGAATCGCAATTAACACATTCAACACCAAGAACCCGACTGTCGGGTACACTGTTCGTAGCGACTACGCGCTACATACGGCGAAACCGTGGCTACGCGCTACGAGCGTAACCCGTAGCACTTAGTGGTATTGAATGTGTTAAAAAGGGATTGAGATAGCTGTCAATCCATATTGATTTAGACGTAAGTGTATGGAAATCTGTCATTTCTAATCCCTTTCTGATCGCGGCATGATAATACCTATGTACATTAAATCACAACACTCATGAAATTCAATTCGGTTCTTTATAAAATCAAACTTCAGTTGCACATTGAATTTTTAAGATTAACAAAAACGAAATAAAGTATGGTGAATTCATTGTCAAGTCAGACTATATTTCTTACTATCTTCTGTCCCAAATGGTATTGAATATATAAACCAAATTTGGATTTGACCATCCTATTATATTGCATTTGTGAATTTTATTCTTACATAAAATATAAAGTAGATAATATAGTATATGTATAATTTAAAACGACTGATGCATACTTGGATTTTCCTGTAACTGTATTGGCTATAGTCCTCAAAATATTTGGTGGCTTGATCAATTCTTTCAGAATATTGCTTTCAGTTGCCAGAGGGAACCCATTATCCAACATTTCATCAAGAAGCTGCAATATGGAAAAAATATTGTAAGTAAATATTGAAAAGGTAAGGGTGAATTTTGACAATAAAACATTATCTTATCTTATCTTATCTTACAATATTTATATTAATTGAATTAAAATTAATAATATATGTTTTCATTTTTACCTCGTACACAACAACATAATTTTCTTTGATTATAGTCTCTGTGCAATCAGAAAAGTAGTCCTGGAAAAGAGCAATATATGTGATGTAAGTAAGCAGCTGTTTCATAAGTTATAGCAAAAAGAGTAGCAAACTTTCAATACAAGAAATCATCTGACTTGCTACATAAATATGTCTGTGGTAGATTGTGTGCTCTCTTACAAAATTTCTTATAGATATATATTGGGACTAGATTTTGGAGGGACATTTTATTGTATATATGTATTGGCACTTTGATGCCAAATATACACCTAAAATAAAGTTTGCTGCATTTTAATAATATAAAAATAAATTAAGTTAAAAAATTAAAAGAAAATGTTATTTTATGCTTTATCTGATTTATCAACTTGATTAGCCCTTGGGGTGTATGCATACCTGGAAAGTGTCTACAACCCTGTGTAGGAACTCAATGACAAAGAGCGGTGCCACCTCCTGCTGGCAAACTGCCACAAGAGCCACGCCACCTCGCTGAATGGAGATAAGGTAGTGATGGGGCGCTGCCAGAACTGGAGGCACATCCTTAAAACATATCAACTAAATATAAATACAAATACATCTCTTTTTCATAATTTTAATACTTATAAAGGCAGGGTGAAATAGGCATTCATTGGCACCTTAAATGCAACCCATTAATTGGTCTCTTAGTTCTTGTATATTTTTCCTACTGTTTCTTGAAATAAGATTAATTAAGTCAAATTGGAAACTACCTACAAAGATATATATATAGGTACCCTATGAATACCTGTCAAGAGTACCTTCACTAACAGTTTACTAGTTTAGTTAAAATGCTAATATCGCCACAATTGCTACAATATTACTTTATAACTATTTATAAACGACTATTTAACTTACATTAGGCGAGGCTCGTTGAGCTTCCAAATAGTAGTCGCACACAGATCTTGGAATTACGCTACGCCAATGCTTTTCAAGGAAAACATCCCTGGGAATAAAAAAAGTACATATCCGGCTTCATATTGCATGTTAAAAACAATAAATTAAACAAACTTATCAATAAAAAGTAGGATAAAACGATTGGAGATCAACTAATTAGTTCAATGAAGTACAAAATAAAGGTAAAATAACATACCCAGAGGGGTTAATAATGAATAAACTATGAATCATCGTGATCCTTAACAAAAAGATATGTACTTCAACTTTATTCGTAACATTAGTGTATTAGAAATTAATAAAGTATCACGGCGCCAGAACAAATTTCTACCAAGCTGGCAGCTTATCCTATTTGTAACTGTCAAAAAGTGACAGTGACAAGACACCTCAGTAGACTCCATGTAGACTCACTCAGCCGAGCATCAGCCGAGCGATTAAGTTGTTTGAGCCATTTATATTAACGTCGAATCAAGTCCATACTTTGCCTTGTCCATAATTTTGGTAAAATTTTGTAAATTATTTATTTGTTTGAATCTTTTTTCAACTTATTATTTATTATGTTTTTTAAAGTAGTCTTCGATCATCTCCATTTATAGCCGGTCAAACAAGTTTGTCAGCAGAAAAAGGCGCGACATTCAAATGTTCTATGGTACAATAATTTATATATCGAATCCTTTCGAATTGTTTATACCGATTCCGTTAACACCATAATCTAATAAAACATGGTCTTCTCTTCCCAGAGTGACATAAGCCTACGTCACAATAACATGGCCGCTATATATAGCGCTATCGCATATTATCATATAGCGCTGTCGCATGATGACGTAGGCTTGTGTCAGTCAGGTGACCTAGGAAAGACGGGAAGAGAGTACCAGGCGGAGTATATTATTATTAATTATTATACCATGGTTAACACCAAAAATCCTGTGAAAGCTCGATGTCTGACTATCAGTGATGATTTTGAATGATACGTTCATTTGAATTTAATATGTAATGTTTTGAAGTTAGTATTTTCCGTACGTTGGTATAGTTTTTTTTTTTTGTATTGCACTCGGTAGCACAGTTGCCTTGAAACAGTATTATATTCTTTGCTTGAAACCGCCGCAACACTCAAGATTCCGCTTTTCGAACTACTACCACTGGCGACGCTCGTGGTTCAGTTTTGGAATCTTTCGCTAACTCGGGTGTCAATATTAGCACGAGTGGTTAAACAGCAATTTTGAGTTATTGTAAAAGAAATAAATGTTCTACCTTAGGGGTCATCCATTAATTACATCACACGTTTAGGAGGAGGGAGGGGGTCAAGAAAATGTGACATATTGTGACATGGGGGATGGGGGAGACACAAACTTTGTGACGTCACTTTAACTTCATCAGTAACCGAAATTTTTTTTTAATTATTTTATTCGCTATACATTTAAATAACAAGTTTTTAAAACGATAATCGTTTTTATTCTTTTAATTTTCTTTCCTAAGCAGTTTTGGGTTATAAAATTACTAATATTTATATCGTCAAAAATACTTTTATAAAATATTAATAATACTTAGGACCTAAGTATCGCCAAATCGAATTAAGTAAGTACCTAAGACTTAAGTTCGATTTGGCGATTTCGTAGAAAAAATGTGACGTCACACTAGGGGGGAGGGGTTTGCCAAATGTGCCAAGGAGGGGGGAGGAGTCAAAAAACCTAGAAATTCGTGTGACGTAATTAATGGATGACACCTTACCTACCTCCCCCACACGTAAAGTGAGGATGAATTATTTTTTTGCTTCAACCCTTTGCCAGGTGTCGTTGGACTCGTTGGAAAGAGATTTCAAAACGATATTTGATATTTTCAGAAATAATTAAATACCGACCGGTAGGCTCGTAGGGGTCATCCATTAATTACGTCACACCAATTTCTAGGTTTTTTGACCCCTCCCCCCCCTTGTCACACTTGGTCACATTTGGCAAACCCCTCCCCCCCCTAGTGTGACGTCACATTTTTTCTACAAAATCGCCAAATCGAATTAAGTAAGTACCTAAGTATTATTAATATTTTATCAAAATATTTTTCACGATATAAATATTAGTAATTTTATAACCCAAAACTGCTTAGGAAAGAAAATTAAACGATTAAAAACTAGTTTCGTTTTAAAAACTTGTTATTTAAATGTACAGCGAACTAAATAATTTAAATAAATTTTCGGTTACTGATGAAGTTAAAGTGACGTTACAAAGTTTGTGTCTCCCCCCTCCCCCATGTCACATTTTCTTGACCCCCTCCCTCCCCCTAAACGTGTGACGTAATTAATGGATGACCCCGTATCTCTTCTTCAATTTAAGAGCTGGGCTCTTGTCGGTGCAGCGTGATGAAGATGTCTCCACCTTGGTCGGTCCAAAGCCAGCCCCTTTGTGTCCTGGTACGACACGGCCCCTACATGCTCCTTTACTTGGCTCATATAGCTCTTCCTTGGTCTTCCCCTCCCTCTCTTTCCATTTATTTTCCCTTCTATAATGTTTCCGATGAAGTGGTCGTGTCGTAGCAGGTGTCCTATCATTCTTCCTCTTCTATTTTTAATAACACTCATTAGACTTCTCTTTTCTTTCACTCGCTCTAGAACAGCTTCATTCGTAACTCTTTCAGTCCAACTTATTCCTTCCATCCTACGCCAACACCACATCTCAAATGCTTGTAGGTATTCTTCATCTCTCTTATTTAGCGTCCATGTCTCACATGCATATAGTGCGATGGACCATATATATGTTTTCATAAATCTCTTCCGTATGTTTAAGGATATACGTGATTTGAAAAGGTTTTTCTTCTTATAGAAAGTCTGCTTAGCCATTGCAATTCTTGCTTTTATATCTGGAGTACATCGTGTGTCCTCTGTTATAATACTTCCCAAATATTTGAAGTTCTTGACTTGTTCTATATTTCTTCCCCTTATTTTTAGCTCACTCTTTATATTACCTGTCTTAGACACTTCCATGAATTTAGTTTTATTGTCATTAATTTTTAGTCCAAATTCTTGAAACACTTTATCCATTGTATTTACCAACTTTTCTAATTGAGTGTTGTTATTGGCTAAGGCTGCAATATCATCCGCAAACCTAACAAATACTACTCTCTTTCCATTTATTTGAATGCCCTGCTCTTTCACTGAATCCAAAACCTTTAGGATGGCAGCTTCAATGAACACGTTAAATATGAGTGGTGATAATGAGCATCCCTGTCTTACCCCCTGTTTTATTTTAGCCATTCCCTTTTCATTATCTACTTCTATAATTGTTTCTTGTTGTCTGTATAGTTCATATATTATCTTCCGATCCCTGTAGTCTAATCCTATTTCTTTAAGTCTGCCCATCATCAGCTTCCAATCCACCTTGTCGAAAGCCTTTTCCAGATCTATAAAGGCTACACTTGTATTATGGCCTATATCTAATCGTCGGTCTAAAGTCAATCTCAATGCCAGTATTGCTTCTCTAGTACCCTTCTGCTTTCTGAATCCGTATTGGTCCTCTCCTAGGTTGCTCTCAATCTTATCTCGTATGCGATATTGTATTATCTTCAATAGGATTTTTGAAGCTTGTGATACTAGACTAAGCGTTCTGTGTTCCTCACACTTCATGGTGTTTGCTTTCTTTGGTAACATTACTGTTTTCGTCGTTGTAAAGTCCTTGGGTACTTTTCCTTTTGCGTACATATTCGACACCAGCTTAAAAACTTCTTCCATTAAGATTGGGTTGTTAGCGTATTTTATCATTTCTATATAGATGTCATCAGCACCTGCGGCCTTTCCGTTTTTTATTGATCCTAGTGCTCTATCGAATTCTCTTCTAATTATTTCTGGCCCCATGTCATCTTTAGGCACTTCCCCTTCAATCTCTATATCATTTTCTTCCAGTCCATCTCCTTTGTATAGATCTTCTACATATCTTATCCACCTTGCCAGAATATCCTTGCTGTCCGTTATTATATGCCCATTCTCGTTTGTTATTGCTGTTGACTTGGTTTTATGGTTCCTATGTAGTTCTCTTATGATTCCGTATGCTTTGTCATTTTCCCCTTTTTTTATGAGTTCTTCAATCATTTCACAGTCTTTTTCCATATCTACTATTTTTGATTTTCTACACAACAACGTTATTTTATTTGTGATTCTCTTATAGTTTTGCAGGTTTTCTTCATCAGTTCTGTTTCTTATAGTCCTTCTTTCTATCATCAAGCTTATAATGTCTGCCGTGAGCCATTTTTTCCTAGGGATCAATTTCTCTTTCTTCGCAGTGGCTTTGGCACTTTCCTTCATTATATTCTTTATATCGTCCCATCTTTCATCTATTTCATTAATCGAATTGTCACTTATATATTTATCCTTATACTCTAATAATTTTCCTCCTATTGAGTTACTATATTGCACATTAGTTTCAATATCACATTTTAGTTTTCTGAGATCTATTTTCTTGCTTCGATTTACTCTCTTGTATCTTTTTGGTTTGACTTTAAGATTGCACATAACCATGTTGTGATCCGTACTTACATCAGCTCCTGGGTAGCTCTTACATTTTGTTACACACTTCCTGTGTTCTCTTTTTATCAATATATAATCTAGTTGGTATCTAGCTTTGTCACCAGGCATTTTCCATGTGTAACGTCTTCTATAAGGTTGATCGTATAACGTATTTGTTATTGTTAGGTCGTGTTCTTTGCAAAATTGTACCAGTTTTTCTCCTCTTCTGTTGCGATTCCCCAGCCCGAACCTACCAACTGTCTCTCCGTCTCTACCTTCTCCCACCACTGCGTTAAAATCTCCTAGTATTAGCAATTGTTCTTTTTCCTTATTTGTATCCATTAGTGTTTCTATTTGCTCGTATACACTATCTACTTCTCCTTCCGGGTGTGAACTAGTTGGCATATATGTCTGAATAATGAGCATATTTTGCGGTTCCGCTTTTATTTTCACAGCTGTGAGTCTATCACAAAGATGCATCGTGTTTTCGATTTGCAGGCCCCATTTCTTATTGAGAATAATAGCCGTACCGTTCTTTCCTCTTTCTTCTCCTGAAAAAATTATTCTGTGATTATCTTTCCAAAAATCTCCACTTCCTTCCCAGCGTGTTTCGCTTATACCTAGTATGTCTATGTCTAATCTTCTCATTTCACTCAAAAGCTCTTCTAGTTTTCCGTCAGGCAGCATAGTTCGCACGTTCCAGGTTCCTATCTTCATATCCTGACAAGGGTTTCGCGGGATGACGACCGAGGCAGCCTTGCTTCTGCCCCTGCCGGACTCGGACCGCCACGGTATATTACGTCGTGGAAGCCCGTTGTCAAGGACTGTATTTTCATTAATTGTACTATTCATCTTTGCTGCGGGGTAAAGGGAGTGTAGTGCGGTGGTTTCCCCTTGCCTTCCACACCGCAGTTCAACAACCCCGTATCTAAAAGAAACAATATACCTTTTAACCTCGCGCATACATTTATCAACCCCATAATGCCGGCTACATCCCTAATAGCATTTTCTTGTAGGGATTTTGTTGGGCCTTTGTTTACGTATTAGTTGGGCAACCGTTATATTTGGCCGTACGATTTGCTGGAGGGCCCTCGACAAAGGCCCTCCCGAAGATTCCCAACAGAGGGCCATAAGAGTAATTTTTTCGTTGGGCCTATTTAAATAAATCATACAATTATTCAACGGTGGTGGTTTTGGTTGGGCCGTGGTTGGGCCTATACACATTTGTTTGATGGTTGGTTAATTGTTACATTTGGCCGTACGATTTGCTGGAGGGCCCTCGACAAAGGCCCTCCCGAAGATTCCCAACAGAGGGCCATTAGAGTAATTTTATCGTTGGGCCTATTTAAATAAATCATACAATTATTCAACGGTGGTGGTTTTGGTTGGGCCGTGGTTGGGCCTATACACATTTGTTTGATGGTTGGTTAATTGTTACATTTGGCCGTATGGCTTGCTGTAGGGCCAACTGCAAAAAAATAAAAAAGGGAAATTTTTTCGTTGTGCTTCTGTTTGCAAATTCAACAATTACCCAACGGCAAGTCAGGTAGGTCGGTAGGTAGTCGTGCACCAGGTTGAAGGCCCAACACAGCTTGTCCCACAAAGGGCCAACATTGTAACTTTAACGTTGGGCCTTGTGTAGGATTCGTACAATACTACCGTAGGTAAATAGTTGTGTAATTTATAGTGTGCCTACAGTCTAATTATGTAATGGGCTTTTGTTTACGAGTCCTACAGTTACCCTACGTTAGGTAAGTGGTTGTGTAATACGTCGTTGGGCCTTCGCTGATAAATATTACAATTACACTACGGTAGGCATTGGTTGTATCCACATGAAGGCCCTAGGCAGCAGTTGTTAATCTTCTCTGTATCGTTCCAATTTTAGTATATGTACTGCCGAAGCAAGTACACTTACTATACACTCTAATTTGTATATATACTAACCACCCTTCGAAACTTCGTAAGCGAGATTTATGTTTTTTGAGATTTAAATTGAAAAAATATTGGTAAAATACAATTTTTTAAATTTATGTATAAATTTTATAGTTATAGCTATTAGATTTATAAGTTACTTTAAAAAAACATTATGATTATATACGGAATAATCGAGAAAATAACTATAACTTCGATGTTTGGAGACAGTAACGCCATCTAGTGACGCCACAAGCAAACTCAACTGGTATTGTTGGGCATCAGTACCACAGCCAATGTTGGTAAACGCGATATTTGTGCTCACTGGGCCAACGAATGTTATCGTTGTTTAGCCACCGGTACCAAAATACACAAAGGCCCATTGTTAGGCGTCAGTGCCACAGCCAATGTTGGTAAATACGATATTTGTCATCATTGGGCCATCGGATGATATATTTGACTAGCCAACGTTACCAAAATACACAAAGGCCCATTGTTGGGCATCCGTGCCACAGCCAATGTTGGTAAATGCGGTATTCGTCACCATTGGGCCAACGAATGTTATCGTTGTTTAGCGAACGGTAGCAAAATACACAAAGGTCCATTGTTGGGCCTCAATGCTACAGCCAATGTTGGTAAATGCGATATTTGTCGTCATTGGGCCATCATATGATATCGTTGATTAGCCAACGTTACCAAAATAAATAAAGGCCCATTGTTGGGCATCAGTGCCACAGCCAATGTTGGTAAATGCGATATTTGTCATCATTGGGCCATCGGATGATGTCGTTGATTAGCCGACGTTACCAAAATACACAAAGGCCCATTGTTGGGCATCAATGCTACAGCCAATGTTGGTAAATGCAATATTTGTCGTCATTGGGCCATCGTATGATATCGTTGATTAGCCAACGTTACCAAAATAAACAAAGGCCCATTGTTGGGCATCAGTGCCGCAGCCAATGTTGGTAAATGCGATATTTGTCGTCATTGGGCCATCGGATGATATCGTTGATTAGCCAACGTTACCAAAATAAAGAAAGGCCCATTGTTGGGCATCAGTGCCACCGCCAATGTTGGTAAATGCGATATCTGTCATCATTGGGCCATCGGATGATATCGTTGATTAGCCAACGTTACCAAAATAGACGAAGGCCCATTGTTGGGCATCAATGCTACAGTCAATGTTGGTAAATGCGATATTTGTCGTCATTGGGCCATCGGATGATATCGTTGATTAGCCAACGTTACAAAATAAACAAAGGCCCGTTGTTGGGCATCAATGCTACAGCCAATGTTGGTAAATGCGATATTTGTCGTCATTGGGCCATCGGATGATATCGTTGATTAGCCAACGTTACCAAAATAAACAAAGGCCCGTTGTTGGGCATCAATGCTACAGCCAATGTTGGTAAATGCGATATTTGTCGTCATTAGGCCATCGGATGATATCGTTGATTAGCCAACGTTACCAAAATAAACAAAGGCCCATTGTTGGGCATCAGTGCCACAGCCAATGTTGGTAAATGCGATTTATGTCATCATTGGGCCATCGGATGATATCGTTGATTAGCCAACGTTACCAAAATACACAAAGGCCCATTGTTGGGCTTCAGTGCCACAGCCAATGTTGGTAAATGCGATATTTGTCATCATTGGGCCATCGGATGATATCGTTGATTAGCCAACGTTACCAAAATACACAAAGGCCCATTGTTGGGCATCCGTGCCACAGCCAATGTTGGTAAATGCGGTATTCGTCACCATTGGGCCAACGAATGTTATCGTTGTTTAGCGAACGGTAGCAAAATACACAAAGGCCCATTGTTGGGCATCACTGCCACTGCCAATGTTGGTAAATGCGATATATGTCGTCATTGGGCCAACGAATATTATCGTTGTTTAGCCAACGGTACCAAAATACACAAAGGCCCATTGTTGGGCATCTGTGCCACAGCGAATGTTGGTAAATGCGATGGTGGGCCAATACAAAATTAATGTTGGCTACGGAACGAACCTCATCCCAACGTTTTCCCTACCGTTGGCACCGTGGGCCCCAACGAAAATGCTACTAGGGATACGGGGGGTTTCGGGGCCCTAGGGGGGGTTTCGGGGCCCAAGGGGGGGTTTCGGGGCCCTACCACCATCCTCTGGGCCCAAGTCAACCTCACCTGCTCGCGGTCCCCCTGCTGACAAACGGACGAGGCTATGGCGAAACGGCTTCTCCCGGCTCTGCCCGGGTTGCGCGGGTCAGATGGTAGTCGCCGCGTGTAAAAAGCCAAAACACCAAACAAAAATGGAAAGTCGAAGAAGAAAACGCACCACGGATAGGGCGCCGCCGCATAACGGCGCGCAGGGGGATCGCCCTACCCCTGCGACAAGTGGGCGAGGGCTACCGGGTCAAGGGCGGGCTCGGCCAAAGACGTTAGCCCGAAAGGTCCGCTTTGCCACGTGGAACCTTGGCACGCTGTCCGGGCGTTCCCGCGAGCTAGCCGACGTACTCGCCAGGCGGAGGGTGGCAGTGGCATTCCTGCAGGAGACTCGATGGAAAGGCAACAGGTCCCGGAACATCGGGAATGGATACAAGCTGATGTACACGGGCTCTCCGAGTGGGGACAACGGAGTGGGGGTGGTGCTCTCTGAGGAGTTCAGGGATAGCGTTTTGGACGTAAAGCGTATAAGCGACCGCCTTATGGTTGTGGAGGTGCTTATCGAAGGGGTCGTGACCAATTTGATAAGTGCCTACGCCCCACAGGCAGGTTGTAGCGATGCGGACAAGGCGATGTTCTGGGAGCATTTCGGGGAACTGCTGCAAAGCATCCCGTTGTCGCAGAGTGTTGTTGTGGGTGGCGACCTGAACGGTCATGTGGGTGAGAAGTGTGAGGAGTTTGGGCGTGTCCACGGTGGTTTTGGTTTCGGGAGCCGTAACCCCGAAGGGGAAGAAATTCTCCGGACGTGTACGGCTGCTGATCTAGCCGTCGTGAACACGTTTTTCAAAAAGAAATCCGAGCATCTGATCACCTACAGGAGCGGGAGGAGCGCCACTCAGATCGACTACTTTCTCACTCGGAGAGACTATATCGGCAAAGTAGCCACCTGTAAAGTTATACCGGGAGAGAGTCTCACTGCCCAACACCGAGTCCTTGTGATGGACCTGCTCGTCAAGCCCCGAGGCACATACCGGGAGCAGTGCCGCCCCCAAACCCGGTGGTGGCTGCTTGAAGGAACCAAGTCCCATGAGTTTGCTGCCGCTGTCAACGACCTCAGTGTTGTGACGGATGGCCATTCCGTACAGCAAATCTGGGATAGAACTCAGGCAGCCATCACACGGGCGGCGAAGGCGGTGCTGGGGGTGTCTAAAGGGGGTCGCAGGCTTGACAAGGAGACTTGGTGGTGGGACGCCACAGTCCAGAGGGAGACTAGGGAGAAAAAAGCCCTCTTTAAAAAGTGGCAAGCGTCCAGATCTCCTGAAGACCACGCGGCATACAGGGCTGCCAAACGTGCCACTAAACAAGCTGTAGCCAGAGCCAGACATAACCACTTGCGTCCTCTGTACGATAAGTTGGAGACGTCTGAGGGGCAGAAGTTCATTTATAAGTTGGCACGATCGAGGGTCAAAGCGGCGCAGGACATCTCCAAGTGCCGCTGCGTAAATGACCCTCACGGTAACCTGCTATGCGAGGATCGCGCGGTAAAGGAGAGATGGCGCTCTTACTTCCACAACCTGCTGAATAACCAGCACAAAGAGGTGCAACCTCCGGATCTCCCTCCGAATCAAGGACTAGTGCCACCGATAACGCCGGAGGAAGTCGAGGCGGCTCTTCGCCGCATGAAGAATCGGAAAGCTGTCGGAGCCGACGGAATCGCTATAGAGGCGTGGAAGTCGATGGGCTCTCAGGGTGTGAGCATACTCACTGATATTTATAACCGCATACTCCTCACCGGGAAGATACCCAACCAATGGAGGCTGAGTATCATTACTCCAGTATTCAAAGGTAAGGGCTCGGTGCGGGAGTGTAGCAAGTATCGCGGTATAAAGGTTATGTCTCACACCATGAAGCTCTTTGAGCGCATAATCGATGCTCGGCTCCGACAGGAGTGTACAGTCTCGGGGTGTCAATATGGGTTTCGGCCAGGGTGCGGAACGATGGACCCTGTATTTGCCCTGAGGACCCTCATGGAGGGATACAGAGCAAAGAACACGCCTCTACATTTCCTGTTTCTGGACATGGAAAAGGCCTTTGACTGTGTCCCTCGTGAGATGATCTGGTGGGCGCTGCGGTCCAAGGCTGTACCTGAGGCCTATATTGACACTATCCGGGACATGTACCACGATTCTGATTCAATAGTCAGGACCGCTGTTGGTGACACCAACCCCTTCTCTGTCACTGTTGGAGTACATCAGGGCTCTGTGCTCAGCCCGTTTCTGTTTAGCGTGATATTAGACGCCCTGTCAGCCAGCATCCGAGACTACCATGAGCAGCCACCGTGGCTATTCATGTATGCTGATGATATCGCGCTGACAGACTCTGATAAGGGCCGACTTGTCCACCGTGTGAACAGATGGAGGGGGTCGCTGGAGAACGGCGGTCTTAAACTAAATGTGGCGAAGACAGAGTACATGGCCTGCAATAGTACAGATCCTCTACCCGTCCGCATAGGCGTGGACATGGTCGAGCGCACGGATCAAGTTAAGTACCTAGGATCTGTACTTAGCACTACCGGGGACATCGACAGCGACGTCAAAGCCCGAATTTCCGCTGCTTGGGTCAAATGGCGGGAGATGACTGGGGTTATTTGTGACCCCAAAATGCCGATTAAGTTGAAGGGACAGGTCTATAAGACCATCATTAGACCTGCCCTTCTGTACGGCAGCGAGACTTGGCCTTTACTAGAGCGGCACAAGCAGGAACTGCGTGTCACGGAAATGAAGATGCTGCGGTGGATGTGCGGAGTTTCACGCAAGGATCGCGTCCGAAACGCCCACATTCGGGGTAGTCTTGGCGTCCGTGACATCGCAGACAAACTGCAAGAGTGTCGCCTTCGTTGGTATGGCCACGTCTCGCGCAGACCGGCAAGTTACGTGGGTAACAAATGCCTGGCCATGCCGCCTCCTCCCGGTACGGGAAGAAGAGGCCGGCCCAAGAAGCGATGGCTTGATGTCGTCAAGGAGGACATGCGTGCCAACGGACTCACTACCAGGGATGCCGAAGATCGGGCAAAGTGGTCACGAAGGAGTCGGAAGGCGGACCCCGGGTCCTCGCGCCCCGCGCGGGGGCACAGCCGGGATTGACGCCAGGATGATGATGATGATGAATGCCGGCTACATACGTAACGATAAATCGTTGCGATAAAACTGTGCAGATAAATCGAACCGTGTGTATGACAAATCGTTACGATAATCGACAACGATTTGCCATACACACGGTTCGATTTATCTGCACAGTCGGACTGCACAGTTTTATCGCAACGATTTATCGTTACGTATGTAGCCGGCATAAGATAGGTCATACTTACGAGTATGTAGGTATGTACTATGTACATATTATTATATACCTAGTTCAACTTCATGTCTGGTCTGGGGACACGGGACACAATCCCAAAAAAATCTTGATAGCTTGGAAATGATTTTCACTAGGTACCTACTTCGAACAGCGTAATAGCTTTCTATTTGTATACTAAAAACCAGTCAACCAGTATATTAAGACCCCTGCGCTGTCGATTCCTGTCCTATTGATGCTGTAACTAAAGTGTTTTGCTTTGCCCAATCAAGAAAGCTTAAATTGGAACCTTCATAGAACATAATACATCAATCTATTAATTAAACTGTTAGTTATACTTACTTCCTTACCCTGAATCTACGGATACTATAAGGTATTTCCACAAAGTCGGCGGTGAACTAACGTATAGCAAGTAGAAGATCCTTCAGTCTCCATCTCCAGGGATTAAGTATGCCCATTATACCACGGGCGAAGATAGATATACTCGTATTGTTTAGATATTAAGGATTGTAATAAGTTAAAATTTGTGCAGCAATGGTGGAATTTATTAAAATTTCGTCAAGTGGACGAAAACTGGCGCAATGACCCAATGTTATGTAAGGTTTACTCGGGTGATTCCGAATGTCGAAAACTGTCGGATAATTCCAAAAAGAGACTTTTATTATGATGGAATTAAGAGTGATTTTCATCTGAATTTCGGAATTATCCGACATTCGGTATTACCCGAATACACCTTATATGCAATGCCATTTTAGCTCGAAGAAACATCGAAAATTATTACTGCTCAGTCAACGTTTGAGAAGTTGTTGTCATTCTTGATAGTATAGAAAACAGTTATTAGCTCTAGTGAAAAAGAGTACAATTGCTATCAGATATTTTTGAGCATATTGGCCGTTCCAATACATCTGATGGCGACTGAAGTGTCGCGCAGCGCATAATTATATAAAGATATATGCATTATGTACCCTTTTTAAACCGCGCTGCGCGAGATTTTTACCCCTTGTCACTAGAGAAATACACTACACAACACTCTAAAACAGAAAATCTTCTAACTAGCGCTTGAATTTTTAAAGCAATAGAAAATCAAAAGTAGAAACAAACAATGTCATGGTGGGCTATAGAACCCAGATATACATCACATCAATATACAGGAGCCCCGGATTTCTCAAAAACTTGTAATATAAGTGGAAGTCCCTTTCTAACAAAAGCTGTCGAAAGTGGATTCCGCTTTTATTGGAAGTTACAAGCTTTTGAGAAACTGGCCCCAGGTGTCATCATTCAAGCAATTAGCTTCACTTTTGTGGAACAGCTGCAGAACTTTCAGGCCATCCGGTTAAAAATACATACTAGATAACCAGAAAGGGCTTGTGCACAAATCACGCGAGGTCCGATGGGGGGAGGGGGGTCACGAAAAAATCACGATAGATCACGTTGGGGGAGGGGGGTCACGAAAAAATCACGATAGATCACGTTGGGGGAGGGGGGTATAAAGGAAACCTCACGTGTATTTTTCTACAGTGAACGAAACTAAGAAAAAAAAACCTACCTCATAAGTAGATAATTTTTCTTGGTTTATTTAAACATAGATCTTCACTCTGCACTTCAAAATAAAGAGTCTATTTAACGAAAATATAAAAATAAACACGATTTTCTTTAAACAAGACTTAGCTTAAGAATTATCTTAAACTTAGGTCCAATAAAAAAATTCCCCCAAATGAGATTAAGATGTAAATAAGAGGTTGTTGTCAACACATCACCTGTAACAACCATTTAAGTGAATCTACTAAAATGCTTGTATAACTGGACTTCTTAATGAAATACTATTTAAGGAAAAATAAAGGCTTAAATAAATAAATAAAAATAAATAACTGGACCCCCCTCCCCTGCAAACAAGTTTCTATATAACTTAGTTCGTATGTAACTGTCATATCAGTTAAAACTGTACATGGGAAAAATCATTCGCAATTGGAAGAGCATTACATTTACAATTCGCTAAAGGCATTTTACATTCGTAATATTTCATTTACTTATTGTAGTCTTAAAGTTTTTCAAGGTTGCTACTTACTATTTCCGAGTTTGGTAGGTGCAAAGGTCCACCCATTTAAGTTCATGTACACAATTATTTTTTTTACCTTTTTCCAGACTTGTCATCTAAATTAAAAGTAGATACAATTCTATTAGTCTTTAAAACTATGACAATTATTGAAGATTAACCAAGGGTGGTCCACTTGTCCATGTGTAAGTTTCTCACATTTTGCTTAAAAAATGTCAGACACAATGCACAAATCAAATACCACAATGTTAATTTACCAAACTCAGCAGTAACTTTGTTGCAATAACAGAACCATTAGTAAAGAGATAATATGCTGCATTATCACACAGTAACCATAATATTAACCCAAGGGGTGGTCCTAGTCAACTAGGCTAGAAAAAGAGTATGTCTGATAATCTTTGTTGAGTGGCTCAATTAACACATTCATTACCACTAAGTGCTACGGGTTACGCTCGTAGCGCGTAGCCACGGTTTCGTCGTATGTAGCGCGTAGTCGCTACGAACAGTGTACCCGACAGTCGGGTTCTTGGTGTTGAATGTGTTAACTGACAAATATGTGAAATATTACATGTGTACTGAGCAAAGTGCTCAAAGACGCAGTTTTAATCTGTGAAACCGTATTTTAAGACAATTTACTTAACACTCAATTTATCAGTTAACTCAAATGAGAATAGCACTTGAAGAAGAAATGAAAGAAACCAAAAATGTTTTGAGAAACTTACAAAACTGAAATTGAAATAAGGTCTAAACAAAAAAGAATTTAAATCAAGTGACTATCATAAAATGTTTGTATACTGTTCAAAACTGCCATGGTATTTTATATTAGAATGAGGTTATGTTTTCAAAAAGATATGTATAGAGTATGTTGATATTTACTGGGAAATCTAAACTGTCATGGCAAACTTTGATAAGGTTACTTTGAGTATAAGAGAGAAGTTAATTAAACAATCAATGGATTTCTTACTTTTTTATTGAGTCCAGCCCTTACACTTAACAATTAACGGTTGGATTTAGCGACACGCTCCAGCTCGTCCTTCTTCTTGATAGCGTAAGAGTTGGAGGAACCCTTGGCGGCGTTGATGAGCTCGTCGGCGACGCACTCCGCGATCGTCTTGATGTTTCTGAAGGCGGCCTCGCGGGCTCCCGTGCACAGCAGCCAGATAGCCTGGTTGACGCGGCGCAGCGGCGACACGTCCACGGCCTGACGACGCACGGTACCGGCGCGACCGATTCTGGTCGAGTCTTCGCGGGGTCCGGAGTTGATGATAGCCGTCACAAGGACTTGCAGGGGGTTCTCACCAGTTAGCAAGTGGATGATTTCGAATGCGTGCTTCACGATTCTTACGGCCATCAGCTTCTTGCCGTTGTTGCGACCGTGCATCATCAGAGAGTTCGTCAGACGCTCCACGATGGGGCACTGAGCTTTGCGGAAACGCTTGTGTGCGTACCTGCCAGCTGAGTGTGGTAAATACTTGGCGTATTTCTCCTTCACGGAGATGTAATCTTGCAGGGACATGTCCGAAACCTGGACATCGTAGCAGCTCCATCGCCCAAAAAGCTTAATTTCGGGAATATCGGCCGCTTGGGGCAGGGGCGCATTGTCGACGGCCACGCTGCCAGCGTCCATGCCGTCATCAACCCAGTTTTCATCAGCCATGATTATTTTAGCCTATGAACAAACGATTATTGTGTTAAAACATGATAAATCACACACATTAGGTATAATTGTACTATTATTTAAATGAAAAATACTTACTTTTAGGCTAAGAAGTCGCGACCTAACCTCGTGTTGTCAGTGGAACACGGTAAAAAGGAAGTGGATTGGAAACGTGAAGTTGGCATCACACTTTTAGTGTTGCCATGATAAAGTAAATATTTATGTAGTTTTTAAAATTAAGGTGTGTATACATAGGACTGGCAAAAGACATTAATTGACCGTAGTTCTGTAGAAGGCGACCAACTTTTTATTTTTGTCAAAGTAACTTACACCCTAACTCAGTGGCTTTGGTCGCTTTCTGCATTGATAAAATAAATGAGTTGGTCGTTTTCTGCATAACTACGGTCAATTTTTATAATAAAAATATCTTTTTTGATAAATATCTTTTTTTTTGTATACAGACGAGACAATTTTTCGCCATCTGATGAAATTCTCCAATCGAACAGGGCCGTGCGGAGGCAAATACCAATTTGATTCCCCGATCACATCAGCAGGTGCGGACACAAAAATGCCAATTTTCATAGTAGAATGCAAATTGTTGATTTAATTTGTGTACGTGTGGACGCTAGAAGATGAGATTGACCAATTATTTTCCTGAACAAATCGACTGATTTCGTCAGTCCCGTCTGGATACCCCTATATATATGACGGTCAAGCAAATCTTGTCAGTAGAAAAAGGCGCGAAATTCAAACTTTCTATGAGGTGATATTCCTTCGTGCCTACAATTTTCAAATTTGCCGCCTTTTTCTACTGACAAGATCTGCTTGACCAAGTCACGGACGTAGAGAGTAAACTGGATGGCGGACATTGGCCAAAAAGTGTGTCCACATGAGAAGTCAAGGTTGGCCGTTGCATCTCTTTCTAATTAGGGTGACCATACGTCTTATGTATGTGGGATATTAGGATAACTTTGAATATAAATGGATAGTTTGGCCAAGATTTTTTCTTAATCGTGCATAGTTATATTAGTAATAGAAATCTTACTGTCTTTTCGCCTGAAAAGGGATGGATATAGTTTTTTTCTCTTCTGTAAAACGCTTCACACAACCTTAGGTACTTAATTTAGTTGTTCTAAAAGCTGTTCTAAATGGTGTGCTCAAATTACGGCACATATGCAATTAAAACTGCACGAGGCCATGCGCTTGGCGGGGAAGAGAACCCTATGGAGGAATCTGGTCTTCAACAGAAGGATATGATGTCACGATCCTCAGTATTGAGGGACCAACTGAAGAAGAAGAAAAGCTTTTACTAGTAGGCGTAGGTCTAGAGAGGCTACCTCGAAACCAGAAATTCGCAATTTGCGGGGATCTTTCTCTTTTACTCCAATGAAGGCGTAATTAGAGTGACAGAGAAAAATGCCCGCAATTGACGATTTTTGATTTTCACGGTAGCCGTTCAGTGACCACGAACATGGTCGATCGTCTGGAAGATGGTCCGCCGTAACGTCTGTCAAGAACACAGGTATGAGTGAGAGAGATTGAGAGACAGATATGGTGACAGAACCAGAGGGTCTACTGTCTACTGCGAACCATGTTCGACGTGTTGCCTCTCTGTCACACTTACGTACGAATTTACAAGTGCGACAAAGACGCAACATGTCGAAAGTGGTTCGGGGTAGGCTCTCAGGACAGTGGGGGAATTACATACAGTCTTTGCCGCCTTAGGCCCCAAGCCCTACATAGCAAGCACTAGCCGCCCCCCCTTTCTCAGCACCCATCATATAGACTGCTGCCCAAAATATCTGGCCGCCCTAGGCCCGGGCCTACTCGGGCTTAGGGCAAATTCGCAACTGCCTCAGGACTACAACCGCGAAAATCGAAGTTCGCAAATTGCGGGGATCTTTCTCTGTCACTCTTATCACGCCTTCATTGGAGTAAAAGAGAAAGATCCCCTCAGGGTCGCGTGGGTCCGCTACGCCTGCTTGCTATAGTTTTTAACTAGGACGCTTGTCACTGGACCATAGACACCGAAGTTTGCAAATTGCGAGCATCTTTCTCTGTCACTGTAATTACTCCTTTATAGGAGTAAAAGAGAAAGATGTCCGTAATTTCCGAACTTCGGTGTTCACGGTGCTAGGCCATCTGTGCGAAAAGAGAAGAATCGTGAAATGTAAAGAAACTAGTGATGTGCCGTTCCTAGCAAATTTTCCAATGAGGTTAAATTCCCAGTAACGTTTCTGGTATCGTCCCAAAAGTCAGTAAATTACTATTTATATAAATATATAGATTATATAGATAAAGTTCTATTTTTCTTTTATTATCAATGTGTTTTTTTTTATTATTATAACAATGCATAAATGTGTCTGTATTGTTTAAGGACTTTGGATTTCAATTTTGGCAATTATTTATTCAGTATTGGCTCTCATTTCACCAATTTAAACATGCCGAAATAAATACATACCTATTTATATAAACTTACTTAAGTACCTAATAAGAATTGTGTAACACTGATCCTCATCGTTCCGACATCATAGTCACCCTAATGAGTTTGACAATGTTGTCTTGTATTTTTATCGCAAAATGTAATAATTGTGTCTTCCTTGTGAAACAATATTCCACAATTAGAAATTCTTTCACTCCCACAACCTTTAACGCAACATTTATTCACTATTTTTAAGAAATTTTGCATTCACGTGTTTTGATAACATGTCATGACGTTAGGGATACCAATTAACATTCAAAGTTTCTACAATGTCTACCATACCAAAATTAATGTTCTTTTTTTGTTGTGCACATGCTTGGTTAAATCAGTTAATAATATTGACATCATACTTATTTACAAATTTCTTAAAAGATATCAGAACCTTACTCAGAATATAGCACTTAAATAATATAAGAAATTATTTAATTTGAGTAGTATATTGATATAAATACTACCACAATGGTATATTTTTAACATTGGCAACATGTGCGAGTGAGACACCGCGACCCACCTTTGCTATCTCAAGTGGACCGTTTTCTCTAGTCTGGTACGAACGTCTTTCTGACTCGGTGATAAAGTTCAATTTAGTATGGCAAAAAAAGTGACAGCGCAGTCCATCTTATAAGTCCATGGACCAAGTATACATGTGCCGTGTGCAAACTTAATGCATATAAGGCTCGCGTGAAATGAAACGTAAGTCGTAATGTCAAACTTTTGACATTTCACTGTGCGTGAGATGTGATTCGGTTCTCGCTCCTCAAAGTAGATAAGTTTCTCTCTGTATACTCTTATCTATCTTTAACGCCGGCCGGAGACCCTACCTATCTATTGTGATAACATCAAAGTGAGGTAACAATTGGCGTTATTGCAGTGACCTCATAATCAGTACATACCACCAACACAAAGGTTAGAAACAGGTGTACAAAGTTCGGTCACTATGGCTGCGTTTAAAAACACCAAGAATATTAAACTTTTCACTTTTCTGGCGTCGAAATGTAATCCCCAAGTGAGCACAAGAAGATTCCTGAACCTGCAAGAGTACCACAGCAAAGATTTATTAAGAAAGCATCAGGTATCAGTTCAGGACTTCCGTATTATTGATACCAATCTAGATCCTAAGCCGCTCGGCGACTTTAAAGCTGATGAGTACGTGGTGAAGGCTCAGATCCTAGCCGGCGGGAGGGGCAAAGGTCATTTCGATAATGGATTTAAAGGGGGAGTTCATTTGACCAAAAATCCCAAAGATATAATGGGCTTAGCAAAAAATATGTTAGGTCACAAATTAATAACCAAACAGACGCCAAAGGAAGGCATAAAAGTTGAAAAAGTCATGGTGGCCGAGAGTGTAAACATCAAACGCGAGACATACTTGAGCATTATAATGGATAGGAGTTTTAATGGTGCAGCTTTGGTGGCATCCCCAGCAGGTGGCATGGATATAGAGGCTGTGGCTGAGAAGACGCCCCATTTAGTTAAGACTGTGCCTATTGACATATACGAGGGCATTACTGATAAAGTGGCAAATGAGATTGCAGGTTTCTTAGAGTTCAAAGGTGATCTGAAGAAGAAATGTGCTGAGGAGATAAAAAAAATGTGGCAATTATTTACAAAGGTATTTAAGTGTTTGCATTGGTATAAGTTAATTGTTTACTATCTAAACAACTTTATTTATGCAACTACTTTTTTTAATTGATAAAATATTTAATTTATAATGATTATGCATGTTGTGATTGCCTGTAAGTGGGAGATTAATTGTAAATGGCTTCAAGTGTATTGTGTCTTCTATTATTAATAAAATAATGATATGAATTAAACTAATGATAGTCAAGGACCTAATCATATTATTTGTTATCCTTCTTCTTTTGGGTTGCTTCTTAGGTTGTACCAGGATAAAACACTTTTCTTTAAAATGTGTTATAATGATAAAACATTGCTACTTCCTTTATAATCCTTCAAAATAATAATTATTGGTTGGTCTTTAATACCCCTTAAACCTGTTTTTTTAATTTTTACTTAATTGTAATTAGTTGTTAAATAAATCACATATTTCTTTATTATATACAGGTGGATGCAACCCAACTTGAAATAAACCCTCTAGTGGAGACAGATGATGGTCGAGTGGTTGCTGTGGATGCTAAGATCAACTTTGATGACAATGCTCAATTCAGGCAGCAAGAGATATTTGCTTTGGACGATGATTCGGAATCAGATCCTAGAGAGGTAATGCAATCTGAGACCATATATTTACTATCAAACTTAATTCAGACTAATAGCAGCATGTCAAACTAAGGCACATACACAATAAGGGTCTTTGCCCGTTTTAGCTTCAACAAAACATTAATATTGAAGTCTCCAAAAAAATTAATAACTAACGTAGAAAAGAAACATTTTTTTTTATAATTACCAATATTTTTTAAGTTTAACAGAAATCTCAACTAGTTGATTCATGACCTAACTTAAACTAAGTGTGCAAAACATTGATGTGTTTATTAGTTGATTTCTTCAACAACATGTCACTCTCAGTCTTATTTTCTCTGTAACCATTGATCCACTCAAATAGTGACTTTGCTGCTTGACATTAGAATTTCATGTTGTTTGACAAAACTTTCAGTTTGTTGAAACAACTGCAACCACCACTTTTCTAGAGCAGAAAAGCGCATAAACCACGAAAAGAATGTCTATGCAGGAAACAGTAGGGTGTTCTGTTTTATATGTACACTGCCATTTTGTTACGGGAGAAAAATTAGCTCTCTAACACAAACTGTAATTGAAGTCACCAGTTACAATACAACCACTGTTGTTGTTTTTGCATTGTCATACTTTTTTACAGAAAGAAGCAGCTGCTCTCAACCTGACATATATAGACATGGACGGAAGCATTGGGTGCATGGTGAACGGGGCTGGTCTGGCCATGGCCACTATGGACCTGATTGCACTGAGTGGTGGCCAGCCTGCTAATTTCTTAGACCTTGGAGGAGGTGTGGGTCAAGCACAGGTCTCGGCAGCATTGAGGATTTTGGAGTCAGACCCAAAAGTGAAAGTTGTGTTTGTCAATGTTCTTGCAGGTGAGTTATGGTTTTGAAACTTTAAATAAACATTATGCCATTTTCATCTATGGAGTTACTGCTTTCACAACTTATTATGTTGACAATTACCCTACGAAATTCTAACCAAAGCCTTAAAGGGTTAATGTTGGCTTGATAGAAATAAAATCATGAAAACATGACAAATTTTGAATAAATTTTAAGTTTTACAGTGGAACCTGGATAATTGCAATCTCAAGGGACCGGCCAGTTTTTGTCAATTAACCAGGTTTTTCATTTAAGCAGGTCGTGTCAATTAACGAGGTTCAAGAAATCGTTGTGTCAATTATAGAGGTTTTCGTTAATAGAGGTTGCGTTCTGACAAATTTCTTTTATGGAGGTGCAAATAACCATTTAAAGTAGATTTACACGCTTACGTCCTGGGTTTCTGGTCTATATATTGCTTCTGTCTATACTTGCACTTTTACACTACATTAATTATCACTTTATTTTCTTATTTGGGTTTAAAAAAATCCCTTGAATTGTAGAGGAAAGTTTTATTAGAATGTAAAAAGCATACTTTGTTTTTTATTGATCAAAACTATTTCACCTACTACAGGCTGTGATAGATACCCAATAAATAAATTGAATTCTGGATGGAGATATAAATAAAATGATCATTGCTTTTAAAATATTGTTTCTGCTGTCTACAACTACATTATTTCAATTACAGAGGTAATAAGTAAGACTCGTTTCAATAATAGAGGTAAAAACAAGAGCAAAAATAACGGATTTTTTAGCACAGTGTCAATTATAGAGGTCTTAAGTTGCGATGTGGTCAATTACAGAGGCAAAATTACGAAAAGCACTAAAATCTAAATTGCAATTATAGAGGTTCCAAAATTTCAATTATACAGGCCTTTTGGTCTCAAGGGACCGGGACCGGACTTTTGGTTGCAATTATTGAGGTTTTCCATTTATCCAGGTGCCAATTAACCAGGTTTCACTGTATATCGTTAGTATCGTTACTCTGCATACCGTAGCAGTATTATTTTAGTGTAACTTAGCTGGTATCTGAGGACACTGACAAGCAAATTTTCAAATATAGTCTTTTTTTGCTCGTCTCTTCCGCCGCCAAACCGTCTGTCAAGGTCACCGTTAAAACGTACGCAAAATTTTATTGTACGTACTGATGGAAAAATTTAATAGTTCACACTGATTGCCGTTAATCAGTCTGTCAACTGTGGTGGGTGCTCCTGGCTCAGAGTGTAGTGTTATATTGCCTATGGTAGAGGAATAAGAATGTAACTATGAATTATAGAATATTAACAAGTTTTTTCATTTCAGGCATTGTGAACTGTGCCACAGTTGCTAACGGAATTGTGGCAGCTTGCAAAGCAAACCCACCAAAGCATCCCATAGTCATCAGGCTGCAAGGCACAAACTCAGAGGCGGCTAAGAAAATCCTTGAGGAGTCCCGCTTGCCCCTGCACATGATTAATGACGCAGACGAAGCTGCCCAAACCGCAGTGAGATTAGCTAAGTCTAAGTAGAAATGTAACCAAACTAACAAACGCAGCAACACTTCCATCTTCAATGTAAAGTGTTTGTCCTTAACCTTTTGGACGCCAATGACCGATATATCCGCACCGCAGGTTCAACGCCAAAGACCGATTAATCGGTCACAGATCACAGAGCAACATAGACCTACGTGCATATGCATAAAGTTAAGTTCAGTTTTGACACTTGGGTGACGTGGCGTCCGAGTGACAGCTTTTGTGTTTGACACGGCGTCGAAAAGGTTAAAGATGTGAAGTGAGCAACTTTATGTTGATGAACATGGTGTTGGTGCAGTTCTTTTACAGGTTTTTATGTTACAGGAATTGTTATGTTAATCATAGTTTATGTTGTGAGAATGTATTACATCATTTAACCAATAAAAAATCACTCTGAAGACTGATTTGCTAACACCATACTAAAACTGTACATATGTTTTTGTTTTTCTTAAAAATCAATGAAATTGTCTTCCATGTACTTGCCTGTGTTTTTATCTATATCACCCGATGTAAGAAAATTAGAGTTGTTATTGGAATGATCGTGTTTTTTTTAATGCCGCATGTGAACATTAAAATAAAAGGGAAAAGAATCGAAACGCATATTTAAAATACAAAAGATGTCGAATAAATACATTACATATTGACATAAGATTCATATGATTGAATGTTTGTAAATGTGTACCTAATAGGCATTGTTGAAAATACAAACACAAAATTTGATGTAACATACATTTTATTAAACAAATACGATTATAGTTAAATTTTACAACAAAAATCTAAATATTGTGAAATTTCTATAGACACTACTAATGCGTAACGAATAGCCGAAGCCGCTCTCGTGACCAGAAACAAATTTATCGTAGTCTAAACATTAGGTACTGGGACAAAATAAACTTTGAACAGAACTGTTCTGCTAAGAAATTGTATTAATGACTCTTCGACCAACTAAGAGATTGTTGTACAAACACCATTTGTAGTGTACCGACCTTGCGAGTATCCTTACTAGGAGACTGAACTGGTTTTCAATTATTGCATAAAGCAAGACTAGGAATATTATAAATGTATTTTTCATTAGGAATAATAAGATAAGACGTGCAACGTACTTCCAGACATTATTTACTCGAAAGTATACTAAATGCAATATCAACTGGTGACTGAGATCATAATTCATAATGCTCCCTTGTACAGATTAACCAAGAGAGAATAAAGTAGGCATTATGACCTCAGTCGCCAGTAGGTATGGCGGTAAGTATAGTTAGTTATGTTTGATTGTGTTCAATTATCAAACAGTTGTCGGACTACGTAAATATAAGCTGAAAAAATGTAATTGCCTCTACTCAAGGCTAATTTTATCATTTCCGTAATCGACTATTATTTTGAAGAATGTATCCCAAGCTATATAACAAATATCCCAATATAACAAATAAAAAATGCATTTTTCATTGTCCTGTTTCTACAGGATTTTATAGGATCAGTTTAGTGCGATAGACATTGGCACGACAGTATAATTTATGTGTAAAGACTTGTAGCGTGTTTCATCTGCATCTTCGAAAGGAAACATACCCTTATTTTTTATTCATAATAAAAAGCTTTACAAGGGGTAATCTCATTCATTGTACAGTATGAACCGTACAAAGATACTAAAAATTTAAGCAAACATTCTTCTATTAAAAGAAACAAATTTTATCTTCTATCAAGAACGAAAGACCAGTGGCCTATTTTATAAAGCTACAAGTTACAATTTACAAGCGGAAGTCTCTTTCTAACCCTATGTGTTAGAACGAGACTTCCGCTTGTAAATTGTAACTTGTAGCTTTATAAAATAGGCCACTGATGTTCTAAGTAGAAAAAAAACATGATACGCTTTTATACAGAAAGGTTTGGTTATCCGCGTCGCACTGAAACCTGTCTAAGGGCTCAATTAGGCGATGCGAGAACTCGCATGCGAGTTTCATTACATTGCGGAATTTTGATCGGTCGGTTGAATTGGACGTAACCAACAGTCCGCAATGTAACTAAAATCACATGCGAGTTCGCGCGCCGTCTAAATCAGCCCTAATTTAGCCATTCGGCGCCGTAACGGCGTTGAAATCAGTCAATCAAGCTCTGAAGAGGTTGAGCCGCCGGCCCTGCGGCGAGGAGTCGGTGGTGAGCGTCATGTTGGCGCAGATCTCGTCGAAGGAGGGCAGGTGCGCGAGCCGCCCGCGCGCCGCCACCGACGGCCGCCCGCTCAGCATGCGCCGGGCCACGCGCACTATGTCGTCCGCTGTCACTTTTTCTACAACAACAATATGTAAAAGGGTAAATCAACTTTTTCTTGTCACTAGTTGCCACGGTTACGGTCTCCTGGGTCACTTAAAATACTAGTTATATCGTATTTGGGGCATTATTTATGAAAGGGACCTTAATCTCAATGGCACTTACGCCACACAGCGTCACGCGGCATTGTATTTATATCGGAGCATCGTTAATAATGGCGTAAGCGCCATCGACAATAAGGTCCCTTTGCATAGATGACGTCACATTTAAATGAACCAAACTTTAATTTTTTGGTAGTTATAAAGGCCTTTCCATAATGGGACATCTACTAAGCACGTTCGTAGAACATGGTACAGCAGCTCTTCTAAGAAACTATGCTACAATTGTCTCCTGGCTCATGGAACAGAATAACAACAAGACAGTTGATCGACCTAAAATATTTAAGTCTCAAGCGTAGAGTAATAATAGGGTTATATGGTTTTCATATTCATAAAACATAAATTTTCATTTTTTTTTAAACTATAAACACTGCTTCCGAAAAACCTGCACACCACACCTACACACACCCTAGCAATACCCACATATGCACCCACCTTAGAGCATTTAGTAACTGGAGACGTCATGGCTGTCATTTTCTGTACGAAACAGTCTACCGATTTCTGCGAGGGAGGGGACGTCAAATGTATTGGTATATCTACATGAGTTGTACGTAACGTATAAATTGGCATGTCAGTCCAAGGCACCCACACTTACCAATTTCATCGATAAAGAAGGAGGGCGGCTTCCTCTTGCCGGTGGCGAGCACTTGCCGGCCGACGTCCTCGAACACCACCGGCCTGGCCTCCAGGTTCATCAGCAGCATCGACTGCAACTGGGTCTTGGCTCGCTGTTCAAACAAATAACATAACAAATATTTAACTGTAGTGACAGAGCCGTTAGGTTTTATTCTGAATAAGAGTAGGGCAAACGTAACTTTTATATATACAGTCGAGTTCATAAATAATATATGCAATTTTTCATCTTTATCCATTGCAATAAGGTGAGGAACATACATACATACATACATACATATAATCACGCCTATTTCCCGGAGGGGTAGGCAGAGACCACGGATTTCCACTTGCTACGATCCTAACATACCTCTTTCGCTTCCTTCACATTCATATAACATTCCTCATACACGCTCGCCGGTTTAGGGTGCTCTTGACCTGGCCTTTCTTCAGGATTTCCCCGATCTGATCAGAGAAAGTCCGCCGATGTCTACCCCTTCCAACTCCCACTTCCACTTCTCCCTCATACACTATCTTTGTCAGCCTTCTTTCACTCATTCTTTCCACATGTCCAAACCATCTCAACATACCTTTCTCAATGTTTGTCACTACATCTACATTCAGTCCACACTTTTCCCTTATCACGCTGTTCCTAATTCTATCTTGCAATCTCACACCACACACACTTCTCAACGCTCTCATTTCCACTGCATTCACTTGGCTTTGATGCCTCTTCTGCCATACCCAACTTTCGCTACCATACATAAGTGTAGGCACCAACACCCCTCTATGAACAGCCAACCGTGCTTTTTGCGACACCTTCTGGCTGCTCATAAAAGCGTTAAGTGCCCCATTCACACGATTCCCAGCATTCACTCTCCTTTCAATGTCTTTATCATGCTTACCGTCCCTAGTGAACAAGGTTCCCAGATACACAAACTCTTTCACTTGTTCCACTCTTTCTTGACCAATCGAAATGTCACAGTTTGTAAGGTGAGGAAATCTATACATATTTATCACCCTCTGCACCGTCACATGGCCGGCAATGTCGGCGAGCTCCCGCGCGATGAGGACGGCGGTATCGTAGTTGTTGGACGCCGACCTCGATGTCATACGCTACTTACCCTAGTGTTATATCTGAACATGACTCACCCTCAGCTCCGTCTCGCCGACCTTGCCGGCCATGTTGGCGAGCTCGCGCGCGATCACGACGGCGGTGTCGTAGATGCGGGTGGGCGGCGACGCCGAGTGGACGCAGAACACGCCGGTGTCGCCGTACGCGTGGTTGTACGCCGTCGCGTTGAACATCCAATGATATCTGGAATTTGTACAATTATATTAGGGATGTAACGATACATGATTTTGCCGATACGATACCGATACCGATTTTTGAAGTAAATAATCGGCGATACCGATACAGATAACGATATCAATGGCACAGTAGTTAGCTAATAGATATAACAAATAAGGAATTATATGCTTATTATGCATAAAACATACATATGTATTAATAGACACTCGATTTTGTGAAGTGTGAAAAACTGTAAAACTAATAAAGAAAAATGCCAAATCAAAATCAAAGAAAACATTTATTTAGGTAACCACCAAGCAATTAATGCAAAGTAAATTCAAATCAGTAATTATAGTTAACTATAGGTAGTTTTTACCCGACTACGGCAACGCAAAAGGAGGGTTATTTGTTATGGAAACAAAGTGTATTCAAATTATTAGCAGCGTCATTCGTTTCGCGCGCTTTTCAAACTGTAATATCGGCTCAATTTAAATCGGCGATGCCGATATATCGGTCTGCCGATTATATCGGCCGATATATCGTATCGGTATCGGTATCGTTACATCCCTAAATTATATGGTCAATCTTGAAACTAATTCGTTGCAAATTAGGATTGCTTTTTCTGTCTGTCGTATACCCAAATTTATAGCGATAGAAAAAAAATACGAATAGATAGATGTTTGTAACATCAATGTAACATAGATTAACTAATTTCACAACGTGATTAGAGTCATGGAATGTATTGGGCCCCGTACATTCCACGACTCATCTCATTCCGCACAGACTCATAGCATAGCAGTGACCATTACTACCATATTTGTGATATCAGCTCCTAGTAGGTATAAGTATCAATATTTACCTATTGTTTTAATAAAAAACCGGGCAAGTGCGAGTCGGACTCGCGCACGAAGGGTTCCGTACCATAATGCAAAAAAAAAACAAAAAAAAGCAAAAAGAAAACGGTCATTCATCCAAGTACTGGCCCCTCCCGACGTTGCTTAACTTTGGTCAAAAATCACGTTTGTTGTATGGGAGCCCCATTTAAATCTTTATTTTATTCTGTTTTTAGTATTTGTTGTTATAGCGGCAACAGAAATACATCATCTGTGAAAATTTCAACTGTCTAGCTATCACGGTTCGTGAGATACAGCCTGGTGACAGACAGACGGACAGACGGACGGACGGACAGCGAAGTCTTAGTAATAGGGTCCCGTTTTACCCTTTGGGTACGGAACCCTAAAAAATTGATTAAAATCAATCCTTACACCCTAAAGTTTTATTCTATGGAACTTGCTATGTAAACAAACCGCCATATTGAAATTGGCTCTGAATGATGAATTTACTAGTGACTTTTGTTTACATAGTTAGCAAGTTCCATTAAATTACACTTTAGGCCTAGACATTGCCATCTCGCGCGCTAAACCTACTGTTTGCCGGTAGGTTGCTATGGAGTAACGTTTTTACGTAATGCTATAGGCACCGTATGTCGTGGAAGGCCTCGGCCTTACCTATTGAGCACGTTGGTGTAGAGCCGTGTGTACATGCCCTTGCCCGGGCCGCCGGCGGAGAAGGACCCGCCGCCGCCCATCATCATGTTCAGCACGCACGTCGTCACGAAGTCTGGGTCTCCATGCGAGCAACCTTCACGAGAAATAATTTGGTCAAAAAATCGCCATTTAAACGAGGACAAGGCCTCGTTTAGACGATCCGAGAATTCGCATGCGAGTTTCATTATATTGCGGGTTTTGCTCGGTCGGTTGAATTGGACGTAACCAACAGTCCGCAATGTAACTAAAATCGCATGCTAATTCGCGCGCCGTCTAAATCAGCCCTTAGACGGTGCGAGAACTCGCGTGCGAGTTTCATTACATTGCGTTGTTTGGTCGGTCGGCTGAATTGATGTAACCTCAATGGTCCGCAATGTAACTAAAATCGCATGCGAGTTCGTGCGCCTTCTAAATGAGCCCTTAGTAGCGCAGATGCGGTTCGTAAATTTGGAAAGATCTGATTTGAGCAAAGATTTTTTTATTTGCTGATATTTTCTGAACTTTGATTTTGTGTAGCGACAAAAGCACTAATGTAAATAACACTTACTTTCTAATCCAATAACAACATGAGATAGCTCCGGTAAGTCAGATCCAGGGTACAGTGGTATTTCACATTCCTCCTGTAAACAAAACGATAAGTGTGTGATTGTTATTTATTTGTTAGAATGTAGTAATTTTTAAGTTACATGTTCAAGAGCAGGAGCAGGTATTATTTCTTGTTTATTTTGCTGTGTGCAAATGATAATTTAAGGCTTCATTACAAAGGCGCGTTTTCCGGGCAGTGCGTGAGCGGGTGCGCCGCTTTTAGATATAAAACGCTCACGCCCCGCCCGGAAAACGCGCCTGTGTGACGGAACCTTAAGAAAACTAAGAATAAGAACAGGTCCGTAAACTTATGTCTTCCCAAACTAAACTTTTATAAGTCGATCTTCCCCGTATTGACTACATACATACCTGTTCCATACCGCCAGTATACTGAGCCACGGACTTGTCGACTAGTGGCGTGAACTTGTCGCTGTCCTCGCCATGCCACGTGGGCTTCATGTCCACAAAATACTTCTGTACAAACTCTACGAACGGCTCATGGTCAACCTACAAATATTACAAGTAAAAACGTTAACACGTTCAGGCACAGTATGTATAAGTCAGTCTATGAATTTACTAGAGCCGGTAGTGCTGCACTCTGGCGGCAGAACATTTCAGTGATATCCCCTATCAAAGATTGTTTCGGAAAAAAAATGCTGAAAGGAAAAGTGATTTCGTGTATTTCGTTCAATAATAGCTCCACTACTAGGCCTTTAAATTCTACTAATAGAATTGAAAACGAGTGGTCAATAACACTCAATTCCAAATTTCTATCGCTCGTATTTCAAAAATTTGCACATTACCGTTTTCCACCGATTTTCGTGTGACAAAATGAGCGATCGAAATTCAAAAATCGCCCCCCTGGTAATGTGCCTCCTGTGGCCCTTCGTCGATTTATCTAATTTAAGGGTTAGTTTAGTTTGCTTATAGATTTTGACTAAGCGAGTATGGGACATGGTTTTTTATACATATGTATAATGTAATTATGGAAGAATTTTGGATATTTTATTAGAAAAGTATTACTCACACCAACAGCAGCAACTACCATCCGATTTGGCGTGTAGTGGTTCTTCAAGTAATTCAGTATAATGCCACGGTCTATTTTGTTTACATTCTCCTTGGGGCAGATCTTTGGGAGACCAAGTGTGTTCCCCTTATATGCGGCCTACAAAGAAACAGGCGTTATAAACAATTATATTCTAAGTAACATTTAGAAATTTAATAACATTAAAATCATGTACAAATCAACAATGTATTATAGAGCATTCCACAGGCGTGTCCCACCGCATTATACTTTTTGCATTAGTATTTTCGACAATGATTATTTTCTGAGCATTTATTTTGGTCCTTTGTCCCAGAAAAGTAGGCAACTCCTAGTTGCATATCTTCCGAAATTTCGCATTAGTTTGGGACATTGGTAGACAATTTTGTGCAATGCATATTCAAGAATTGTAATCCAATTGACACCATACTAATTTAAAATGCTCTTCTTATTTGCCAGCGATGAATTAATGGTTATAGTGATCAACTACATTCATAAAACTTTACAAGCCTTAATTAGTCATGTATGTTTTATAGGTTCCTAGTCTAGTTCCTATTATAAATACATAATTCAAAATGACAGATTATTAATAACCAAATTAAACAAGGTCAATGACAACACCGATATTGGCAAATTCACCCTGCGGATAATTGCCTAAGCCAGAAAAAAAATCAATGACTAACCGAATGTATCATGTCCATAAGTATAGTTTCTTGCTCCGGCCTCATAGCAAGAGTTTCCAATTCAAATGCTACTGCTTGTCTGGCAGCTTCAATCTCTTCAGTAGACAGCCGTGGCCTTAATGTCACTTCTGCTAACACCTTAAATCATACAAACATATACATAAAATCACAGTGGATTAAGATGGCAGAACATCTACGGCGGCATACCACACATCCCCTCATACATCACTATTAATCTTGGCCATATAGTTTTTCGGTAGCCGACATAAGGTTATACTTAAAACATTCAACACAAAAGTTTTTAACAAAGAAGCAGATTCTCAGATATAATTAGCTTTCTAGTAAACAAATGTCTTACTTGTGTAACAGCCTCAAGACCTCTAGAATCAGCGCTAGTTGCATATACTGTAGTGTCACGAGACCCTTGGCAGTCACAAATGCCGCCATGTCTTTCTAACTCTCGCAGCATCACATCACGGGTTGCAAATTTATGTGTTGCCTAGAAAATAACCTTCATAAGATTTTTGTAAATTGTATACCAAACTATCAATTTATTATTAAATGGTTTGTCATGTAGGTGTATAAAAGAAAAAAATTGTGTTTACACTTACCCCAAAACTTAACTTTTCCAGAAAGTGACAAATGCCATTTGGGTAAGCAACTTCATATCGTGGGCCGGAATCAATAACCACTGCAAAATTAAATATACCAATATTATTTATTATGTCAAAGCAAAAAGTAATTAGCTTTCTTGTGTTGAGCTTAAACTTACCACCCGCAGTACAAAACTGGCCAAACTTTTTCTCTGATGCAACTCTAAGTCCATTGCTGAGGGTGGTGACCTCAGTTACACAGTCCTCTGCTTTTCCGGTGGAATATATCACAGGTGGGAGGTTTGGCATAGGATCCGATAGGGGTGGGAGTGGCGTAACACTGTTCTTAGCCAGGGCTTGAGCTGATTTGTCCACATCTTGACTAAAACTTCTTACACCAGATTTGAAAAGCCTGAAATGTAATATTGGAACGAAATGTAGCTGTAGAATATAACTACTGTAAAATTCATAACCTGAATACTAAATAAATCAATCAATCAAATGTGGTAATCTACAGACATATTGGGTAGATAATGTATACAGTGAATGGCAGGAGTGAATTGAGTGTCTCTTGTGAAGCAGATGAAAAAACCTACACCCAACAAGTTCATAAGAGAAATCTTAAAATACGATTAGAAATATAACTTAAAAAATATAGAATAATGGGCTTGTTATTTTTACATGAGGTAAGGCCATACATCACATGCATGTAAAGTATACAATTTTTTTAAAGCATCAGTAATATTCTTTAACAACTATTATATTTTTGTTGAATTCGCCAGCCAGGGAAGATTCTATTAGAGTTGAAATGTTGAAAGTTGTTTGTCCTTAAAATAAAACAAGTTGTTTAAATATAATTTCTAACATAACTTTATAGTTCGTTTTTTTAGCATTAGAAATAAGGTGAACAATCTTTATGTGTCTTTTAATTGAATAACACATTTTAAAAATAATTATGGCAAATATGTAACAATTATGAATTTAATACAATCATTTATACTCTTCTACTTTCATAATTAATAGCTTTTGATTTTTAAAAGGCGTTTTTCAATTAAAAGACATGTCAAGATCGCTTACCTTCTTGCAAGTTCCTTCTAATGCTAAAAAAAAACAAATTTTAGAGCATTTAGTAACTGGAGATGCCTTGGCTGTCATATTCAGTACAAAACAGTCTGCCGATTTTTACGGAATAGGAACAGGGGCACGTCAAATGTATGGCTTCAAATGTATGTAACATACAAATAGCCATGTCAAATAAACATCAGCCCATACAAAAGTTTGCACAATTGTGCATGATTTTCGGCAGAGGGGTAAGCTCTTAAAGGCAACTCCGATTATTAAATGCTTTTAGAACATAACCTACTTCTGTGATCATTTTTCGCATTGCATAAAAAACCACTGGAAGTGAGTCTTATCAATTTGGATGAATTTATTACCTAGTTACATTTGAAAATAATACAAGAATCATTTTCAAGTAAATATTTACGATACAACATAGTATTAGACTAAAGATTAAACAATATAGGCTGTGTAAATAGGCTTCAAAATGGTAAAAGAAAAATGTAAATGAGAAAGTTAATTTTGTGTCTATATACTTTTTGTAGTTTAAACTAACATCCAAAATTAGAAAAATAGTAGACTATGTATTTTCAAGCTAAAAAAGTAGTTGAATAGGTACACAAAAGAGACAGAACAAACATGATGCAATACACTGGATTCATTATAAAGATATACTCGTACACACGTAATAAATTATTAAATTTACTTCATAAAATAATAAAAGGAATAATCGCTTCTTGTAGTTACTTATAGAAAACATATTACTTACCCATTTTTCATAGAAAATAACCTAGAAACAAGAACTTTAACTTCGGCTACATGTGACATGTTTCGAGAACCTTATTGGATGTATTTGCTCGAGTGTTCACAAACAAACTCAATTACATTCAAATATATTCCGGCTATAAAAGAAATATAATATTTCAAAGACGTTTGGAGCTTTCAACATCGCCTTATCATTTTTTGACAGTTCTAGTACTCTAAAAAAATACGCTACCGAGCCATTGACAATATACAATTTGTTTTTTTTTAAAGCAGCAACACTTTCCTATTTGCCACACCATTTCCGGTTACTGAAAAAATAATTCAAGCCAAAGATAATACGGCCGAGTATACATATCCGGAATGCCTTACCACAGTCAATGATGGATGCAATTTTTTCATTGTTTTGTTTAGTACCAGCCAGCATTCACCTGCTATGCAAAGCTCTCGGAAAGCTAAAATCAGTAAAATATAAGTGCGTCAAGCAAATCTTGTCAGTAGCAATGTAAAGCAAACTAAAGTAGGGCAACACTCAAAGAGTAGAATTGCGCTAAAGCCCCCTCCAGACTATGCGCGTGAATCGCGGGCGAAGCCGCGAACGCGAGTGTGGAGTCGATTTCGCAGGTCTGCGTTCAGGACTCCACACTCGCGTTCGCGGCTTCGCCCGCGATTCACGCGCATAGTCTGGAGGGGGCTTAAGAAAAACAGCAATGTACAATTTACATCGAACCAAAACTTTTTTTTCCGCTAAGCGCGCCCTATTACGTACGTCAATTCTATTAAAACCTCATTCTTCATAATGATGGTTGCTATGCAACAATGTTCTTATTTTTGCTAACAGTCGTGTCAGACTTCTAACTTTTCATATCAATATGTGTTGTACATTTTACTTTAAAACATTCGTTTAATTTATATGTGTTTATTTCCATAAGGTAGTCTCCATAGCTTCCAAAAACATAATAACGCGCCTCTAATCTTAATAGGTGATGTGCCAAGCATGATGGATCATAATTTAACGACTACAAAATTGTTGATCGGAAATCTCGAAGGTAAAAGTAATTGGTCAACATGGAAATATAAAATATGCATCGCCTTAAGGAGCATTCCAAATGCGTTGGATGTTGTCGAAGGCAAATTAACGAAGCCCGCTCTTGCAGAGGGAGCAGCAGTGGCAGCGGGGGCAGGAGACCAGCTTGCTACCTATACGAAGGCTGACTGTAGTGCTTTGCTCCTCTTGACAAGCAACATGACTGATGATACTCTTCAAAAAGTCATGCGGTACAACACTGCTCGAGAAGTCTGGTTAGAACTCCACAGATTGTTTGACGGGACTAATGAAGATAAAAGCTATAACCTATGCATGAGCTTCTTCGGATTCAAACGGAACTCAGAAGATGACATAGCGACGCATATGAGTAAATTGAAGAATATTTGGTCCGAACTTAATCAAGATTTGAAAAAAGATAAAAATGAGTTACCCGAACTCCTCTTGATCTGTAAAATTCTTGACACACTAAGCGAGGAATATTCATCATTTAAAAGTAGCTGGCTCTTAGTTCCGAAAGCAGATAGAACAATAGAGAGTTTAACAAATCATCTTTGTGCTTACGAAAGATCAATCAAAGGTAATTCCGTACCTGATCAAGAAGCATTAGTTGCTCACTCGAATGATGTACGAGTAATCGATAAGAAGAACAAAGATAAGAAGATTAAATGCAATTACTGTTCAAAAATTGGTCATCGTGTCAAGAACTGTCAAAAATGGATACGAGATGGCAAACCTCCGAAGAACAGCAATGCACAGAAGGGCGACAATACGCCATCTACTTCGCAAGCGTCAGTAGTAAACATGACAGTTATGCTGGTGCAGGAAGAAGTATTAGCCGTTGAGCACGACAAGGACAATTGGTACGTAGATAATGGTGCCACCAGCCATATTACTAATAGAGGTGACTTGTTTACAACTTTTCATAATTTTGAAGACACGCATACCGTTACAACAGCCAATGGTCATGTTCTAAATGCCAAAGGAAAAGGATCGGTAGTCTTAGAAGCAAATGTCAATGAAAAACTTACAACTGTCACTTTAGAAGATGTATGGTATGTTCCAGGTATCCAGAAAAACCTATTCTCGGTCCTAGCGGCTCACGATAAGAATCCCGATAGCAAGTTTATATCTACAACTCAAAATTGCAGTATATCTATCAATGGAAATGTCAAGGCTATTGGAAGACGTCAAAAATGTGGTGGTCTCTATAAATTAGATGTCAAAAATGTCATTCCAAAGAAAATGGTGGCCTATCTAACAACAGAGACTCAACTTTACCATGAGAGATTTGCCCACCAGAATAAGCGGCATATTAGAACGTTTGTGAAACGAGAGTTAGGGATAGAGCTTCCCATAGATGATTCATTATGTGAAAGCTGCATATTTGGTAAATCGCACAGACAGAAATTTGGTACGAGAACTAGAGCATCACAGCCAGGTGAGCTAATTCATAGCGACGTATGCGGACCATTTCCCAACTCTATCACAAATTTACGTTATTTCGTTCTGTTTCGTGATGATTACTCTGGATATCGTCTAATATACTTTATGAAAGCCAAGTCTGAAGTAAAACAGAAACTAGAACAAATGATTTTAGAAGCACGCAATGCGGGTCACTCAATAAAGACGCTTTTAAGTGACAATGGCGGTGAATATGACAATAAAGATGTCAGAGAGATTCTTACTAAGAATGGAATAAAACAGAGGCTGACAATGCCATACACGCCGGAGCAAAACGCTTGCTGCGAACGCGACCATCGTACTTTAGTCGAAGCAGCTAGAACGATTATGTACAGCGGCGAAGGTTTCCCTCAAGCGCTTTGGGCAGAGATCGTGAACACGGTGACATATGTCATTAATAGAACGGGTCCCTCCAGAGTCGAAAATAAGTCACCGTTTGAAATTTGGAATGGTAAGAAGCCAAAAATATCCCACTTAAAGATAATTGGCAGCACGTGTTATGCTCATATTCCAAAACAAAAAAGACAGAAACTATCGAAGAAAGCACTTAAAGGAAGACTCGTCGGATACGATAATGATGACGGTTACCGTATATGGGCAGCAATAGAAAACGACAGATATAGACTTATACGATCTCGTGATGTCATATTTGATGAAAAGCCGCTCAACAGAGAAAACTCGGAGATTAAAGTTCCTCCGAAATATAAAGATTTGAAACCCAATGAACTGGAGATAAAAATAGTATCACCAGAAAGCTGTCCAACATTAAACTTTGGCGTACCGGTACCAAACGACTTACCAATATATCGCCAAGAAAATACATCGCCGTTCGAATTTAGGGAGGAAAATGAAGTCGAAGATTCGATAAGTGTCGGTGAAATTCCATTTCTTACCGATGAAAGACAAGAAGTCGAAGATTCGCTAAGCGCTGGTGAACATCGAGTGCTTTCTGAGGAAAGACCAGAAGGATCCATGACAGCTGACGACGAGGCATCAGCTGATGACATGAATCCAATAGCGTCTGGGTCAGTTCCTATTGAAGAAGAACCAGTGGAAGAAGCATTTTTTGACACCGTAAACTCCGATACGGTACCGCCCAGATACGAATTAAGACCAAGATCGACTCTTCGACATCCACAGAAATTAGACGACTATGTATGTAATGTTGATACTTTTACAGATCCTCAGTCCTACAGAGAGGCTATAAAGAGCTCTCTGAGAGAAAAATGGGAGGATGCCATGAAAAAGGAGTTAGCATCTTTAAAAGAAAACGACGTGTGGACGCTCAGTGAACTACCACCAAATAGAAAGGCGCTCTCTTCAAAATGGGTATATAGAATCAAGAGAAACCCTGATGGCTCTGTAGATAAATTTAAAGCGCGCCTTGTGGTAAAAGGCTTTAAGCAGCGAAAAGGTGTTGATTATGACCAAACTTTCAGTCCTGTCGCAAGGATGGCAACAATAAGAGCGCTCATAAGCGTTGCGGCTAAGGAAAGACTGGTACTCACGCAATTCGACGTCTCAACAGCATTCCTGTATGGAAAACTTCAAGAAGACATATACATGGATCAGCCAGATGGCTTCAATGATGGCTCAAAGAAAGTTTGGAAGCTAAAACGAAGTTTATATGGTCTGAAACAAGCACCACGCTGTTGGAACTCATGCTTCGCTGAAATCCTTTTAGACTTAGGCTTCACACAGAGTGATGCAGACAGTTGCCTATTTGTTAAGAAGATTAATGGAAAGAAGCTTCTTATAACATTGTATGTGGATGATGGGCTAGTTGCTGCTACGGATGCAGAAGTTACTAAGGAATTTCTAAAAGACTTGCAAAAAAGGTTGAAGATAACTAAAAAACCTGCATCCTACTACTTAGGTTTGGAAATCATACAAGATGACGATGGATCTGTCAGCATAAAACAGGAATTTTACACTAAGAAAATTTTAGAGAGATTTCATATGGCTGACTGTAATCCCCTATCAACTCCCATTCAAAAGGAATCAGTGACACTTACTACTGAAACAGGGAAAGTAGTAGAACGAAAAAAGGACTTTCCATATCGAGAAGCAGTAGGTGCTCTACCTGATGGTAGGAACTCGTCCAGATATAGCATATGCGGTTGGGATCGCATCTAGAAAACTTGAGAACCCTGACGAATCGGATTGGCTCATGGTCAAGAAGATTTTCAGATACTTGAAGGGAACAAGCAGCTTCGGTATAAAGTACAAATCAGACCATCCCAACGACTTTATCAGTGGGTATAGTGATGCTGACCACGGAGGAGATGAGGCAACAGGAAGATCGACTACTGGTGTCACCTGTTTATACGCGGGAGGAACTGTTTCGTGGCTAAGCCAAAGACAACCATCGGTCTCAATCTCCACAACTGAAGCTGAGATCGTGGCGGCCAGTGAGGCTACAAAGGAATTAATTTGGCTTCAGAGAATATTCAGCCAACTAACAGAGATCAAGGAGATTCCGACTCTTTTCGTTGATAACGAGGCTGCAGTTCGTCTTGCCTATAATCCTGAGTTCCACAAAAGAACTAAACACATTCGGATTAGACACTTCTTCGTAAGAGAAAAGGTTCTGGATGGACAGTTGACTGTGGAAAGGATATCCACAATGGACCAATTGGCAGACATGTTCACAAAGCCAATGCCAAGGCCAAGGCTTGTCCTACTGAAGAAAAGAATCGGCCTTACACATTGTTGAGGGAAAGTATTAAAACCTCATTCTTCATAATGATGGTTGCTATGCAACAATGTTCTTATTTTTGCTAACAGTCGTGTCAGACTTCTAACTTTTCATATCAATATGTGTTGTACATTTTACTTTAAAACATTCGTTTAATTTATATGTGTTTATTTCCATAAGGTAGTCTCCATAGCTTCCAAAAACATAATAACGCGCCTCTAATCTTAATAAATTCAAATTGTCACTCGCGGATTTCTCTATTGAAAATGTTTGAAATTGTTATTAATAGATATAGACGGACAATTTAAAAGCGGTGTGTGATGTTGATAAAAATATTATCACATTTGAAGATTTCAATATAAAATTAAAAGTGGATTATGCCGTTAAACAAGAGTATATGAATAAAAACATTGTTTCAGCAGGTAGATGTCCTACTGGATTTCAATATTTTATTAGATTTCTCAGTTGGCACTGTAGGCATTGTAGGCACCTTAGCTTTGATTAACCATAATCTTATTTAATATATTGGTATTTAACAGGAGAAATATCTCTTGAAATAGAATCGATTCAGAATGTAAACAAAGATGATGGCTGTCATTCGCGGTCCACATTCCACAGATAAAACACAGATGACACGCGATTTTCGAATTATTCGAACAGTGTTGCTTACCCGCGATTTTTCAAATTTGCCGCCGTTTGCTACTGACAAGATTTGTTATATGCTTATTTATTTTCATCCCTCCTGTTTGGAAAGTTTACCTTTCATAAGCTGATAACCGGGTCGAAAATTGCATTTCCCACCCTAGGGTGGGAAGTAATTTTTTTTTAAATTTTTACTTCGAGCAATTTTAATAATCTCGTAAACTAAAAACTAATACTTTACTATAGCAACGGCTAACAGCAATATATGCCATATTATAAGCAAAGAGCATATAATCACTACGTTTTAAGAGTCGGCACTCTCGAACCGAATTATGAACGTACATATCCCAACACACCAAATACAGGCTTAAAGATCTCGCATCCAGGCCATAATTGTTAAAAAAAGAAAAACCACACAATACTACCAACACAAAAAAAACAACGCTAGGGCTCGACACTTTCAGTACCTACTGTTTATCGATATCGATAAATGTGCGATACGTGCTGCTGTATTTACCTACTGTACTACCTATTAATAAAATAAAAGAACATTATATATATATAAACAATTTTATTTTACATGATAAAAATAACATAGTTTATTATTCAAGTAGGCATATTACAATATGCTGAATTCGCGCGCATTCTTTTTTAATCTGGTCCCTTTTTATTGAAGGCACTGGATGGAGAATGATTTCCACAAATGAACTTGTTTCCATTCAGCTTTTGAATAGGTAAATAAATACGCCAAATCCTCATTTCCTTTTCCTCAGCTTTGCCCATAATCGACATCTGAAATAAAGAGATTATCGATAAAATTGGTCGTACACTATTCGTGTCATAGGTTACTTAGTTTTTTACTTAAAAATACTTTATTCACAAAATATTTTCGTTTTAATCATGGATTGTACACGACTAAAACTAATTAAATTAGTAACTGTTAACGACTCAAAGTAAAAAATGAAAATATTGCATACAAACATCAGTTTACCGACCTGTTCGGATCAAGTTGGAAATTTGGCCAAAAATGCGTCAGTAGTTAGTCTTCTTACACACCCACTACAAACTTCACATTTCCTTAAAGATTTGGCCCCCATTTAAATAACAGCTAAAGTTATTTTACCAATTACAATAAAAAATAACCACGTATTTTCACGTTCACGACAATTCAAATGACGTTTGACGTTTTACTACCAATCATACCAACCTAAAGAAAAGTAAGTATAATACGTCTATGTTAAAAGCAAGTATGGTATGTGCCACCAAAATGCAACAGCAGTCATTTTAATTCGATAAGATTATTTCTATGCCTCAATGTTGGTAACAAGGGCTTTCATAATTTATCAAAGTATGGGGTGTCGATGGGCTATTATAAGCTCTCATATCAGCTTCCGCATGACTGAAATTGGCGCCGTTTACATTTTCATATTTTTCAGGCTCGTGCGAACACTCGTATTTCCCATTTTTCTTTACGCCGCAGAGACGTGGGCAGTGCGCGAGTTGGAAAAGGGGAAGATAGATGCCCTGGAGATGTGGTGCTGGAGGAAAATGCTTGGGATATCGTGGACGGATGGACGGCTTCCGCACCAGCGTGTCCATACTCCAGGAGCTCGGCACACACACACAGCGTTTATCGACCGTAGTACAGTCGCGCATACTGCAGTACTTTGGCCATGTCTCTAGGCGAGATAACGACTCCATAGAGCGACTGGTCGTACAAGGAAGAGTGGAGGGAACCAGATCGCGCGGTAGATCACCTATGCGCTGGACTGACCAAATAAAATCCGCAGTGGGAAACCGCGTATCTGACTGTGCCAGACAGTCTGCCAACAGGGAGAGATGGCGGGAGATCGTGCGAAGAGCTGTGTCCGCCTCTACTACCGATGCGGACGCCTCAACGTGACCACGACCGCTCTGTCAAGAGCGATACGACAGAGAAGAAGACATTTTCAAGTGATGCGAGTGACTTATAGTTATGTGGTTTACCTATATATCTGTTAATAATTTGTTCTAAAGAATTATACTTACCAATAATAAACCTACATTTTTCGTGTTTAACTTTCCTCATAGTCGAAATGAAAAGTAGGGTGTTTAACTCGGGTAAAAGTAACCATCTCACCCTCGAACTATTGGTATCGTCTTGGGTCGTCCCATTCGTTTTTCGTCAAGTTCTTAAATTAGTCCTATTCTGCTTCCGTCACTCATACTATATTCGTCACAATCGTCGGTGGCTTTCAATGTAGAATGAGTGACGAAAGCAGATTAAGACTAATTTAAGAACTTGACGAAAAACGAATGGGACGACCCAAGACGATACCGAACTATTGGCGCTCTCTCTTCGTTCGAGCGCCAAAATATCTCGGGTGAAATGGTTCACTTTTCACCCTTGGTTAACAATCTACTATTTATGTTTTTAAGATTGAGATCGTCGTCTGCCTGTTTTACAGGATAAAGCGACGTTGAAACTCAATAGTAGACTGTGTGTCACAAGGGAGCAAATCAATTCAATTGCATATTTACGGCGTGGGCGTACATTGAATCCTGAACAAAGCGAAGTATTCTATAATTGAATCCCGAGCGTAGCGAGGGGTTCTAAAATATAATCTTGAGCGTAGTGAGGGATTGAAGTGTTAACGCCCAAGGTGGACCTACGAGTATGACACATACTTACTGCTTTTTACGTCACCTAAGGAGGAAATGATTGTTTCAAAATACATATTATTTAACCCACTCAGCGCTAATTTACGACACGTTGTCGGTTTGCTTCTACGAAGCATTTCCGCTGCATAGCAGGAAAGCCATATTGGCTACGACCGTAGCTCAGCAGTGCAGTGTTAAGCTAAAAAACTATGCAAAATAGTATAACAGAAGGGTGCTACTTTCACCCCTCCTAGCGGGGAGGAAATAACCCTTTTCCGAATAAGTGATGTGAAAAGTATAATATTGTGTGATTCCAACAATATGGCTGTCCGGTAGGTATACTAAGCTCATGCTGTCCAAAACCACCTTATAAATACTTTCCCTACAGTTGCCTCAATAGTCTATATCTATAGGCACAGAATAAATAATAGTACTAGGTATGTACAGAAGACTCACTCTCTAACAAAACGCGTTTGTCACGATCAGAACAGATATGGCCGCTAGGTGGCGACAGCGCCACGCGCGGCTTATGGCAAACCCCAAAATTGGGGTCGAAGGGATGTACTTTTAGCTACCTGTAGCAAAGCGACGAAATCGCAGTCAGCCACGCCTGCTATAGGGTAGATAAGGAAAAGAAAAAAAAGTTTTAGAAATATGATTTAATTTTTTGCATAAGTATGTGGTAGCCGTGTATCTTAACAGTGTCAACTTGGGTATTATAGCGCATGCATAACATACCTATTACAAAACCTAATGCCGGCTACATACGTAACGATAAATCGTTGCGATAAAACTGTGCAGATAAATCGAACCGTGTGTATGACAAATCGTTGTCGATTATTGTAACGATTTGTCATACACACGGTTCGATTTATCTGCACAGTCGGACTGCACAGTTTTATCGCAACGATTTATCGTTAAGTATGTAGCCGGCATAAGTTGCATTGGTTAACAGTACCTACCTATATGTATATTTAACAAAAGTAGTATAGTTTACGAGAAATACCGGAGGAAAAGGCAAGGCAACATGATGCCAAATCTCTCTCCTACTTTGGCGTCGATTTAGCAGTGACGCATAGAGCTATAGTTGTTATCTTTAGAAATCTTATGTGACGTTCCATGCCTAAAAGGTCATTATGCAGATGGAGAGAACCCTCATGCATGGAACGCCACTTATAATCAAATGACAAAAAGGCCCCTAGCTGTATCGCTACAAAAAGTCGCCGTGTGCGAAAGTTCTTACTAATAATGCAAAATAACGTTGACTAAAACGCTTGGGAATGGCTTTTTATTTTGAAGACTGTTATAAAGAATTAAGTTCCTTATAGTTCGTTTTTTTTAGCATTAGTACTAGCATTAGAACTCCACAGAAGTAAGCGTGCAGTTTTTATCAGGCTCTTTAATTGTTAATAATTATTGAATTATCTAATGTAGCACGGTCAATAGATATAAATTTACTTCAAATTATTACCGCTAAAGGTGCCGGATTTGGAACCAAAAGCTTACTTCTGCGAAGTTCTTTCTAATGCTAAAAAAAACGAACTATAGACTTTTTACGCACGTATTGCCAGTTTTACCGGTTCTGTGGGTAATAATATAATTAGTTTTAGTGCGTAGTGCTACAAAATTCTTTAATATAGTCATGTCACAATATTCAACATCATCAGGATATTGCGTATATAATTTCATATCATAACTAATTGATCATTAATATTAGAAATAAAATTAAAACAAAAAAAAAACATTCAACACCATATTCCATATATCGCAACGCAGGCCAATACAATCATTTTTTTATTTGCCTGATACCAAAATACAAAATTATATTTAATACTTATACTTTCACTGGTAAGTAACACTTCTTCCAAGTCTCATTTTAAAAAGCCTTTGTCACACTATACTATATGAAACTTCCATCAGATTTCGATTATTCGAGTGTCATCTTTGTGAGTGATTTGATCTAATGAATGATGAGTGGACTAAAGGCAGGGACACACTTATCCCACGTACGCAACGTATGCAATGCATTATGACAATCTGAACTCTGAGCCCCCATTCGCACGACAGCTTTTTCAACGCGCGTTAAAAAAGAGCTTGGATCTGTCCGCACCCTAAATTCGATTTAACGACCAAGGCTTATAGTCGAAAATTCAACGTTTCATAAAAAGCGTCACCGCTGTCGTGTGAATACATACATGGTTATCCATTTGTGTCATTCAAGCGCTTTTTTAACGCGCGTTGATAAAGCTCTCGTGCGAATGGGGGCTGAAAGTTGTATGCTTAGAAACATATAAGCGTCATGCGTTGCTTTGCGTATGACAAGTATGTTTCTAAGCGTACAAATTTCAGGGTTCAGATGTCATAATGCATTGCATACGTTGCATACGTGGGATAAGTGTGTCCCGAGCTTAAATTTGGCACACACTTCTGTGCGAGATGCTCTCGACTCTTCCATATTGTTTGCGTCGGACTGCCACTGCAGAGATCCCCTATCATCTAATATAAGCTACCTTACTTCTGAAGCAAACTATTTATTCAGCAAGCTACACTCTTAATTATTATATTTTATGCACACTAATAAGAAATAAATCAAGTAGACTAATTTCATAAAATAAATCATTGTTTCATAAATATTATTTATATTATAATTTATATAAATCTAGGTATATATTTTTCAATTGTTTAAACTGTAATGGTATCAATCATACAACATTAGAAAACGAATACAGTGAGCCAACAGTAGCCAATACTTCCCTCTGAAATATTATAGCGCTCCAGCACATTTTGAATGATAAAAAAGTTTTCAAATATTTAGAACTATACCATTTTTTTTTTCATACAAAAATTTATTAATCACACAAGGAAATGATTGATAAGCTGTTGGTTCACCGTCATTATTTGTGTTATGGAGTTCATTTCATACAGTTATAACCTTTCTTGTAAGAAATACTTTTAATTTAAATTTCAACATGTATTTCACATACTGGCGCTGTCCGTAATGTCTGGCAAACTCCAATAATGAAAACATCCAGTGTGATAAATACATTAGTTATCTAAAACGACAATAAAGATTGCGCATGTGATTAATGAATATAAACCAGCCCAGTCATACGTTAAATGCTACCAAATGTTATCAGACTTATATTCATGAATACTATCCATTCATCCACGTGCTCTCTAGCCTTCATTTGGTTATATTTGTTTAAATATAATTTTAGCAATAATTAGCATACAATATTTTTTATATTAGGGGTTTTAACGCCAAATGTGTTTTTTCTTTGTTCGTCACGCCGTACTTCGTCAACTAGTGCAGTAATTCATAGTTAATTTCATTTTACGTATATTAATAAATATAATTACAAATTGGAGTGAAAACAATGACGTAAGCTTTTGGCATTGTTATCTTGAAATTATCACGAAAGAAAGTCTTTTAAACCCACTGAGCAAGGCCTTAATCCAAATATGGTTCAACCACTTTTACACGTTAAAGCACCTTTGGCGAATTAACTAGGCCCTAAGAGACAAGCAAAGCCCCTCTAATATTTTCTGACAGCGACGGATATATGCTAACATCCACCAACAATATAATTAAATCCGACTAAAACGTCTGCTTACATTAATGCTAGCATCATGGGCTATCTATACGCATGGGTTTGATTATATGACAGGTTTGTTTCTGTCTTCTGCCTAGGCGCTTAGCCATGTTAATATTATCACTGTCGGAAAATGACGTGGCTAGGAACTGTGTAGAAGCGTGGACGCATGTGCATTTCCGGCAATGGAAGCCTTAACAATAGAGGCCTTTTGCCCAATAACAATTTATGGAAACTATGTATTTCTTGTCACCAAAACTCATAATAAAATACTCGCTAATACTATTAGTGATTTTGTATGCAAAATCACTAATATTATAAGCTTGTACATATTTTATTATGCAATAGGCTCCAGGAGGCGATAAGGGACATAATTCAAATATTAGGTCAAAACATAGCACCATACCAAAAGATGCAAATATGCATCTAATTTTAACCGGCGTGCGGACACTTTTCCTTCGAGTTAAGAAGGTTATGTATACTTTCTTGCCATAATATGTTATTAAAGAGTATGCCCAAGGTTTTACATCAGTTTGGAAAAAGATATGATATGCACATGAACAGACTGTAACAGCCGATAAATAAAAATAATGTATCTTGTAGAGACCTGATATGTATGTTGTTTGTGTATCAATTTATTAAGGACATTAGGCTTTTTAACACTAAACGAAAACGCTAGGGATGTGCGGTGCTTTAGGAGCTTACAGTCACGAACAGAGGTATGTTCTCGAGCGACGTGTTTCAACTAATGTGCCCTAGGTCTTGTAGGTATAATATAGACTGGTGCGTATTTTCGTCGAGTTAGTTACTTTTACAGGCGACTGTATTAATCGGTTTGTCCCAATGCCTTATCAAATTAAAAACTGATAAATGATTCGGACTTCATTATATCACATCAGTACCAGTTATATATATTTCAAAATGTATTAACCCATATATAAAACGCCCAGAAAACTTTATTTCCATAGCGACATTCAACGTTAAAAATCGATATTGATATTATATTAGAAGTAACTTTGGTATTGGTGTTATGAATTATTATTTTCAGCCTATAGGGCTCCGCAGCGGTTATCAAGGCTGTATAAGCGAGGCCCTGGCAGTTGCTGCTTGAAGTCTATTCCCGCTAGTTTTATTGTTGGAACTGTAATAGCGCATTTGCTTTCCTATGTTCTAAAAAAAAATACGGGACTATTCTTCGCAGAAGTTAACACTAAATTCTACAGAGTACTGATGAGTTTGTTGAACCACGCCAGTTTCAGTAGATAGACCTAGACCCAACTTGCAAATGCTTGTAGCATCGGTATGCGTGATTATCCCGCGAAGATTGAATTTTTCTGGCACCTTTTAGCAATATTCATGTTTTTATAAGTGTAAATATATGTATCTAAAAATTTCAAAGTTACCGAAACTTGTCATTACATAAATGCCTAATATTGCCTTGCATACAGCGCTTATAATATACGCGGGGCAAGTCCGAACGGGCCCACGACGATAAATACGGTAAATATCAAACATGGCAAAGTTTACAAAGTAAACAGTAAATTATTAGGAAAAAATGGATTCACATTTATCATCAATATTTCTTTTACATTATCTAAATACCAAGATGTGAAAAAGATAGCCCGCCGGTAGATTTCAACGCCAACAAGCAAATGCGTAGAATTTTAAAACCTTAAAGGAAGCTCGAATCACATTGTTGATTAATTGCAAGGTATTCACAAGGAATTTACCAGTGACTGATTGGCTAGTGAGTTTCAACCGACAATTAGTCATACAACAAATAATTTTGGATGTGATGGCTGCCCCGGCCGTTACATATTGACGATTTAAAGGCAAAGTTAACTGACCACAATAATGGACATTTTCATTTTAACTTATACTTAAAAGTCCGTCTTACATTATGACGACTTAAGATATGACTAAATGAAAACGTCGTCATTACTCTTATTGGCCTTACTATAATGTGATAAATTTACTTTTACGTGTGTTGGTGAGTAGAGGGCAGTCGCAGAGCACAGAGAATTTAGTACACTGCTCAATATCTTGCTGTGTTGGTTACTCGCGCGCAAATGTACGAGTACAACTGTCGCAAGCCGTCCATAAAAATGGTCGTATGCGACAGCAGACCCAGTAACGTAGAGGTACGTATGTAAACGTATAAAAAAATGTGCTTAGCAATGCCATAAAACGTCTTGTCTGCTGCTCTACTTAGTAAATTGCTGTCGTTTTACACATTTACAAGTTGTATTGTACAAGGCGGTATGAATTTTGCCGTTTGACATTTACGATATGGCCCGTGTTGCATAATAAACTACAACTAATATTACAAGCGGAACTCCTTTTCTAATAAGTGGAATTATAAAGAGTTCCGCTTGTAATATTAGTTGTAGTTTATTATGCAACACGGCCATGATCGCCGTGAGGCTCGGAGGCCGGGACTGCACTACAGGGAGCGGGGGGCGCGCGAGCGCGGCGCGGCGCCGGCGGCGCGCTATGACGAGTCCACGTCTTGCCACAGGCCCGAGTCGCAGTTCCCGTCGTAGTCCTCCTATAAGATATTACACGATATTACTACATTGAATAATATTTAAAAAACGTCTTCTAGTTTTCAAATATTATTCTGCTCGAGTAAGCGTACATAAAACTAACAACTACAAAATAAACTCTGGCCCAACACCATAAAGAAAATTCCATGAAAAATGTCATATAATTGAGAGAAACCGGGAGATTCTTTTCACTTGTACTGATTAACATTTCATTGCCGAAACATTTTTTTCTCAATGGTGAATATGTTCCAGTAAAGCAATATTTTCTTTTTATTATATATAAACAGTTGGCTACCGCTTGGAGGATATAACCAATGGAGACGCCATGTGTAAAATTTTCGGTACAAAATAGTCTGCCGTTTTTTGCGGGGGAGGGGCACATCAAATGTATAGGTACGTCATGTCAGATAAACGTCAGTCCATACATATGGTTGACATGTGGTTGACCATTGGCCGCCTATTTTCGACAGAGGGGAACGCCTGTTAATGGCGGCTCCATTGTTAATTACTCCGAGGGCTACCGAGTAAAGTTGACAGTTCGTCAATTGTGATCGATACTACTGGTTCTTATATTGCAATGTTCGCTAAAGGCTTTATCTACTGAGTAATACTGACCGACATCCACGCGTGATCAAGCACGTCCTCGGCCGCGAAGCGCAGCTCGGGCTGCGGGCGCAGCATGTTAGCCACTAGGTCGATGGCGCCGGCCGACACGTGCTCCCACGGCAGCGCGGGGAACTCCAGCCGCCCGGACAGGATCGCGTCGAACAGCCGCTCCTGGTCGCCGTTGGGCGACGAGAACGGGGGGAAACCGCACAGCAGGATGTACAGAATCACGCCCGCCGCCCATACGTCGATCTAAACAAAAAAAATTGTCAAAAACGGACAACTTTCAAATCGGATCGAATATTATAAAAAAACTGACGTTCGACGCAACATTTATGAATATACATTTCTGAAAAATGGCAACTACTGGCTCAGCCATTTATTATAAGTGATCGGGGTTTTGGTTGATACTCCGGGTGAATGACATCAGAATTTAAATATGTTATCTATACCAACAAAGCGTTTATTTCTCGAGAATTTGAAGGCATTCATAAACCCGATCACCGATAGTTATTATAATTAATAAAAGAAATATATCCAATGATTTGTCTTCCAGCATGCTTTAGGATGAGAATACGAGATAGCTTATCTTTAGGCCTCCTATGCTACCGTCTGAGGCCATCTCCACCTAAACTCTGGCTCAATTACTTTTATCTGGCACAACTATCTCCACCTAAACTTAATTACCTTTAAGCCGTAGCCAGTTTGCAGGAGGATCTCAGGTGCGACGTATGTGGGCGTCCCGCAAATGGCGCGCAGTGGCCCCATGACCTCGACGGCTAGACCGAAGTCCGCGAGCTTTAGGCCTCGTATGCTGCCGTCTGGGGCTACCTCCACCTAAAAATTATCAAAGCACGTTATTGGCTGCGTGAAGCGCTTGAAAGCTGATCGTTTATAACATATCATGAATTATCATGAACTAAACTATGCGTTTAGAAGGCAAAATGAGTTAAAAACAATTGACAAACTGTATAAAAAACGATAAAATGTTATGACAATATCCTGAGTGCCCATGACGAAACAGTTTTAAATACGAAAAATTTTTTTCTTCGGTCTTAAAAATATTATAAACAGCATACTTACCAATAGGTTTTCCGGTTTTATGTCCCGATGAACAATGGAGAGCGAATGTATGTACGCTATGGCGGATGTTAGGTGGCTGATCAGCAAGCGGGCCTGCGCTTCCGAGAACACACCGGAGGCGGTGATGTTGTCAAATAAGTCACCACCTGAAAATGCCACATTCTAAACACAAACATATTTTTACAAAGGTACGTCTAGAAAGTTCTGATCTGACAAACGCGCCACTAGGCTTATAACGCACTGCAATAAATTTTTTGCGATTTAAGTCTTGCAAGTGCCCGCTTGGCCACTTCTGTTACTGACTTTACTAGTCCAATCGTTGATCACAAACAGTGATGGTCCACATCATTTTTTTTAGTGCGCTCTTAAAGCTCAACAAGTAAAAATATTTGTAAAAAATATACAGGGTGATTCCGGGGTCGTGGAGCAAGCGATCAAGGCATGATACACAAGCCCATACTGAACAACTTTTACTATGGGACCAACTCCGAAATCGCGAAAAAAAAATTGGTAGTTTCATACATTTCGGCCGATCACTGTATTATGCCTTGATCGCTGGCTTTACTATGGGACCAAATCCGAAATCGCGAAAAAAAACTGGCCTTCCCATAGAACACGACAACATGTGATCGGCCGAAATGTATGAGACTACCAATTTTTTTTTTCGCGATTTCGGAGTTGGTCCCATAGTAAAAGTTGTTCAGTATGGGCTTGTGTATCATGCCTTGATCGCTTGCTCCACGACCCCGGAATCACCCTGTATTAGCCCTTATTACCAGTTGTATAAAAACAATATTCTAATAAGTAAAATAGCACTGACCGCTAACTAGCTCCAGTACAAGGAAAAGCCATTCCGGCGTGTGGTACTCGTCATACAGTGTGACGATGCGCGGGTGACACAGCTTTCGCATCACTCGGACCTGAAAACCATCAAGGTATGAAAATGTAAGTTAAATTGGCGAAATTGCGCGCATGATGTAAATGGGGTTTCTCTAGAATTTATTTACAATTCTTCTTCTTGATCGGGTCACTCTCGACGATCGTGGTCATCATTGGAAGTCTCCCTTTGTGACACGTTTGACGGCTCGCCTCCACTCCTCCCTGACGGCTGCGCATTTAGCGCATTCGTGCAAGGGGTCGTCCATTGCTGCCTTTTTTTGGTCATTGGTATTTACAATTACGAAACGTATTTAATGCGGTAATGCGTTTTATACAAATGAGTTAACGGAACTTTACGAAAACGAAATATTTAAGTTATTATAACATTCTGACACGAATAGAAATATATAATACAGGAAGAACCTACTTAATGTTATTCTATTTGTAAACTTACCTCTGCTGCTACATAATGCTCTTTGCCCTTGCATTTTAGCTTGTCTATTACTTTCAGAGCATACTTTTGGCCAGTCGCTTTGTTATTGCAAATGCGCACCACTGCGAAATTGCCCTCGCCTGTAACAAAACAAATCATTTGAGGAAACGTTAAAGGGGCATGTTTGCCGACATTTATAAAACTAGTCTGCTCATAGTAAGAGCTAAAATCTTTAGGAAACCAAATGGTTTGATTTAATATCATATCAACTGCTGAAGGCTTACGAAGCGGGTCGATCGGCTTGGAGTCAATTTACGCAGAAGAATTGGACTAGGTACTTAGGTACTTGGTGTTCCTTACAAATCGTATTTGATGAGCAATAATGAAGATAGGTAATTTAATTAGTAAAATAACTACATTATTTGTAATTTCGTGATACGTCTCTGACGAGCTATCATTGCAGAATAGAAATATAATACAGGAAGAACCTACTTAATGTTATTCTATTTGTGAACTTACCTCTGCTGCTACAAAATTGCCCTTCGATTCTTACCATTTGCTATTCTAACTCATGCATGCCTAAGCAATAAATCAACTGGTTTTGTAACAAGTACTTAGGTATACAATAAGGTCTGCTATTTACAAAAGATCTCTTCCGAATATTCTAAGATTGGAATTTGTAATTTGCCATTACATGAAACTCGAGAGCGGACAATGATTCGTTTCGTAACAATGTAATCGAATTCTATGCCACGGCCCACGTGTAAATATGTAGGATGTGATACGTTGGCGAAGCAACTATCCTAATATTAACGTATTTCGCCTGAAGTGAGGATTAACGAATTAATGTAGGTTATATGTATTTTATAGCAAAAATAAGCAATTTTAAAATCGTAATTTATGAACACTATAAATTATAAACTGAAGTAGTGTGACTACTTAAAAAACACAAATCAAAATATTTCATAAAATGATTGGTTTTGTTCCCTAGTCATATTATTATTGTTGATGGACATATTGTGTAAACTGCAAAACGTAATTCAAGACCAAAAAAAGTAAGAAATATTGCCACTTTTTTACTAGCGCGTCTTGTATTTATGTAAAAATAAGTAAATAAAAAGTACTTTTTTAAAACGTAGGAGTAAAATTACTAATAAACAAATTATCTTAGTGTGATTATTTATCAAAACGAATTTACAATTTTACAAACGAATTATTGCAGTGGCAACATTGTCTTACTTTTTTTGGTCTTGAATTACGCAGTATAAGTAGCCATAAAACAACAATTAGAAAAAAGAAATATATATATATTCCGATAATTTTGACCTAGGTATTTAAATTCGTAAATAAACTAACACTGGCGTGCGCGGAGGAGGTATCAGTGTAGTCGCGATGGTATGTGCGCTATATTACTTTTAAGGTAATAGGGTTTTAATATAAGATTGTAGTTGTTCGCTGGAGCATAAAAATATATTTCATGTAGCCTTGCACTTCATAAAGCTCACCCCTCGCCTACTGTAGAACTACAACAGCTATACAAGCCAGCTGCACTTACCTATGATATCCCCGATGTTGTACTTGAGCCTCAGAGGCTGCGGCATGAGCGAGAGGTCGATGGAGATGGGCGCATCGTCGGGCGTTTCTCCCGTCTCCGCCTTGCGGCTCGCCCCGCCGGCCTTCTTTGGCATGCGCGGTATCGGGCCTCTCCTGTTCGATCAGGTTAATATAATAAATGCTCAGCCAAATTAACACTTGAAAGTAATTAAAAAATCACTTTCGAATTAATATTTATACAGCAACAGCCATTTTGACAAAAGAGACACAGAGAAAAGACAATGTGAAGTTTTCGATTTCGATAGAAGTTTGATTTAAAGTTATCGATAAATGTTCTTGAGATTCTTTATACTTCTTTTAAAGACTGAGTTTAAGATCTACTTTGTATGTTAAGTATTAACACACTCAGAGCCAAGAACCCGATTGTCGGTTACACTGTTCGTAGCGACTATGCGCTCCATACGGCGAAACCGTGGCTACGTGCTACGAGCGTAACCCATAGCACTTAATTAGTGGCAATGCTTGTATTAATAATGGCTGATAATAACATTGATATGGGATACCATAATAGATCAATTCAATATTGTATCATGTTATGAAGCATTATTTTGACATAGGTAGTTACGAGCCCCGATGCAAATTATTTCGTCTAGTCCCGCGCATCAATCTTGTTTATTTTAATAAATTTTACACATGAACATAAAATGACCCAGTTATGGGAACCATAATAGCAATGTTTAATGTAGTTTATTTTGATCGTATAATAAAATTCATGAGATATTTATTGCTGAAAAAAACGGACTTTTCAAAAACGTTGTCGAAATCATATTGTCCTCTCTTACAGCACTGCTGCATGCATGGGCTCGAAACGAAATTGTCAGTACATTGGCAGAGCCCTATTGCTTTCCCTAGTAATAGCCCTTTTCACATATGTTGTAATCCTACCCGTCAATAAAAAAATAAAAAATCATTTTTTTTTTCTTTCAGTACAAACGGTATTTCTTGTATTTGGATTTAGTAGTTGCAGAGTATTACCATATAAAATTAAATTACATTAGTATAAGCATTAAATATTAGTAATTTTTAAACAAAAACCTTATTTTTGAACAAACGCGAGAACCTCAAAAATGGTCTCACTAGACGAAAACATATGCATCGGGGCTCGTAATTCCTTGTAAAATAAGCAACTTATGGTATAGAAAATTGATATTTTATTATTACGGGTATACAAATATAAAGTGCAAAAGATATATTATGCATTGAGTGGTATTAAGTTACCTTGTAGTTCTGGTAATGGGCGTCTTTCTGCATTGTAGCACAGCTTTACTTTCTTCAAATTCGAGTTCAAAGTCTTCCTGATTTACCCTAAAAAAATTGAATAAGGAAAAATCGTATGAAAATATTTGGGAAACGGGCTACATACTTTCCACGGAAATCATCTAAGTACCTTAACGAATTTTTGATGTTGGTAAAATAAACCCTACTAAAAATAGTACAAATACGAATGTCTGTTCGTAAACTCTTCACGCTTAAACTGGGAACCAATTAAGATAAAGTTCAATATAGAGATAATTTGGGGCCCGGGAAAGGAATCATGATGATAGTTGTTATCAATGATGATCAAGCTGGCCCATAAGTTAAAAACACTAAGTATTAGAAATTAATATCTATTAAATACGAAATGTAATTTACGAGTGTCGCACCATCCATGTATGTAGATGTTACATTTTTTACTATGAAATGAAGAGTATTTTTTAATCAGCGCAGCATTTTTTATCATATGGGTAGGCATCTACATTAACACCCACAGTGCTCAAATTAAGGTACCTTCCACATTGTTGCGCTGATTGTCCAAAAACGTTAGTATACTACATACCTAATATATGTATGTTCTTCTTCTTCCTCGCGTTATCCCGGCATTTCGCCACGGCTCATGAGAGCCTGGGGTCCGCTTGTCAACTAATCCCATGATTTGACGTAGGCAACTAGTTTTTACGAAAGCGACTGCCATCTGACCTTCCAACCCAGAGGGTAAACTAGGCCTTATTGGGACTAGTCCGGTTTCCTCACGATGTTTTCCTTCACCGAAAAGCGACTGGTAAATATCAAATGATATTTCGTACATAAGTTCCGAAAAACTCATTGGTACGAGCCGGGATTTGAACCCGCGACCTCCAGATTGCAAGTCGCACGCTCTCACCGCTAGGCCACCAGCGCTTCACCTAATCTATGTATGTATGTAGAAAAAATTAGTCTTCAATTTGCATCAACAGGAAGCTAGGCAAACCTACCTTTCATTTCCGTATGCAAAAAACACGTCTTCGCCTTGAAAAAACTGGTGCAATGCGGTGACGGGAGTTCCGGACTGCGTGAATACTTTCCGAACGCACCCCGTGTCCAGTTTCACGCAGTCGGTGATGGAGGCCAAAGCCTGCTCTAGTGTCGGGCTGTTGCGCTTGTTCAGCAACAGTCTGCATACCTGCAGAAAAGTTATATTGCTTAAATGAATGAAATAACTGGATTAATACGAACAGACGCGCATAGAACACATGAATGTTATTTAAAAAAGTCAAGCCTTCTCACATAATTATACACAACTCAAATGGTTAGCTCCACTGCGCTTTGTGTACCCGCGTCCTTTTATTACAAAGTTTAGCTTATCGAGCTGTTGACTCTGTGAGTTAATTCGCAATCCATACAAAAAACGTGCACATTGTATTGGGATGACTAAGGCGGTCTTTACAATGGATGCGAATTCGCAAGCCGTCCCGGTGCGCGAGTGGAGCATCGCTATACATGTATACGCACATAGCGCTGTCATGCTCGTACCCGGCGCAACGTGCGAACTTGCGTTGGATGACAGACAAAAACAACGACACGAATAGAAAAAATAATTAAGTGTTCCAAAAAGGCTGTTTTTTTCTTAAATATGTATACTTGGTCAAGCAGATCTTGTCAGTACAAAAAGGCGGCAAATTTAAAAATGTAGGCGCGAAGGAATATTGTATCATAGAAAATATCAATTTCGCGCCTTTTTCTACTGACAAGATTTGCTTCGACATGTTAAGTGACAGAAAATAGAAATTAAAGCTATACATGTAAAAGTGTACAGAAAATATATAAAGTATAATCCAAAAAGGCTGTCGTTAACTTACTTACTTTTCGAAAACCGATTGTCTGACCAGTTCAAAAAATGTGACATCGCTTAACGATTAAGCGTGCGCATTACATTAAACACTTGTTCAAACATGCGATATAACTCGCGATACAAGGCACATCTTTTTAGATATTTATACTTAGGATATCTCCACCATAACCTATTCCCATTTACAATATATTTACATTTACAATGAATGCACCCATAGAAAATAAAATAACGCAAACGATCACACAGCAATGTATTTAGCAATATTAGTTCCGACAGCGATCGATTTCTGCAACGCTAATAGAATCGCGACTTGCAAAGCACATATGCTAATAAAATCTAATTAAAATTTTGAATTAAGTACATCATATTTGTAAATAGTTATTTGAAATTGAAAATTTGTAATTTATCTACTTATATTTGATACCATAATATAGCATATATTAGTGACACCTCTAGCAGCCCCTCTACTCTCTTGTACAGCTTACCTTGCGTGGCTTTACTCCGTTCCTTATGATGGTTACAATGCGTGATCGAATCACGGTTTCCGAAGGAACCGGACTGACCCGCGCGGTCCCGTTGCTGGCAGCTGGTGTGCCGTTTGGCTGTACAAGAGAAAAAAATGAGTGCACTATATAAAATTAAAAACGTACGTTTTATCGTGTAGCACTGGATTGGATATACGGTGTGTAGTGTTTCCACTGTTTGATGGACACTTAGTGTACTTTACCGATAAATATTATTGTGACGTAAACTATTTGATATTATACGTAAATAGTCATTATTTATTTTTATGTAAAGATTATGCCGTACTTATAATGGTGTGTTTATAACTATTCAAACAGAATCTTATTCATAATGTCTGGTATGTAAAAAGAGCATTGTACGACAGAAATAAAATTAAATAAACATTATTATGTTTATGGCTATTGCCCATTGTCACCTTTGCCCTATACCCACTTAATGTAATCGGACTATACCACATTCATTCGTCAATGAGAGGTGCATTTCTTATCAGCATGTCTGTGTGCGTAATGTACAGTCAACATCAGATATATCGGAGCGGCTAAGGCGCTCACAAATATCTGAACACGCCTCTATTGTTAAGGCGTTACAGTGCGTGTTCAGATATTGTGAGCACCTTGGCCGCTCCGATATATCTGATGGCGGCTGTACTAAAGTTTAGAATGGTTAATTAAATAAGATTGCATCCTAACAGCCCTGCGTATTTGGAGGCCAGATTTGTGTGTATCATTTCACCTAAAGGTCCTCACAAAGTGGTTGGCAAGCTGTGAGCAGAAAATAGCTATTTCTATGTTAGAACTATTGTTACTTATACCATCGGAAACAACTACGAACCAAACGAAAAAAAAAAAACAGTACAAAAACAGGGCAATCAATGGAGTAATGACGCGCTAGCATTGTTTGTATAGCTCTCCAATCAATAAGATAAGATAAAATACGTGAGTCGGCTTTTGCTTTCACGTGAAGGGCCCATTTTTCATACGGTATTATTATAATCATTAAATAATACTGAAAACTTAGCAATATAAGTAAGAGTTAAACAGCAGGCGGTCTTATGGCTAAAAACTGAAAGAATTCGGTTTCAAGCTTTCTTGAGATCGTAGACGTTATTACAACTTTTAAGGAACGCACTGATTAACAGTCCGCCGGACGGTATCGGCCTGTCAGTTGTTAGGAGCTGTCAAATTTTTGTTCTAACTGACAGGCCGATGCCGTCCGGCGGACTGTTAATCAGTGGGCCCTTTACTTCCTTCCAACAAAATGTGCAAAATGTGAAAATAAATACGAGTAAAGACGAAAACGACTCATACAAAAGCTCGTGGCCTTAGACGTCACAGTCCGCACGGTTGTGCCAAAATGTAAGGAAGAAATAATGAAAAATACTTAAGTTTTTCGTTATTTTTTTCTAGTTATAATGTTATAATAAAAATTCGGATCATACATTTTTAGCATTAATTTGATGTTGTTAAACGTGATAAAAAATAAACATACTTAATAAATATAACATTTAATGTGATGCATGTCCATTATGTAGAACGCGCTAGAACTTCTAGACTGGTGAATCAGGTCTAGCAAACGGTAAGGAAAATGGTTTGCCGGCGGATTAGCGCGCACACATGAATAAGAATGGGCAAGCGAGCCATCGAGGCGTGCAATTTGCGTGATGAAAAATGCTGTAATAGCTTAACTTATTCGTATGTAATTAAGGCTCATGTTGACTAAGATTACTAAGACCGACACGTGATTTTGCGGGCCCACCTGCTTATAACAAGATATCAAACACTATCAAAATGCCTCTTTCAGCCATCTAGATTATCTAGAATCTACATTATAATGAGGTGGTAGGTCAGATGTAGAATTTAACTTTTGTTACAAAGTAATACAATCTTAGCGTTTTATCGCATGGGGTAAGGAAAGTTGGGATGCTGGGATCCACTTTTTATTAATAAGATTCTAAGTGGATTATGTGTTGATAATATTATGATGTACAGTCAGCTGCAGACCTGCAGACAGAAAAGTGACCCCCACCCTGCACAGAAATTTGTATACGAAGGTACCAAGTGAAAAGTATTGTTGACTGGAGCCTCTGTCCAATCTAACCCATTTTAACCCCCATAAAAGTAGAATTACAAAAAATGTTTTTTAGGGTTCCGTACCCAAAGGGTAAAACGGGACCCTATTACTAAGACTTCGCTGTCCGTCCGTCCGTCCGTCTGTCACCAGGCTGTATCTCACGAACCGTGATAGCTAGACAGTTGAAATTTTCACAGATGATGTATTTCTATTGCCGCTATAACAACAAATACTAAAAACAGAATAAAATAAAGATTTAAATGGGGCTCCCATACAACAAACGTGATTTTTGACCAAAGTTAAGAAACGTCGGGAGTGGTCAGTACTTGGATGGGTGACCGTTTTTTTTTGCTTTTTTTTTGTTTTTTTTTTTTTGCATTATAGTACGGAACCCTTCGTGCGCGAGTCCGACTCGCACTTGCCCGGTTTTTTTTTAGTGCTGTACAACATTTTAGAATTTAAATATCCTACCTGCACAGTGTAGATTAGACTTTCTGTTGTCTGCCAATAATTAAGTAATGAAACTGTTATACATTAACTGTATCTACAATAGATGTAAAGTAAATTGGAGCTTAAAACTTACCTGGATACATCGGGAATATCTGTTGGTAGCTTTTACACTTGTAGTGTCACTAGGTGTTTCAGGGCCACTTAATCTAAAAGACTGTGGAGTCACAGCACTGGCTTCGTAGTCCAATCGTTTAAATGGTTCTCCAAATCCACTGCATACATAGGATTGGCCATCTTCAAGGTCATCAAGTTTTCCTATCTAGAATTAAAGATAAAATAAGAATGTTTAGATTTGGTAGTCTTTCTATACTAAGAGCGTTTTCACATTGTCCGATACGATATCGGATCCTACATCCGCGTAATCAGGCCGCGGGGGCGCGCCCGGGCGTCGTCTTTAGCGGTCACGCACATTACAACAAGCATAATGCCTACACATACGCACACAAACAAATATTATCGGTCCGTCAGCTGACGGGGGGCTCCGACTTGGCTGGATTTATCGAAAGCGCCTTTCCGACATCGGATGTCGGAAGGCGTCTATAACAAAAACAGCTGCAGGAGAGTGCCATTATGTCCGCCTTTTTTGGGTTATTTATCGTTTTTTAGTAATAATGATTTATTAAATGCATAAATAAATACAGACAAACTCACATATCTTACATTTTACTTCCTTCCAACATCCCTTTATAACCAAAGTCCCTTTATAATAAAAGCTGTCAAAAAGGGACTTCCACTTGTATTACATGTTACAAGCTTTTAATAAACAGGGCACTGAGCTTAAATTAAGTACCTTTCTGAAAGACATGTATATTCTAATTAACTCCACTTTGGAGATAATCAATAATTTATTTTTATCTTATGAGACCCTTACAAGTGTGTACACTTGCCTAAGGTCCTGTTTACATATTGATTAGTGTTTACTATGAGTTTATACATTTGCTACTAAACATGAGTACTATCTCGTACAATCATTGTTTATAATGATATTGATATATTGTCATAGTTTTTGTTTGGTTGAGTTAACCCTTTATAAGGCATAAGGGTGTCAGGAATTATGCAAAATTGAACTATATCACTTTGAAATAAAGTTCATAATCAGGTGGGAAATATATTCCCTCTGCCTTATAAGGCTTAAATATAATGCCTGGGTTACAACAACAATATATGTAGCATTTAATAACATAATAACTTTTTATTAAAATAAAAATACAAACATACCGTTTAGTTTCCTTAAATGTACTTAGGAATACCACAAAGTTAACGGAGTTTAAAAAAAACACAGTGTATATGTTATTAGCAGAGCTCGGCAGGGGTGAGCTGTTTGCACAACATGGACATGCCTTGTCATTCGATGGTATATGTGGTGTAATTTAATAACTAAAGAAATTATTTTATTTAGGCTGCCTTTCCGCTACGATCTTTACGTCGCCATTAAAACAAATGAATTTTATACCAAGCCTTTTCAGTAAACCTCTTCAAATAATATTGTATGTTCCATCCATATGCTACTATTAAAGTTTATTTGTACATAAGGCATTGTCATTTTAGTTTAATTATAATTAATACAGTCTTATTTTAATATTTCTTTCTAAGGTGTATCTATATTAATATCTACACTTGACATAAGTGACGTCAATATGGCTCACCCCTGCCGAGCTCTGATTATTAGATGTTGCTGCATGCCGAATTCATTATCCCAATTTACAGAGATATGACAATAGTATGTTTTGGGTTACTTACTTTTTTACCATCTAAAGCATATATTGTCCGGACACCACTAGGCAATGTCACATTGTCCACTAATACTCTTGTCAAATCTGCTATTAAACTGTCAAAAGACCTGCAACAAAATTCATAAATGAAGCCAAAACAAAACCAGTATACCTACATACTTGTAACATGTTTAATGATTTATCAGTTCAAGAGATGATTTGTTTCCAATTATCATTTTTAGAATGTTCAAATTCAATAAAATGATATTCTGTAATATTTGTACTTAACATTTTTTAAACTAATGCTGTAAAAAGGTAGACAAACATGTGGTGACCACTCTGCCACCCACTGTCAATAGAGGTGACAGCATGGTGTCAGCTATTGGGCATTGTCAAGTACAATGGTCAACAAATTTACCCCTAATTGGAGCACAAAGCTTAGAACAATAATATCTGCACAGCACTCAAAAGGTGAAGGTTTATACCTTAAAGACAATTGTTATCAAATTGATTATTACAGCCAGCAGTTATGATTGTTTTTATATCCGAGAATGGTAAATATGAAGATAAGCTGTTTTCAAATACAAATATACATAGTAACAATCATCAAACATAATCTTCCCCTAAGCCTATTACATTAATGGAACTATTGTTAACATTGTGGGTACTGTCCACTGTGACTAATTGCTAAATCACTATGTGCTGCTGTATAGATAGGTATGAAGTTTAGTGAAAGTGGATGAACTTATTTGAAGTTTTACAGCATGTAATTAGCAAACGTTGCTAACAAATTAGCACATACCTGTATCTTTCAGGCAAGACTGGAATTATAACTCCCGAGTAGAACTTGTCACCGTTCCGAAAAAACCTTACTCGTTTTGCTTTTCGAGAAGCTGACGTTCGAAGAACTATACTACGGTGGTCTTTTCTGTTTTGCAATATTTCATTAAAATCTTTTTCGAGCTCACTAACGGAACTCGATTGACTTCCGCTACCGCTCAAATTCTCCATCCTGAAAAGAAAGTTAGAATTAAGTTACGATACGAATAACGGATTGTATTCTTTAACACGAATCAGTTTAGGCCTCACCTTTTTTCCTCCAACAATCAGCAAACCTACTGTATGTCGCTTCGAATAAAATAACTTTTGATAACGTCACATGGATAGACAAACTAGAACAAATAATTAATTAGCGGCTATGGCTTCGATAAATTTATGAATCACACGAAAAACAGCGTAAAGCTAAGTAGGCACTATTAGGTACCTATTCTATGCGAACGGTTGGTTCATTGGCTATATAGATAGTAGAGTACGAGACATTCGTAATGACTTTAGTCGTTGAAAATCAGCAATTCCAACATAGGCACTAGAATCTAGACATACAGCCAATTTAATTGTCATTCTAAAAAAACATGTCACATTAATGTTGTTTTTATAACAATATACATTAAAGAATTTTATAAATTTTTCAGAATTGATTCCATAAAAATTAAAAAGCTCGAACTGCAACCATTAAAGTTTATAAATTTATATAATAGTCAGACTAACCCCGGCTACATACGTAACGATAAATCGTTGCGATAAAACTGTGCATTCCGACTGTGCAGATAAATCGAACCGTATGTATGAGAAATCGTTACGATAATCGACAACGATTTGTCATACACACGGTTCGATTTATCTGCACAGTCGGACTGCACAGTTTTATCGTAACGATTTATTGTTACGTATGTAGCCGGCATAAAAGTGTCAAAATCAAAAGTCAGTTCCGTAAGAAGTTAATAAATTCCATTTCTTTAATTATATTGGCTTGAAATAAAATCCTTTTATTCAGTTATAGTTTATTAAGTTTATCCTACAATTCTAATGCATTATGCTTATAACTTTGTTAGTCTATCTATAATAATTAACTATTTTTCTGCTATTCATTTTTCCATTGGCAGCACTCGTCCTCAGAAACAGGTGACGCATTAACAATTTTGCGTTTGTCATAAATAAGTTAAGACAAAGGGCGAGTTTTAATTGTGAATTCCGGGATATTGTACACTTTTAAGAAACATGTCTTCTAGAAGAAAGGTCCTCCTCAAAGTAATCATCTTGGGCGATAGCGGTGTGGGCAAAACATCGCTAATGAACCAGTTCGTGAACAAGAAATTCTCTAACCAGTACAAGGCAACAATAGGAGCAGATTTTCTCACGAAAGAGGTAATCGTCGATGATAGAATCGTCACAATGCAGATTTGGGATACTGCAGGGCAGGAGCGTTTCCAATCATTGGGAGTGGCGTTTTATCGCGGGGCGGATTGTTGCGTCTTAGTTTTTGACGTAACTGCCCCCAACACATTTAAGTCCTTAGAGAGCTGGCGAGATGAATTCCTGATACAGGCTTCACCGCGTGACCCAGAGAATTTTCCTTTCCTCATATTAGGTAATAAGGTTGACTTGGAAAATCGCGCTGTGACTCTTAAGCGCGCACAACAATGGTGTCAGAGCAAAAATGATATCCCATTCTATGAGACGAGTGCCAAAGAAGCTGTGAATGTGGAACTAGCGTTCCAGGAAATCGCCCGCCGTGCCCTGGCCCAGGAGACGGAGACGGAGCTGTACAATGAGTTCCCTGACCAGATAAAGCTGAATGCCAACGACTACAGCCGTGACCGCGAACGGGACCACTGTGCTTGCTAAACCTCGCAGCAAGCAATTTGTGCTCTTGCTAATTCATTTCTCATTTTTTATTCATTAAATACCTATTACAAAAAGTATATTTAATATTATGGTGTAAGTAATGTCTTTCATTATGTCATTGTCTTGTAAAGATGTGTTGCAATGATACTAATGAAATACATGGATTTAATTTGTTTGTTGAGCACATGCCACTAAAATGGTTTAATACATGTATGTAACAGTGCACTATTTTGCATTTCATATTTTGGCTCAGCTTTTACATTCATTGTCTGATCTGCCTGTTCAAGGGTGTACATAGATTTTACTATAATAGCAAGGTGAATTGTGTTCTTGAACATTTAATTCACTTTACTAAATATGTCTTTGTCTAAGGATAATATTAAAGCTTGTTTTTTGTTGTATTTGTCTAGCTTGGAATACCGATTACAAAGATTATACAAATGGCATTTCTGCCTTTGGAGTAATAAAGCAATATTTAAGTAGGCCTCGTAGTATATTTATACCAGAGTTGTTTATATTGCACAGGGTTTTTGCACCTCATTTTTAGTTGCAATGTTAGCAATAAAATAAATTTTGAAAAAAATTGCATGTGATGTGTTCCTTATGAATAACTGAACTCAGCATACCAAACAAGTGTACTTACATCTGCAATAAATAGTTAAACAAATAGTCCAAGTAATGTAAGAGGTAAAAAAATCTTGATATACAAATAATCTTTTGATTCCTTGACTGGTTGGCTCTCATATTGAGCAATGAATAAGCTGGGTTGAGCATCTGACAATGACACTATAGAGATAGCAATATTGAATATTTTCACCTACAAACTCTGGAAAAATATATTTTTAAAAGTTGTGCTGGCTAGTGGCAAATTTTATTTTCATAGATGTATATTGGTTTGATTTATAACAATGTTGCACACTGTATTTTAGAAGAACTAAACATAAAAATCTGCCGAATTCAGCTTGTAGTAAATAACACATGAGCTGAAAGTGTTTGCTTTGGTTGTTTATCACTCCTACCAACAGCATAGGGTAAAACATTATTACTAGTAGAGCTCATACACATCAGTGGCCATTCTAGAACTGAATTTCCACAATGTTGTCTAATATAATGCAGTTAAACACTATCAAAAGTTCTTGAAGGAAAAGTAAGTCAAAGTAACTCCAGCTTGCCTACAAATATTTATAACATTCTGCCACATCCAAGGAATAAATATAACAACAAGTGTTTGATGGGGTAAATATAATAATGGACGCATTCCATTTTATGTCAGCTCTATAAGGTAGTAAATCAATTAACTCATTTTAATTATTATTGTTACACAAAACTGTTTGTGTATATATGGAATATTGTGTTAGGGTTAAGTAGTTAATCATAACTTGATATAATGCTATAATTGTTCAAGTTATATTTCATTAAGGCCATTATAAGAACAAAAAAAAGTTTTTGTAAAGGGATGTATAATTATGTAACTGTATACATAAGTTATTAGAAAGAGCCATGGCCAAATCAGGATTAACAATTCTGCCTTGTACTATTTACAGACGGCTTGATTCACGTGCCTAATAAATTAAGCCCAAATTAAATCATAATTCTAGCAAATGTTCAAGTACTTGCCATTATTATTAACCATAAGATGATTGGTGGCTGCTGAACATTAAAATAAAGTTGAACTTTAAGGCTATAAATACAAGGCTATCCTTCAGTAGTTCCAAAAACCTACTCATAAGTTCTAATTACATATGAATACCTATTGTATTGCTAAAATACTGCTCTTGTTATATTGTCCTGATAATAAAAATACAATGTGTAACATAAAGTCCTGTTAACCGTCAAATCAAAAATAATTTTCATTCATGAGATTTACGAGAGTTGGTCCGAAGTTTTTAGCTGCTCTGGCTCAACTCATTATTTGACCTGCGATGAGTCGTCGGTGTTTATCCCGGTCGCATCCTCAGGTACTGTTTCGGAGTCTATTAATTATTATAAAATGTTATTGTGTGTCCGATTTTTATAATTCTACTCTATTCGTCACTTTCCCAGTCAGCTGCGCCTGCGCGTCATCTATGACAGAGTAGGTAAATCGGTTATACTCTTGAATCAAAACATATTGCTGTAAGTGGTAGGTTTGCAGTGGTTTTTGTTAGACATTGTGTTCCCAAAGACAGAAAATTTATTGCCTATGAAAAATTATTGTTTAATTGTTACAATATGCTTGTTCTATTAACCTTTACATTCATTTGTAGAGTTATTTTTACGTTTAGATAATAGATATACTATACATATACCCATATTTGTTAATTTGCATGAGGTTTAACACCATATATTATTAATAACCATTAATACTTTTTACGCAGTAGCTATATGGAGTATTATATATTATGGTTTATACATTCTTTATATAAAAATATTCTTTCTAGGATATTAAAAAAAGGTAGTTACATAGTATGATGTATGCTGTAATAATGGTTGCTTTTGACTTTATATCAATAAACAGATAAAAACCCATAATGTTGTTTATATATGATATTTAAAAGAAATTGGTTGTTTTCATAAGAATATAGTGCTTAACATTTTATTGCGTAATCATAATTTTAATCGGTAGGTACCTATTGTACTTAACACATTATGTAGTAAGGTTGTAACTCATGATGTTGGTCCTCCTGTTTTATTTATGTTCGTGTCGAGCAACATGTTATGACACAGTTCCACTTTGATTCACACATTGATCATTGTTGAAATTATGTGGGATGATCGTAGTTTACTTAACGCCTTATTATGTACATCTATAGACTACATTTGAATCTATTAGTAAAAGAACAAATAACGAAGAAAAGATTATATTCATAGATTAGTATGTGTGATTTTCAACTATGAATATAAATATCGGTCGATGCCAGCGATTGATTAATAATATTCCGTCGCTGGTCGATGCAGGCAAATCTTTGAAACTAGTTCACCATTCGTATCTATGCAATGCTTCATTACATACTGTATTTGACCTTTACCAGTAAACACTATATGCAATCTTTACATCGTTTATCGTGTCTATCAAAGCTGATCATAGTAAATCCTAATGCAATGCCTATTCTATTTAGTTTCAAGTTTTTACATCTGCTTCAGCGAGAGTTTTCATTTTGGCTATGTGCGATTCTCTAATTAAGCATACAATATCAACGGAATTCCTTATCCTAGCCGTGAGTGTATATACACTATATAATAATATATATATATATATATATTATTTTACAGTACATATGGTCCTACTTTCCCGCACTAGTGCGGGAAACAGCACTCCGTGCGTATGTCAAAAGTTTGAAGGGCCATATGTACTGTAAAACGTTGTACGATACACGTGCGAATAGGTTATTCGCAACTCGTGTCGATCTAAAACACTCCCTTCGGTCGTGTTTTAATTTATCGCCACTCTTCCCTGTTTACCGCAATTTTTTTTCTAATACTTATTACTGCAATTTTCTGCCGCCAGAGTGCACATGTTTTTTTTTATGTGATAGTAAACGAGCCAACAAGCATAGAGTAGTATAAGTTACTCTATGCTTGTTGGCTCGTTTACTATCACATTCTCTCTCTCTCTGAAGAAACGGACCACCCGTTCTCCCGTTTGTTTGTTATTGTCAAGGTCTGGACACAAGTAAACACTTGTGTCGCCATTTAACTAAACCATGAGTAACAAACATTTATTTGCCGTTATGTATAGTGAGCTGCGAAATTGCATGGTGAAATTATTATGAATGAATTCATTGTTAAATTCGCCATGCACTTTTACGGCTGATGTTACTTGGGAGTACAGCGCCATCTCGTAGCGAGTAGCAAACCGAATAGTTGAAACGAAATACCTAAAGCGGTCAAAAGATGCCACTACCAGATGAGAAAGTGCCCTGAAAAGTCAGTAGAAAAAGGTACGAAATTCAAATTGTCTATGGGTCGACAACCCTTCATGGCGCTTACATTTTTTAATTTTGCTGCTTTTTTCTACTGACGGCAATGATTTGACAGACAGCACTTGACAAACTACATTAGTACAGTACTGTGTGTACTGCGTAATATAATTTATTATTTAAAATTTTATAAACCAAATTTTACCTAATTATATTCTCTTTTCACAATACCTATTAACATTTTTCTGATTGTGTTGAGATTGAGATAGTTCTGAGGTGCTTTTAACTTTGGTGAATTGAACTATTTGACAAAAAAATGCCTCCCATATACATATAAACAACTTTCAGTACTTGGAATAGAAAGTTTTCCTGACTACCTCAAGTAGAAAACCTCCTACCTCGTAGAAAATAGTTTCAAAAAGTATGTTTTTGGTAAGATGACATTTCCAATGAGCATAAAACAGCTTATGAAAATATAAATACAATGATGGCATTGTAGTACCTAGGAAGCGAGTGAAGATTATGAAAAACACTGAAACACAAACAAACTAAGGTAAGTATGATGGAATATATTCAGCGAAAACACACAGGAGCTACATATGTACTTTGGTACAGTCGCCATCAGATATATCGGAGCGGCCAAGCTGTTCACAATATCTGAATACGCACTCTAACGCCCTGACAATAGAGGCTTGTTCAGATATTTGTGAGCGCCTTAGCTGCTCCGATATATCTGATGGCGACTGTACCTAATATGATTGAATTGCAATAATTACAGATTACTAAAATAAAAGAACTGCTTGAATATGCGTATTCGGTAAAAAGATATACCTACCCGATCAAGCATGGCTGGGTCTCATTGTGTACAGTCTTTATTATTTATTTCTGTAACAACGCGGCTATATCAAGTTCATAGAAAAGAAAACTAGCAAGGGTGGAATAAACTTCTAAAAATGTAGCAATTTGCTGGTATTTAACACTGAAGTTAACACATTCATTACCACTAAGTTACGTTACGTTCGTAGCGCGTAGCCACGGTTTCGCCGTATGTAGCGCGTAGTCGCTACGAACAGTGTACCCGACAGTCGGGTTCTTGGTGTTGAATGTGTAGATGAGGGGCGTTAGATATAGCTTGACTACCAATTGACTACCAGTTTTCATGCCAAGTGCAACGTCAAGTATGGCGGTTCTATGGGATACTCGGAGAATCGGACCACGCTATAAATCATAATAAATGAATAATAATTGCAGTCCGTATGTACCGGCCTTTATCACCTATGTATCTCTGTATGCATTTTAACATTTCTTTGGTACTGTCTGTTATGCAACGTTAGCGTGGTCAGAGTCCGTGTATTTTTGTGTTGTTACTTCTAAGTCGGTGGCAACTGTTAAAGATTAGCATATATGGCGCCAGAATTGGTTTCCCCCGTTTCAAGTTTTGTTCCATGAGATTTGGCTAGGGCTAGATTCCAGGCCATAAATTAAAAAAAATACGACAAGAATTTGACACAATTCTAGGGATTGACAGGTAAACCTATGCTTGCGCCATCTGTAAAATACTTCGTTCCGCCAACCCCATTGTAGAAATAATCATTTATATCCTCCTAAGGCCCAGCCATACAAATGAAAAATCCAAAATTTGCCGCTGCAATTTGAACCTATACTGGAAAAAATAGAGCTGATTTTGCTTTATAAAAAAATTGAACGAAACAATACAAATGCGACTCTGTTCCATTTGGATATGATTTAAATTTCATCGAACTGAATAAGTACTTTAGGTAGGACCTTGGGCCTTACGAGGATAAGTCAATATTTTCATAGAAATTTGGCACTCGCAAAGCGTGCTACGCGCTACGCCATCGTAGCAGGCTGTGCTAGCCGTGCTCCCATATCTAAGTACGTGTTCCGTCTACGGTACTGTTAAGTTTTCTCTCCTGTGGACAATACATATTAATGTGGACAACTTGGAGAAACTATTACTTGTGGATATGTAGTAGGTAATTGGTATGGGTAGGTAACTTTCGCGTTTTGAACACATATAACTCTCATTTATAGACGGGTCTATCGGGAATTTATTTAATTAACTTTATTTACCGACTTTTCGAATACAGGTAATAAAATAAATTCGAGACGGACCTCGAGGTAATACCAAGTTACACCATTTTGGTATTGAAATGTATGTTTTATTTGACCTCCAGGAGATGTCGGTTAATTTTGTCTCTACGAAGTTATTCTTATAGACGGTCTAGCAAATCTTGTCAGTAGAAAAAGGCGCCAAATTCAAATTTTCTATGAGACGATAACCCTTCGCGCCTACATTTTTCAAATTTGCCGCCTTTTTCTACTGTCAAGATCTGCTTGACCAACTTTATTTGTTATTTCGTTACTTTGCGGGAAAAATGTAGTACGCGCTACGACGTTGCGCTACGAGTTCTAAAACATTGACGCTAAGACGAAAGTCACCTGTGTGCTTAGTCAACATGCCAATCGTTTACGTTCCGTAGCACAGCGTAGTCATCTCTCTCTATTAATCTTCCATAATAGCGCGACAGAGATATTGGCGTTTCGTTCGATTGGCATGTTGGCTAGCCACCCTGGGTTACATTATTTGTTATTGTTTGACGACCGGTCTGGCCTAGTGGATAGTGACCCTGCCTATGAAGCCGATGGTCCCGGGTTCGAATCCTGGTAAGGGCATTTATTTGTATGATGATACAGATATTTTGTTCCTGAGTCATGGTTGTTTTCTATGTATTTAAGCAATTATATATTATATATATATATATCGTTGTCTGAGTACCCACAACACAAGCCTTCTTGAGCTTACCGTGGGGCTTAGTCAATTTGTGTAAAAAAAATGTCCAATAATATTTATTTATTTATTATTATTGTATGATAATCATATAATCAGTTTGCATTCCAGAAAAAATACACTTACATATTTCTCTAATATTGTATCTTAAGTATTGTTACTCATTTTAGCTGTCCATAATATTTATAGGCTGCGGTGACCGCTTTACATCAGGCGGACCGTATGATTGGCAAGAATTTCATTTTAACAAAAAACTTTAATTGGGCAGTGATGTAAAAGACGCTTGCATTGTCATTTGTTATATGTACCTACTTGTATATGTATGTACATACATACTTGCAAAGTTTCAAAACGCTACGGCTATTATACGTAAGTAGGTTAAAATCGACTTCATTAAATTTATTAAATTCATTATTTCATTACACCTACACTGTTATTAAGCTTTCCGTGGTCATTAGATAAAACTTTAAATTGCAAACGTTTTCTTAACAATCTGCAGAAATAAGTACCTAGGTCTGCTCTTTATACAACCTAGGTTCGTGATAATTTACGTAAATGTAGAGCCCGACTTTTAACCATTCGCTAAAGCGAGCCGGTGAGTACCTCCCAAATTTTGCATGAAAGTTTGTTAATTGAAGTAGGTATTGAATTCTTTCAGGGAACCACCCGTCCGCGTCAAACAATTGCGAATGGCGTAAATATCCCAGGCGGTTGTAACATGTAAGTACCTGTCGGGATCATTCATTACTCTGTCACCGTTGCTGAAACTAGTGAAAGAGGAGGCTTCTTTAGCGCATGTGCGGTGAAAGAGCGAGCTCTGGCGCGTATTCAGAAATGTGAACTATTAACCCAATTTGATATCTTTTACAGTGGTTCGCTTTGCTCTAGAGCGCTATTACATGTGTAGAAGTGAAACGTTAATATTGAACGTAAATTGGTATGATTTATGTTTCAGAATACGCCCTCAGAGAGGGGATTCTTGTTTCAACGTAGCCTCGAAACCGGCGGCGCTTCGCCAGTCAGTCTCGCTTGTGACATGAAAGGGCGCGGTCCTTCATACGTATCACGGTGCTTCGAGCAATGCTTCACCATGAACAGCCACATCGAAATGCATGTAACGGTGAGTGCTTTATACTTTTTGCATCTCTATCATATATGCATTTGTTGAAGCTGTGTTCGTTGTAGTTGTATTTAATTTACTGCATACATTTATACTCCTAGAGGTAACTAATGTCTAGCACATGGCGAAACTTACAGAGGTGTCTGTAAGTAAATTAAAAGTTGTTATTTGAAAGTTTTGAAACCCACGCTCGAATTAACTGTTCCGAGTTTAAGAAATAGGTAATTTCATGAATATTACGTTTTAAGGATCGTTTAATAAATTTAAAAAAATATAGATTTATCTATGTCAAGTGGTCTGCATTTATTTTATTAGTATTAGATGCTACAATTAATATAGCAAAATAAATTAATTTATGTATACCTAGGA